>NW_028227270.1:83068138-83803138 GCF_978045245.1 Mus caroli
TTAATCAAGGTCATGGGTCACCTAGTAGGGATCGTTCAGCAAGCAGTTTCTGATGGACTCACTTAGCCCTTGTTACTGTTGGGAGTGGGTGTGTCTTGCAAATCCAGCGTGTTACAGGATTGGTCTCCCACCTGCAATACCACCCAGAAGATGGAGGAACTTTTGGTAGAGGGAGCTCAGTGGAAGGTCAGGTCACTAGGTCACTGAGGTGTGGCCTTGAAGGGCACCTTCCCCCTTCTCTTCGCTTCCCAGCCTCCCTAAAATGATCAGATCTCTTTCACCACCACGAGTTGTGCTGCCAAGCAAGACTAGAGAGACCATGAGTGACAGACAGCTCTGACTTCAGCCTTTCCTCCATAGAAGTCATTTAGCCCGGGTATCTTGTTATAGTAACAGAATACTAACTGACAGTCCCCGATTAGTCATTGGGAATGCTCAAATCAGCTATAACTATGTCATAGTCATATTCTCACCTACAAGGGAAGACCCTCCTGTCCATCTATAGTGGATGGAGGCAGCAGAGGCTGTCAAACATTCTTCTCTGGGCAGACTTCAGGTTAGACTTCTTTCATGGGAGCCATCAGTGTCTACCCTTTCATCCAGCTTTTTTTTTTAAGAATTGGGAAACAGGATCAGTGACTCAATTTTGAAAAGAAAATCCCTAATCATCTTCCGTAGTAGTCTTTCACAGAACTAAAAAATATGTCAGACGCGTGCAATGACGTGGTGTTTAAGGCAAGTTTATTAGCATTTCACAAAGTGCACTGCCGCTTTGACAATCATAGCCACTTGTAGCCCTACAGAATTCTACAAGAAGTCATGTATGAAAGTCTTTCTACAGCTGGGGAGGTGTCTCAGCCAGTAAAGGGCTTGGTGTGCAAGGACAAGAACCCGTGTTCCATCCTCCCAACTCAAGCTTAAAAACAAACAAACAAACAAAAACAATAGGTGGGCAGAGCGGCAGAAACTTGTAATCCCAGTGCTAAGGAGACAGAGATAGGCAGATCTCTGGAGCTTGCTGACAAACAGGTTCATCTACCCAACAAGCTCCAGGCTAATTAGAGACCCTGTTTTAATACACAAGGTGGATGGCTCCTTAGGAGTGACACCCAATCTGATCTCTGGCCTACACACACACACACACACACACTCACACTCACACTCACGATTTGGTATATTTAAGAAATTTGGAAACAGAGTTTGTATCACCAGTCAGCCCAGCCATGCAAAAGTGTCACTAAACCTTCCCTGCAAACACACTCAGGCTTTCCACATCTTGACAAAGTGCCTCAGGAAAGGGGCATCACCTCTCTTTCTCTGAGGGAGAGCCCCCAAGAGCAGCTAGTAATCTGTCACCCAGGTTTTGTTCCTGAAATGACAAACGTCATTTGGAAGTCAGCCAACCAGCCAGCACACAAGCAACAACAACAACAACAAGACAAACAAACAACAACAGCAAAACCATCAGGAAATTGCAAGAGGAAGCATAAGAAAGAGTCCTCTTGCTCAGTCCAGAAATGAAAGATTCACCCATGGAAAATAATGCTGCTCAAACAAGGAGAGGCCAGCCTGTGGTACGGCAGGAGAGCAAGAAGCCAAATCTGATTAGCAGCCAGGACCAAGTCTCAGAGTTAATCTCAGTATCACCTTCTCGTAGAACCAGATGAATTGTTTTGTTAACTGTTTCATAAATGCAGGGGGTAGGGTTGATTCAGAAGACAGAATCCAGGTTTCATAAGCACGAAGTACTGAGCCATACAGGTCTGTCAGAGGCATACATACTCGATACAGGTAGAAACCTTTAAAAGACTACCCTATAGCAAGAAACGCCATCAAGTGTCCTGGAGCCAAGGTCCCATAACCTGCCTTGCCGGAAACATTGTGTCCAACATTTTGCCATGAGTTTTAGAGATAAACCGTGGGACTCGTGCTTGCCATGTAAGTGCTTCACCAACTGAGCCATTTCCCAGGCTCAAAACGCCTCTTTTAAAGAACACACAGTTCTCAACTTGTGAACTGAAAGTCAATTAGACAACTATTGAGCAAAAAGTTACAGTTTTTAAATGTTTAATACTCGTATGAAAGTCGCATGCATTTGTGTGAACATAGATACTTGTAAGAGACACTCGAATCGTTAGGCCTGCATTTTGATCAACAAATGAAAGCCAGTAAAATATTAATTAAGAAAAAAATGCTATGAAATACTGAGTGTGGTGGCAAGAGGACAGGACTGTGGTTTGGCGAGCAGAACGCTCAACCCAAGAGGGGTGCTCCTTGTCTGACATGACACAGGTGACATCAGGTGGAGAAGCCACAGCTTTATTTCGACCTTCAGCTTCCCCAGCTTCTCAGCCATACTGTCTCCGTGTTTCTGTGCGTTCTGGTGGAAATAGCCCATCTTACACAGCCATGTGTGAGCCAGGGCCAAGGAAATGGGCATGGCTTCAACCCAAGACTGCAGATAGTCAGTCATGATCTCCATTTTGGTGCTTTTCGGATTGTCTGAAGGAGCTTTGGAAAACTCCACCATGCCTGAGTCCTCACCCAAAGACTCTCACTCATCTATTCTGGGGTGAGGCTTGGCCAGTCTAATGCAGTTTTACATACTCTATCCCACCTGCCCCCAGAAGGTTCTGCCATGTAGCCTATTTGATGACAGTCATTGATCCAAGGTCTAGTTCTTGACCCCAGTTCTACACTAGGAATTGCTCAGGTAGCTTTAAAACTTACACAGCTGAGTCATGGCCTCAGAGAGGCTGAATCACCTGGTCCAGAGTGCAGCCTGGACAGTGGACGTCATCCTATCTCCCCAGGTGATGTTCATACATGAGAATCATTACTCACAGGCTTCCTCTACCACAGTGTCGGAGTCCAGAGTCACCCTCTATGGAGAGTCATTGTCTTATTTCGATGGAGGGAGCAGCAGGCACCTCTGTATCATACACATGGAGGTCAGAAGACAGCTTGTGTGATTGCATCTCTCCTTCTACTGTGCGAGTCCCAGGGACTGAACTCGGGTCATCAGGCTTGTTGGCAAGCGCCTTTATCTGCTAAGCCATCTTACTGGCCCTCAGCACCATTCTTTTTTTTTTTTTTTTTTTTTTTTTTTTTGAGACAGGGTTTCTCTGTATAGCCCTGGCTGTCCTGGAACTCACTTTGTAGACCAGGCTGGCCTCGAACTCAGAAATCTGCCTGCCTCTGCCTCCCGAGTGCTGGGATTAAAGGTGTGTGCCACCTCAGCACCATTCTTAATTAAGTCCCAAAGCTTTCGATACTCAGTAAGTGCTCAGAGAAAGAACTACCTGCTACTGATCACTGCTGTCAGATGGCTGAAAAGGGAAAGGCAAGCTTTATAAATCATGAGCTTTTGATATAAAATTGCTCCAAGGAGGGATAGATAGTGAGGCAGGTGGCTCTCTGGAGCTGTGCAGTCAGCTGTAGCTCTAACCCCAAGATGCCCCATCTTCAAGGGTACCAGGATAGTAATGAATGTGCTGACTCATACATCAGAGTAATCTCAGCATGCTACAGACTAAGGTCGCCAGTTCAAGGCCAGCCTGGACTATACAGCAAGAACTTGTCAGAAAGCAAGAGAACGCCCTGGAAGGGATCTTATCTACCTGAACCTATTTCTACCATGGAACTGCATTTTTTAAAAAAACATTTTATTTATTTTTTAATCTATTTTTATTTTATGTGCATTGGTGTTTTGCCTGCATGTGTGTCTGTGTAAGAGTGTCAGATCTTGGAACTATAGACAGTTTTTGAGCTGCCATGTGGGTGTTGGGAATTGAATCCAGGTCCTCTAAAAGAGCAGTCAGTGCTCTTACCCACCGAGCCATCTCTCCAGCCTGCAACTGTATCTTTAAAAGACCAATAATCTCAGCAGAAGACCTCTAGCGCACAGGACAATCTCTTACTCAAAGTTGTATGTGGATTACAATGGAGGACTGACTCTCAGTGGGAATTCATATCGATGTGTCCGTTTTTCCCTGGTGGATTTAAGCATATCAGGAAAGGAAAAGGATCTCTGTTTGACGCCATTTAACAAGAACTTATTTTCTTGACTGCAGACGTGACATAACCAGTTGCTGCAGGCTCCCCCATCCCCCACCCAGCCACCCACCCTCACAGACTCACCATTACCATCGCTTTCCAGTCATGATAGATGGATGGTATCCCCCAGACTGTGAGGCTGTCAACCCTTCCTCCTTTACAAATAAGTTGTGTGTACAACACCCCACAGCATGAAAAACAAACAATCAAGAACGTGAAGGGATGTATGTCTACCTGGGTATCCTCCCACTCCGTAGTGTGTAGTACACTAAACAATTAGACCCATATATCCAGCAGAAAATTTCATTTCAAAGAACAGGAAGCAATTTCTCAAGCTAACTTGATTGAACACAGGGCCTCTCTCATGTGAGCCGAGAATCCCACCACTGAGATAGGCTTCTGCCACTTGTATTTATTTTACTTTTATTTGATTTCATTTCATTTTGATACAGGGTCGGGCTAAGTTGCCCAGGCTAATTCTAAACTTGGAAATCTCCACTTCCTGGTAACTGAGATTACAGGCATGAGCCACCGAACTTAGAAACTATCAGTTTTAATAAGAAGCAGTCCACACTGCCCCTTTTTAAAGAGGCACTTGTAAGCCAAGCATATGGGTTGGCTGTCAGAGGCTTTTTTAACACCTCCTGGCTTGCAGGGCAGGAGAGCAGGTTTGTACTCCAGCCTGAAGTCTCAGTGGCATATTTCTGCTTTCACAAGCAGAGAGAGGTGTCGCAAGCCTGGTCAAGCTTGCTAGGCTCAGCAAAGTACCAGACAGGTGACTGCCTAAAACAGGTTCCTGGGAACCCCTGTCTGTCCACCTGTGGCTGACTCTCAAAAAGGAGGACTGAACTTGAATACTCTTTGTATTGGATCACCATTGGTGATTGATAATACAAGGTCCATTAGGAAGGTATGAAGAGACTATTCCGAAAGATTCCTGATACACCCCTTGGGTGCTGGGACTTGATGTCTGTGTTTGCAAACTTATCTGCTTTGAAGGTCAGGTGAGAATGGCAAACGGATGAGCTGTTGGTGAAGTTCTCCCGAGCCCAAGTGCTGGGCTTAAGTGTGAATGAAGCCCAGTGCAAAAAGGTACTTGCTGGGAACTCCCACCCGAGTCAGTAGTGAACAATGAGGTTGGTGGGTTTTTGCTTTTATATCCCAACTGGTAGAGCTAACATTTCTCAAGGACCTGTTGTCTTGCTTAATCTACCCAACAACTTGGGTAAGGCACATTCTGTTGTTATCTTTTGGGTAAGAAGACAGCGCCACCAAAAAGCTTAGTGACTTGCCAAAGGCCACAGAGCTTATGTCCTGATCACAGAACACAGCTCTGGGCATTGGGAACATCTTTGTTGACTGTTCTGCCATTTCTTCAGCTGTGGTGACTGTCTGTAGACATACCGTGGTAAGGTTTAGGCACCCAGGATGTAGGGAGGCTCTTATCCTCTCAGAGTCCTCCACAGAACACTTGCTGCAGTGTTCCCAAACCCCTTTCTCACTTTAATTTGTGCCTCCTCGTAAAGCTGTTTCCCAGGGGTAACCCCCCTGGGAAACTTAGAAGGATTTCATGTTTGGACAAACTCCTCCTGAAGTGGAACAAGATAGGAAAGCAGGTTCAGACAGGCTGATGAAGGTATCCCTAGAACAGCCTAGATGTTATAGAGAGAAAATCCTCTCTCTTTGAAAAACAAAAAGTTTTGTTTTGTTTTGCTTTGCTTTTGGACAAGGTTCCAAGCTAGACTGAAATCCACTGTGTAGCCAGGTCATAGTAATCTTGTCTTACTTAGTTTTTTCAGGTTCTGGGTTTGGAGCCTGAGCCAGAATGCCAAGTGTTAAGTTCTCTGGCTCTACCATGCCAGGCAATAAGTGTTTCCAAAAGAAAGATACTACAGGAAGAGAAAAAAAAAAAAAAAGATAAACCTATCTGTGATACTAGACCTGTTGGATCACAATGTAATGATGTCAGCACTCAGGAAGTTAAGGGAGGAGGCTCACCATGAGTTTGAGGCCAGCTTGGGCTACAGAGAAAAACCCTATCTCAAAACAAACAAAAACAACAGTGATAAATTAATCCATTAATGTAGGCTTGGTCACATGTGTGCATGCACACACTCATATTCATAAATATAAAGATAAGAGATGATTTTTTAAAAATTATTATTCTTAAACAGGACCCACAAATTGTGGTTTTCCTTGAAGCCTCCCCTCTAACCATCCCATTTTAACAGCTCTTTGTTCTCAGCCTCTATTCAGTGAGAAAATGACTGATTTCCGGTCCTCCTAGTTGTTCTGAGATAAGAGTCCTTAACCTCGGAGCTGCTGACCCATGGGATGGACAGTTCTTGTGAATGGCATATCCTAATTATAGAATCTTTGCAGGATCCCTGGCCTCCAACCACAAGCCCGTGACAACCAAGAATGCCTGTACACGTCTCACAGACAGCAACGGGGGCAACTCATCCCACCTGGCCTGAGAACCCCTGTTCTGCAAATATTTACATTTTTGCAGAACATTGTCACTTTTACCTATCCATCCTCAAATACTGGGATCTTACCTTTAAAATGCCTAAAGCTAGGGCATTTTTCCTGGCCCTTATCTTTGAAATATCACTGGGAGAAGTTAAGCTTGCCCAGGAATTTCCCCAAAGTGCTGTGTGTTGGCAATTTAGCAGAGGAAACCTGGGGGGGACAGGTGTACAGACAGGGATTCTAGGTGGGGTAGAGATCTACCCTGCTGCTGTTGCTGCCTAAGTAACAGACTTGGCTTGGTGCCTATGAGCTTTCCCCTGTAGCTTACTTGGACCACACACTTTACACACCAATCTGGTAGTTCCCCAGAGAAAACCAGATGGCAATCTGATCATGCTGATAAACCTGAGCCACTTCTAAATGCAGCCTGCCTGGAGGCAAAGGAAGACCCTGCTATATTAGTAGAAAAGACGAATTAAGAAAGCTGACGAGGGCTAGGAGTGTAGTTCAGTGGTAGAGCACTGACCTAACATATGCAAGGAGCTGGATTCTGTTCTGAGCATGGAGAAAAATAAATTAAAAATGCTAACTAGAGATCTTAGCTGGCCTTTACCCACAGATACATTCTCTTAATGACACATACATTTCTGGATATGAATATGAACGGTTAGAAATTCACTGTTTCTATCTTTTGAACCAAGTTAGACAAGATTCCCCATGGCTAGCTTCTACTGACCTTGGTCTATGAAGTCCAATAATTACATGTTTCAATAACAGCAATAGCTAACACTTATTGACCTTGAGCAGTATGCCTAAAACATATAAACAGCCTTACCTGTACTATCTTGCTTAAACCTTAGGTTAGCCTTCAGGACTGCTTCTCATCACTGTCTCTGATAGGACAAAACAGACTCACACGGGTCACATTACTTAGCCAAAGTTCTATCTCTTGGAGGTTTACAGTCATTGTTGTGTGTGTAGAATTGTTTTTCAAAGTATAGGAAAATATACATAGCATAAAATTTGCCATCTTAATCATTTTAAGTATACAGTTCAGCAATATTAAAATGCATTCATGGTATTGCTCCGCCCACACCACCATCCATCCGCAGAATTCTCTTTCATCTTGCAAAACTGAAACACTGTAGTCATTAACGAGAGAAAGGTAATTACCTTCCCTTGTCTCTGGGGACCTCCATTCCCCTTTCTGTCCATATGAATTTTGACTCTTCTAGGAAAACCAGGTAGGAGAAGTCATACAGTATTTGTTTTGTGACTGGCTTCTCTCATTTAGCATAATGTCCTCAGGGCTCCCCATATTGCAACCTGTGTCAGAATTCCCTTCTCTTTCAAAGCTAAACACTGCTCCATTCTGCAGTATAGCAGTTTCCTTTTTCAGCCACCACCGGTGGGCATCTGGGGTACACTCACCTTTGGGCAGCAGTGAATAACGCTACAGGAACATGAGTGTGCAGAGGTCTCTTCTAGACCTTGCTTCTCGGCTGTGGGAATGGCTCAGTGGGTAAGGCACTGGTTACCCAAACCCGATGAGCAGAGTTTTGATCCCTAGAGCCCATGAAAGTTGGATGAGGTAGAGCATGCATTTGTAACCCCAGAGTGCCCCTATGGGCACCAGGGCAGCTAAAGGACAATCATCTGAAACCTGAGGGCAGCTAGCCTGCTATAGACGGTAGTGATCAAGAAGAGAGACCCGGTAGAGGCCTAATTCTTGAGGTTGCTCTCTGACATCAACACATTCACCATGCCTGTGGCTGTACACATACTCACTTTCATACACACACACACATTAAAAAATAATCACACAATTGAGTAGTAGCAGACATTGAAAGGGAAAGAATTCTGACATAGGCTGTAACATGTATGAACTTCAAGGACATTATACTAAGAGAAAGATGCCAGTCAATACTCTCTCTCTCTCTCTCTCTCTCTCTCTCTCTCTCTCTCTCTCTCTCTCTCTCTCTCCACACACACACACACACACACACACAGAGGCCCTGCTTCCAATCCTTTCAGTGTATACCCAGAAGTGGAATTGCTAAGTGCTAGGTCTGTGTTTACTTTTCCTGAAAGACTGCCATTTTGTTTTCCAAAACGACCACCATTTTATATTCCCCAAAACAATTCTCAAAGCTTCCAACTCTCTGAATGTTTGCCAACCTCTGTTCTTTTCTATTTGGTTTTTGGCTTGGATCATATCCATCCTGGTGTTCATGAGCTGTATCCCTCTGCATTTCAAGTTGGCTTATGAACCCATGCTAGACCTTTCCGTAATTTAGTAGCCGTGTTGTGCACACATGTGCTCACAATGGACAGATGTTGATTGCGGTATGGTTACAGAACATTCCTCCTGCTCTTTAACAAGCTTGTCAGGCAGTTTAGGAAGGCGCCATGTGAGTCCATCCCTTTTCTCTGTGATTTCCCCCTGCCTCCTCCATATAGGCAAAACATGCCTGCTGCTCTTCTTTCTTTCTTCTGCACTGGCTACAGCTCTAGCTACACACAGAACAAAAAGAAGCCACATTTAAGAAGAGATTGGCCTATTTTGAGTCCATTAATGTTAATGGGCCCGGTCTTTAGGAAACCTGTTCTGACTTGATCAAGGGTGCTTGGTCTAGGCAAATTCTTCACCTGACATTCAGAAGGTGTGGCAGACAGGACAGTGAAGAGTGACTCATGCTTGCCTGGGAGGCCCTGCCCAAGGAGGGGCCCTTTCTCCTCCTCCTCCTCCGTGTTTTTCCTCTCTGTCTGTTTCATGCTCTCTGGCCTCCTTGCTTCCCAGCACCCTGGGAAACAGCGACTAAAATGACACAGGATGACTCACGCCCCATCTGACCCACAGGGAAGGCTGGGCAGCTCTCATTCTGGAGCAGCACAGGGCCTGAATGTCCCAACTCCACATGTCACTGTCCTTTCAGATCACTTTCTAACTCAAAGACCACCAGAGCAGTGTCATCGCCCAAGGTGGGAGGTTATTACCATCTGGAACCAGGATGTTGATGTCCCCAAGGGCTGTGAATGAAGTTTCCGGTGTATTCTGACCCAGTGTCAGAAGCATAGAATTTCAGTCTTTTAAGGTTGAATGGGATTAAAGATATACCATACTGTAGAATTTCAAGATGAAGCCTAGTGGGTAGCTCAGCTGGTAGAGTGCTGGCCTACCAGAATAAAGGCCTGGCTTCAACCCCCAGCACTCCCCAAACCAAGGACAGTGGTATAACCACAGTGCACAGAAGATTGGAGGCAGAGGGATATCTTTGGCTATAGCAAGTTCGAGACCAGCCTGGGCTACATGAGACCCTGTGTTAAAATAACAAAACAATTTTAGGCATAAAGTATGTATATTGTTGTTTCTATTCCAGGGATGCTCAGGTAAAGCCCATTATAAAAATTTCAGGAAATGAGGAATGTTGCCAGACACTGGTTTTGAATTTGGCAGCATGAAATGATTTACATCTCAAACACTGGCAAATATCTGCAGAGCTTGCAGCTCTCTCTATACATTGTTGATCTTCTATAAAGTCTTCATTCCCTTTGTGCATAAATAAGAATATTGGGGCCCATAAAGGCAAATGTTTTTATCCAGGGCCATTATATTCATTAACAACAGAATTTAGAATCCAAATCTTGTGCATGTGATATCAGATCCCTAAAGTGTAGGCTGGTCACCAAAAGTATGTATTTAAAAGAAAAAGATACCCCCAAAACCCCATGAGGACCAGTGAGATACCTGGGTCGGTAAAGGCACTTGCTATGACCTGAATTTAATACTTAGAACCTACATAAAAGTGGAAGAAAAAGGACTCCACCCAGTAGTCTCCTGGCCTCCACATGCAAACCATAGTTCATACCTACACCATAGCACACATCTATCATATGTGTAAACACACACACATGTGTAAACACACACACACACAAAATTAAATACATAATAAACAGGAGGAGGATGTTGCTGCGGCAGAATGACAAATAGCCACGCTGGAAACAGGTTCCAGGAGAAAGCGATTACCCATTGTCAGCCGTTCAATAGTCTAGGCTGAATGTTGAGCAATGCTTTCTTGGACACAACTTAGTATTTGCAACATCATCAACAATAGATTTGGTTGCTCTCAAGGAAATAGTACACATCTGTTAGACTTGAGCCAACAGCTTGAAGAAAACAATAGTGATCGAAAAAACATCAGGAAAGATACGTTATCAGGACGTGCTCTCTTGTAAACATGAGTTCAAACTAAACTGAATCAACTTTGATGTTTGTTCTTTTCCCTGGTGATTCTCCTCCTTGTACTTGAATGACTGAAGTCAGTGTTCTGGCTTAGGGCCTTTTTTTTTTTTTCTTTTTAAAGAGACCGGTCAGTGAAGACCCATTCATCCTGCAGTGTAAGCTTAGGAAGTTAATTCTTTTTTTGTTTCTTTTTTTTAAAGATTTATTTATTTATTATATGTAAGTACACTGTAGCTGTCTTCAGACACTCCAGAAGAGGGCGTCAGATCTTGGTTGTGAGCCACCATGTGGTTGCTGGGAATCAAACTCACGACCTTCAGAAGAGCAGTCAGTGCTCTTAACTGCTGAGCCATTTCTCCAGCCCCCGCTTAGGGCCTTTTTAAAAAAGAATTATTTTCCTTTTTTATTTGTAAGCGGGGAGGAGTATACTATCTGTGTGTGGGTGGGTGCTCTGTGTGTGTGTGTGTGTGTGTGTGTGTGTGTGTGTGTGTGTGTGTGTGCGCGTGCGCGCGCGCGCGCGCGCCTGCCTGCCTGCCTGCCTGCCTGCCTGCCTGCCTGCCTGCCTGCCTGCCTGCCTGCCTGCCTGCCTGAGGAGCAAATAGATCGGCTGGAGCTGGAGTTAGAGGAAGTTGTAAGCCACCAGACAAGGGTGCTGGGAACCGAATTCTGTTGCTCTGGAAGAGCAGCAAATGCTCTTAACCTCTGAGCCATCTCTCAGGTCCTGGTTTGGAACTTTTATCGGAGGAAGAAAAGAAAAAAAGAGAAAGCATGGCCTTCTGGACTCAGCACGGCAGAGAGGCAGACTCTGTCTCACTGAGGGCACCAAGCCTGGGCGGGACATCGAAGCCTCCCATCTTCATGTCACCTGGACTAGTGAGACCAGAGCAGGCCCTAGGAGGAGCCATCAAGCAAGGGGAGAGAGAAAATGGCGTCTCAAACACTTCCAGGGAGGAGGCTGGGACTCCATTTGCTCCACTCCTCTGTGACCTTTGCAGTTACTCTGGCCAGACCTGCCTGAGGACAAAGAGCAAAATGTGTCAGCGGCCACCAGCACCCTTTCCTGTTTCCCAGACAGCACACTTAGGTCCAGACTTCCCATCTCCATACCATGTCATGTGTGACGGTGACACGGAACACTTCCTCTCTTCTCTCCACAGACTCACTTGGTGCTCTATGACTCTGCCCTGCATGGCACAGTGCTCCACCATAGTGCTCCACCACTGAGCCACATCCCTCCACCTGATGGTATCTCTTTGACCTGTCCTATGCTCTTGGTCTGATTGGAGGAGTGTCATGATCCCTAATGACCCTGACGAACATAAGAAAGAGAAAAACCAGGCCGTAGACAGGTCACCATCTTGTCCTGGCCCAGAAGCCAGCTGTGAAAGCAGCCAGTTGGGTCAAAGCTGTTAAAGCTCTAGAAGAGGAGAGCCCAGACACGGACCCACAGGGCCCTTTCGACCTTTGAAGTAAGGGTGTGGAGAAGTGGCGTGAAATCTATGAGCCCCGCAGTGTCTCCTGGATGCACTGGTATTAACTGTGTGCTCTGAGCCAGGCATGGAGGCATACACTGCTACCTGGAATATGGAAGCAGGAGGACTAACCTGGGCTACATAGTGAATTCAAAGACAATGTGGGCTGCACAGTGAGATGAGAGAAAGAGCAGGAAAGGGAGATGGAAGGGGGAGAGCCTCACATCTATTATGCTTTGGCTGCCACTGTTCTTAGAATACGGAAGCAGGAGGACTAGCCTGGGCTACATAGTGAATTCAAAGACAATGTGGGCTGCACAGTGAGATGAGAGAAAGAGCAGGAGAGGGAGATGGAAGGGGGAGAGCCTCACATCTATTATGCTTTGGCTGCCACTGTTCTTAGAATACGGAAGCAGGAGGACTAACCTGGGCTACATAGTGAATTCAAAGACAATGTGGGCTGCACAGTAAGATGAGAGAGAAAGAGCGGGAAAGGGAGATGGAAGGGGGAGAGCCTCACATCTATTATGCTTTGGCTGCCACTGTTCTTAGAATACGGAAGCAGGAGGACTAGCCTGGGCTACATAGTGAATTCAAAGACAATGTGGGCTGCACAGTAAGATGAGAGAGAAAGAGCGGGAAAGGGAGGTGTAAGGGGGAGAGCCTCACATCTATTATGCTTTGGCTGCCACTGTTCTTAGAATACGGAAGCAGGAGGACTAACCTGGGCTACATAGTGAATTCAAAGACAATGTGGGCTGCACAGTAAGATGAGAGAGAAAGAGCGGGAAAGGGAGGTGGAAGGGGGAGAGCCTCACATCTATTATGCTTTGGCTGCCACTGTTCTTAGAATACGGAAGCAGGAGGACTAGCCTGGGCTACATAGTGAATTCAAAGACAATGTGGGCTGCACAGTGAGATGAGAGAGAAAGAGCGAGAAAGGGAGATGGAAGGGGGAGAGCCTCACATCTATTATGCTTTGGCTGCCACTGTTCTTGTAGGTTCAGACGCCCCTCAAGTTAAGATGGGATTGCATCATAGCATGGAGAATTTAAAATATCATTAAAACAAAAGTACATTTACTGCGCCTGCCTTATCCCAGATCTAGGCTCAGTAGGCAACACACTGTAGAGTCAAGGTCATGAGGAACCATGGTCCCCAAGATCCAAAGATAAGAACACAAAGCCGTAGCCGCCCCGCCCCCCCCCCCAAATTCATACTCAAAATTCCATGCCTGGCTTCCACTGAACACATACCCCTTCCACATTATCATAAAATCAAAATGCCCTAAACTAAACTGAATGATGGTACCACCACACATCAGAGACCATTTGTATGTAGAAATCCCTTTTGGAAAAAAAAAAAAATCCATGTGGTGGCTGGAGAGATGGATCAGCAGTTAAGAAGACTGGCTGCTCTTCCAGGGGACCCAGGTTCAATTCCCAGCACCCACATGGCAGCTCACAACTGTCTGTAACTTCAGGTCCAAGGGGTTGGACACCCTCACACAGACATACATACAGGCAAATCGCCAATGCATGTGGGATAAATAAGTCATTGTTTAAAGCCACAGGTAAATCACAGAGATAGGAAGAAGAGAAAAAGGCAAAAGTTGCTGTCTACTCTTTGGCCCAAATACCAAAGAAATAGCAATGTGCTAAATGGCCAGCCTTTGGAGTGGTTTCCAGTTCACTCCACCTCCTTTGAAATTCCTCCTCTTGACTTTGGAAGCTCCCCGAGGCCTCATTCCTTCCCACCGCCTCTTTGACCTGCAGTGTCTATTCTTGTCACCTGTAACCAAGCTATTTCACATAGCTATGTCCTCTGTCACCTTCCTTCCTGCCTCTCTCTCCTCTGCCCTCAGTCACCCGTTGTTCACTGACAAGATTTCCATTGTAACCTCTCTAGATGACCCCAACTCTAATCTTGACTTCGACCAAATTCCCATTCTTCTGGGCCATGCTCACTGTCTAGACACAAGAGTGTCATCTCAAGCCTTCTCCTCTGACCCGAATGTATTGCGTTAACTCCAAGTTCAGAACTTTCGAGGTGACCTTGGACTCCCTCCCTACCCTTTACCTTCACAGCTCATGGTCTCTTTACGACTCCCTGAAGTTCCTCTCCAGCCCTGGGGTCCTTATCCAAGCTCCTATGACTTCATTCCAGTGTTAAGGGTTTGATTGCCAGCTTTAAAAAATGGGGTCTGCTGAAGGACCTTATGTCATTGGAGGCAGCCCTTGAAATAGACTGTGAAACTCCTACAGACTCTTCTTCTCCTTTGTTACATGGCTCATGGTATAAGTGGGTTTTGCTCCACCATGCATCCCTGCCACAGTGGGCTCAGGCCCACATAGCTATTTTGTTAAGGACTAAAACCCCTGAAGCTGTAAGCAGAGAGAAACCTTTTCTTTCTATATGCTGGTTCTCTTAGGCATTTGTTATGATGCTGGGAAGTTGACATCACTCTCTTTTACTTTCTCCAGACCTCCATTGTAGCACTCCCTGATGAGAGCTACTTCCTCCTCATTCAAAGTCCATTTACATAACCGGCTCCCTCAGAGCCTTTCTGATACCCTAACCAGGTGCCCCACGATTCTGTCTTAATCAGGGACATGTGTCCCCTTTTGCCTTGTATCACATCAATGCCTGCCCTTGCTATGACTTCTCCCTTCTTTTACCTCAGGGATGTCACCCACCTTTAGGTGATCATGCCAGAAACTTCAGAATTGTTCTAGGTCCCTCTCATTCCCTCACATGGCATTTGAGTGACCTCAGATCTGCCTGTGATGGCCTCTCTCCCTTCTGCCCCTTTTACTCAGCCTCCTTTGCCTCAGGTTGTCCCCATACAGGAACTGGGGACAGGGCATCACACATGGGCCAGACTCAGCAGCTTCATGTCGGTGCACCACTCGCTAACTGTGTGCCTCAGGAAGCCCTAAAGTGTTTCTGCGCCATGGTTGCCTTGCTTTTGGAAAAGAGTTGGAAAATAAAACCCTCAGCACTCTCAATACAGTTGAGTAATCCTTATCTCTTATGCCAGGAAAGAGACGTGGTTCTGATTTTGGATTTCTTTCAGATTTTGAGGTGTCAGGACATGTAAGGAATCTTGGAGGTAGATCCCAAATTTTATCATTAAGTGAATTCATATTCTATGTGTGCCTTGTCTACATAGCCTGAAGGTAATTTTATACACCTTTCCTATGACTGTACCCATCACATGAGGCTGGGTGTGGAGTTTTCTGCTTATGGTATCCTATCAGTGCTCAAAAGGTTCAGATTTGTGATTTTTTTAATTAGAGATTTCCAATCTGTGTGCCTCTATGTGTGCATGCACTTGTATGTATATGTGTATGGGGAGACACAGAGAGACAGAGGCAGAAGTATGAGAAATTATATTTATTGCTTGTCTTGATTGAAAAACATAACTGCCTCTGGCTGCTAATTGCCTTGACATAGAAACAAAGACTAGCCCCTCTGTTCTACTTTGCTTTTGTTGCTGTGATAAAACGCTGACCAAAAGCAACTTGGGGAAGAACGGGTTTATTTCATCTCACAGGTACAGTCCATCACCCAGGGAAGCCAAGGCAAGAGCTTGAAACAGAAACCACAGAGGAATGTATGTGGCTTACTAGCTTGCTTCCTGCTTCTGTTCACCTAACTTCCTTAGAGAATCCAGGACCACCTGCCTAGGAGTGGCACCGCCCAGAGTGGGCTAGACCATTCTCCATCAATTAGCAATCAGGAAAATGTCCCCACAGACACACCCATAAGTCAATATCATGGAGGTGATTCCTTAACTGAGGTTCCCTCGTTCCAGGTGTGTCAAGTTGACACGAAAAAATGGTCACCACTCCTTGTCCATTTGACACATGAATGCCTCACTTTAAGCCATCCCCTTTCTGTTCTTATTTGTCTCCATCATTCTATATTAATACCATGTTATAAAATACAGTATGACATTAAAAGTCCCACTGTTTTTAGAAATGCCTTTCTAAATGTCTTTAGACTTAAAGGTTCAACAACTGGTTAAAATATAGGCTTTTTTAATTTGTTAACTGTAGGCTACTATTAGATAAAATTTAAAAAACATAGTAAAATACTTTCTTACTCCAAGAAGGAAGAACATGAATACAAAGGCAGCGACACTTAAGCCAAACTGAAGTCCAGCAGTGTCGTTCAATGTCTGATGTCTGAGATTCGCAATCTTCTAAGCTCTAGGACTTGCTCCCACTTCCCTCCCCCTGTCCACCCAAACCCACACATGCCCAGGCCCTAATACACGATTTGCAAAGAACCTACACATAACCCCCTTGATGCTTCTTTTCTTTTATTTCTTAAAACAAAACAGGGTCACTAGCAATCCTAAACCCACCATTCCTTACAGCCCCTAATGTAATAATACAAATGCTATGCAAATTCAGGTTCTATTTTCTGTTCTGGAAATAATGACAAGAAAAGTAAGCACATGTTAGCATTGGCACAATGTTAAGACATATTGTTGCTGGTAGATTCCATTGATCAGAACTCACAGATGTGTGCCCTTTGGTTTCAAAAGGCTGGTTTTTCAGGTCTTACTAAGGCTCTGCCTGACTTCTGTTTCCTCTAGCAGCTGCCAGCATGTTCTACACTAAATAATTTCTCAATAAACACTTAGATACTAACAGAGAAGAAGACTTGGGGACAAAGCTCACTTGGTAGAATGCTTGCCTTGTGTCCATGGGTCCCTGGCTTGATCGCCAGAACCACACAAGAATAGGCATAGTATCATATGCCTATGATGCTAGCACCAAGGAGGCAGAGGCAGGAGAATTAGAAGTTCAAAGTCATCCTCTGCTACCTAACTAGTTTGAGGCTATCCTGTCTCAAAAAGTGAACTAAAAACAAGAGAAAAGGACAGAATATCAAAAACACAGTAACTAAAGGAAGCAACAGAAGCTACCAGGCCTAGGTCAGCATTGGAGCCTCAAGGCTTTGGTGAGATATGTGGGTTTGAATGCTTGTATGTATGTATAAAAATAGGAAGCTCTTGCAGCAACTGATGTAGGAGATGTACTTATTTAGATGTCGATTTTTAAAAGACAGATTTAGGTTGTTGAGGGTGGAAACAGATACAGAGGGTCTTGTAGTACATGATTTCATTCTTGGAGACAAAACTCTGGTCCTTAGCTTCATCTATAAGGTGAAGGCAAGTTAGACATGGTGGCATAAGCCTGCAATCTTGGCATGATAGAGACTGAGGCAGGAGGACTAGGGATACAAAGCCAGCCAGACTCTATCTTGGAAGAAAAGATAACAACAAAAAGCTGTGGGTAGACCAGTTGTCTCCAACATTGTGGTTACTTTAACATTCATTGTTTCCTTGCTGCTAGAAAGTAACTGTTATATGGTTTAAGGAAGTGGACTCCAGGAGGATGGTCATGCTTTCCCCATGTTGGTGGCACTGCAACACGGTAGGAATAAACCTGGGTATGGTTCCCTTCTGAGCGAGCATTTACCCCTTGGAACAAGTCAAGGCATTCTTTGGCATTTAGTCTTCATTTTTAGTATATGGAATACCAAAAGATGACATATGTCATCCTTCTCACAGAAAGTGTCTTCTAGCCCATCTTTGTGTACTGAAGGTCACACGGATTTTAAAATATGGTTTGTACTCCTCGTATAGTCTCTGTGATTTAATTGACATTTGGTGTATTTTCTGTTTAAAAGATGGAAAAACATATGGGGCATATATCTCAGTGGAAAAATTACTTGTCTTACAGACATGAAAGCCAGAGTTCAGATTCCTAGCACCCATAGAAATGTAGAGGGGTCATGGCAGCCTGTCTGTAATCCCAGCATGAAGAAAGTAGAAACAAGACCAAGGTGGAGAGAAATGGAAAAAAGATAATTAACCTCAACCCCTGGCCTACCTATATATCCATGCACATACAAACACATTTTTACACACACACACACAAATACACCATAAAACACAATTGTGTTTATACTGAACACAATAGAAGAGCATGAAATGTTAATCACATATATAAAGGAATGCAGTAGATAGCATATATTCTAACATGAAGTGTTAGAATATATGTGTATGAATACTTTTTAATTTAAATTTTCAGTTGTTGAAGCTAAGGGCATGGTTCATCAGTAGAGTAGGTATACCCAACATGTGTACTGCTTAATTTAAAACTTCAGTTGTTGAAGCTGGGGGCATGGTTCATCAGTAGAGTAGGTATACCCAGCATGTGTGAGGTATATCTCACGCATGAGTTCAATGCACCAGAACCAAAAACAAAAATTAAATTAAAATCAAAAGTTTTATTGCACAATATATCTTAATTTTATAAGAAACTAATGTGTATACGTGCACATGAACATTGTTGTAAGTGTGGCAGAGGGTCCGTGTAAGTGCCCAGGGTTGCTGTAACAAAGTACAGATGCATATCTTCTTCTGCACACCAAAACAGCTGGTTTCTCCTGAGTCCTCTCATCGTGTCTCAAGACAGTGTCTCCTTCCTAGGTCCTACATGGTCACTCTCTGAGTGTGCTTGTAACCTAATCTTTTTATAAAAGCCCATCATATCAGAAAGGGTCCATGGTGATGATGTCATTTTAACCTAATTACCTCTACAAAGGCCCTACTCCAAATCCGGTGGCATTCTGAAGTACTAGAGTTAGGACTCTAACAGGAATTTAGGGGTTGCAACACCATTCAGCCTAATAATAGTGTCTTATGTCCAAGAAACATTAGACGGTCAGGAAATCATTGAAAAGTGAATGAACAAAACAAATAGAATTGCTTCATTTGAGAGTACAGTGGGGAAGTTAGTAGGGTGCTTAGAATGGGCAAACTCAGAGCTGGAAATACAGCTCAATGGCAGAGCATTTTCCTGGCTAACTTGAACACAAGGCCCCAGGTTCAAGCCCAGCACTATAAGCGTGTAAGGGTTGGGGAGAACCATGGAAACCCCTGAAACTGTTCTAGAGAGAGAAGCCCTGGGTCCAAGCTAGACAGCACTTTTGAGTATTGGACAACACGGTGTTGAAATCCGTGGTACATTAGGCTGCCATGGATGGCCCTGTGGTTTAGGGCAGGGGTGAGCCCGAGGGCAGGGAGGTCAGACAAGAGGCTATTTCAATGGCCTCAGCTAGGGTGGTGGCTACAGAACAAAAGCTAGAGACTGGGGTGTGCCTGACGCTGGCTCCCAGCTCCTGCACCTGCTGCTGTGTGCTGAGGGCCACATCCCACCTTCCCGCTGGGCACAATGGGTCCTCTGGAAACTGGAAAGGCTGTGGCTAAGAGCCTGTGAGACGAGCCTATAAATCCACAGCCCCAACAATTCCAGACTACTCCTTTTGATTCATGGCTCCCCGCACCGCGCTCCACCCTGGCTCTGCAGCTGGGGCCTCTCATCTCCAGCAGGACTGGGTTGGTTAAACTGAGATTCCAGAATGTTCACAGAGCTATTACGCTCATTCCTGCTGAGCCTCGGATTTTGCTTCATCCTTCTCTGTCACACCCTGTGAAGCACTAGAATGTCTTTTCTTGTCGTCTAGCTCAGGAAAGGTAGCTGTGGATGACGTACTGTTTCTATGGGCAACCCTTGCTCATTGCTGTTCTCACAGGGCAGTACTGCCTTACTGCTCCTGGACCTTTTATATTGTCTGAACAAAGAAATTATACTTAGTAACACAGCACCTTTCATGCAGCTATCCACCATACAAGCTCCCCCATACATTCCTAAATTCTTTGAGATTATACATTCATTGCACTGCCTAATCCAGAGCATCCTAGGCACTTGGTAAACTCATGATGGAAAAGAGCCAACATCTCCAAAGAGCCATTAGGATTATATTTTTCCCCCTTAAAGCAGGAAGTTGGATTAGTTGGCAAAGAGGGCAGATAAATAATATAAGCACACACATTTCAATTCATTGAAATGGCTCTGAAGG
Organism: Mus caroli; assembly: GCF_978045245.1. Classification (NCBI taxonomy): domain Eukaryota; kingdom Metazoa; phylum Chordata; class Mammalia; order Rodentia; family Muridae; genus Mus; species Mus caroli. Next base: position 83,088,326 of record NW_028227270.1, read on the forward strand.
GCCAGCAAGATGGCTCACTGGGTTAAGGCACTTTGCTGCCAAGCCTGGTGAGCTGAGTTCGACTCCAAGGACCCCCATGGTGGAAGGCAAAAGCCTACTCCTGAAAGTTGCCATCTGACCTCCAAACACATTGCACACGCAGGCACGTACACACAAACAGAGTAAATGTTACTTAAAAATTTTTAAAGGAAGAAATGACTCTCAAGTCCCAAGCTCACCTACGTTCTCCTTGTACTCCTAACATAGCTCAAAGAAGCTTTAGCCCCATGCTCGGGATGCCAGGAATGTCCTGGACAGGAGCTGCAGGTGGGGGTGTGTCCTCACACAAACAGATGGAAATGGCAATCCTGGGGCAGAAGGAGGCAGCTGTGGTTGTTTGGGTTTTCCTTTGTTTGTTCTGTAAAAGCTTAAAGAACTCTCAGATTCACTTGGAATTGCAAAGATCCCCAAAGAGACATCAGTACAGTGAGAAAGTTAAAAACAAATAAACAAACAAAAACAAAACAAAACAAAAAAACCTGAAGGACTCACACATTGCTAAGTCAAAACGAGCTGCAAAACTAAACTCACTAACCAAAGCTATGCTGGAGAGACACCTCTGAGATTATAAGCACTTGCTGCTCTTCCAGAGGACCCAGGTTCGATTCCCAGCACCTACATGGGGTGATCACCCCTGCCAGCAACTCCAGCTCCAGGTGACCTGACACAGTCTTCTGGCCTCCACGGATACTTTTCATGAGCGTATAACCCTACACAGAGACATACACGTCCACATTAATAAACCTGAAAAAAAAATACCTTAAAAAAAATCCAAACCTGTATGGTACTGCCATTAGTATAGACACATAGACCGGTACTAGAAATAAAACTGTGCTTCTGGTCATACGCTTTCAACAAGTCTACGTAGTGAGGTAAAGAGCAATCTTTTCAACATAGCTCAGAAAGCAGGGTTTCCACACAAATGGACCTCCATCGTGTTACATTTCGCCATGTGTAAAATGTAACACTGATGGAGCAATGGCCTAAAAAAAAGCATTGAAATATTAAAACCCAGCAAACTACTAAAGCCCAAAGAATCAAACATAAGAGTCAGTCATGACCTTGGATGTGTCAGAGGTGTCTGAGACATGACGTCAAAGCATAAGCACACAGGCAAAAATAAGAGGGCATCAGAACTTAAAACTTGTATACAGCAAAAGGCATTCCCAAGAAAGGAAAGAGGCACTCTATACAATGTGAGGATGATTTGCAGAAAACATATCTGACAAAAGACTTAATATCTAGGATGTTATATATAGAACTCCAATTGTTCAATAAGAGGATATGTAACACAGTTAGTGGAATAAGCAAGTAGGGTGGGGTGCACACTTGTAATCCTAGCACTTGGGAGGTAGAGGTGGGGTCAGGGGAGTTTGAATTTTAAGCATGGGCTTCTTATTAACGTCTACTTTCTTCCAAATCTCTGCAGCTCCTTCTTGGATGATTTTAAACTTCCCACTGGATCAGAAGGGGATTCTCATGGATGTCCACTATTAAGTGGATGAGTAGGGTTACCTGCCAAGTGGGCACGTCCTCAAATATTTAAAACTCCTAAACGAAATGAGCTTCTCCAAAAGCATAAATAAAAGGGCGTGGTGTGGCGTGACGTGACATGACGTGGCGTGACTAGTACTTCCTTTGCCTTAAGAGAGAGTCTTTAATGTCACTTCTGTATGGCAGCTGTGGGTGGACTTGTTAAGAGAGCACTTCCATTGAGAACTGTTTTCTCTTGGTTCCTTTGTCCTAAGTCGCATTCTGCAGCCACCCCACACAGTTGGTCCCAGTGCTGGTTCCTAGGAGACAGTGCCTGAGGAGAAGTAGATCCAGCTGGCATCCCATCTTTCATTACAAAGCAAATTATAGATTTCGCATGTGTAATTATTTATTTTGTGGCACCATGCCATCATATAGATAAACAAAGACTTTGAGAAAATTTACTAGCTTTTCTGGGAGTGTCTCCCCAAAATGGGAGTGTCTCATTTTTCTGGGAGTGTAATTTTCGGCCTAACCAATTACTAAAGATGAGGACAACCCTACAGGGAGATTGCTAGCCTGTTGGCATGTAACACGCTCAGAAATTCCCCTCATTAATTTTTTTCTTCTTATGTAAAATTGCCAAAAGAATGTTCATTATTCCGGCATGTGCGAAGGATAATTGTGGCGTCTGTGATACAAATGCAAACAGTAAGGAGAGGGCTGGGGAGGTGGCTCCGTGGATAAAGAGCTTGCTGTGTATCATGAGGAAGGACTTGAGTTAGGATCTTCAACAGCCACATAAAAGCCAGGCATGGCGGCACATGCCTGTCACCTAGGCAGGTCCCAGGGGCTTGCTGGTGAGCCAGACCAACCAAAATGGCAAGTCCTAGGTTCAGTGGGAGATCCTGTCTCAAAATAATAACAATAATAATAATAATAATAATAATAAATAAAATAAGGTGGAGAGCCAGTGAGGTAGCTTGGCAGGTAAAAGCGTTTGCCTGCAAGCCTGATAACCTGAGTTCGAGCCTCAGAATGCATAGAAAAAGCTTGTCTTTGTTTTGTTTAAACTACAACAACAACAACAAAAGCACCCCTACCATAAGGTGGGAGGTAGAGATAGGAAAGAAAATCCCCCAGCAGCTAGCTCATAGGCCAGCTAGCAGCAGAAACAAGAGAACCCTCCCTTGGCAGGGTGGAAGGAAAGAGCTGACTCTGGAAACGTGTCCTTTGGCGTCCATCTGTCTGTCTGCTTGCTTGCCTCAGCTCCCCGGCAGTCACGGTCATGCACACACATGACAGATTAAAAACTACACATAGAAGAGACTCCTCAATGCCAGCCTCTGGCACTCACTAGAACAAGGGATACAGACAGACTGATGGTAACCAGAAGTGGCTAGGGGGTAGGAGGAGATGAGTGGGGACAGGAAGGCTCCCCAGGAGGAGGGGAAGGTCCTGAGGGAGCACAGAGGAGTGGACAGGACTTCCTTTTAGTGAGGTATCAAAGATTCTCATCTTGCCAGTGTGGAGTGACTGACTTTTTTGGCTACAAAATCAGGGCAAACACTCCAGGAGTGTGCTAAACTATAAGAAAGAATTTGGTTGTGTGTGGAGCTTGAAGGAGGCGGGGTGGGGGGGGGGTAAATAGTCGGGGGCAGGGAGAGGATTGGATTGGGTGAGAAGTGGGATCAGGAATGCAGGACCAGGAGATACCCTGCATTCTAGGACCGCTGCATTTCCTCTTCACGTGCAAGCGGCAGGGCACGCCACCGTACAGTCAGTTCCTCTTCGCCTTGAAATATACACCCTAAACTGGGTTATTGGATTGTAAATCTGATGGAGGGAAAGCGAGCGGTCTCAGAAGCCACAGAAACAAGAGTCTTAAAGTCCAACCAGAAAGCCACTGGCATGAAAATAGTCCCCTTGACACCTCTCCCTCCCAGTTTTCCAAAATGACCTACTTATTACAGTCAAATGGGGCATTTGTCACGTGGCAATTAGCAGTGGATCCTGGGTGGTTCTTCCCTGATGGACAACGAATGATACCAAGGTTCATGGGGCTTCACACATCCAGACTCCGGAATGAGGAGGTAGGGGGTAAAGTCAGGAGCTTGGCTCAGAAAGGATGGGGGCTGAGCAAGTATGTAGCATGAAGAATGTGAAGTAAGAGGAGAGGACTCTGAGAACTAACTGTGTGCATATGTGCACACGTGCATGTGCACGCACATATGTATGTACGTAAGTGCATGTGTGCATGTACGTGTGCCAAGAACGGCCCCCTCAGGTTCATCTATTTGAAGGTTTGATTTCCAATTGGTAGACTTCTTATGTAAGGGATAGGTGTGTCCCTGTTGGAGGAGGAAGTGTGTCACTAGGGGTGAGCTTAGAGGTTTCTAGGCCATTCCAGTTAGCTCCCTCTTCGCCCCCTGCGTATGGATCAGGTGTAAGCCCTTGGTTACCGCTCCAGCACCATGCCTGCCTGCTGCCATGCTCCCTGCCATAATGGTCATAAGTTCTTACCCTCTGGAATCATGAGTCCCAGTAGTTTTCTTTTATAAGTCTGTGAGTTTGAGGCCATCCTAGTCTACATACGGAGCTCCAGGACAACCAGGATTATATATAATGTGAGACCCTTTTGAGAGACAGAGAGGGAGAGAGATGAGAGAGTGGGGGCGGGGGAGGGTCATTCAGTTATTCAACAAATTGCATTCTTCTTGCAAAGTAAATATCATTTTAGTAAATTGTCCTGCTATGTGAGGAAGGGTTCTTAGCTCTGTGCTGCTCTAATGGGCCTTGAAAAAGTGAAGCTATTCTAAGACACAAACGTCTTTTAATCTGTCTGTTAGACTATTGAAATCTTGAAACCCAAAGCAATGGGATTTCTCTCAGAAATCTCATGCTGGGAGAAGGACAAGAAGGTACCAGCCAGAGGGGAAAGCGATTTCCCAGAGTTCTAACTACTTGTGAGCACACCCTAACAAGGACAGGCCAGTGGTGGGTGGGGCCACGCCTTTACCTGGACTGCTTAGGTGCACATATCCTTAGCCTTCTATTTAAACTTCAGTTTCACTTCAGGACCCTGAACAACCATCTGGGGCGAATTGATTTGATCTCTTTGTGCTTCTACCGCATTGACGAAACCTTCTCTTTCTGCTTTTCTCTTTGGGTTGGCTTACTGAAGACAGGAGGCCAGACCTGACTTGGGGTACAGGTTCTGTCCCCCAAGTTCAATAACAATGCCCACTTTCAGTACATTCTCATTGGACCTCCCAGCATTCCTTGCAGATCAGCATTGTTAACCCATGTGTCAGCTTTCTGTTACTGTAGCGAATCCATCTATAAGAGTTTCCTTATAATACTTTGGCACACCGTTTTGAAAGTTTCAGCCTCTGATTGGTTGGCCTTGTGGCTTCAGGCCTGTGATGAAGCAGCATCATAGAAGGAATGTGTATCAGAGAAACCGAGGTCCTTAAATTTCCTTCTAGACTGTGTTCAGCATATGTGAAACCTTGTGTTTGAGCCACAGTAAGGGAGAGAGAAAGTGGGAGGGAGGGAGGGAGGGAGGGAGGGAGGGAGGGAGGGAGGGAGGGAGGGAGGAGAAAGAGAAGAGAGGGAAAAGAAAGAAAGGGGAGAAAAGGGAGAAAAGAGAAGAGAAGGGGAGGGGAGGGGGCAGGGGACTAGATGAGATGAGAAAGAGAGGAATGGAGGAAAGGAAAGGGGAGAAGAGGAAAGGAGAGGAGGGGAGGGAAGGGAAGTGAAAAGGGTGGAATGGAGATTGGAGGGGAGGAAAGCAGAAGGAAGGAAGAGGGGTCTGGAGAAGATGAAAAAGGGGAGACAGGAGGAGTGGAGAGGAGGGAAGAAGGGGAGGGGAGGAGAGTTAGCAGAATGGTTCTCACTCTCGGATATTGGTTATCTATTGCTGTATAATAAATCACCCCAAGACTTAAACACTGTTGTATTTGTTTATAATTCCATGACAGCAATTTGGGCTCAGCTGAACAGACACCCCTTCCATCAGTACTCAGGCCTCATGCGGGGGTGGGGGGTGGGGATGGGGTCCTGATTTCACTCATCTGGAAGAAGACCCCATTCATTGGCAAAAGACTCTGATGCACTGCCAAACCTAAAGTCCACTGAGAGGAAGCCGGAAGCGGGAAGTGGGGGTGGGAGTGTGAGATGGAGGGACAAAGGGAAGAGTGAATGAACAGAACTAAGGTGTGTGCTATGTGGGAAACTCCTATTCTGTATGCTAGCTTTCTACAGGTGTAATTATAAAGAGCTTGGATCGAGTAAGGGTGGAGAATGCTGCCTCAGAAGCCATAGGTCATTAGATGAAAACCACATTGTCAGGTGTATGATAACTCCCTATGGGCTACTGGTCAAGGAAGCCCCAGATACACCCAAAACAACACAGGCTGTTGCCATAGCTCTTGGTTACCCAGTATAATAGAGATGTGGTGGTTTGAAACAAAATGCACCCCCCCCCCAGGCCCACAGGGCGTGGCACTATTAGGAGGTGTGACCTTGTTGTAGTAGATGGTCTTACTGGAGGAAGTGTGTCACTCGAGGGTGTGGGATGAGGGGGTGAGGTCTCAGAAGCTCAAGTCAGTTCTCTACCTGCTGCTGCCTTCCGATCAAGCTCCTTCTTCAATACCATGTCTGCCTGGACTCTGCCATGTTTTCTGCCATGATGATAATGGACTCAACCTCTGAACTATAAGCCAGTCCAAATTAAATGTTGTCCTTTATTAGAGCTGCTGTGGTTACGATGTCCCTTCACAGCAATAGAAACCCCAAGACAAGAGGTAGACTTCACGGTTGTAGACTTCAACACACAGTAACTTCAATAACATAGAAATGGAAACAGAATTGGCTAACTTTCCTAATGCTGGAAGGTGCTATACAGGCTGCTGGGGGAGGGAATTCACCCCACCAGTTACAAACCCCATAAACTACAGTACCAACCTGCCAGGCAAGGTGTGCCCCATCCCACCCCCAGTGCAATAGTGGCATTACTGTTATAGGGTTAGCCAACCCTCTTCCCCTTCTGCTTGGATTTGAGGTCTGTTCCACAAGAGACAATTCACGTCTGGTACTGAAAACTTGGTAAAGCTCAGAGCTAGAAGGTCATTGGTCCTAAGGGGGACTATTGTTGGTTTTCTAACTAAACATGATGTCAAGATGCCTTGTAAGTATTTATGCTTCTATACACATAGGTTAGTGTTGTTCTCAGCCTCTGTCAAAGAAGCCTCTCTTCCTTACCACTGTGACAGTTAACGCAGATACTTCTGTCTGGTCAAAGGGTGAACAGTAAGTGACCATTGGGTGATCAGCCCTAAACCCAGCATTTATATCATCCCCTCTAAAGCTCAGGGAACATGTCAGAATGTAGGGTACAAAGAATGTACCAAAGGATGGAGAGGAGCGCCGTGAAATGGTGTTCTCTGTACATGGCATGATTGTTGAGGCATGAACTCAGGGCAGCTGTGGTCACTCTCCCAAGATGGAAACCACCAACCTTCTAGGATAGATGGGGGATGCATTCAAGAGGATTCGCTCTTCTGAGGCACTTAATGGTTGTTGGGGGTGGGGAGTTATTTCCCTCAGTGGTGTAGCCATTCCTAAGTTTGTCCACGCTTAAATAAATGACCCCTGATTTGTGCTCATGTAAGCGACCCTGATAAACCTCAGTGAGTCACACCCATGCACACACACACACACACACACACACACACACACACTCATCACGAGAATAGAAGGGATAGTGATTTTGTTTCAGGCAGGAATACAAAATCACTGGTATAGCACATCACTGTAAAATCTAGTGAAAGTAGTTCTTTCCAGGCGAGGTAAAGTTAAAAGACTGTAAGAACTATGAGATCCACGCCAGGCATGGAAATTCTTGCCTATAAGCCCTGTACCTGGGAGGTAGAAGCAGGATTAGAAGTTAAAAGTCATCCTCAGGTTACATAGTAAGTTCAAAGTTAGCCTGAGATAAATGAAGGCCAGTCTCAAATAAATAAATGCATAAACAAGTAAATAAAATAAAACTGGTTTGGTGACAGATGCCTCTCTGTAGTCCTAGCTACTCGGGAGGCTAAGGCCTGAAGAAAATGTGATTTTTCTATCCAAGTGTAAGATCTGTCTGGAAGAGATAGTGGGGATCAGTAGTGCACAAAACTAGAGAGTTGGTCTGGCACTTCAGAGTGCTTGTTGCTCTTGCAGAGGACTCAGTTCAGTGATGCCAAGTGCCCACATTGTGGTATTACAACTATAACTATAAAACTATAACTATAACTCTAGTTCCAGGGAATTGGACACCCTCTCCAAATCTTCTCAGGTATGAGACATATGTGTGGTGGTGATAGATTTGGGCAAAAAACTCATATACATAAAATAAATAAATATAAAAACCTTTAATGTGGAAATAAATAAAATCACATAAATGTAAACGAAATGGTGAAACCCGCAATGGCTTTCCATCTCAGAGTGGATAAGCCAAGCATCTCCATTCTCCACGTTTTCACTCAACACATCATAGAAGACCTCGTCTTGGAAATAATGCAAGGAAAATAAATAAAAAGGATATAGATTTAGAAGAAAAGAAGAAAAACTGTACCCATAGACAACACATTCCTGTAGATGGACGATCCTAAGGCATACATTTAATATTCCTAGAATTAGCAAAGTAGATCAGCGTAGTCATAGGATATAAAGCTAATACATATTTTTTTAAAAAGCTTTTTCAATATATTAACAATGCACAATCCAAAAATGAATTTAGGGCTGGAGTGAAGCCCAGAGATAGAGCACACACTTAGCATATTTGAGGCCCTAGGCCCAATCCCCAGCACCAAAAAAGGAAAAAAGAAAGAATAGTTTCCTTTAATTAAAAATAATCCCTGGAGGGCTGGTGAGATGGCTTAGTGGGTAAGAGCACCTGACTGCTCTTCCAGAGGTCCAGAGTTCAAATCCCAGCAACCACGTGGTGGCTCACAACCATCCGTAACGAGATCTGGCGCCCTCTTCTGGAGTGTCTGAGGACAGCTACAGTGTACTTACATATAATAAATGAATCTTAAAAAAAAAATAATAATCCCTGGGACTGGAGAGGTGGCTCAGTAGTTAAGAGCACTGACTGCTCTTCCAGAGGTCCTGAGTTCAATTCCCAGCAACCACATGGTGGCTCACAACCATCTGTAATGAGATCTGATGCCCTCTTCTGGAGTGTCTAACGACAGCTGCAGTGTACTTACATTTTATACACACACACACACACACACACACACACACACACACACACACACACATGTATGTAAAGAAATAGGCTTAAAAAGCAATTCCGGGGTGCTGAGGATGTCACCCAGGTGTTAGCATGTTGGTCAGCATAGAGTAAACTTCCTGACAACCAAGCTTACCTAATGTCCTGCAAATGTGACAAGGTCATGCATCGGATGAGCTTTAGAATAAACAAGATATAAACATAGAAACAGACCTATGTGTACGCCTATGTCTCACTATTTGTTGAGAAGCTACGAAGACAAGTGGACAGAGGGAAAGAAAAGATGTCTCTTTGCTAGGTGAAGTGTGTATTACTGTATATAGTACTCCTGACTACTCAGTAGTCAGTGAGGAAAGGGGGAAGGGTCTTGCATTATGGTGATTAAAAAGCAAAGACCAAAGCTATTCCTAGGGGGCTGGAATTATGGCTCTAATTTTAAAATGACGCCAGTGCAGGTTACAGCACCCACGTTAGGCAGCTTACAATCACCTATAATTCTAGCTCCAAGAGATCTGATACCTTCTTTTGGCCTCCAAAAGTACCTGCACCCATGTGCATACACACATACACACACACACGCACGCACATACACACACACACCTAAAACTAAATAAATCTTGGAGATGGAGAAATGACTCCGTGGTTAAAAGCAATGGTCGCTTTCCCAAAGGTCCCGAGTTCAATTCCCAGCACTCTCCTGGTGGCTCACAACCATTCCAGAGCTCCCTTCTGGTGTGCAGCTATACACGCAGACAAAGCACCCACATACATAAACACATCTTCAAACAATAAAGAGGGATCTTTTTGGGTTGATTTGGGGTATTTAAAGGTTTTGTTTATTTGGGGCTTGTTGGTTTGTTTTGCTGATTGCTGGCGAGTCGCATTTTCATCCATACACAGGATCAGAGAGAGAACAAGAAGTGTGGGTGAGGTTATAATCCTCAAAATATGTTCTGTGTCATGCTTCCTCCAGCAGTGCTCTACCTCATAAAGGTTCCAGAACCTTCCCTGTGCAGCAAGCACTGGAGACCAAGTGTTCAAACACATGGTCTATGGGATCCAGCTCATTCAAAGCACTGCACACACTTCTAAGTCATTTGAATTCTCCATTACATGATTCACTCTGGCTCGAATCCATTACATCTGAAGTGAGTTTCTGACACATCTATGTGGGGTTGAGTGGCATAATTCTAAACGCCCTCTGTCGTGGGTGCCCTCTTGCTCTCTCTCAGCTTGGTACAAGGATGGGGAGAATGCTGAGGAGGGGGGAGTGGAAGCCTTCAGCTTCACCATCAGCCTCGGTGTTCTGTAGTTCATGACCAAAGCAACTTGGGGAGGAAAGGGTTTATTCTACCTATGGTTCCATATCATTGTACATCATCAAAGGAAGTCAGCACAGGAACTCACAACCCAGCAAGAACCTGGAGGCAGGAGCTGATGATGCAAGGCCACAGAGGCGTGCTACTTACTGACTTGTTCTTCATGACTTGTTCAGCCTTCGTTCTTATAGAAGCAAAGACCACCAGCCTACGGTTGGGACTACCCACAATGGGCTGGACCCTCCCCCATCAATCACTAAGAAAATGCCCTGCAAGCTTGCCTACAGACCAATCTTATGATCTCTCTCTCTCTCTCTCTCTCTCTCTCTCTCTCTCTCTCTCTCTCTCTCTCTCTCTCTCTCATATTTTATGTGTATGAATATTTTTCCTTCATGGGTGTCTTTGTACCACACAGGCTGCTGCTTGAGGAGGTGGTAACCCTGTGTGTGTGTGTATGTGTGTGTGTGTGTGTGTGTGTGTGTGTGTGTGTGTGCTGGGAATCGAACCCAGGTCATTTGCAACAATAACCTGTGCTCTTAACCACTGAGCCAACTCTCCAGCCTTGCAAGCATTCTCTTAATTGAGGTTCCCTCCTCTCAGATGACTTCAGTTTGTGTCAAGTTGGCATAAAACTAGCCTGCCCAGCTGCTTACTGGATTGCTCCCCATGGCTTGCCCAGCTTGCTTTTTATATATATATACAATTCAGGACCACCTGGCCAGGGCTGGTACAGCAGGCTGAGGGCTGGTACCACCTTCAGAGGGCTGGCTCCTTCCACATCAATCATTATCCAAGAGAGCATCCCCCAGACTTGCTTCCAGGCCAATCTGAACGAGTCATTTTTCCCATCCGAGGTTGCCTCTTCCCAGGTGACTAACCATAACACCATTTTACCCAGAATCTTTTCTGTGTGTGGTACATATGTGTGCATGTGATGCATGCCTATGAACATACAGATGCATGTGCTCATGCAAACATGTGCAGAGGCCAGAGCAGAACATTAGCTTTCCTCCTGTATTATGTCCCATCTTTTTTATCTTGAGACAGGGTTTCTTGGTAAGCACCATTTTATCCAGTGTGCTCTCAGGATCGACTTGTCTCTGTCCCCCAAGGCTGGTGGTACAGGCATGCACAGCAATGCCTAGCTTTGCACATGTGAGCTGGGTATGTGAACTCTCACCCACTGAGTCTCTCCCCAGCCTTTAGAAATCTTTGGTTGGTTAGTTGGTTTGGTTTGGTTTTCAAGACAGAGTTGCTCTGTGTGTGTAGCCTTAGCTGTCTTAGAACACTCTCTGCAGACCAGGCTGGCCTCAAATTAAGAGATCAGCCTGCCTTCTGAGTGCTGGGATTAAAGGCACGGGCCACCATGCCTTTAGAAATCTTAACAGACTTTTTTTTTTAATAGAATTTATTAAGCTGACCTTAAAAGCTATAGAGAAAAACAATGATGAAGACAACCCAAACAATTTTAGAAAAAGTTGTTTCTATTTCTCTGATTTTAAAACTTACTGTAAGACTGAAGGAATCCAGAATCATGCATTGCACAGGTGCAGTCACACAGATCAGAGGAGCAGAACCCACCAAGCAGAAGGAGATCTTGTGTGTGTGACCAGCACTGATGCCCAAACTGTCTCCAGGAAATCTTTACTAAACACCTTTGCTCATACACTCTCGGGTGTCTGCAGCTAAATTTGGGCCAAACACCTTGCATAGACTTGTCTGCTATTTTGGACACCTTAGTCAAAAAATGTTCTCTGTGTTACCAGGTTTATCAGGCTCTGAGTTCCTCTGAAGAAAGCCCTTCCTGTCACAAGGATAAGCACCAGCAATAAAGAGAAAGACAGTGGACCTCATAGCAACTGAGCAACCCCAGATGAGTTCTGGGTTTGGGTGTTTTGTTTTGTTTTGTTTTGTTCGAGACAGGATGTCAGGATTGCTCCGGCTCTCTTCAAGCCCAGGGCAATCCTCCTGGCTTGGCTTCTGAAGTGCTGGAATTACAGGTATTGATCTATCATGCCCACCTCTAAGTGGGTTCTGAACTCTTGTATACAGCAGAATCGAGAGAAATTTGAGTGCCACGCCATCAACTCTTGGGTGTAGCCTTGGTCAGCCATTTGTTTGTTTTGAAGTTGTGACAAGGAAAATGGGCCCTTCCCAGAGCTTTTCACCACCAGGCCTCGGTGACTGAGGCTTGAGAGTGTCTCTAAAATCCTAGTTCAGCATTGTGGTGTGGCTGCTTCACACACCAGAGCCTAAGTACAAGCATGTCCCGGCAGCCACAACGTCACCTATCAGGACCAAGCCTGCCTGCACAGGATGCCAGCTGCAACCAGACTTTCCGGGATGGTGGTACACCTCAGGGAATGGGCATGCCGGGAGGAGCAGGATCTGTACCTGCCTTCTGGGTGGCTTCCAGCTGTTGGGATGGTTTTCTTTCTTGTAGTTCAGGAATAGGTGTGGAGAGAGGCAAGCTTCTCTTCCCTGCCAGCTGTGGCTAATTAATTCAGAGGGCTACCTCCACCAGTTCCTGTAGGGGCTGACATTCCTTCTGTTTAAGGACAAAGAAAAGTAAATCTTTTCCCAGGAGGCACACTCTCACCTGTGCAGACTAAGTTCCTAAGTTCGGTGGAGTCCCGGAACCCAGGCCAATGAAAGGAAACTATATTCTAAAACAAGGATACACCCAAACGTGCATTTCAAGTCATCCTCTTACAGACACTTACTAATGTTGAGTTTAATAATTGTCAGGCAACATATTCCCAGAATCCCAGCACTTGAGATGCTGAGATAGGAGGGTTGCCTTGAGTTTGAGGGCGGATGGACTACATGTTAATTAAGTACCAGTCTAGCTAAGGCTACATAGCAAAGACCTTGTGTGTGTGTGTGTGTGTGTGTGTGTGTGTGTGTGTGTGTTGGCATGAGGGTTGGGGGGTCTTCTTATAAGAGTACCTATCCTCCTGCCAAATAAATTGAACTTTGAAATCTCTACTTTGGTCAATAATAATACTTTATTTTAGAATTTGCCAGTGCTCTTAGCAGAGGCGTTAAATCACATTCTTTATGTCAACAAAGAAACCACAGCTAAGAGGTTACAGCTCACAGCTAAGAGATTCATTAGCTCCCATAATCTAGGGTCTACTTGCAAACTTCAAGTTTGTCAAGACAAAAATACAGCGGGCATGTTAGTGAACACCTTCAATCCTGGTGCTCGAGAGGTAGAAGCAGGCAGATCTCTGTGGATTCAAGGTCAGTCTGGTCTACATGGTGTGTTCCAGGTCAGCCAGAGCTACAGAGTGAGACCCTGTCTCGGAGAATCATAAACAAAGTAAAACAAGAAACAGTGCAACCATGAGCCAGTCACTTCCACAATCATACTGTCCCTCTCTGAGCTGTTAAAACTCAACTCCATGACAGGAAGAGATGAAAGCAAAGTCTATCGAAGCTCAGTTTGTAGCAAGACTGAGTAGGTGAGCGATATTTGGATCTACAGTGTATTTGTGAGTACCTGTCACCAGCACTCTTGTGTCTACCATTTTGGAGGGGAAGAAAACCCTTAAACTCTATTCCTTTTTTGATATTTTCAATATATTTGTGCAAAGTAAAGTACAGTAAGAAAACAGGGCTGGAGAAGTGGTTCAGGGGTTAAGACCAGGTGCTGCTGTGGCAGACAGTCTGAATTTCACTCCCAGCACCCACATCTACCTCACAGCCCCTTACAGCTCCAGGCTAGACATGCTCTTGTGGCCACCTTGGGCAGCTAGCTGGACCTGAGAGGTCCCATAAGAAATAAAACCCTTAGAAAGGATCTTTATCTATCTTAAATCAGATAGGGGACTAATATCCAATATATATAAAGAACTCAAGAGGGTGAACTCCAGAAAATCAAATAACCCCATTAAAAATGGGGCTCAGAGTTAAACAAAGAATTCTCACCTGAGGAATACCAAATGGCTGAGAAGCACCTGAAAAAATGTTCAACATCCCTAATCATCAGAGAAATGCAAATCAAAACAACCCTGAGATTCCATCTCACACCAGTCAGAATGGCTAAGATCAAAAATTCAGGTGACAGCAGATGCTGACGAGGATGTGGAGAAAGAGGAACACTCCTCCATTGTTGGTGGGATTGCAAGCTTGTACAACCACTCTGGAAATCAGTCTGGTGGTTCCTCAGAAAATTGGACATAGTACTACCGGAGGAAAGAAAGAAAGAAAGAAAGAAAGAAAGATATTCTGGGCATATATCCAGAAGATGTCCCAACCGGTAAGAAGGACACATGCTCCACTATGTTCATAGCAGCCTTATTTATAATAGCCAGAAGCTGGAAAGAACCCAGATGCCCCTCAACAGAGGAATGGATACAAAAAATGTGGTACATTTACACAATGGAGTACTACTCAGCTATTAAAAAGAATGAATTTATGAAATTCCTAGGAAAATGGTTGGACCTGGAGGGCATCATCCTGAGTGAGGTAACCCAATCACAAAAGAACTCAAATGATATGTACTCACTGATAAGTGGATATTAGCCCAGAAACTTAGAATACCCAAGATATAAGATACAATTTGCAAAACACATGAAACTGAAGAAGAACGAAGACCAAAGTGTGGACACTTTGCCCCTTCTTAGAATTGGAAACAATCACCCATGGAAGGAGTTACAGAGACAAAGTTTGGAGCTGAGACAAAAGGATGGACCATCTAGAGACTGCCATATCCAGGGATCCATCCCATAATTAGCCTCCAAAGGATGACACCATTGCATACACTAGCAAGCGTTTGCTGAAAGGACCCTGATATAGCTGTCTCTTGTCAGACTAGGCCGGGGCCTAGCAAACACAGAAGTGGATGCTCACAGTCAGCTATTGGATGGATCACAGGGCCCCCAATGGAGGAGCTAGAGAAAGTATCCAAGGAGCTAAAGAGATCTGCAACCCTGTAGGTGCAACAACATTATGAACTAACCAGTACCCCGGAGCTCTTGACTCTAGAACAAAAGAACTCAAATGATATGTACTCACTGATAAGTGGATATTAGCCCAGAAACTTAGAATACCCAAGATATAAGATACAATTTGCAAAACACATGAAACTGAAGAAGAACGAAGACCAAAGTGTATCATATGTATCAAAAGATGGCCTAGTCGGCCATCACTGGAAAGAGAGGCCCATTAGACATGCAAACTTTATATGCCCCAGTACAGGGGAACGCCAGGGCCAAAAAATGGAAATGGATGGGTAGGGAAGTGGGGGGGAGGGTATGGGGGACTTTTGGGATAGCATTGGAAATGTAATTGAGGAAAATACGTAATAAAAAATATTAAAAATAAAAAAAGAAAAGAAATAAAACCCTTAGAAATAGAAATGCTTCGGTTTCCCAGGGAAGCAGTTCTCGGAGGGAGCTACTGATGATGGCTTGTTAATCCCCGATGGCTCTGTCAAAGGGAGACAAGCTTGGAGTTGAGTCTGTTCCTGGAATTTCCTCAAGGCCTCATCAAATGTGGTAAAACTAACATAGAAGCCAATCAGAAACCAACCCATGTAACATCCATGGCACCCATCAGTCACATTTTAGATTACTAGCTAAAATTCCTCTTAGTTCCCTATCAATAGGTCTGCAAGCCTTTGTCTGGGGTCTCCAATTAGATCAATGGTAGACCCCTGCATGCTGGATTTCCATAGAATAAACACTCTTTGCTTTTGCATACTATCTGAGTCCAAGGTGCTATTCTTTGGCAATTCTTGGACCCTTACACATTGAAGTGTACATACCCCCAACACACACATACAAACAAACACACACTATAAAACAAAACAAAAACAAACCATTTAAAAATATTTAAAAAAAAATAACATTTTTTTACAGAACAGTTAGAAATAAGAAAATCCTCAATCCTTCCCCCCAAAGATCATTGCTGCTAACATCTGTGACCTTTTCCTTCTGTCTTAGTGGATAACCCATTACTCCCCACCCCCCCCACCCCTCCACCCACTGCTATACAAAAAATATATAAGCTATACAAAAAATAAACCAAGAGCACTTGCCCATCATGTTTGGTTAGCTTTTTTGGTGCTCGGTACAGAGCCCAAGGTTTTGAACATTTAAGTGTGCTCTTTACCTCAGGGCAATCCTATCCACTCTACAAGGGTGTTGTGTTTGGTTTTTCCTGTTCTTAATCCAGGTGCAGCTGGGATGGGGCCATGACAGTTTTATCTTGAGAAAATTTGCTCCAATAGCCCCATCACTTTGGTGTTCCAACTGTGTCTTATGCTCTGTTTTGCCTCTCCTGACACATAGAATCTATTTGTTTTCACCATTCATGCGTGTGTGTGTGTGTGTGTGTGTGTGTGTGTGTGTGTGCAGTCACATGCTATGGCATATCTAAGGAGGTTGAGGAACAAGCTTGTTTGTCTGTTTCTGCCTTCCACCTTATTTGAAACAAGTCTCTTACCCTGAGATAGCCCATCCTCAGGCTTCTCGGAGCAAAGGTCAGACATACTACTACATCTGACTCCATGTGTCTCTGCAGATCTGAATTCAGTCAAGTCTTCACGAGTACCTGGTGAGCCCTTAACCACTGGGCCATCTCCCCAGCCCCTGCCTTCACTTCCGTTTGACTTTGTTATGTATGTTGTGCCTATGCTCTCCAAAGCTCATGTTAAAATTTAATTGCTGTTAGGCAGTGGTGGTGAATGCCTTTCATTCCAGCACTCAGGGGACAGAGGCAGGGGGATCTCTGAGTTGGAGGCCAGCCTGATCTAGGACAGCTAGGGCTACATAGAGAGAAACCCTGTCTCAAAAACAAAAACATAAAGGCCAACCAAACACACACACACACACAAAGGTTACTTGTCATGATGACAGGAAGTGGGACCCTGGGAGGTGATCAGATCATTAGGGTTCCGTCCTTTGGAGTGTGTGTTTTGTAAAAAGAAGGGACAGCCGGGACGTGTTTGGTAGAGCCAGGTAGCGTGAGGTGGGAGGGGTACCATCTTGGGTATGGTATAGAATAGAGTTTATTTGGGACATGGGAAGAGGAGATGAGAAAGGAGGAGGGGGGCGGGGGATGGAGGGGAGGAGAGGAGAGAGAAAGAGAAGAGGGGAGGCTTAGCCAGGAACACGACGGGGGAGAGAGAGGAGGAAAGGGAGAGAGGGAGAAAGGGGTTAGTGAGACAGAGAGAGTAAGAGATTGAGGAGGGGCTAAACAGCCCCTTTTATAGTAAGCCAGGCCTACCAGACTATTGCCAGGTAACTGCTGGGCGGAGCCTAGAAGGAAAGCTAACAGTGAGTGCCTTTGTTATAGAGCAGGTGCCTGAGAAGCAGAACTCGGGACTCAAACTCACCTCTCTTCTCTCAGCTCTCAATCCCTGCTGCCATGGAAAAATGGTTGCCATCTTGGATCTTTCCAGTCTTCTAGTCCTCTAAAACCCGAGCCGAATAAACATCTAGTGTTTGTCACCTGCCCAGTCTGAAGCATTTTGATGTAGCAGCCTCAAACCGACTGAAGGGGACGACTGAAGGGGATGCCTTGATAGTTGGGAACCTGACTTACAAAGGGAATGCTCCCTGCGGCTAACTTTTACTGTGTGGAATGCAACAAAAAAACAACGAAGAGCTGGTTAAAATAGGACATTCCTCGCTGAACTTGAGACTTTGTGTATTATTCTAGCTTTGTTCTGTCTGCCTCTTCAAAACTTAAGAATTTCAAAAGATGTGCGATGCCCAACAGCATGTATCTCTTCATAGTTAAGTTTCAGAACATGTCCATAGTAACGAGTACCCTTGCTTCCACTCTGGGAATGTACTAACAAGAGAAACCACAATGAATGTGATCAATGGTCCAGAGCCCTCTGCTAGTCAGAATCACTGGGTCCTTTTTTCCCCTGACCCTCTCTTTTCTTATTTATTTATTTATTTAGTTAGTTAGTTAGTTATTCACTTTATATCCCAATTTCTGCCCCCTCATGATCCCCCTTATATATTCCCTTCCCCTGCCCCCTCCTCTTTTCCTCTGAAAGGGTAGAGGCTCCTCCTGGGAGTCCCCCCACCCCCTTGGCACATCAAGTCTTTGCAGGAGTAGAGGCATCCTCTCCCACTGAAGCCAGACAAGGCAGCCCAGTTAGGGGAGTATATTCCACAGACAGGCAACAGCTTTAAGGATAATCACTTCTGCAGTTGTTGAGGGACCCACATGAAGATTGAGCTGCCCATCTGCTATATATGTGCAGTGGGGGGTGGGGGTCGGGGGGTAGGTCCAGCCCATATATGCTGTTTGGCTGGTGGTTTTGTCTCTGAGAGCCAAGGGTCCAGGTTATTTGACTGTTAGTCTTCCTGAGGCATTTCTATCCTTCCCTCAGCTTTTCCATAAGAGTCCCCAAGCTCCTTCCAATGTTTGGCTGTGGGTCTCTACATCTGTTTCCGTCAGCTGCTGGATGGACCCTCTCAGAGGACAGTTATGCTAGGCTCCTGTCTGCAAATATAACAGAGTATCATTAATAGTGTCAGGATTGGTGCTTGCCCAAGGAACGGGCTCAAGTTGGACTGGTTATTGGTTGGCCATTCCTTTAGTCTCTGTTCCACACCCTACCCCCCCACCCCCCCCATCCCAGCATTTCTTATAGATAGGATAAATTTGGGGTTGAAAGTTTTATGGGTGGGTTGGTGTCCCTACACTCCAGTGGGGCTCATGCTTGGCTACAGGGGACTGCCTCTTCAGATTCCATATTCTCACTGCTGTGAGTCTCAGCAGTGGTCACCCGAACTGATTCCTGGGAGCCTCCTCCCTCCGAGGTCTCTGGCATGTTCTTCTTTCTTTATAAGGTACTTGGGCTTGAACCTAGGGCCTCACACACTACAGAAGAGCACACTATTGTGTCACTGAGCTACATCTCCTAGTCTTTAACCTCGATAAACACA
This sequence comes from Mus caroli, assembly GCF_978045245.1. NCBI lineage: Eukaryota > Metazoa > Chordata > Mammalia > Rodentia > Muridae > Mus > Mus caroli. Next base: position 83,107,360 of record NW_028227270.1, read on the forward strand.
TCTCCCCCCATCTGCCTAAACCTTAATGTTGAAAGCAGACACTTGACAGCATCTGTATCCCTGTGTCTGTGATAACATATACAGTCATAGTAGCCAACCTTCAAAAACTACCAATCATCCACGAATAGATGAATGTACAAATGGGATGTGGCACATAAACATATAACCTTGCATAGTTAGAAATTTCTCGCTTAAGTGCGGGTATGAGTGAACCTTGGGGACATGTCTGCTGCAGACCCTCTGGGTCCCTATGTCTGCATGGAACGGGTGGGCAAAGCATTGGATGAGATGACAGACAGATGCACACAGGAGAGGTTGTGTAGAATCTGAATGTATTTGTCGGGTTGAGCATCGAACTTTTTATAGTACAGAGAATACAAGGGGTTGGGAGTCACAGCAGGCAAGGTACATTGGAGTTACCAGGTACAAAACAAAGGAATGACTTTAAAAGGATTTACAGTAACCAGGTAAATGCTTACAGTAAAGGTAAAGCAGTCCTGCCTAGGATCAGTTTAGTGACAGGCAAGGATTTCACACTCTAGTGTTATACCTTTGAACCTTGTGAAGGCTAGCACCAGGGGTTCTGCTCTTGGCAGGCCTCAAGAATAATGCATATCACAACCCCCCTAATTTCCTAGGCCTTGCTAAATTCTTATATGAGTGTAACTTTTAAGTATCTGGGGAATCTCCATTTGTCAAGAGAATATACCAACTTGCTTTTAATATGCAATGTAGCCTGTACTGAAGATTTTTATCTCAGTGAGATTCCCTGGCTCTTTCTGCAGACCAGTTGAGCCACTGGTTCTGTCTATTGTAATGCTTAATTAGTTACTGAATAGGTTAACTTCCTTACTGCATTCTTACAGGATTCTAAGCTCTGTGGCTTCTGGGATCTTGGAACACTGGGGAGACTAACTATAACAGAATTTAACCTTAAAAAGCATTTATAATAAAATATTAATAGAGAGCTCGTAGAGCCATACACCTGACTAATGCGGGAATAGAGTATGTGTATGAGAACGCCAAAACTCCAGGAGGAGAGCTTCCTTGAAACTCTCGTGAGTGGCTTTTAGGCTTCACAGCCTGTCAAGCTGACTTGACTGGAGTGCGTGGCACATGTGCATACACAGGTGTGCCCTTGTGTGTGTAAAGAATGCAAATGTACCCGTGTATGCAGATGCATGTGTGCACCTGTGCTGGCTAGAGATAAATGTATCTTCCTCCATTGCCCTCCTGGTTAGTTTTTGAAATAGGGTCTCTCACTGAGGATGGGGCTCAACATTTCTGCTAGAGGGTTGGCCGGTTCCCCCACTAAGGTTACAGGCATGGAGATCTGAACTTGGGTCCTCACGTTTGTGCCACAAGCACTTTACCAACTGAGCCTCTGATTGTGTTTTATTAATTAAATTCTAGTTGCCATACAAAGCAATGGATTTCATTATGACATTTTTTAATACATGCATCAGATTTGCCCCCAATATCCCATCCTTCCTTTCCTGTCTCTCCGGTTCTCTCCCTCCTTCTATATGGTCCACCTTCTGTTTAAGTAAACTCTGAGATTTCAATCCCCATATGGAAAGCACTAATTTTTGTCTTTCTAACCCCATTACCTCTAGCTTCCTCCACTTTAAATGACTTCTACTCCCTTATGGTTCACTTCACTTCTATGTTTACTTAAATCCAGATTCTGCCTATGAAGGAGAATATGTGCTATTAAGGCCACCGCTGCTCTTCATCATGGCTATTAAGTTATAGTTGCATGGTATAAAGAAGGCATGCTGAGCTCTTGCACAGCACAGGACGGTGGCTGCAGATAACAATAGTGTACTGGACACCTCAAATGGCTACAGATATCTTATACAATGCAAGTATAATGTAAAGAATATCTCTCTCTCTCTCTCTCTCTCTCTCTCTCTCTCTCTCTCTCTCTCTTCCACTCTATTCCCAGGCTCTGGCTTATGTGTGTTGCACATCTGTAAGACAAACACACCGTGACTACACTCAGGAGCTGCCCACATAACTACTGCCTCTGTGGGAGTCTGCACAAGTCACCCAGATGTGTATTTTAAGCTTGTGTCTAGAAATCACTTTGAGAGTCAGCTATGCATTTGCCTCCATTGCTGTGTGTTGTCACATGTCACACGTCCCAGCCACCTTGCTACTTAATGACATCATTTAGTAGTTGATCCTCCCTCAAGAAGGCTATAGGACCTGGATACGTGTCGCCTCTCACAACACAGCAACAGCCAGGAGTGGGCAGGCAGGCCCTGGTGAAGAAAGGATCTGCCAGTCACCATGAGGCTTCCTCTGAGTCACCATGTCTCAGGTTTGCTTCGTCTGCTTAGCCCTGCCCCTGAGCCTCTCTTCTCCTCCCCAGAATCCAGGAGGTAAGGAAAGAGTGACCACATTATGCGCAAACTGCAAAGAAGCTGCAGAACAAGAGACCACCTGGACCTAGTGACACAAAAGCTTGGGCTGTATCTGCCATCTGAGGACCCCAGAGCATTTTTCAATCCCGCCCTGGGTACAACCCTCATGCACTTTTTGGAAATGACAAGGGCAACTTCCAAGCTGACGAAACTGGAAGATGATAGGGTCATGATCATGTCGCATATGCTATGAAGGGGTGCTCCAATGACAGCTTAGGTCTTTTATGACTCTGGGCCTCGTGTGTGTGTGTGTGTGTGTGTGTGTGTGTGTGTGTGTGTGTGTATTTGATACTGGCATACAACCCAACGACCTTATGCATGCTTCGTGCTAAGCACTTACTCTACAACTGAGCTTCACCGTCAGCTCCAATGTTATTTAGTTAGCCTTTTCATTCCTGTTCTCCCTGTTGTTTTCCAGGATCCACTTCATGTTTTCAATGAACGGGGGAAGACATAATAACCATTTTGTACCAAATATAATCTGCAAATAACAACCTCCTACTTCCACAAAGCCAGGCACTTCTGGTATTATTACCTTTTCATGACTTTCAGGAAAAAAAAACTTCCCTGCATAAACTCTCTGGAGAGTCTGATCTTCCTTAAACTTTATCTCTTGCTATGCCAACATCTGTTTGGAAGACAGTGTGCACCTTGGGTTGTAAGACTCTGCAATTCTCAAATGCAAGTGTGCAAGAAGCTGGCACTGATGCATGCATCTGTAACCCCAGCACTTGAGCGGCAGAAGGAAAAGGACCTTGAGTTCAAGTCCAGCCTGGGCTTTATAATGAGTTTGAGGTTAGCCTGAGAGCCTGCCTCAAATAAATACATAGGTGAACCACGTGCATGAAAAACACCGGAGGATGGTGATAAGCAGGAAACTCTGTCCAATACAGCTGAGTGGGGTGGAAGATTCTAGATCTCTAAGATCAGGGGCTGCTTCCAGCCAGTGGAACAGATGTTTAGCAGCACAGAGCTGTACTAGGCAAGCCCTTGCAGACACTACCCTTCTAGAAAAATGACAGCTGGAACTGACCCATCAGTCTCTCAGCTTTCTGGGGGCCTAATTATTCTGAGTTTTTAATTATTCTGACTCTTTGGAGTCTGATTTGCAGACCACACTGATGTTAGGACCCAACAGTGATATAGGGAAGTAGGAAAGTCATGGTTGTTTTAAAGCCTATACAGGCAAGGGAAACCCGCAGGCTGAGAACTGCTGCTTGAAAGACTAGTATGGGGTAATCGTTTGCTAAGCAATAATTCAATGCAAAGACTGGAAAAAAAGAACAGAATTAATAAGAGGTTATTTCCAGGTTAAAATAAATAAATAAAATTTCCATTTTCCCTTAGTCATCCGATGTATTTGAAGTGTGTAGTCCAGAAACCCAAGTGAAAGTTTGCAACATTCAGTTATCAATGTCTGGCAACTCGACCTTTCAACTCCACTGTGTTAATCCTGTGCCCTGTGGTTGTCATGGCAACACTGATAACTGACTCTGGGCCTTTCCTCTAGACTATCAAACTATTTAGGTCATGTCAATAAAATTTCCTAGTCTGTCGCCCTAGAAACTAAGAGCTGAGGAGTGTTTGGGGCACAATTTCTGAAAAATAAAGGGGCATTTTGAGGTCTGGGTATTTCTCATGCTGCAGAATTCTACCTGGCTGGGCATTGTGGTGTATAGCTGAAATCCTAGCACTTGGAAGGTTGACACAGGAGGATCAAGAGTTCAAGACCACCCTGGACTACATAGTGAGTTTCAGGCAGGTCTGCACATGTATTCGTGTGTGCCTGTGTGCATGCGCACATGAGTGTACACGCACACACACACACACACACACACCCCTTCATCTGCGATCACACACAGAGCCCTGCAGGTGCTCTTCTGGCCAGATGCCAGTTTCGTTCACTCCTCTCTGAGGACAAAGTCTGCAACCACATTATCTTCCCACCCACGGACACCTGCATTAGTGAGTCTGTGTGGTGAGACACCGAGGCAGTGCTGCAGTGGATCCGTCTGGATGCACCTTGGAACAAACAGAGATAGTAAAGGACTGACTGGAAGGTGAGCAAACCTGGATCTTGGTTGCTGCTGTAAAGACTCCACTCTGTGCAAATGTCCAAAGCGTTTAAAAGCAACAAACCTGAGCATCAACAGCACAGTTGACAGACTCTGTGCCCTCCTTTCTTTGTCCTCTTTCCAGAGTTGCTATCTGAAACTGACTATTCTTCCTCCTTTCATGTGTTCATGGGTGACATAACTAGAGAGCCTTTGCTGTTTCCAGTATTTTTTATGCAAGTAGCCTTGAGTATGAAGATGTTAGATGTGAGATGCATCCCTGCCAAAATATTTATTTCATGCTTTCTCATTTATTGCATTGTATGAACAAAAATTATTCTTCTCTTACCCATAGTCCTGTGCATGAGTATTTAAAATGTTTAAATTGGGGGCTGGGAAGACGGCTCAGCAGTTAAGAGCACTGGCTGCTCTTGCTGAGGGCCAGAACAAGTTTAATTTCTAGCACCTGCATGGCAACTCACAACTACCTGTCACTTCAGTTCCGGGAAATTCAACACCATTTTCTGGCCTCTGCTGGATATCACACTCACACAGATACATACATACACATAAATAAATAGTACAATAAATCTTTAAAAAATAAATTAAAAGTTTAAATTGTTCACTCTCACAAGTGACAGCTTTCAGGAACATACTTGTTGGTGTGTATGTGTGCATGTATGTCTGCATACGTGTGCGTGTGCGTGTGTGTGTGTGTGTGTACAACTCCTGGAAACTTTGTTGTTGTTTCTTTTGGTTTTCAAGTCAGAGTTTCTCTGGAGAGCCATAGCTGTCCTGGAACTTACTCTGTAGACCAGGCTGGCCTGAAACTCAGAGACCTGCCTGCTTTTGCCTCCTGAGTGCTGGGATTAAAGGTGTCCACCACCAAAGCTGGACTCTGGAATATTTTTAAACCTAGGAGTGGGGTTGTTGGGAGATAAGGAGGCTTGTCTTTATCATATACAACATCATCTCTTCCACTAGCAACAGGGATGGTCCCTATCTGTTCAATTTGTCACTAAATCTTACAATAGTAAGACCTTTCCTTTTGGGTCATCCGGTGGGGTGTGGGAGGATAGTATCCCTCTGTCCCTCTGTGTACCTAAGCGTTACGTCAACTTGACACAAGCTAGAGTCATTTTGTAAGAGGGAACTCCAACTCCTAGGTTGTCCCTCCCAGGTTGGCCTCCGAGAAAGCCTATGGTGCATTTTCTTAGTTAATGATTGACATGTGGGAGCCCTGCCCACTGTAGACACTGTCACCTCTGGGCAGGCGGTGCTGGATGCTATAAGGAAGCGGGTGAACAAGCCAGGACGCAGCACTCCTCCATGGCCTCTACATCAGCTCCTATCTCCAGGTTCCTGGCCTGTTTGAGTTCATGACCCCACTTCCCTTAGCAATGGATGGTGAAGTGGAGCTGTAAGATGAAATAAACCCTGTCCTGCCCAGGCTGCTCTTGGTCACGGTGTTTATCAGAGAAATCGGAACCCTAAGACACTGTCCCTCCTTCCCTTCCTTTCCTCCCTGCCTCTCCTCCCCTTTCTGCCTTCCCCGTCCCGTTCTCCCCCCCCCTTCTCTTAACTACTTTTCCACATTTACACTGTCAGATATAAACAGCATGAGAACATTTCCAATCACTCTCAGCAAGTCTATACTATACAATAAATAAATGCATCTTGTTAACCACAGTCACTGTGTTGTGCACAGCCGCTCTGGCCTACCCACATCAGGAAGTTATAAAGTGTGTGTACACTTGTGAATCCATCACCGTGGGCTTTGTCAGTAGCTCTGCCTTTTCTGAAGAAGTCACTGCTCCTTCAGGTTGTCACCTGACCCCTTGCTACTGACCTCCCTACAGTCACTCTGGCCCCAGGCAAAACTTGATTTATTTCTTTCTGTATATATTTGTCTTTTAACCCCCCCAGGACCAGGTCTCATCCGCTGACCGGGGCCTCTCCATTCTCTTCCTCAGCCTCCAGAGTGCTGGGATTGAATGCCTCTGTACCACTCTAGTTGGCTTAGATTTTTATTCTATTGATAATTCCTGGACTTAGGTCATATGTCATCCTAAAACCTGACAACTCATTACTTTATTAAGTTTGTTTTGTTTTTTTTAATATTGGGAAACATTCGGTATGTGTTCTAATTATTACAAAGTCTAGCAATATCTTCAAATGTTTGAATATCATCTTCTACAAATTAGCAATTTATTTCAGTTTATCCACATTCCAAGCTGTTTTAGTTAAGTCATCTTATGTTAATACTTCTTCCTCCTCTTTTTCTTCCTCTTCTCTTCCTCCTCCCCCCTCCCCCTCTTCTTCCTCCCCTCCCCCTCCTCCTCCTCCTCCCCCCTTCCCCTTCTCTTCCTCCCCTCCCCCTCCCCCTCCTCCTCCCCCTTCTCCTCCTCCTCCTCCCCCTCCTCCTCCTCCCCTCCTCCTCCTCCTCCACCTTCTCCTCCTCCTCCTCCCCCTCCTCCTCCTCCTCCCCCTTCTCCTTCTTCTTCTTTTGCTGCTAACTATTGGGAAGCCAGCTGTGGTGCAGCTTGCTCTTCCACCTTCTGGACCTTTCTAAGAGACAGATGTGGACCAGCTCTAATGGTAATGATGATGACTGTTTTCCCCAGTGCTGTTCCTACTTTATCCTCTAAGGCTGATAACTCAGAGCCCTTTGCATTCCAGAGGATGATAAACTTTTCCTCTCTCTTCTGGAGTGTGTGCACAGAGGACAAAGGTCTCTCCCTGCCTCTCCAAATAGAGGCAGATGTCTGGTTCATTGCTTGAGGCCCAGTGCCTGGTTCTGCAGGACACAGCTGGGTCTCGCTTGGCTGCCCTGTGGGAAACTGAGGCATGAGCCATCAACAATAAAATCATTGGTCTATTCTGAGATCATCACCCTGCTGTTTCCATGCAAGGTAAATGGATGGAGATGTAGGAATTTAACAAGTATCTGCTCTCTTCTCTGAGTTTGTAGCTCTTCTTTATCTTTGGTTTATTCTTTCTTATTTATTTGCTTTCTTTTTTTTTTTTTTTCTTTCCGTTTTATCTTGTTTGAGAGATAAGGTCTTGTCATGCAACCCTGGCTGGTCTCAAACACTCTCTATTCAACTCCTGCCTCAGCCTTCTGTAGGTGGTCCTGTATTCAGTAAGGATACAGTCTTATTGTTTTATATACAATCTTTATTTTATATAAAAAAGCACAACTGCACCCATCCAGTGCTGGTCCTTTGTGCTGGCATTTCACTTAGCAAGATGTCCCCAAAGGTCTCCATGCATCTGAATTTCCTTCCCACTTTTTCTTTCTTTCTTTCTTTCTTTCTTTTTTTAAATGTGCTAAGGGAGCTGGAGAGATGACGCAGAGGCTAAGAGCACTTGTTGCTCTTGCAGAAGACCCTGGTTCAATTCCCTGCATCCACATGGTGGCTCACAACCACCTGTAACTCCACTTCCAAGGGACCCAACCTGGTCTTCAGCCTCCACGGGCACATCACACACAGACATATAAACAGGTAAAACACTTATATACATAAGACAAAATGAATAAATCCATGTTTAAATAATAAATTATGTTTAGTGCGGTGAAATAGACATAGCATAAACCAGACCATTTTAATTAGTTTTAAACACACAGTTGGGTGGCCTCAAGGGAGGTCACCCTAGCCATCCATTCAAGTCCTTTGCACCTGGCAAACCTGAAACACTGAGCAGGATTTCTCCCTTCTGCCTTCTCCCGGGCCCACCGGGCCCACCCACCCCTTAAGTTTCAGTGGTATTTTACCCATGGACATGCACAGAACTTTGTATTTTCCCAATCACTGACAGACACAGGCTGTGTCTGCCTTTTGACTGCTGTGGACGATTCTATGTACAAAACACAGGCACCTGTTTCTCTGCTGGGATGGAAACTAGGGCTTCACACACACAAGGCAAATAGTCTAACAAGTCCCTGCTCGACACTGTTCAAAGGGCAGAGAGGAGCTTCTTCTTAGTTTCAACACACTTCCTTTTTGACTCTTTCCTGATGGTCTTCATATGTTGTTAGTGACAGCGACTCGCGGGCTGGCCTCAAACTCCCTATTATACCGCCAAGGATGTCCTTGAACTTCTAACTCTCCCATCCCTACCTCCCAAGGGCTGGGATCACCACTCCTGGTTTTATGAGATGCTGGGTACTGAATCCAGGGGTTTGCAGTTGCTGGGTAAACACTTACCAACTGAGCTACATTCCCAGCCTATCTGCTTTTTGTGTCCTGTTACAAAATATTGGAGTTTTGTTTTATTTTGTTTTTTAAATTGCCAAGCTCACTAAGATGGGGACCCGGCTTCTGAGTGCCATGGCCCTCAGGTCATAATGCTGGGACCATTTATCTCCAGCTGAGGTCCCAAACCAAGGAAGGCTGCCTGGGTCATAGCTCGTGGGCTGGTGCCATTCTCTTTTCTTTTTGTTTTGTTTTGGTTTTTTCGAGACAGGGTTTCTCTGTGTAGCCCTGGCTGTCCTGGAACTCACTTTGTAGACCAGGCTGGCCTCGAACTCAGAAATCTGCCTGCCTCTGCCTCCCGAGTGCTGGGATTAAAGGCGTGCGCCACCACCGCACGGCCAAATATTTATTACTATAAATAAGTACACTGTAGCTGTCTTCAGACACTCCAGAAGATGGCATCAGATTGGGATTTGAACTCAGGACCTTTGGAAGAGTAGTCGGCGCTCTTAACCGCTGAGCCATCTCACCATTTTCAAAAAAAAGCAAGGTCCCTTCTGTCCTCCTCGTGAGGGCATTTAGGTAGATCGAGGAACTCAATTACTGACTAACAATATTATACAACTTTCATTAATGTTACATCTACACAGGGATCTTCATCTATGAGGTTCAGTGAAAGGACCAGAGCATCTTAGTAACTACTTCCTGTATTAAAGGAGGTTCTAGATCTAGCTCCAGATGCTGGGGGGAAAAAACCAATTCCCTCAATACTGGAAAAAAACCAAACATTTGGTGTCAGGCCCAGACCTCCTACTTAGCTCTTTGTTTACTACAAGAGACCTGGCAGTTGTGAATCTTCACTCTATCTTTTTGTGGTGTGTGTGTATTTGTGTGTGTGTGTAGAAAGTAGGTCACTGGGAGCATGCTTGTAACAGTGCTATATTCTGAAGAGACCACCGTTTTCTATCAGGTCCATGGAAGATTGACAGGATTATAGTGTACATTATGGGATGTTGTGTACATCCTGGAAGGAGATCAGCAGAACACAGAACCAAGTGAAAGTCACTATTCCTTTAAAGGGGGTGCAGAATATTTGCATATGTACATTTATTTGCTTGAGTACTAAAAAATCTGTGAATATTGTGAATATACATGGAAAACTGGCAATCCCCCTTACTTTTGGAGAAAGGTTTGGAGTAGCTAGGGAAAGAAAGTGAGGGGGTTTTGATTTGACACATGTGATTGTAATCGTATTTGCAGGAAGGAAAAATAAATAAAAACAAAGCAAGAAAGCTCTAACCAAGCCCTGCAGTCACAGAAATGCGTTTTTAAAAATGTGTGAATGCAGGGCTGGAGAGGTGGCTCATTGGTTAAGAGTGCTGACTGCTCTTCCAGAGGTTCTGAGTTCAAATCCCAACAACCACACGGTGGCTCACAACCATCTGTAATGTGATCTGATGCCCTCTTCTGGTTTGTCTGAAGACAGTGACAGTGTACTCATATACATAAAATAAATAAAATCTTTTTTTTAAATGTGTGAATGCACAATTACACATAAAATTCACTCTAAAGTTACAATTCAATAGCTATTACCATTTCTCTATCATTGTTCCAACAACAGTCTCTCACTGCAGTCCATCACCGCAAGGGGAAACGCCCCATCTCCCTGTCCCTCCCATACCTGGCAGCCATTCTAATCTGCCTTCTGAGTCAATGGATTTGCCCATTGTGTACACTTCCTAAAAATGGAACTGTGCCGTAAATGTTATTTATCCACAGATGAGAATGGATCTTTGGGGTTGTTTCTGCATTTTGACTATTAGAAATCTTATTTCAGAAACAGAATTCCCAGGCTGAGTGTATGACACAGGCGATAATCCCTGCACCGGACAGGCAGGCAGGAAGGAAGCTATTATCTACTTCAGGCTACTGTGCCCAAGCTAGCCTGAATTCATAGTAATAGCCTGTCTCAAACAACAGCAAGAGTCAGAGAGGGAAAGGAGGGGGTGATAGCATTGGGGGCAGGGCCTTTAACTCACGGGCATAAGATGCCTTGATATTCAGAGCAAGGGTTGCATACCATTGGGTGTCTGTCACAGACATCTGTCTATATTTAAAGACACCGAATCCATTCCTGTCTAACCGTACAAAGTCAAAACATCATTTAAATTAATTATTTCCTTTCGGTGCGTCTCCAGCAGGTCCTCCCTGGTGCCTCCTTCCCCATCCTGTCACTTCTTCTCCCCTTTGTTTATTGACTCACTAGCTGTGGAGCCCAGGATGGAACCCAGGGCCTCACAAAGGCTCAGCACACACTACTGCAGAGCTAACCCAGCTCCCTTGCCATCCTGTCTGTGGGTACACTCAAGGGTTTCCCTGAAACACCACAGGCTTCTCCTGCCCTCCCTCCTGGATTTGCTTGCTTACTTCAATTTTTTTTTCCATTTTTCCCATTCGCCGAGATATGTAATCATCACTCCTGAGTTAATTCATTATGGAAAGATTAAAAAGCTGGCACACCCAGGCTTTACTTCAGTAGTCATTTCTGCCATTCTCTCTTTGCCTGCAAGGCAAGAGGTTTGTTGAAACTGGTCTGTGCCTCTGCTGCTGCCTCATCTGGGGCAGATTGTAAAGCTGGGATATTTTTCAAATCCAGGCTTACTGAGCTCAAAGAGACTGTTTTAATAGAGATTAGGATCGGCGGGGAGCTGGTCAGTGTTTAGCTCCAGATAAGATTTGGAGAAGCAAGAGGTCTGGAGAATCTATTGGCACACACATGCACAGAAATGCATTCATAAACACACATGCATTATGGACACACACATATGTATGTATATATATGTGTGTGTGTATATATATGTATATATATGTATATATATGTACACACACACACACATATATATACAGATATAAATGCACATACAAATGAACATATACACACATGCCCATGAATACAAACACATGCACTTACACGTGGGCATACAAAGTGCACAAAAGCATACATGAGCACACACGTGCAGAGGTGAATGCACACATACACACCACTCAGGTATCGTCCTGGAGAACTTATAAAATAAATCCCCAGCACGCCAGTGAGAGCTTCGACTCTTCTCCTGTCTCCTCCATGTCCAGAGAAACTCCCACCCACACTGCAGAGCGGGCTTATCAAGAGAGTGGTGTCCTGAAGGTGGAAGGTCAGAGGTGCAGGCCAATTCTTGCTCAGAAACTGAGGCTATTCAGCCGCAGCCCAAATGGAACTTTAGATTTCTTTTTTTTTTTTTAATTTTTTAGAGGATCTTGTGATGTAGCTAGCCTTGGCTAGCTTGGAGCTCACTATATAGATAAGGCTAGCCTCAAACTCAGAAATCTACCTGTCTTTGCCTCTAGAGCGCTAGGACTAAAGGTATTCACCACTGTGTCCGTCACATTTAGGGGTTTCTTGATTGACTTTTGGTTAGGAGTTTTGAGGAGTTTTTTGCTCATTTCATTGTTTATTTTTGTTTTGAGATAACGTCTCCCACTGTAGCCCAGGCTGGTTTCACACATGCCTGGATCCCCCTGCCTCAGCCTCTCCAGTACTGAGATTATGAACTGTGTGAACCACAACAGCCACCTTCCTGAATTTTAAATTATACGCATCCTCCTTCTATCTTATCAGAATGTCTTTAATAGAACAAAGACACTATCTTTTCCAGATGCATCTTTTCCATTCCCACTCGGGGTAAGGTGATACTGGCTCTCACTGAGGCGTCCCCTCTCCTCATCTTGCTTTATCTAATCTACCCCGTACCCTGACCCACATCCATACTAATGCCTTCCTGCCTCTGCAGTCCCCATCTGCATTCCGTGTCACCTGGTGCCACAAGAACAAGGGTTACTTTTAAGGACGTAGGATGTGCCACAACTGAGTCCTGTTTGTCTTCCCAGGGTCCTCCCACACACCTAGGGTCCTCCCATAGGCCAGATTCCAGTCTGACAGGTTATCCACGCTCCTCCGAACACCCCAAGTGCATGCTGGGTCCGTACTCCCTACTCTTTGTCCAGAGTGCTCCTCAGTTCCTTACCCAACAGACATTTACAAAGTCCCCTTCAAGTGCCAAGAGCTGGAACTTCACGGTGACACAGCTCATGATGGTGGCTCACAGAGCAGGAAGCACAGTGGCCCGCAGGGGGCAAGGTAGGCCCCGTGTTGGAAGGTGGCCACTGGAGTCTAGTTCCAGCGGTATTGCTGAGAGCTCCAGCTTCCTCGGGAGACAGACTGCGAGCTAGCCTATGCCATTATTGCTCTGCAGCTCAGGCGAGCAGGCCCCGGGAAACATGAGTTTTTCTGCGTTTCACTTGGCAAGCAAGGGGGCCAGGCCTTGGGCTTGCAAGCATGTTCTCAGTGGAGCATGCATGTTTCAGCTTGTCCCGGAGCGGGATCTACTGTTCCTGTGGGCAGGGCAGAATTTCATAAGCACTGGTTTGTACAGAGTAGGCAGTCAATAAAAATATCTACTGAGTGAATAATTGTGAATGAAGGTAGTCACGGAGCCTCGTGACCTGTTCATAAAAGAGCCCTCCAAGTTTCCCACTTCCCAGGAATGCTGGGTGGCTTAATTCATCGCATACAGAAGGAGATCGGAGCTCTTCTCATGAAAACGGTTGAATCTTGTTGGCTCAGGGAGGGAGGGTGATACGCATACGGAATATACCTTACCCGGTAATAGGGGTCTCTGACCACCTTTAATATATATGCAATGTCTCCGTCCAATGAAAACAAAAAATACAAGCAGTAGAGAGCACAGAATGACGGGAAATATCTTTATTTTTTTTCTCTTCATTGTAAGTGTTCGTCCTTTTTTGCAGCATCTAGAATGAGCTTTGAGTACTGGGCGTGTACTGCAAAAAAATCAGAAGAAACGTGTAAGTAACGCAGAACTGAGATGGCGTCCGCCTGAAGGGTAAGGCGGCCGGGCTCCTCCAACTGGCTCTCAGGGACACTAAAGCTCCTCACTCAGCAATTACGTCTGCTGGAGCCACACCCAAGCCTGGGGCAACCCGCAAGCCTTTGTCTCTTGGGGGTGGGGGAATGTTGATGAGCACCAATGAAATCCTCGAGGAGATTACAAATAATTAAAGGAGATCCAGTTTGACTCTCTTCATTTTTTTTTCCAGGACCTGGAGCTGTCGGCTCCCAAGACGCAGGGCAGGATGGGAGCCAGTCCTCAGAGAAGGCTGCTAGGCCTGCTTGACCACACCCTCTGCTTGTTTAAGGTGTCTTTACTGTCTGAGGGATATAGGCATTTCCTTTTTGCGCCCCCTCCCCTCCCCCTGGCTGGTTTTTTTTGTTGTACATAAGTAGCCCAGGCTGGCCTCAAAATCTCCATCCTCCTGCCTCCAACTCTAAGAACTGGAATTACAGATATGTGCTCGGGAAAGGGTGTGTGTTGGTATTCTTCTTTTCATTCCTTGTTTTCTTCCTGTCTGTGCATCTGTCTGTCTTTCTTCCTCCCTCCTTGATAGGTTATTTCTCCACCGCGCCGATGAAATGAGCCAACTCAAACCAGATTAGATTATATGAAAGGCAGGTTTATTGAGAGGCTGCTCTGGACCCAAGGATTGAGGCCAGGGGAATTGTCAAGGTGAGGGATGCAGGAGAGGAGAAAGGGCAGGCGCGCAGAATGGCAGCCCCTGGACTGGAAAGATCCAGGTTAGGGGCAGAGTATGCCAGGTAGGGACTGGGGGATGCTGGGAGAACCTGGAGGCCAGGTTTGCTTTGGTATGTAAAATATGCGCCTCAGTCCCTTGTTCCACCCTCCACCTCCGCCCCCAATAAACCAAACACTCCTCCTTGTTTGCTTTGTCTTATTTTTGTGTTGCTGGGAACCGAACCCAGAGCTTCAGGCGGACCAGACAAGTAGCTCTTGCCCCCGTTCTGACTCCACCCCCTTCATCTACCGCCATGTTTGTTGTTCTTCTTGCTTTAAGGTAGGCAATCCGGTCCTTTTCCCATCTCCATCCTCACCTTCTCGCTGGGCCAGTCACTTTTTTGTCGGGTGGGAAGTGTCTTCTCGACCCGGGAGGCCTAAATTTTCAACTCCTCGGACCTATTCACACACTTGCCTGTTTATGATGCACAAAGTGCCCACACATACTTTCTCTAAACCCAAATTTCTGCTGATTTGATGTCAGATAGATTGAGCCTCTGTTTACCCTGCATTTAAGCTAAAGATCAAAGCCTCCTCCGAGTGATTTCACTTCCTTTTTTATGGCCACTCTGAGGAGTGGAGGGGACAGTGAAAGAAACCATAGGCTCTTCCTTCCTCTCTCACGGTCCCACCATGGTTCCTGCCCACAGGCTCCCTGGTTGTGAGCCTCTAAACACAACCTCCTGGTCCCATTCTGTCTTCTCACTCGTCTTCCCAATCCGGCTACACGGCTGACTCTGGGGTAGTAGTCGGATTGCACTGTCTCACTCCTGCGATCCCAGACCTGCACTGCCTGGAACAATGGTTTCTAACCCCAGTCCACACATGGGGACTTTTTCAAAGCAGGCAGTCGGAAATCCCAAGGGCTACATCAGTATCTCCAGGGAGACTAATCCTTAGTCCGGGTGAGTCCCACTTTCAGAATCACTTGCCTGAAGACTCACCTTCAGATTTCTTCACGGGACCTCGGCCCTAGCACACACCCTCCTCAGACTGGATGACTTCGTTTCCTCATGGGAATTCCCTTCTCTGCAGACACTAGCCTGATGTCTGGGTTCTCTCTCTCTCTCTCTCTCTCTCTCTCTCTCTCTCTCTCTCTCACTGATGGTTTATTTGGTGCCCTAGGGGGAAATCAATTCCTTCCTCTTTGGGCCTCCTCCTCTGTAGCTTGGAAACCTTGTTTAAACACTTTTTATTCTCTTTTTCTTCAGGAATGTGGTTGGGCTTAATGCCTCCCGCCTGCTGTGCACACAGTTCCACTGAGCTACGCACCTATATTGTGTTTTTTAAAAAAATAATTTTTCTTAGATATTTTCTTCAATTACAATTCAAATTATATTGTGTGTTTTTAAAAAGAGGTCTCTCTCTTCAGCTAGGTCACAGGTTAACCTCCAAAGAGACATCAGCTTTTCTCATAGGGCTGAGACATATATGTTATGACAATAAATAAATACATTAAGTATATAATACTAATAAACGAGATAATTCATCATTTTGACAGAATTTTTTTTTAAGATTTATTTATTTATTATATGTAAGTACACTGTAGCTGTCCTCAGACACTCCAGAAGAGGGCGCCAGATCTCGTTACAGATGGTTGTGAGCCACCATGTGGTTGCTGGGATTTGAACTCTGGACCTCTGGAAGAGCAGTCGGTTGCTCTTACCCACTGAGCCATCTCACCAGCCCATTGACAGAATTTTTTAGGAGAGCAATTTGTTAGAAATAATTATAGTTTCTGAACGTTTTAAAAATCCTGAAACCCCAGTAACATTTTATATTCTGCCTGAAATATAGACCCGGGCTCCATTATTCCTGGATTATTTTTCCCAGGATTCCCAAAACGATGGAGTCCTAAGGGAAGGGGCAGAGGTCAAACAAGGGATGCTGTGAGTGATGATGACGTAAGACAGCATACCAGTTACAGCCTCCTTTGGCTTTCAGTATCATCAACTGGTGCTGGGGATTGAACCCAGGGCTTTGGGCAGGCTAAGCACCTGCTATGCCACCAACACGTCCAGCCCCAACCCTTGTACTGGGAACTGGAAACGAGGTCAGTCAGAAAATTCTCCTGGTCCTTTTCCCAATCATGGGGGTCTAGGGACTCTTGCCCTTTTGTTGTTATAAATGGTGATTTTTGGTTTTGTTTTGTTTGATCCTTAAAGTATCATCAGTGTGTGTGAGAGAAGAGACTAGTTAGAAAAAGCTACGATGACTGAAAACTACCCCACCTGCCTTCTGGGCAGAGATGAAAAGAATTAGACATTTATCTAATTATATTTTGAAATGTCCTTTCTCCTAGGAGCACTCAGAAACAAAATAAAATATTTCTAGTCATTTTTGCAGTGTTTGTATCCGAACAGTTCTGATGTGGTTCTGCGTAAAGAAAAGCAGTAAGCAATGCCTAATTTTCCTGCAGAAATACTAAAACCAAAATTGACTCCTACAAGGACAAGGATGAAAGCCTTCAAATGCTAGAAGCAGCTAACTGCGGAGCTTAGAGGGACTCGCTCAATTGAAGGAAGCTGAGAGAGGCGTGGCTTCTACTGCAGAGCCCTTCAAGACTCAGGCATCCCTGAAACGGAGGTAGGAGTGGCTTGCTACCTAAAGCGAATCGCAAAACCGCTGGAGAAGAGGTTAGATCTGGGATTAGCCCTGGCCAAGGCCACAGAAGACAAACCCATACTGAGGGGAGGTTAGAACAAGGGATCCTCGGGGCAGGGGTCCTCAGGGAGATCTGAAGATGAGAAGATGCTCCAGACAGAGAAAGCAGCTGGCTGGCAAAGTGAGACAGTAAAGTTGTCAAGCAGCAATCTGTGTGGTGGGGATGCCCACGGGGGGGTGGGGGGGGGGGTGGGGGTGGGGACACACACACACACACACACCAAATGGCTAGGAAAAATCAAAGACTTAGATTTAGGGACTTGGGGAGGCAAAGCGGGAGGCATTCCTATTAGCCTTCAGTGGGATCTTTAGCCCACACACCTGACAATGTTCTCAAAGTCCTAATTTGAGGCTTCGTTCCAATTCTGAATTTGGAGTGGGCCAACATTGCCCTTGACAGCCCTTGACAAGGCTTCTAATGTTGGTTACTGAAAGAAAGGAAGGGAAGCAACTTGAAGCAGATCGCAAGCTGCAGTAAGAAAATAACTTCTAGAATATAATCTAGCATAAGAACGAGGAACGAACCACTGAGTTAAGATCACAGGTTTTAAATTTTTTAAAGGTTCATTTGAATGTGCTTTCTAGGGGCCGGAGAGATGGCTTAACAGTACAGAGCACTCGTTGCTCTTGCAAAGGAACTGGGTTCCAGTCCTAGCACTCACATGGTAGTTCACCATCATCTGTAATTCCAGCTCCAGGGGATATGATATCTACTCTGACCTCTGAAGACACCATGCGTGCACATAGCACACAGATATATGCAGGCAAAATACTAACATATAAAAAAATTAAATAAATAAAATTTTTATTTTTTTTTTAGGATGGGAAATAGAGCTCAGGGTGATATAATGCTTGCCTAACACACATGGGAAGGAGGGGGGAGGGGGAGAGAAGGGGGAGGGGAAGGAGGAAGAAGAGGTTCTGAGTTCAAATCCCAGCAACCACATGGTGGCTCACAACCACCGGTAATGAGATCTGATGCCCTCTTCTGGTGTCTCTGAAGACAGCTACAGTGTACTTACATATAATAAATAAATAAATAAATAAATAAATAAATAAATAAATAAATCTTTGGGCCGGAGCAAGCAGGCACTGAGCAAGCAGAATTGACCTGAGCGAGCAGGGCTGACCAGAACAAGCAGAGGTTATAAAATTCAATTCCTAATAACCACATGAAGGCTCACAACCATCTGTACAGCTACAGTGTACTCACATACCTAAAATAAATAAATAAATCTTAAAAAAAAGAAATTCACAAACAATAAAAAATTAAACACATTTTTAAAACTATATTATATTGATATTCATAGAATAATATATTCATAAAGGAAGAACAGAAACAAGGCATGGTAGCACAAAAACACACCTGTAATCCCAGCACATGGGAGGTAGAGGCAGGGAGAATCAGGAGTTTAAGGCTAGCCTCTGCTACACAAAGAGTTTGAGGCCAGCCTGGGCTACATGAGACCCTGCCTCAAAAAAACAAAAACCAGAAAGAGAAAACAAAGCTGTGTTTTCCTTATACGCCCAGTAAGTGACAGATCCTTCAGTAAAAGCAAGCTGGGTCTGGTGATGTGCACCCGTCATCTCAGCACCAAGGAGGCTGAGGCAGGAGGCTCTCCCAGTCTGCAGGCTTCAGGCTACACAGCAAGCAGGGCAACTGAGGAGAAGACAGAGAGTTGTGGAATGGGAAAGAGGAGGGAAGGCAGAAGACATGGGGGAGGGGAGAAAGTGGCTAAAGGACACAGTATACTTGAAGGAAATGACCCATAGAAAGACAAATTACAAAGTATAAGGAAGATATGCCAATTAGAGCCTTTTAATTAAAATAAATACTCATGAGAGACAAGCAAGAGGAATGAATGAACTCCGTGTTTCTACAGTTGGAAAGGGCTGCTGCTCTCGGAGTGTGTAAAGACATGGTTCTCCCCCTCTGCACACATCTATGCATACACTGTCTGCGCCACACAATGGAGCAAGCATGTCAGACCTTGTGTGTGTGTGAACATGTGGGTGTATATGCATGTCTTATTCTCCAGATGACATTAAGTACAGGGGTTAACGTATATTAGCATACCTCCCTAAAGTATACAGTTGATAGGCGTAAGATAATATTAAGATATTTAATATTTAAAATATCTTGAGAAGGAATTAATGAAATATAAAGCTATGATTAAGGAGGGAGCCTTGCTATGTATAACTTCAGGCCAGCCTCAAATTCTTAGTCCTCCTGGGAGTGGCTGAATACCATGCCTGGATGGTCCTCCCTTCTTCCTAGTCTCCCCCCAGTCCCCATCCTTTCTTGTTCTCTCCCCCCACCCTTGCACATGTTAGGCAGCCAATCCACCACAGACCTACATCCCTAGCCTTGTTTCTGTGTTTACATTTTGAGACAGGGTCTCCAGCATTACACGTGCTGACCTTGGACTTCCCGTGCAGACCATATAGACTTAGAAATTGTGATTCTCCTGCATCAGCTTCCTGAATAGCTCAGGGTCATGAGCCTGCACCACCAGGCCAGCCAGCCTGGTTCTTGATAGCGCGTGCACCTGCATGGGCTCGGTGAACTCAAAGAGGCTGAGGCTCTTTCTGCTTCACAGGATGACCCAGAACTGACCCTGGGGCAGCACAGACTCTTCCAGGGGGAGGGGCACTCTTAGCCTCAGAACTGAGGTGGGATAGTGACAGCCACTGCTGTCTAGTTCTGCTCATGCTGGCACTCCGTGTCACAGAGGAAAACCCTAATGAACCAGCAGAAATGATGCTGTACTGCACCCAAGGCACAAGTGACAGCCCATTTCAGTGGCCTGTGCTGGAACTACCAAGGCAAACACTGCAAGCAAATTCTGAGGTGGGGAGAAAGAGAAATTGGGCCCCTGAGGGAGAGAGACACCTTTTCTGAAAGCTAAGAGAAACCACCTGGCCTTGAGCAGGAGGGGGCAGGGGTCCTATCTGAACAGAGTTCAGGAGAACACTCCCTATCTTGAGGTAGTAAATCTTACAGGGCCCAGAGCCTGGCTTTAGAGATGAGGGGTCAGGACCGTTAGGAGTTAGTAGTTTGAACAAGGCATCACGAATCACTGGGTCAGGCGCTGAGGTCTTCTGCTAAAGTTGGGAGGGGGGTACTGTTTATTTTTTCTCCTGTTGACTCTCTAGAGGTGATAGATAGGGCAAGAGAGAACACAGCTCCTGTGGCCAGATCACCAAACGCAGTCATCCCAAATCCTAACCCAGCCACCCTCTCAGGCCACCGGGGCTGTGAGGCTGTGGATTCCATCCTGACTTTGATAAATATAGGCAGTCTGATTTCCTCCAGGCTTCGGGGATCTAATGGGCCCTGGCCAGCTTGTTCACACGAGCTGGCTGGCCTTCATTAGTCTACTTTGTCATGTGATTGCAGCCTCTGTCAGCAGCACAGGGTAAGTGGCCCACATCTGGTCTCCATGAGCAGGGTTCGAAGCTGATCAGTGTGTCTGCAGTTCTTACCCCCTTCAAAATATACTGTATTGTGAGGAAGACCTCCTAGGCTTGCTCTGACACCAACACAGGTTGGCACACCCTAGAGGAAGAGTACCCCCCAAGGAAGCGACTGGGTCAGAGACTGCCCAGTGAGATAAGGCAGAGCCTCCTTTATGGCTGAAATAGAGAAACTGCTGACATTTCATGCCCCCATATACAATCAGCTCAGACCGTTTTTCTGGACTTGCCCTGCCTTTGTAACAGAATATTTTCTTGTCATTAAGATTTTTTTTTAAAAATTTGTTTATTTCTATGAGTATATTGTTGCTGTCTTCAGATACACCAGAAGAGGGCATGGGATCCCATTATAGATGGTTGTGAGCCACCGTGTGGATGCTGGGAATTGAACTCAGGACCTTTGGAAGAGCAGTCAGTACTCTTTTTTTTTTTATGATTTTTTTTTAAGATTTATTTATTATACATAAGTACACTGTAGCTGTCTTCAGATACTCCAGAAGAGGGCGTCAGATCTCATTACGGATGGTTGTGAGCCACCATGTGGTTGCTGGGAATTGAACTCAGGACCTTTGGAAGAGCACTCAGTGCTCTTAACCGCTGAGCCATCTCCCCAGCCCCAGTCAGTGCTCTTAACCACCCCTTCATTCAGGTTTTTTTTTAAATTACATTTTATTTGTGGAGCTGGGGCATTCGAGTGGTAGTAAGAAGATAACTTGTCCTTCCACTATGTGGGTACTGGGGATCAAAGTCACGTCCCCAGGCCTGGGGACAGTGCCTTTAACTGCTGAGACATCTTATTTGTTTCTTAAGATTATTTTACTTTATGGGATTGAATGTTTTCCTGCATACACATATATAGAGCATGTGTGTGCCTGTTGAAGTCCCTCGAACTGGGGTTATAGATAGTGGTGGCCCACCTACCATGTGAGTACTGGCAATGAACCCAGGTCTTCTGTAAGCCTAGTAAGTGCTGTTTCTTAACTGCCGAGCCATCTCTCCAGGCTTCATGACGAGCCATCTCTCCAGGCTCCATGATGAGCCATTTCTCCAGGCTCCATGACGAGCCATCTCTCCAGGCTCCGTGATGAGCCATCTTGCCCGCCCCATTTTTCTAGCTTTCTGAAATCCTGTCCCAGGACTGCCTTGTCTACAGTAAGCCCATGGCATTTCCCTTTGGAACACCTTTGGATATTGTGTCCTCTCACTGCAGAATGTCTCCGTAAGAGTCAGTCTCTGTGTCCTGTCCAGCATTCAGAGGCAGAAGCACTCACTTCATCCCACTCTGGACCAAATCCTCAAGGCCAAAGGCATTGAGAGATGCTCAGAGGCCAAATCCAGCTACCCCCACCCCCAGTACCACTCATCCCTTAGGTCAAGGCACTCTCTTCCCTGGACACAAGCTGAAGGCTAAAAAACATAAGGCACATAGCTGGCCTTCCAAACCCACAAGTTTTGTTATCTGTAGATCTAACTAGTCATGGATCAAAAGTATTCAGAAAGGGGTTGTCAGTTCAAGCCTGACAACCTGAGTTCAATCCCCAGAGCTCACATGGTAAAATGAAGTAAATCAGAAAAAAAAATTCTAGAAAGTTCTAAACAGTAAAATTTGCATTTGCTGCACTGTGATTACTAAGCTGAATCCACACAAATGTATTGGTACATGGCATACTCTACAGTGGCCGCCCACCTCTTCCATATCTCTTTCTCCAGACCTCATTCTTTCCCCACTGTGCACCCTGTGTCATGTGGGTGCTATTGTTAGGCCTATGACAGTTGCATCGACATAAAACATGTATAGACTTTTTCTTATAATTATTCCATAAATAAGTGACCTCATACTATTTACATTGCACTTCCATGGTATAAGATGTTGTAAGTTATGTAGAGATTAAAGTGCACAGGTAGATAAGTGAGTGTTCTGTATAAATACTATACCATTTTTTTGAAGGAATGGAAGCATCCGGCTACCTAAGTGTCTATAGAATCCTGAATCAATCCCCATGGGAACTGAAGAATGACCACAGATGTTCATAAAATAGAAAGGCAGCAATGATAGGCTGTGATAGCACGCATTTGTAATCCTGGCTCTAGACTTGGGAGGCAGAGGCAGGCGGATCTCTGTGAATTTGAGACCAGTCTGTTCTACAGAGTGAGTTCCAAGACTACATAGAGAAACCCTGTCTAGGAAAAGAAAAAAGAAAAGAAAAGGGAAAGGAAGGAAGGGCTGGCAGGCAGCAGATAAGCCATAGGGAAAAGGACCCTAACCACAGGAAGTGTGTGTGGGGGGAGCCCTAAGCAGAGCTGGGCTTTCCACAGAAGGACAAACTCCTGATTTTCTCCTTCATTCCAGCTGTGTAGATCTCCACAGACCGCTGTGAAACAGGAGCAGACAAAAGCAAAAACAAACAAAACAAACAAACAAACAAAACTACCCCAGACAACCAGGTCCCTGTTCTCCTTCCATGTCCTAGTAGCAACCAGTGTAGGCTAGAGAAACTTGGGGACCCCAAACCCAGAGTCCTATGTTTGACTCTGCCCCACACCCACTCTCTGCATGAGCAGGTGTTAGAAGGCCTCCTGGAGCTGCTGTGTGTGAGCCCCAGGAGGACTGCCAAGCAGCATGAGTGAGTCTCAAGCCCCAACTGGGGAACGACTCTACAATGACAAGAAGCCTGGCATTGACCCAGCTCTTCCTGATGTGGTAAGCCAGCTCTGGCCTGCTCCCAAGGAAAACTGGGGAGTCAGCAGCTTCGGTTTTTTAGGTATCTCCACCCTTTTCTTTCTGCTTCTCTTCACTTCCTACCACACCCCTTCCAGCATTCCATGTCCCATTAGCATGTCAAGATTTGCTCACCAACTTAACTGAAATAGAAGTCCTGGCTGGGTGTGGTGATGCACACCTGTAATCCCAGCACCAGGAAGGCTGAGGCAGGAGACTCAGAAGACTGGCCTGGAGCGTACAGCAAGACTTGTCTCAAAGCTCAATGATGGAGATAGACTGCGGCTGAGCACTCCCTAGCATGAGTGAGGTCCTGCTTTCAACCCCCAACACTGGACACCAGTAAAGAGAAGCCCCTCTGCTATGGAGAACAACATTCCTGGCAGCAGCTTGGTAGAAGGGAAGGTCATTTGCATTCTTTTCCAATGGCTGTGCTAAGGACTTAAAGACCAATTTAGTTGGGAATTTTATATATGAATGCTGTCTTACGGTTTCTAGTGCCACGATGAAATGCCACATCCAAAAGGCAAGTTACGGGGGGGCTTATTTGGACCACACTTCTCCATCTTTGTTCATCATAAAACGAAGTCAGGGCAGGAGCTTGAGCAGGGCAGGAACCTGGAGCTGATGCAGAGGCCAAGGAGGGCGGTGCTTACTGGCTCATTCCCCCTGATTTGCTCAGCCTGGTTTCTTAGAGAACCCAGGATCATTAGCCTAGGAATGATACCACCTAAAATGGGCTAGACCCTTCTCCATCAATCACTAATTTAAAAAATGCCTTACAGGCTTATCCCTATCTCAAGAAGGCATTTCCTTAATTGAGGTTCCCTCCTCTCAGACAACTTTATCTTATGTCACTTTGATATCTCTAGCTCACACTGAAATCTGGAAATGACGCTGCAGGGGAAATTACATCAGATTCCTAGACTCCTTTAGCGACGTCAACATCAGCAGTTATTTCCCAAGCGTCAAGCCTTGAATTTTCTCTCACATCCCTTTGACCTTCATATCATCCTCGATCCAGATGAAGGGCTGAGTTCAGATGACTGTGCCTGCCTGAGCTCATCATGCTCACTACCTGATGGAGTTCAACCACCGCCAGGTGAGTCTCATTACGGAGAAAGCAGCGACCAGGTGGGAAATGTCAAATGATGTCCCTTGCCTATGAGCTACAGCAACCCGGCAGCTCAGTAGTAGGTTTCTATTACAGTGATGTCTTGTCCCCTTTATTGACAGATCTAAGTACATCGATTTAATAAAAAACACTTAGAAATTTTTAAATGGGGGCTGGAGAGATGGCTCAGAAGTTAAGAACACTGGGCTGCTCTTCCAGAGGTCCTCTGAGTTCAATTCCCAGCAACCACATGATAGCTCACAACCATCTGTAATGAGGGTCGATGTCCTCTTCTGGGGTGTACTCATATACATAAAATAAATATCTAAAAAAGTTTTAAAATACAGATTATGAGCTGTAAAAATAATAGAACAGATTGTAGCCTGGGAATTGGTTTTCTTTGTTCCTGGAAAGGGGTTGTTGAGATACGGTCTCTCTACGTAGCCCTGGCTGTCCTACAACTCTCTAGGTAGACCATGCTGTCCTCAAGACCACAGACATCCAGCCTCTGCCTCCCAAAGTCTGAGATTAAGGGCATGTAGCATGGAAACTGGCAGAAGTTGAGTTTTCTTAAGTCAAACCTGCTACTCTGGCTGGATAAGGCTATGGCATACAACCATAGTTATACCTACTTAGAAATCTGAGGTGCAAGAGTTCAGGGCTAACCAGGGTGGGGCTGGTGAGATGGCTCAGTGGGTAAGAGCACCCGACTGCTCTTCCAAAGGTCCAGAGTTCAAATCCCAGCAACCACATGGTGGCTCACAACCATCCGCAACGAGATCTGGCGCCCTCTTCTGGAATGTCTGAAGACAGCTACAGTGTACTTACATATAATAAATAAATAAATCTTTAAAAAAAAAAAAAAGGACTAACCGGGGTAACACAGTGAAACACCATCTCTTCAAAAAAGTCATGGCGTTGTCTCTGTTGGCAAAGTACATAAGAAACCAAGTTCAGATACCCAGAGAACACCTACAAAGACGGTACAGCTGCTCACCTGGAACTCCAGTGCCAGGCTGAGGCAGCTGGGTGACAGCTGAGTCCCCAGAGCACCACTGTCCAGCAACCCTAACAGAATCAATTACCATGTCTAAAAAAAAAAAAACAAAAAACAAAAAACAAAAAAAAAAACAAGAGAGAGAGGTGAACCAACACTCACCTCTATTCTCCACCCACTCATATATATAAGCACATACACACCTTCCCACACACAAATACAGGAAAAAAAAAAACCTAAGACTTTTCAGTTATAACACATGACTTCCTATAATCTGCATCAATACTAATCACTGAAAATAATGAATGTTCTATACATTTTAGACATCTTAATGCATCAATTTAACTATGCTACTCTGAAATGGTCACCATGTTTCAAGTCTAAGAAGACATACCAGCCTTCATTCTATATGGAACTGTGCCAGTTAGTAATAAACGAGAATAATAACCTGTAGCTAGAAGTTTGGTTTCTTTGAAAAACACAAAAAATATTATAGGACTATGTTTCTATTTTAGCCCCAGCTGTGGGATATGAGACTGCTTCAGACTGTCCACAGCAGCTGACTATGATTTGCCTCGTGCTCTAGCTGGGGCATGGTTTCGCCAGCTGTAGATAGTTTCTACAATTTGTGATGTTTGGAATTTTGAGAGGGTGTATCAATGCTAGGGCCCAGAGAGATGGGTTGTTGGTTGGTTACAGTTTGTTAAGAGTTGTGTGCAAAGAAGAAACAAAAAGAAGAAACTAGCTATCCTGATGGCAAAGATCTAACTTGCCCTAAGAAACTTGATGCCCCTAATCAGCAGAAAGTAGTCTGAGGATAATGTCACTCCCTTCCCCTTCTATCCTTTTTTTTCCCTCTCCTATCTCGTGTTCGGGGGCTGCAAGGGTGGGAAAAGGGTACAGAAGGGTGGAAGAAAATGGAACCCACAGAGTAGCCAAAGAATGGCTACAAGAATCCATTTTATTTTAATGTGTATGTGTGAGTGGAGTGCATGTGTGTATACTGTTCAAATGTTCAAACAAGCATGAGTGTAGAGGCTCAAAAGGGATGTCTGAAGTCATCTTCAATTACTCTCTACTATACTCATTGAGGTAGGGTCTCTCAACTGAACCCAGAGCTCACTGGCAACTGTTAGGCTAGCCTCCCAGCTTGCCCTGGGGATCCCTGTCTCTCTAAGGTATAGAGTTTCTATTGCTGTGATAAAACATCACGATCGAAAGCAACTTGAGGAGGAAGGTATTTCAGTGTACACTTCCACGGCACACTTCATCCTGGAGGAAAATCAGAGCAGGAACCTGGAGGCAATAATTTAAAGCAAAGCCTTGGAGGGATGCTCTTTACTGGCTTGTTCCCCATGGCTTTCTCACCTTTCTTAGAAATCCCAGGTACCCCTGGCCAGGGTGGTACCACCCACAATAGCCTAGGCCCTTCCACATCAATCACTAATTTAAAAAATCCCCAACAGTTTGCTACAGATCAATCTTATGGCGAGGAATTTTCTCTTTTACGTTTCCTTCTTCCTAGATATGTCTAGTTTTGTGTCAAGTTGATGAAAAACAAATAGCATAATTGCCCCTTTGTCACCTTGACAAACCTGTCACACATTAAGCCTTAACCTTACCTTTCCTTTGCATTCCCCAAACCCCATGTTAATATCAATATCACAATTTAAAACATTCCAATTTTTAAAAGTCCCAGTCTTTACAAAACTAAACACTTTAAAAGCTCAATCTCTTTAAAGCACTCAAAGTCTCAAGTTCAAAGCCTCTCTAAACCATCTACAGTTTCTCAACTGTGGTTTGCTGTACAATTAAACAACAAGTTAGATATTTGTTTCAAAAACAAATTCAGGGTATAGTTACTATCAGACCAAAGCAAACGGTCCAATGATGTGACAAGCTCAGACTTCTGGGATCCACTCAATTGTCTGGGCTTCAAAGGATGTAGGCAGATCCACTTCTCTGGCTTTGCCATCCACAACACACACAGCTCATCTAGCCTTAGGCCAGCTCCACTCCACACCTGCTGCTCTTGGTGATGATCTGACAGTACTCTAAAATGGTGGGAGTTTCCACTGCAATGGAAGATCGGGGGAGGGTGCTTCACCCCTTATACCTTATAAGTCCATTATGCAGGAAAGTCAAGGCACAACTCAAGGCAGGAACTGAAGCAGAGGCCATAGCATGATACTTACTGGCTTGCTCCTCATGCCTTGCTCAAGGCTTTCTCATAGAACCCAGGATTACCAGCTCATAGGTGGCACCATTCACAGTGAATTGGGTCTCCCAACATCAATCAAGAAAATGCACTACAGGCTTGCCCATGGGCCAGTCTGGTGGGAGGTTTTTATTTATTTATTTTCCTGAAAGTGGGCATTTCCTTCTTATCAAATGACTCTAGCTTGTCAAGTTCACAGAAAACTAGCCAATGGTTTCTACCTTCCATGCCTGGGATTACAGGTGGGCCATCATACCACCTGATATTTATGTAGGTTTTGGTGAATCCAAGTTCCTGTCCTCGTGCCTTAGTGGTCATCAGTTTATCCACTAAGCCATCTCCCCTGCCCCCTTTACTTCTTTTTCTAAACATTTACTGGTGCTAAATTAATTACCTGTATTGTATCTCACTTAATCCTGTCATGTAACAGATGGCATTATTCTCCAATTTCACAAGCACAAACTTCCAAATAGTCTTGACAGTCCCGATGTGCCTGCCACATGTTAAATGTGTAACTTTCCGAGGCATTATTCTCATAATAAAAAGTCATAAAAAATTTTAATAGGAATTTATTTAGCAAGTGGAATAAAAGTTTCTTTTGGATTTTTTGTTTATAAAACAAGACATATAAAAAATCATGTTTGAAGGAAGAGTGGAAGGAAACTTGGAGTCACGTTCTTTGTCCTAATAAATTTCTGAGATTTTTATTTTATGTGTATGAATGTCTGAAAGTATGTTGGGGCACTACATGCCACGCAGGGCCCGAGGAGGCGAAAAGAGGGCATTGGGTCCTCAGGAACTAGTTAGGTGGTTGTAAGCCACCGTATGGGTGTTGGGAATAGAACCTTGCTGTAGCTTGGTCTTCATGTAGGCCCCCCAACAACTGGAGCGGAGGCTGTCTCTAAAGCTGTTGCCTGTCTGTGGATCCCATTTCTTTTTATTTATTTATTTATTTATTTATTTATTTTTTAATATTTTTATTACATATTTTCCTCAATTACATTTCCAATGCTATCCCAAAAGTCCCCCATAGCGCCCCCCACTTCCCTACCCACCCATTCCCATTCTTTTGGCCCTGGCATTCCCCTATATTGGGGCATATAAAGTTTGCAAGTCCAATGGGCCTCTCTTTCCATTGATGGCCGACTAGGCCATCTTTCGATACATATGCAGCTAGAGACAAGAGCTCCGGGGTTCTGGTTAGTACATCATGTTGTTCCAACAATAGGGTTGCAGATCCCTTTAGCTCCTTGGGTACTTTCTCTAGCTTCTCCATTGGGAGCCCTGTGATACATCTGATAGCTGTCTGTGAACATCCACTCCTGTGTTTGCTAGGCCCCAGCATCGTCTCACAAGAGACAGCTATATTTGGGTCCTTTCAGCAAAATCTTGCTAGTGTATGCAATGGTGTCAGCGTTTAGAAGCTGATTATGGGATGGATCCCTGGATACGGCAGTCTCTAAATGGTCCATCCTTTCATCACAGCTACGAACTTTGTCTCTGTAACTCCTTCCCTGGGTGTTTTGTTCCCAATTCTAAGAAGGGGCACAGTGTCCACATTTTGGTCTTCATTCTTCTTGAGTTTCATGCGTTTAGCAAATTGTATCTTATATCTTGGGTATCCTAAGTTTTGGGCTAATATCCACTTATCAGTGAATACATATTGTGTGAGTTCTTTTGTGATTGTGTTATTTCACTCAAGATGATGCCCTCCAGGTCCATCCATTTGGCTAGGAATTTCATAAATTCATTCTTTTTAATAGCTGAGTAGTACTCCATTGTGTAAATGTACCATAATTTCTGTATCCATTCCTCTGTTGAGGGACATCTGGGTTCTTTCCAGCTTCTGGCTATTATAAATAGGGCTGCTATGAACATAGTGGAGCATGTGTCCTTTTTACCGGTTGGGACATCTTCTGGATATATGCCCAGGAGAGGTATTGCTGGATCCTCCGGTAGTACTATGTCCAATTTTCTGAGGAACCGCCAGACTGATTTCCAGAGTGGTTGTACAAGCTTGCAATCCCACCAACAATGGAGGAGTGTTCCTCTTTCTCCACATCCTCGCCAGCATCTGCTGTCACCTGAATTTTTGATCTTAGCCATTCTGACTGGTGTGAGGTGGAATCTCAGGGTTGTTTTGATTTGCATTTCCCTGATGATTAAGGATGTTGAACATTTTTTCAGGTGCTTCTCTGCCATTCGGTATTCCTCAGGTGAGAATTCTTTGTTCAGTTCTGAGCCCCATTTTTTAATGGGGTTATTTGACTTTCTGGAGTCCACCTTCTTGAGTGCTTTATATATATTGGATATTAGTCCCTTATCTGATTTAGGATAGGTGAAGATCCTTTCCCAATCTGTTGGTGGTTTTTTTGTCTTATTGATGGTGTCTTTAGCCTTGCAGAAGCTTTGCAGTTTCATGAGGTCCCACTTGTCAATTCTCAATCTTACAGCACAAGCCATTACTGTTCTATTCAG
This sequence comes from Mus caroli, assembly GCF_978045245.1. Classification (NCBI taxonomy): domain Eukaryota; kingdom Metazoa; phylum Chordata; class Mammalia; order Rodentia; family Muridae; genus Mus; species Mus caroli. The sequence continues at coordinate 83,137,396 of NW_028227270.1, forward strand.
GAATTTTTCCCCTGTGCCCATATCTTCAAGGCTTTTCCCCACTTTCTCCTCTATAAGTTTCAGTGTCTCTGGTTTTATGTGAAGTTCCTTGATCCACTTAGACTTGACCTTAGTACAAGGAGATAGGAATGGATCGATTCGCATTCTTCTACATGTTAACAACCAGTTGTGCCAGCACCATTTGTTGAAAATGCTGTCTTTCTTCCACTGGATGGTTTTAGCTCCCTTGTCGAAGATCAAGTGACCGTAGGTGTGTGGGTTCATTTCTGGGTCTTCAATTCTATTCCATTGGTCTATTTGTCTGTCACTATACCAGTACCATGCAGTTTTTATCACAATTGCTCTGTAGTAGAGCTTTAGGTCCGGCATGGTGATTCCACCAGAGGTTCTTTTATCCTTGAGAAGAGTTTATGCTATCCTAGGTTTTTTGTTATTCCAGATGAATTTGCAGATTGCACTTTCTAATTCGTTGAAGAATTGATTTGGAATTTTGATGGGGATTGCATTGAATCTGTAGATTGCTTTTGGCAAGACAGCCATTTTTACAATGTTGATCCTGCCAATCCATGAGCATGGGAGATCTTTCCATCTTCTGAGATCTTCTATAATTTCTTTCTTCAGAGACTTGAAGTTTTTATTATACAGATCTTTCACTTCCTTAGTTAGAGTCACGCCAAGATATTTTATATTATTTGTGACTATTGAGAAGGGTGTTGTTTCCCTAATTTCTTTCTCAGCCTGTTTATTCTTTGTGTAGAGAAAGGCCATTGATTTGTTTGAGTTAATTTTATATCCAGCTACGTCACCGAAGCTGTTTATCAGGCTTAGGAGTTCTCTGGTGGAATTTTTAGGGTCACTTATATATACTATCATATCATCTGCAAAAAGTGATATTTTGACTTCATCTTTTCCAATTTGTATCCCTTTGATCTCCTTTTGTTGTCGAATTGCTCTGGCTAGGACTTCAAGTACAATGTTGAATAGGTATGGAGAAAGTGGACAGCCTTGTCTAGTCCCTGATTTTAGAGGGATTGCTTCAAGCTTCTCACCATTTACTTTGATGTTGGCTACTGGTTTGCTGTAGATTGCTTTTATCATGTTTAGGTATGGGCCTTGAATTCCTGATCTTTCCAAGACTTTTATCATGAATGGGTGTTGGATCTTGTCAAATGCTTTTTCCGCATCTAAGGAGATGACCATGTGGTTTTTGTCTTTGAGTTTGTTTATATACTGGATTACGTTGATGGATTTCCGTATATTGAACCATCCCTGCATCCCTGGGATGAAACCTACTTGGTCAGGATGGATGATTGTTTTGATGTGTTCTTGGATTCGGTTAGCAAGAACTTTATTGAGGATTTTTGCATCAATATTCATAAGGGATATTGGTCTGAAGTTTTCTATCTTTGTTGGGTCTTTTTGTGGTTTAGGTATCAGAGTAATTGTGGCTTCATAGAATGAGTTGGGTAGAGTACCTTCTGTTTCTATTTTGTGGAATAGTTTGTGAAGAACTGGGATTAGATCTTCTTTGAAGGTCTGATAGAACTCTGCACTAAACCCATCTGGTCCTGGGCTTTTTTTAGTTGGGAGACTATTAATGACTGCTTCTATTTCTTTGGGGGATATAGGGCTGTTTAGGTCATTAACCTGATCTTGATTCAACTTTGGTACCTGGTATCTGTCTAGGAACTTCTCTATTTCATCCAGGTTCTCCAGTTTTGTTGAGTATAGCCTTTGGTAGAAGGATCTGATGGTGTTTTGGATGTCTTCAGGATCTGTTGTTATGTCTCCTTTTTCATTTCTGATTTTGTTAATTAGGATGCTTTCCCTGTGCCCTCTAGTGAGTCTGGCTAAGGGTTTATCTATCTTGTTGATTTTCTCAAAGAACCAGCTCCTTGATTGGTTGATTCTTTGAATAGTTTTTCTTGTTTCCACTTGGTTGATTTCGCCCCTGAGTTTGATTATTTCCTGCCGTCTACTCCTCTTGGGTGAATTTGCTTCCTTTTGTTCTAGTGCTTTTAGGTATGTTGTCAAGCTGCTAATATGTGCTCTCTCTAGTTTCCTTTTGGAGGCACTCAGAGCTATGAGTTTTCCTCTTAGAAATGCTTTCATTGCGTCCCATAAGTTTGGGTATGTTGTGGCTTCATTTTCATTGAACTCTAAAAAGTCCTTAATTTCTTTCTTTATTCCTTCCTTGAACAAGGTATCATTGAGAAGAGTGTTGTTCAGTTTCCACGTGAAGGTTGGCTTTCTATTATTTATTTTGTTAATGAAGATCAGCCTTAGTCCATGGTGATCTGATAGGATGCATGGGACAATTTCAATATTTTTGTATCTGTTGAGGCCTGTTTTGTGACCAATTATGTGGTCAATTTTGGAGAAGGTACCATGAGGTGCTGAGAAGAAGGTATATCCTTTTGTTTTAGGATAGAATGTTCTGTAGATATCTGCCAGATCCATTTGATTCATAATTTCTCTTAGTTTCTCTGTGACCCTGTTTAGTTTCTGTTTCCATGATCTGTCCATTGGTGAAAGTGGTGTGTTGAAGTCTCCCACTATTATTGTATGAGGTGCAATGTGTGCTTTGAGATTTACTAAAGTTTCTTTAATGAATGTGGCTGCCTTTGTATTTGGAGCATAGATATTCAGGACTGATAGTTCCTCTTGGAGGATTTTACCTTTGATGAGTATGAAGTGTCCCTCCCTGTCTTTTTTAATGACTTTGGGTTGGAAGTCAATGTTATCAGATGGCTACTCCAGCTTGTTTCTTCATGCCATTTGCTTGGAAAATTGTTTTCCAGCCTTTCATTCTGAGGTAGTATCTATCTTTTTCTCTGAGATGAGTTTCCTGTAAGCAGCAAAATGTTGGGTCTTGTTTGTGTAGCCAGTTTGTTAGTCTATGTCTTTTTATTGGGGAGTTGAGTCCATTGATATTAAGAGATATTAAGGAAAAGTAATTGTTGTTTCCTGTTATTTTTGTTGTTAAAGTTGGCATTCTGTTCTTGTGGCTGTCTTCTTTTAGGTTTGTTGAGGGATTACCTTCTTATTGTTTCTAGGGCGTGGTTCCTGTCCTTGTATTGGTTTTTTTCTGTTATTATCCTTTGAAGGGCTGGATTCGTGGAGAGATAATGTGTGAATTTGGTTTTGTCGTGGAATACTTTGGTTTCTCCATCTATGTTAATTGAGAGTTTGGCTGGGTATAGTAGCCTGGGCTGGAATTTGTGTTCTTTTAGTGTCTGTATAACATCTGTCCAGGATCTTCTGGCTTTCATAGTCTCTGGTGAAAAATCTGGTGTAATTCTGATAGGCTTGCCTTTATATGTTACTTGGCCTTTTTCTCTTACTGCTTTTAGTATTCTATCTTTATTTAGAGCATTTGTTGTTCTGATTATTATGTGTCGGGAGGTATTTCTTTTCTGGTCCAGTCTATTTGGAGTTCTGTAGGCTTCTTGTATGTTCATGGGCATCTCTTTCTTTAGATTTGGGAAGTTTTCTTCTATAATTTTGTTGAAGATGTTTGCTGGTCCTTTGAGTTGAAAATCTTCATTCTCATCCACTCCTATTATCCGTAGGTTTAGTCTTCTCATTGTGTCCTGTATTTCTTGGATATTTTGAGTTAGGATCTTTTTGCATTTTACATTTTCCTTGATTGTTGTGCCGATGTTCTCTATGGAATCTTCTGCACCTGAGATTCTCTCTTCCATCTCTTGTATTCTGTTGCTGATGCTGGTATCTATGGTTCCAGATTTCTTTCCTAGGGTTTCTATCTCCAGTGTTGCCTCATTTTGGGTTTTCTTTATTGTGTCTACTTCCCTTTTTAGGTCTAGTATGGTTTTGTTCATTTCCACCATCTGTTTGGATGTGTTTTCCTGTTTTTCATTAAAGACTTCTACCTGTTTGATTATGTTATCCTGTTTTTCTTTAAGGATTTGAAACTCTTTAGCAGTGTTCTCCTGCAATTCTTTAAGGGATTTTTGTGCTTCCTCTTTAATGTCTTCTACCTGTTTACCAGTGTTCCTTTGTATTTCTTTAAGTGTGTTATTAAAGTCCTTCTTGAAGTCCTCTACCATCATCATGAGATATGCTTTTAGATCCGTGTCTAGCTTTTCCGGTGTGTTGGGGTGCCCTGGACTGGGCGAAGTGGGAGTGCTGGGTTCTGATGATGGTGAGTGGTCTTGGTTTCTGTTAGTAAGATTATTACGTTTACCTTTCGCCATCTGGTAATCTCTGGGGTTAGTTGTTGTCGTTGTCACTGTTTAAAGATTGGAGCAGAAGCTGTGTTCCACTCACCAGCAGTCTCAAAATCCCGTGGCGGGGGTCGTGGGTAGCTGGCGGTACCCCGGTGCTGGTCCAGCCGGAAGAGGCCTGTGGCCCTACTCAGGCCGGTTTCTGCTTCCCTAACTAATGCAGTCTCAGGTCTCGCGCGCAATTGGATTGGAGCAGAAGCTGTGTTCCACTCACCAGAAGTCTTAAGATCCTGTGGCGGGTGTTGTGGGTAGCTGGCGAGTGTCAGCCGACCCTGCGCCCTAGCTACCCAGGTGCTTTTCTGACCGGAAGAGGCTTGTGGCCCTATGTAGGCTGGATTTCTCCCTCCCCAACCCGGATCCCATTTCTTTAACTGGGCTGCCACATCTGGCTTCAGAGGGAGTTATGTGCCTAGCCCTGCAGGGTTTTGATGTGCCAGGGCTGGGGGGATACCCAAGGGGGGAGAGAAGGGTGTGGGGAGGACTGTGTGAGGGAGGAAGTGGAAAGAAGGGGGGCAGCAACTGGGATGTAAAGTGAATAATGAAAAAAGAGAAAAATAGAAAAGTACAGAGAATTGGTTTATACAGATTTTTGAGAAAAAGCCTATTTTTCCTATTTGTGTACATACAAAATGCCCACATAAAGAATTTACTTAAAATTATTACTGTGTGTATATTGGGGTGGGGGCAGGTGTGTGTAGAGGTCAGAGGGCAATTTTTGGGAATCATCATCTCTTCCCTTCCACTGTGGGATTCAGGGATTAAACTAGGCTGTCAGGTTTGCTCAGTGTACCCAGCCCAGCATACGGGAGATAGCAGTTGACACGTAGTCAACATTAAGAAGTTCCTGTTACCTCACTGACACAGCGAGTGTCTGCCCCTGTGAACTGCAGTCTCTGAACCCCTCTCCACTCAGTCTTCCTTTGATAGGTGAGACAGGACACTGAGTCCCAGAAGTCTGAAGGACCAGCAAGCGACCACCACACTATGCTGTGAATCTAGGGCCACCCAGGATCTGTTTCTGTAATCGCCATACTAAAAGTGCATAATTTCCGAGTGAAATACCACTTCTGTTGTTGTGGCCACCCTGCCTCTGTCTCCCATGTACTGAGACTGAGGTATACTCTACCACACCTGACTTAACCCAGTTACCACTCTTGCAAAGTATATATTGAGGTGCCAGTTTGCTGGGGGCTCTAAGTAGGGACTGACTTATAAATCAAGCACTAAATGTGCCATCATTGAGTTAGTGCCTAGGGGGAAGTAAAGAAGCCAAGTAAATGACCTCAGCTACCTGGGCCTCCTCTGCAGGATGCTCCCCCCACATGCATAGCGCCTGCTGCCAATCATGCTGGTTAAACATCAGAACTCAAGGGTATGGCTCCCTCTAGTGGAATAAAATGACTTCGAGCACAACTGACAGCAGCATTCCCATGGCTAAACAGCAGAGTCTAAAGGCTAATGATTCATCCAATAGCAACCAGCACAGCGGATGACCTGCACTTTAAACCCAATCACTTTAGTTCTAATAGACAAAAGAGTGAGTCCAACCTACCCCTTTGGTGTCTAAAGTCTTTTTTTAAAACACTCTCATAGAAGCAGGGGGAGGGCTTATAGGGTTTTGGGGGAGGGAAATTGGAAAAGGAAATAACATTTGAAATGTAAATGAAGAAAATATCCAATAAAAAAAGTTAAGGTTAAAAAAAAAATACTGATCTGGTCCTTTGTGAGTTGGAGACCAACAAGGAAGACACAACGAGACTCTTAGGGGGAATCACATTGGTCCGATACTTTTTTTAAATAACCATTTTAGACCAGGGATGGTCTCAGTTCAGTGTTTGCACGGCCCAGGTATCCCTGTATTTAATCCCTAGCACTGCATAAAGCAGGGTGAACACTGTTCAAGAACTGAGTCATGGGAGATTTTGAGGTCTTCTGAGAAATCTCCAAGAAAACAAGTCTTGTGACTTCAGTTTCTTCAAAAGCAAAGAATTGTCCTCGGAATGTGCGCTCCTCTCAGGTGTATCGACAAGAGCAGTTAGTTCAAACTACTCATTACAGCTGGCTAGTGTTGTCTATATGCCTCTAAGGGAAAACATGCTTTTGCCTCATGCAGTTTGCTAAGCAGAGACAGACAGACAGACACACGTGCTCACGCGCACACACACACATACACGCACAGAGCTTGTTGTCTTGTGATTGTACAATTTACTTACGTCACTCCTTGTAACCCTCAGAGCGTAAAGTTGGCGATTACTGCATGAAACTTTAGTCCACCCCGCTAATTGGCTCCATTTTCCCGGGACCTACCATCTCTGGGTAAACTACAGGCTGTGACGACACACTTGAGAAACAAAGTTATATGGATCACAAGTTCAAGGTCATCCTTGACTGCATGGATGTTATGAAGAGAGTTTGAAACTAGCCTGGGCTACATGAAAAACTGCACGTGAATGAACTTTAGATGTTTTGGTAATCCTTTGGTTCAAGTCCCACTATTTACACATGAGGATTTCTTCCTCAAAGGAAAGTGACTTCCCAGTGTCACAGCTGCATATCAAAGTAAGTGAGGGAGCGTAAACCTAGATTTGTCATCGCAGCCCTCAGAAAGCCTTAACAGTGTTACATGCTAAAGCATCAGCAAGTGGACTGGGCTGCCCCATTTCCGTTCATGTATGGACTGGGATGAGGTAACTCATTAGTGAACTCCTCACTTTTTCGACTGAACACTTTATGTGGTCGTCAGATAACCCTCACCTCCAATATTTTACGTTGTCAACTTGTACCTCCCTAGGTTTTCTCTTTATTCAGCATTGATTCTCTCTCTATAATGTATAACCTCTTCAAAGAATATTACTTTTTTTTAATGTTTCATTTCCTAACAAGAATGCAAACTACCCAAAGGAAGTAATGTGGTTTTATTCATAGCTATATCCCAGTTCCTAGAACACTGAAATATCTGATGAACAAATGGCTGGATGTGAAATGGCGCCTGAGCTGGGAGGGCTCACTGGGAAGGTATAGTTAAGACGAAGCAGGATCATAGGACAGCTTCCTGTGTAACCAGAACACACAGGAACGGGGCTCCTGGGAATGGCACATAACGGCCAGACGACGTCTCTCAGAGAGGAGCTCCAGGCTGTTTCAGATGTGTCTTTGGCATAGACAAAGAAAACAAATGTTCCCAAGTTTGTCCGTGGATGTTCATCATAAACACTCATGTTCTGATACTTGTGGAAAAATGTTTGCTTGATAAAAATATAAAAATAAAATATACAAAGTTCTTCATTAAAATAATACCTTAATAAGTCCGTTAAAAGCAGAGCCAGGACTGGATCCCTACAGAATAGGCTTCTGAAGCACTCACATGAGCACACCCCAGCCTCCCCTGACAGTGAGACGGTGAGGAAGCCTCCTCCAACTACTTCTGTTTCAGGGTTAAAATGTAGCCGAGGAATGGCTCCATCCTATTTGCCTTTTTTGGCCTTGGCTGTTTTTTCCTTTCTTTTTTTCACATGTTTTGGGATTTTATTTTTTCTCTTCTCTCTCTGGGCTTCCTTGACCATCTTTTTTCTTTCCTGTAAAATACAAACAACCCACCCCCAATAAAATTCATTCATTCAGTGTATTCAAATTATTATTAGAACTAAATTAAAATTAATATGTTAAGCAGATAAAAGTATATGTAGCATAAAAAATAACAATGACAGCTTGGTGAGTACAACTTTGTTTTGAGGTTCCCTGCATCTCACTTGTTTCCCATCTCTCGCCCTTCACATCCCTGCCTTCTTCCCTCTCTCACTTTGTAATCCAGACTATTCTTAAACTCCTGAAGCTCAAATGATCTCCCCCTCCTCAGTTTCCAAGTGCTGGGACAATAGGTTCCTGTCACTATACACAGGTTATGTTTCTTCCCCGGCTCCCCAACCCCAGCTCATCTACTACTGAGCTACACCATGTCCTTTGAACATTTTTGAAATTATAGACAGTCAAATCAATATCCCAGTATATGTTACTTGATGTTTATAAGTTCCATATTTAAGAGAAATAATGGTTAGAGAGAAACAAATATGTGCTTCTAGTAAACAGACATAACACGTCCTCTGTGTGATAGTAAAGAAGCTCCTAATAGCAGCTAAGTCTCTAATTTACTCCAAAAGCAAAGTTTGTGTTTAGTTAAGGCAACCACAAGTAGAGGCACCGTTGATGTTTGAGAGCCACCACATTCAGGAGTAATTTCTTGGCTAACCTTTTTATCAACGTCAGGGTCAGCAGTATGGTTTCTGCATCCGGCTTGATCTTCCTGCTCTTCAGAGTATGTGTCAGAGCACTCAGAGCTCCCAGCATCGTCTGAACCAAAACAAGTCTCTTCCTTAACTTCACTTTCTAGGAGCGCGGGGACCTTGAGATTATTATAGAACAATGTTACCTGAAGCCAGGTACTATCAACACATTAATGCCAGCATTTTACATCAGTATGTCAGATACTCTTTCAAGTTATGCACTGAAACATCAAAATAGAATCAACACTAGGGAGAAAGATGGATAACATCCATTCACTCCTGTAGGACTCAAGAACATACACAAAGGAATTAGCAGGGTGTCTAATCTTTTGACAGTGCAACATGATGCTGTCATTTACAAATGTGTTGGATTACATTTACAGCTATCCTAACATGCATATCTGATTACTAGGGTTATATGGGTGGCCTAAATTAACAACACAACTCTGCTACTTTTAGCAAGACAGATAGTTGAGCTGGGATTTGGAAAGAATGTGAAATACAGAGGTAGTAGCAGTAGTAGTAGTAGTAGTAGTAAAATCTATTCAGGTGGCTTCACAACTGTTTTCCTGTGTACTACTAGCAATAAGCAAATCTAACCAAAATGAACAGTCCATCAAGAGGAAGTTTCATTTTCTCTGAAATGAATTATTTATTTAACTATTTTTCTTCTTTTTTGAGACATGATCTCATTAGACAGTCCAGGCTGACCTTGAACTTTCCATTTCCTTGACTTACAGATAATGGCATTGGGAACTCAATTCAGGTCCTCTGGAAAAGCAGCAAGGGCTCTGAACTGCTGAGCCAACTCTCTAACCCTGACATTTATCAAAACTAATTTTAAAAATGACTGAAAAAGGTACATGGGTATCATCAATAACCCCTGCATCAAAGAAGTCCAGGATTAATGACAGATATCTCACTTTTAAATGGAAGAATTCAGAGACAGAATAAGTACATTTCCAAAGTTAACTCTAACACCACTTTTCTGTAACTTTTACATCTTCAAACTTTTATAAACTTCAAAAAGAGTTTCCTCAGGCTGGCAAGATTCATCATGTAGCCTGATAATCTATTTTTTTTTTTTTGGTTTTTCGAGACAGGGTTTCTCTGTTTAGCCCTGGCTGTCCTGGAACTCACTTTGTAGACCAGGCTGGCCTTGAACTCAGAAATCCGCCTGCCTCTGCCTCCCGAGTGCTGGGATTAAAGGCGTGCGCCACCACGCCCGGCTGTAGCCTGATAATCTAAATTGGATCCCAAAGAGAAAGTCAAGTCCCCAAAGTTGTCTTCTGACCGCCACACATGTGCTGTGGCAGACTTTTGAGCACACACACAAATAAATGCAGTATCTACAGAATAAATTCAGTTATAAAGCAATAACAACATATTTTTTTCATACCTTCTGGACTCCTGACAAATCTTTTTTCAATCCCATGACAGTCTGGTATAGAATCTTGAAAACAAAAGGAAAATGAATATAAGCATAATATATTTAACATATATATACATATACATATATAATCACATATATACATATAAATGTAATATAAACATAGAAACCAAGAATAATATGTATATGCTGTACCATTAAGCATGGACTAAACCCTGATCCTGTGAATTGAGAACTCGCTCAGAATCTATCACACAGTAACACAGAGAGGAACATGCATTATTCTTGTATCCCAGGTCTGCATCTCCCACAGGCTCAATACAATCAACCTGAGAGTTTTCAGATGGGCTTTGCAAGCCACAAGATGACAGCAAATACTAATTTGGACTTTACTCAGTGCAATGTTACGTACTCCACAAACAATCCTACTCTACTCTCACCAGAAGATCTCCACGGCACAAGCTGGAGTTATTACTGACAGTGCTTTCAAGGGATTGGAAAACGCTTAGTGATTCAAAGTGCAGACTGCTCAACCATGAGGCTCCGAGCTAGGATCCCAGCACCTACATTCATCCGGTGGCTCAGAAAGCCCCAAGGGCTCCAACACCCTCTTCTGGCCTGAGGGCACACACTGATATAACCACACAGGCAACAGACATATATAAAGAATAACAGCGCTTTTAGGCCCGAGAGCTAGCTCAGCAGATAAAGGCACATGCCACGAGAGCCTGCCTATGTTCAACAGAAGCCACACAAAGGAGAGAAGTGAGCCGACAAAGTTGTTCTCTAGCCTTCCTACAGGCACCACGGCATGCATACTGACACATGTCGAACACACATGTAATATAGTCTTAATGCTTTTATTTCATGCATGAAAAGCTGGAGAACACTTCTTCACTCTTTATACAAAAACTTATATAAACAGCTAAATTTTGCTACATGGCTAAGAAGCCTAAAAGGTTACTTTCTGGTCCACTAGCAACAAAGACTTTCCCCCAGGGGAACTAGAAAGATGCACTGTGGCTAAGAACTTGTTCTGCTCATGTGGAGGACCCGAGTTTGGTTCCCAGCACCCGTGCAGGGAAGCTTATAACCCCCTCTTTTTTTTTTTTTTTTTTGGTTTTTCAAGACAGGGTTTCTCTGTGTAGCCCTGGCTGTCCTGGAACTCACTTTGTAGACCAGGCTGGCCTCGAACTCAGAAATCCGCCTGCTAGGATTAAAGGCGTGCGCCACCACGCCCGGCATAACCCCCTCTTAACTCCAGCTCCAAACAACCCTAACACCTCTGGCTTTTAAGGACACCAGCATTCCCTCATGTGTACATGCCACCCCCACACACACGCACACATAATTAAAAATGATATAAATATTTTAATCATTCTTCAAATATGTATGAAAATGAAGCACAGCTTTATCAACCTACTACAAGCGTTTTTAACCCAAACTTCACCTTTTTTCTAACCACAGTTCTCTGACACATGCAAGTGCACCGCCCCTCTCTTACATTGCTTATGCCAGCACGTATGGAAGCATGCTTATACAAAGGGAGCTGGCCATCTCATGAGCACTAGGCAGACTAAGCTCAGTCTCCTTTGGAAGAACAGGCTCTACAGAGAGAGCAGGCCACTCACATTGTCTTGCTGAGTATTCAAAGCCATGTCTTCTTCCTTTAACCTCATCATTATGTCCACATCTCTCTCATAATTCTTTACTTCGTTTAAGGTTCTGGGAATATATGCTTGTTTGAACACCTAAAAGAGGAAAGCAAAATCAAACTGTGATTCCTCACCCTGCCCATCCCTCAGCACCCTTAGCTGTGTGCAGAAATGTATCTTCATCTCCAACGCTGGCTCCCACTCTAGCTGTGCACACACTGGGGTCATGTCTGCTATGTGGTAAGCTAGAAGCAATTTGGTAAGCTAAAAATGAAATTTTACAACTGACTTAGGGGAGAAAGAGAGTGTATTCCACTGATCCTTAGAGCAACACTCCTCCATACATACACATTGCAAAGGGCATCTGAGGAAGGGCAGGATAGACAGGTAGCAAGGATGGCCTGGCTGTGAGCAACTGAATACCCACTACTCTTACATTGTAGGAATATCTCTATGAAGCTGCCACAAACTTCTGAGAATAAGCTACAATTAAAATAATAAATATAACAATAATGAGCCTATTGTGGACCTTAATGAAAATATCTTGACTTCTTTAGACTGGTTTGATTTTAATTTTTAACAAAGTATTTAAAGTCTGTTATATTTACACAATGAGCACATAGGCCATCTAAAAATTCATACTTGCACATAAATAGGCTTTTCCTTCTTGACTCACCCCACAAGCCTGAACAACAGGCTAAAAGGCTGCTGAGTACAGCAATATAACTGAATGTAAATTATATACCCTGTGTCTAAAAATCAAGTTTGAGCTTTACCAACAGAAACAAAACCATGGAAACTCCTGTAACACAAGAATCAGTTGGAAATGGTGGCACATACTCCTAACTCTAGCAGAATGAGTGCTAGTTTGAGGTCAGCCTGTACCGCATATCAAGTTCTAAGGCAGCCTGGTTTATATGAAAAGACACAAACAGAACACTCCAGAGTGCCAAGCAAAGCCCACAAGTGTTCCCCAAGGCTGTGAATCCACAATAACCCCACCTCTTCATCCACATGATCTTGGCTAGTCTTTTCTTCCTTGGTCCTTTGGGATGCTATTTCCATAGCCTTTGAAAGAAAGCAAAGCAATTATTTCCCTTTACATTTACCCTAGAAGACACACTTTCTATTTTGTAATGAACTATTTTTTTTAGTTTTCACAGGTATCATGTCTTCACACTTCTCCAACTAGAGTGAGTTTCTACAATGTAGACTGGCTCTCTACCAAAGACTTGACAAGTCGTTTTAAAAGAACGAGAATAAACTCCTCTAGTCTCAAGGCACCTCTAGTGCCTTCTTCAAAAATCAACACTGGGGGCAGCTCCGTGGTGGAGCACTGGCCCAGGGTCACAAAGCCCCACACCCAGCTCCAGCTCATGGCCAAGACAACAAGAAGGAATTTTTTGGGGGGTGTGGGGGTTTTCGAGACAGGGTTTCTCTGTATAGCTCTGGCTGTCCTGGAACTCACTCTGTAGACCAGGATGGCCTCGAACTCAGAAATCCACCTGCCTCTGCCTCCCAAGTGCTGGGATTAAAGGTGTGCGCCACCACGCCCAGCTTAAGAAGGATTTTTTTAAACTTAATTTTAAACTATTAGCAGAAATCTTCTTTCATCAGAAGAAACTGAGACTTAATAATGAACCATTTCTTGAACCTTGAAACATCAGTGACATGAATCACAAGAAAGGTAAATATGTGGCCCTAATGCCGACACAGGACACATCACCAATAAAGTCTCGCAGGCAACAGTAACTGTAAGGAGACAGAGACTCTATACTGGGTTCTTCTTCTGACTTATAAAAACAGTTCTCCGGTTAAAACACAGGGAGAGGGCCAGAGAGGTGGCTCAGTGGCTAAGAGCATGGACTGTTCTTCCAGAGGAGCAGAGTTCAATTCCCAGTGCCCACACATTGGAGAGCTCACAACACCAGCTCCGGGGAGGTCCAACGCCTCTGGCCTGTACAAGCATCTACACACGTGCACATACCCATATGGATGCATACTAAAGTAAAAATATATCTCTCAGAAATGTATATAAAGAAGGAAAGAACATTTATTTTGTTTTGTTTTAAAGTATAGAATCAATACTAATAGAGATAAAAAATACTTTGACAAGCCGGGCGTGGTGGCGCACGCCTTTAATCCCAGCACTCGGGAGGCAGAGGCAGGCGGATTTCTGAGTTCGAGGCCAGCCTGGTCTACAGAGTGAGTTCCAGGACAGCCAAGGCTACACAGAGAAACCCTGTCTCAAAAAACCAAAAAAAAAAAAAAAAAAAAATACTTTGATAGTTAGTCAATACTTGTATGGTGGTTTAATGGCCCCACAGGTTAAGGAGTAGCATTGCTTGAAAGGATTAGGACATGAGGCCTTGTTGGCATAGGAGAGAGAGGCCTTGTTTTAGAAAGTATGTCACTGAAGCTCAACTAGGCCCAGTGGCTCTCTCTCTTCCTGCTGCCTACTGAGCCAGTGCACAACCTCTCAGCGACATCTCCGGCACCTGCCTGCCTGCGAGGCTACGCTTCCCACCATGATGAGAATGGACCTCAATTAAATGTTTTCCTTTATAAGTGTTGCTGCGGCAATGATTTTTCTTCACAGCAAAGAAAACCCTAAGACAACATGTAGCTGCCTAGTACATAATCAGGTACTAACAATATACAAATAAAATTTCTGTCCCTCAAGAGTTCATAATCTGCCAAACATGGTGGTGCACTACGACCCTGGCATTTCTGAGGCAGCAGTGGGAGGAGCATAAGGCCAGGTGAGCCAGGGCTACAAAGTAAGACTATCTAAAGGAAACAAAAACCCCACAAAGAGACAAACAAGACAAATACATGGGTTGGAGATGTATTCAGCTGCAAAGAGTGTGGGCACAGCATGCACTGAGCCCTTGGTTTGTTCCCCAGCACTGCATAAACTGGAACAGGCTGCTGTGGTGCGGTTATAATCTCAGAACTCAAGAGACAAAGGCAGAATTGCAAGTTCAAGTTCATCCTTGGCTATACAGAGTCTGAGATAGCCGAGGGGATATTAAAAAAAAACAAAAAACCAAAAAACCACTGTCTCTGGCTGGTGAGATGGCTCAGTGGGTAAGAGCACTGAATGCTCTTCCAAAGGTCCTAAGTTCAAATCCCAGCAACCACATGGTGGCTCACAACCACCTGTAATGAGATCTGACTGATGCCCTTTTGTGATGTGTCTGAAGACAGCTACAGTGTATTTATATATAATAATAAATAAGTCTTTGGGCCAGAGTGAGCAGGGACGGAGCAAGCAGGGCTGACTGGAGCCAGTGGGGCCACTGGAGCAAGCACGGTTGACTGGAGTGAGCAGAGGTCTTAAATACAATTCCCAACAACCACATGAAGGGTCACAACTATCTGTACAGCTACAGTGTACTCATATACATAAAAATAAATAAATAAATCTTAAAAAAAAAAAACACACAGAAAACACTGTCTCAAAAAAAAAAATTTAAAGAGAAAACAATGCTCCTGAAATCACTGCTCCTCCTGAGACCCTTTGCCACAACTGTCTGACCTGAGTTTTAACATTCGCCAGACCGAGCAAGATGAACAAGTGCCAAGGTGGACAGGCCCTCCAGGAGAAAGGGGAAATATAAGAATCCTGGCTCAGAAGTGACAAGATTAACAAGGCACAAATGGATTAGGTTAAAATATAAAGCTTCTGTTTGGGGACCAAAGGATGCACTCAGACAACACACGGCATTTGTCTTGTGGCTGCTCAGCTCTCTCCAGCCTTGAGTTGGCGTGTTTCCTCTGCCTGTGTGTTGTTTTTGTCCCTGAGCCTGATTCCCAGCACTCACAAGAACCCGTAACCCCAACTCCGGGGGTCCAATACCATCGGGCCTCCTTGTGCATCTACACACTTGTAGCATATGGTCACACAAACACACACATATACATATTAAAAAGCAAACCAACGTGATTTTACTTATTAGCAGTACTGAGAGAAGCAGAGTGAAAGCAGAATGGCCATTTCCAGGAGCTGGTGGGGGTCGGTAAGTATAGGTTCAGTATTTGATGATAAAAAAAAGTTCTGAAGATAGAAAATCTGTGGCTTAAACAATAATATAAATGTATATAATGCTTTGCACTTAAGGTCAGGCATGTTTTACCACGCACATGACAGTTTTCTCATTAAACGTATGGAGGTTGACAGCTGTCACAGTTTCTCTGTAATCCTGCCAAGTGAGTGACGTCAAGAGCCCTGCCTCTACTGACTTCCTTACTGTTGTTAATCTCACTGCGAAATGGTAAGTGCTAAGACATGATTAAAATGAATAGTGAGACTGAGCAACACTAATGACTGAACCCCTCAGACAGGCCACACAAAGGCAAGTTCTCGTGTGTCCTCTCCTCAGCCCGCCTTACCTTTTCCAGGTAAGCATCCATGTTGTCAGCAGTGATGGAGGGATCTGTGACGAAGTCGAAGAGCTCCCGCACGGTCATCACTGCAACAGCATGCTTGGAAAAGAAATCTGTCAGAAGGAAGCAGTAATGACAGCTTGAGAAAGGGAGTCGTTCCTCCTCCAGCCAAGGAACAATGCACCATCGCCTGCCTGCCAGTGGCTTAAGTGGCACTATATTGAGCCATCCCAAGACTTGTCAGCGCTGGGGATCAAATGCATGGCTTTCCACACAAGACAGATCTAACATCCCTATGCCAGACTACATTCCCACTTCAAATGTCAAGACCTTATCCCAGTGCTTCTCAGCCTTCCTAACACTGTGGCCCTTTAATACAGTTCCTCATGCTGTGGTGACCCCCCACCATAGCGGTATTTTCATTGCTACTTCATAACTGAATTTTGCTACTGTTATGAATCGTTATGTAAATATCTGATATGCAGGATATCTGATATGGTTTGACCTCCACAGGAGTTGGGACTCACAGGCTGAGAAACGCCCCCTTACTCCCCATATATGTAAGCACAGATGCTGTCAGGAAATCCCACTTTCTACTCACCATTGACATTGGCACAGTCTTTTCTCAAGAACTCCAATGCATGTGGGTGGTCATGCTCCACAGACTGAGAAACATCAATGATGTAAACATCTCCACCATGGTACCTTGAGAGCAATAAGCACAGGAGGTGGACGTTACTACCATGCTCTTTTGGTTTTTTAAAAAAATCTATTCTGAAGTCAGTTATGGTATTACATGCTGGCAGGATTTGCTGAAGAAGGCAGAGGTGGGAAGATCAGGCCAGAGTGGGCCAGCCTGGGCTACACAGTTTTAGCTAGGTATAGTGGTACATTCCTTTAATCTCAGCACTTAAGAAGCAGAGGTAGGTGGATCTTGGTGAGTTCAAGGCCAGCCTGATCTATAAAGTAAGTTCCAGTAAAGCCACATTATGAACAAAGACCCTGTCTCAAAAAACCAAAACAACGAGCTGGCGAGATGTCTCAGTGGATAAGAGCACCGACTACTCTTCCAAAGGTGCCGAGCTCAAATCCTAGCAACCACAGGGTAGCTCACAACCACCTGGAATGAGATCTGATGCCCTTTTCTGGTGTATCTGAAGACAGCTGTAGTGTACTTATTTATAATAATAAAATAAATAAATCTTTGGGCCAGAGCAGGGTTAACCGGAGTAAGCAGGGTCCTAAATTCAATTCCCAACAACCACATGAAGGCTCACAACCATCTGTACAGGTACAGTGTACTCATATACATAAAATAAATAAATAATTTAAAAAACCCAAAACAACAAAAATCTATTCTGTTCTTTATTTTGGATAGGTTCTCTCTCTATAGCACAGGCTAGCCTCAAACTCTTCTCTTCTTGCTGTTGCTTCCTAAGTGCTAAGATTACAGTCATTCCCCACTATATCTAGTTTTAAAAAAAAAAATCCATCTTAAATAATTTATAAATGACTACAGCAGGTGAAAAATGATCCTGACTAATGAAAGCTGAAGAAACAGAGAAAATTTCAAAGCCTATTGAATCACCTAAAACTGCGTCCCCTCCTGACACCTGTGCAGGGGATGGAATCCAAGGCATCACACATAACATAGTCTAGACAACTGCTCTATCAGTCAAGCTGTGAACTTAGCCCTCCAGTGTGCTGTACTCTGAGTAAGGTCACTGAAGGGATGACCACATCTGAACTCTTACACTAAGCAAACACGGTACCGTGGGACTTGCGGATTAGGACTTTCTTGTAGAGGTACGTGAAATCATTTCAGCAACATTCCAGGAAACAAAGCACACACACTCACAGCATGTTGAATTCACTGAGGTCCGCGTGCACAAGTCTAGCGTCCTGATACATTTTCCTCATGTACTGAATGACCTGCAGGTACAACTCCCGTGCCTTAGACTCTGACAGCTGGACATTTTTCAAAAGTGGGGCTGGCCTGGAGTGAAAACGGAGTGGACATAAACACATTACGATCAAGTTTTCTTGCCTTACTCCACAGTGTCCACACACCTCTCTTCTGTAACTCATCACATGAACTGACAAGGGAATAGTGACAGGCGCCTTCCCAGCATGCTAATAAATTAAACATCCCCAAGCACGGCTGCTTTTGTCATTCTGAAGCACCATGAAACATCACAACAGTGAAACGTAGCAGTTATGCACTAACACATAAGAAAAGAATAATGAAAGCCGGGCGTGGTGGCACACACCTTTAATTCCAGCACCAGGCAGAGGCAGCCTGGTCTACAGCGTGAGTTCCAGGACAGCCAGGGCTACACAAAGAAACCCTGTCTGGAAAAAAACAAAAAAAGAAAAAGAAAAAGAAAAAGGAAAGGAAAAAGAAAGAGAAAAAGAAAAAGAAAAAAAGGAAAAGGAAAAGAAAAAGAATGAAAGGAAAGGGAGGAAATAATTACCTAGTACACGGCTCACACAGCTTCACCATGAGATTCTCTGACATTCCACATACTTACATGTCATCCTTGCCAATGAAGCCCATGAGAAGAACATGACTTCTTAGCCTGATTGGTTCTGGACATGGTATGTTTGCTGTTTTTAGCCTGTGATGTAGAAAAGAAGACAATTGGAAAGTGAAAAGATATAAACACAATAGAGCACTTAGAGACCACAAGCTGACACTGCTGTCAGGAAACAGCACCGAGTTCTCTGAACTACACTGCTATCTCATAACCAAGTCGTTTTAAATGTCACCATGATATGTCATCAAGAACATCAAAGCACTGATAAGCAAACCATTAAATCGCACAACCTGTAACACCCAATCTACTTTTAGAGGTGTTAAAACTCTGAAGAGAAAGCATACCTCAGGACTGATGAGACACAGCTATGGTAACAATTATCTTCTGAGTTTACTATGTCAAAAATAAAGCAAATCACTGCACACAGCTAGTGGCCAGTTGCACACAGGAATATTTCCAAAACAAATGGTGTTGGCTTAATAGCAAATTGTAACTATGGATAACATAAAAAGCTAAAAGGCACTGGAAAGGGAAGGGAAAAAGCCACAAACTTTGAAAAACCAAACTAAGTGTTCTTTCTTTACAGCAGTTACAGAAAAATGACTACAGGAATGTGTCCGACACTGGACTGAGTAAGAAAGGCAAGTGATTAACCAGAGTTGAGAGCCTGACAACATTTATCTAACACCCTGGTTTGATTTTGTTGTTTTTGCTTGTTGTTTTTTGTTTGTTTGGTTTTGAACCAGGATTTCTCTGTGTAGTCCTGGCTGTCTTGGAACTCACTCTGTAGACCAGGCTGGCCTTGACCTCAGAAATCCATCTGCCTCTGCCTCCTGAGTGCTGGGATTTAAGGTGTGAGCCACCACTGCCCAGCTCCCCTGTAATTTTTTCAAATGACAGTATTACCATCACTGTCACTGTCTTAAAATCCTATAAAAAGCCTTATCTCAAAACAAATTCTACATGTTTTCACTTGGCTGCAGGCTCTTCAGAATAGCAAAATTCATCTACATAGTTAAGCATAGTAAAGAAGCTACATGGTCTAAAGGGTCCCCTCGGCTTGGAAAGGGCAGGGCACAGATAACCAGACAGACACAGTTACACATTTGTACTACAGACCCTCTCACACACCACCAGTTACCTGCACAAATTCCTCATCTCCTTCTCTGCCCACGTCTTCACCATTTTCCTAGGGTTTCCTTTACAATAGCCACGCCGGAACCTGGAGCAAGTAAACACTTGTTAATCACTGCATTATACTGCTTTAGCACTCGAGGGAAAAGGAACTCACGAATCTGCGCTCACCTGAATTCCCCAGTCACATACTTATCACGATCTTTGAACATCAAAATAGAAGTTTTGTATATTTTGATTGCTCTGCTCTCTCCACTGGATGTGCTAGCATAGTATACATTAGCCTATTTTAAGCAATAGAGAAAATGAAACATGTTAAATAACTAGTGTCAGTGATTCTACCTTAAACATAAACTGAAATGACGACACAATCCTCTCTTGAAGATGTGAATTAAAATAGGAAACACTGTGTGACAATAAATGTACCTCTAGCATGCCACTTATGACACTATGGTCAATAAGGGCCCCATATGCCAGAGTGCGCTCCTAAGACCTTATCACCCAGAGTGATGCCATAGCAGTCTTAGGTTCCTAGTACACAAAACTGCTTAATGACTCACTTCTCTGAACACAGCCTATTGTTGCAAGAGGCACACTAGATATAGGAATTAAATAGAATTGGTTTCACACATATATCTCTGATGAGAATTTTCCTACATCTAATTAACTTCCACAGAAAATGAAAGGCTAATTATTATGGTCTGAATGAGAAATGTCTTCCACAGGCTCATGGATTTGGAGCCCCTGGGCCCCAGCAGGTGGGCTTCTGTTTCAGAGCTTATGGAATGTTGAGAGGTATCGCTTTGCTGGAGGAAGGGTGTCACAGGAGGCAGGCTTGGGAGGTAACAGCCTGGCTTACTTCTAGTCCAGCTCACTCTGCTTCCTGTTTCCTGCTTGCCGTGCTTTCTCCCTACTGTCGTGGACCCTAACTCTCTCGAACCCTAAGCTAAAATAAATGTTCTTCCTTAAGCTGTATTTTATCACAGCAAGGGAAGAGTAACAACATTTTTTTTTAAAGATTTATTTATTATATGTAAGTACACTGTAGCTGTCTTCAGACACACCAGAAGAGGGCATCAGATCTCATTACGGATGGTTGTGAGCCACCATGTGGTTGCTGGGATTTGAACTCTGGACCTTCGGAAGAGCAGTCGGGTGCTCTTATCCACTGAGCCATCTCACCAGCCCCCATTTTTTTTTTTTTAAGTCACACTTAGCCTTTAAACACAGAACATAGGAGGCTTAGGATCTCTGAGTTCAAGGCCAGCCTGGTCTACAGAGTGAGTTCCAGGGTTCCAGGACAGCCAAGGCTACACAGATAAACCCCATCTAGAGAAAAAAAAAAAGTCACACTTATTTTTCTAGACTTAAAATAAAGAAATAAGACTGGCTAAGAGAAATGAGCCAATAAACCTCATTCATTAGTGGTAATTTTAAATTGGGACTCAGGACCACAGTAATCTGAAAATCTAAGCTCACTGCTCTACACACAGACTCAACAATACAATAAAGCAATCATAGTAAGTTACGCATACAGTTTCTTACCAACTGACTACTAAGCAAGATAATTTCTAGATACACTGTTAATAAACTATCTGGTGTATACAGCTTTTCCTCTCTTTTTCTCTGTGTAGTCCTGGCTTCTCTAGAACTTGCTTTGTAGACCAGGCTGGTCTCAAACTCACAGAGATCTGACTGCCCCTGCCTCCGAGTGATGGAATTGAAGGGTCACCACAGCCAGCTTTCTTTCTTTTTTGACAGGGCTATAAGTAGCCCTAGTTGGACTAGAATTTGCAATATAGACCATGCTGGTCTGGAACTCACAGAGATCAACCTGATTCTGCCTCCCAAGTAATGGGATTAAAAGTGTGTGCTACAATGCTTGGCTTTCTTTTCTTTTTAAAGGCACAAAGTCTAAAGAGCCTTAGCTTTCCTGGGTATTTGAAACAAGGAAACTAATATGAAAGAAAATACTCTCATCCCAACAAAAGCTCACTTCTTTTCCAGTGCTAATACAGCCATGTATCTCTGATATGTGGTCTTTATGCAACAACTTGAATAAAATCATCCTTGTTCTGGGATCCAAAACCTAAAAATTAAAAAAAAAAAATGTTCTTTAAAAGTACAATCATGAAAACAAATCATACAAAATTAAAAAAACATTGAATATACCAAGAGTGATCAAGATGGCTCAGTGAATTAAGGTGCTTGCCACCAGGCTGGTGACCCCAGAACCGACCCACATATAGGTGAGTGGATAGAATAAACCCCACACAGTTGTCCTATGACTTTCACAGAGGTCCCATTGCACAGGCACCGCCTTCCCCATCATGAACACACACCATTCAGTTTGGTTTCTGTTGCTGTGATAAACACTATGACCAAAACAATGTGGGGGGAAAGATGATCTCATCTTACTCTTGCAGAAAATAGTACACGGCGGAGGGAAGCCAGGGTAGAAACTCGACGCAGGAGCTGAGGCAGAAACCATGGAGGAAAGCTGCTGACGGGTTTGCTTTCTACATGTTGCTCAACTAGCTTTTTTTTTTTTTTTTTAAGATTTATTTATTATATGTAAGTACACTGTAGCTGTCTTTAGACACACCAGAAGAGGGCGTCAGATCTCATTACGAATGGTTGTGAGCCACCATGTGGTTGCTAGGATTTGAACTCAGAGCCTTCGGAAGAGCAATCAGTGCTCTTTTTTTTTTTTTTTTTTGTTTTTGGTTTTTCGAGACAGGGTTTCTCTTTATAGCTCTGGCTGTCCTGGAGCTCACTTTGTAGACCAGGCTGGCCTCGAACTCAGAAATCCGCCTGCCTCTGCCTCCCGAGTGCTGGGATTAAAGGCGTGCGCCACCACGCCCGGCTGCAATCAGTGCTCTTAATCTCTGAGCCATCTCTCCATCCCTCAGCTTGCTTTCTTATACAACCCAGGATGCCCAGTTCATTCTCATACTACCCAGGTTCAGGGTGGCATCACCCCACAGTGGGCTGGCACACAAACTTGCCTATAAAGCCAATCTGATGTAGGCAATTGCTCCCTGAAGGTTCCCTTTTCCAGGTGGCTCTAGTTTGTAGTAAGTGGACAAAAACAATAAACCCAAGTTATATAATAGCAAGTTAACAGTATAAATAACCACTTTCATGTGCAATGATTCAATTGGACAAGGTGGTTCTCTACTGCAGCTCAGCTTCTACTCCCTGGGGGCAAAGCACAGAAGAGGTGCCATAGGCCAACAGGTTACAATGTCAAAGTGTGGAATTGCACACATACATATGGGTGGAGGAGAGCCCGGATATGCAGCAATAATAATAATCTAAACCTTTTTTTTTTAAATCATTTTCTTTACATCAAAAATCTGGATCAGGTGGCATACACCTTTAATACTAGCTCTCAGGAGGCAAGAGGCAGGCCTATTTGTGTGAGTTTGAGGCCATCCTGATCTACACACCAAGTTCCAAGCCATCTAGGCACACACACACAAATTTCAATCATATCCTTCTGCCCATCAGAAATTAGGGGCTAGCACCCCACCCCCTCCAAAGAATAAAGCACATGTGATTTCTAAACAAAGAGGTCTCTAGTTAGAAATTTGAAGGGTCTTTAAAAAAAAAAAAAAAAAAAAAAAAGGTACTGGAGAGATGGCTCAGAAGTTAAGAGCATTGACTGCTCTTCCAAAGGTCCTGGGTTCAATTCCCAGCAACCACATAGTGGCTCACAACCGTCTGTAATGGGATCCAGTGCCCTCTTCTGGTGTGTCTGAAGACAGCGACAGTGTACTTACATAAAATAAATCTTTAAAAAAAAAGAAATTTGAAGGTATCACCCTTTATCGCTTTTCCTTCATCTATAGATGCCCCGGATACATGGCAGCTACTCAACCTGCTTTATGGCAGATATTCAATCTATTAATAGGAAAGAGAATAGAATTCCTACAGAACCTGCTTAAGAAAGATTCTGGTCTAAAAGTCTCTATCTTCCAAACTTCTGAGAAGGGGAAAAGCACTGCATGGTAGCTTTGAAGGTTCTGGAAGCTATTCTGAAAGGGTTCTGGCTCTTCTCATTTTATACAGCAAAATGCAGAACACTGCAATTGGCACAGTGTTTACTCAGGAGTAATTTTAGGTGAGGTTAACACCAACAAGAAGCTAAAAACAAGGCACAATTCAAAGAGAAAAGGAATGCTAATTTCAAACAAGACTGTGAGCACTTCCAGCATACCTGTTCTACGGTTGCTCTGTCGGCCTTATCTTTAATTCGATACCTGAGTGAAACAAAAAAGTATAGCAGGTATATTCAAAATTCAGCGAGAAGCCAGAATGAGCCTTCTACATGTGCACCATTTGGTGACAACTCTCAAGAAGTTTTCCATTCAGAGACATAATTTTTTTTTTTGTTGTTTGTTTGTTTGTTTTCCGAGACAGAGTTTCTCTGTATAGTCCTGGCTGTCCCGGAACTCACTCTGTAGACCAGGCTGGCTTCGAACTCAGAAATCCGCCTGCCTCTGCCTCCCAAGTGCTGAAATTAAAGGCTTGCAACACCAAGCCTGGCCAGAGACATAATTTGATACCAACTCTTCAGTCAATTTAAACTCCATTTCTCTGAGGATGCAAGCCAATTCCTAGGCAGGCATGTCCAATCTTTGTTATTTCTTTCCATTTCAGTTTTGAATCTTTTTCACTTATTTTCTTATAAGTGAATGAGGAGTAGTAAGAGCATGCCACCCTGCATGAGATGGTCAGAGGACAACTTTCAGGACTTGGTTCTATCCTTCCACCACCAGGGATATGATGTTACATATGAAATACATATTTCACATATGCATACAGAAGGGACAGAGAAAGGGGGAGACAAAAAGAGGTGGGAGAAGGAATGCGAATATGGAAGTCTTCCCACATCCTGAGGCATTAAATAAGAGCAGCGGGAGGACAGTGGCAGGGAAGTGTGGAGTGTCTCTGCTGTCCTTTAATGATCCTACTTATGTGTAAGGCTGCGTTTTTAGACTTTTATCTCAAAATTATTTCCAAAGGCAGACTCTGATTTGCTTCAGCTCATCCACTAGATAACACAATCTAACACACTAACTCGAGCTAACAGGGGCTCAAATACAAAGAGTCAGACAGACAGGTCAGGGAAACACCAAGTGTCCAAAGTGTCTCGCAGAAAGCAGTTATCTCTGTGGACGCAGTACCAAACCACAGAAAACTGATTTTAATGTTCAGTTCTGACACTGCTAGTGGGTTAGCCTAATTTTCTATACTGCAACCATCATCCCACTCATTAGCACATAAGAGAAGTCAGCCAGACCACAGTCAGCGGGAATCTACAAACACTCATCCTGATGAAAACACAATCATGAACTTCCCGAGACCCTGCCTTTACTACTTAAGACTCATTCACTATTCTGATTTGTGAAGGCAAAGCACACGCTAAGCTAATAAACCAAAGCACAATGACATCCCCTGCAGAACAATTACACTGCCCAGTCAGGGCGTCAGTCTCTACCAGCCATGCTTTATACTGAAACATTACTTACGATTCTGCTTCCTTCTGTCTCAATTTTACGGTGACTTTATTTGTCACAGAATCAGTAACATTCAGCTTATCTAGAAAGACGAAAACTCACAATGTAAACAAGACAAAAGACACTAACAGTCACCTCTCCTTCCCTCTCCACTTTCTTAATAGAATTAGAACATCCTTTACTCATGAGGTAAGCAGTACGTTAACTTATTATCGTGTGCATTCTCAGCGCTAGAGCTGCTTTTGAATCAGACTTGTAAACTTGTAGATATAGACAATACTCAAAAACACTGGATCTTCATAGTAAATCTCAGATACTTAATATTTTGTACAATACAGATAACATAACTGTCTGAATTCAAAGTTTAATTCTACAAGCTTCAGTTTCCTTTCACATTAGAGATGCACCATGATGACTTGGGAACACTTCCATACATTAATTTGATATTTATGGAGAATATACATGAGACACTGGTAGGTTTACAGTCAAATTGGTCCAAGAAGAAAACCACAGCCTTGCATTCTTAAAGCCTTAGAGTTCAATTGAGGGTTGGCTTTCAGCTAAACCATTGACACTGCCTAACTAAACAAAATAGCACTTTTAGGCTGTTCTAACACAAAAGACAATGCAGGACAGAGAAGAATTGGGGTGAGTACATGAAACTTCATATTCCCACAACAGATGAAAACAGAGAACGAAGTCACTAGAAGTTCCTTTTCTTCATTCTATCTCGAGTCATTCATTGACTCTATCACTGAGTCAAATACATTGGGTTCTTCAGCAAACAAAAGTGCCCAGCATTTAGAACAATTCTTCACAGCTCAGTTAGGCAATGTATTTTTTAAAAACTTACTTAGATTGATTTTATTTTCAAATTTTCGCAAGGACTTGTCAATTGGAGTAGACATTTTGGCTGAATTGTAGTTAGAAGTCTGTCGGTTTGCCTACAAGAAATTAGTTTAAAATATGATTAATGGTAAATTCAAGCTTCCGGTTCATAATTACATTTCTTTCTCCCACCACACATATGGATTCAGGAAACAACTTTAAAAGCTGCCTTTCTTCCCACCCTGCCGGTTCCAGGATTAAACATAGGTTGCTAGGCTTGACACCAACTGCATTTACCTACACAACAATCTCCCTGCTCCAGATCAGTTAGTTATTAACGCATCATTACATACAGGAGCATACTAAAGAAGAAACAAACTTTAAGACTGTTTTCTAAGGTTCTGAGAGCTAGAGAGACGGCTCCGAGTTAAAGCCACGAGCTGCTCTTCCAGAAGAGCTGGGTTTGATTCCCAGCATGTGCAGGATGCTCACAACCATCTCTGAGTCCAGTCCCAGGGGGATCCAAAACCTTCTTTTAATCTCCTTGGGCATTTCATGAACTGCCTGCACATGGGGAAAAAGGCATTTCAAAAAGAAGGCTAAGGTTACTGACACAGAACACAGGTCACATGTTATGTTCTTCAGCATATTTTTTGTTATTATGAATAATAACTAAGTTGGATTTTTAGAAGTTTAGTTGGCTTGTATGTTTGATGCCTGAGTCATCATTTACCTTCAAAGTACTTAGTAAAGAGCTATGGCTAACATTAAATTTATTTTTATTTATTTTATGTGAGTACACTGTCCCTCTCTTCAAACACACCACAAGAAGGCATTAGATCCCTTTACAGATGGTTGTGAGCCACCATGTGGTTGCTGGGAAGTGATCTCAGGACCTTTGGCAGAGCAGTCAGTGCTCTTAACCTCTGAGCCATCGCTCCAGGCCCCCCTTAAATTCATTCCTAACTCTGTATTTTAAGCCTGACACTTCAAGAAAAGGAGTGGGGAAAGGTAAGTACGAGGTTCAGCAGGTACACTGGTGTCCTGTACAACCGTAAGTAACACCAAAGAGAAGCAGAAGCAATACCTAAAACCCATAGCGAATGCAATACAGATTTCAAAGACAGGCGCTCAGCCAGGTGGTACTGGTACATGCCTTCAGTCCCAACAGAGACAGGTAAATCTCTTGAGTTCAAGACTAGCCTGGTTTATGGACTGAGTTTCAGGGTGGCACAGACATACATACACAGGAAAACCCTGTCTCAGGGAGAAGAAAAAAATGTTTAAAGTAGTACAAAACAATTGCTGATTCCCTCTTGTATCTCGGCATGAAACTCTGAGGCTTGGTTGTCTTATCTGTAAAGAACTTAAAAAGATTTTCTACTAAATTTAACATGAACTTTGTTTTAGAATTAGTTATCTGAATTTATTTTATGAAGGTTTTGCCTGCATGAATGGATGTGCACCACATGGTGTCTAGTGCCCACAGATGCCATAAGAGAGCATTGGATCCCATGTAACTTGAGTTATAGATGATAGTGAGCTGCCATGGAGGTGGTGGGAATTGAACCCAGGTCCTTAGCAAGAGCAACATGTGCTCTAACCCACTGAGCTATCTCCTCAGCCTCTTTAACTTTTAAAATAACTTGGCTTTGAGATACAGAGCAGTAGTACTTGCCTAGTATGTAAAGGCCTTGGGTTTGATTCCTAGCACCACAATAAGTAAAAATCAGACCGTATCACATCCATGCCAGACTGACTGACTTGACTCCTAGGATACATGGTAGGCAAGTGCTCCACAAATGTACTGTGTGCCCAATTATTATAATCACCAGGAACAAACAGTTACAGTAGCCAACAGTACTATATATATATACATTGTAACACAATCCATGATGAAATTATCCAAAGTCTCACCAGTGACTTAGTATAGGAGTTACCAAAACTTACTTTGTATTCCAGGCTGGCCTTGAACTTGTGATCATTCTAACCTCTTCTTCACAGGTAGCTGGGGCTACAGTACTGTACCACCAGCTCAGCTACACTTCTCTAGTTACTAATGAGTTTCAATATTTTTCCCCCTGCTGTGCTGGGAAGCCAGGAACAGACCCCAGAATCTTTTGTACGCTAGCCAAATGCTTTCCTATTGAGCTACATTCCCAGCCCCCTTTCTGTTCCATAAATGGTCTACAGTTAATAGCTTAGTTGTGGCTTTTCCTTTGTATATTTTTAAGTTCATTCATCTTATGACACTTCAGTAACTATTAACTTTTACTGATTATTAAAAGAATCCAAATACAAGAAATTATTAGAAATATGAAAAGCACAAAGAAAGAAAAAAAAAATCAGTAAAAGCCAGGGCTCTAAGACAATATATTCTACAGAATCACAAAGCCTTTTTATAAAACTACATGGCCTGGAAAGATGGCTTAGCCCATAAATTATTCTCATTCAAGTCTGAGAACTAAGTTCAGTCCTCAGCACCCACATAAAAAGGCAAACTCAGTGGCAAACATCTGTGATCCCAGCACTAGGGCGGATGAGAGAGAGAAGGGTGTGTGGAAGACATGAGCCAGTGGCTGGCTAAACAGTGAGCTCCAGGCTCAGTGATGTCAGGACTGGAACTGGATCCCAGCACACACATAGGAACCTGCTTAGATGTTGTGGATCCCTGTTTAGTTATTTATCTATAACTCCAGCTCCAAGGGAGGGACCTGCTGTCCACTTCTGCCTTCCCCACATGCACACAGGTATGTGCACACACATGTGTATACACTCACACAGACACATCCACACACATAAAGAAAAGAGGGAGTGGAGAACTACTGAGGAAGACACCCGACATGTCCCCCTCCCCCCCACACACACACTCGAACACAGACAAGACAAGCAGATAACACAGATTTACAGAATTCCTTGCATACCTGATAGTTACTGCCGCCATTCCAGGTACAACCCTTGGTGAGTTTTCCAGTCGCATCGTCCAAGTACCAATCATCATCATCACCATAGTCGTCTTCCTCATCAGTCTCAGCTTCACCCTTCACCTCTGTTGCAGCATTCTGAAGGTTTTTAAGTAGAAGGCCATCTTCTGCATGGATTGACTGCACTTCTTTGTTTTCACTAGGAACAAGAATGTTCTGGCATGTTTATCCATCCTCTAAAGGGAAAAACACACACATACACACACCTCACACACCTTACATTCCCCAATCTGAAGCCGGGCGTTGGTGGCGCACGCCTTTAATCCCAGCACTCGGGAGGCAGAGGCAGGCGGATTTCTGAGTTCGAGGCCAGCCTGGTCTACAGAGTGAGTGCCAGGACAGCCAGGGCTGAAACCCTGTCTCGAAAAAAACAAAAACAACAACAACAAAAAAAAACATTCCCCAATCTGCTCCCTCTTCTTAACATCAAGTTCTTCTGTCTCCTCATCTGCAGCAATGCTTTATTCTCCACGCCCGTGTACAGTCAGTGGGTGTTGGCTTTGCTTTTGCCTTAAGTCAAGTTAGAATTTACACTATCATCCTGGGTAAATGAACTGACTCTGATTAGTGCTCAAGACCAGACTCTAGTCAAATCATTCATACACCTACTTTAAGGGGGTGGGTGTATCAAAATTTGCCTTTCCTTAACTCTCTGTAATACCAGGAGCCGTAGCAAGATACTCCTAAGACACAAATAACTCCAAATCACCTTTATTTATAAAAGGAAGCAGTGATGGAGAGGCCCAAGACTACACAGTGAAGTGGGCCAACTATAGAACAACAAGGGGGGACTATCAAGAGAAGTGGTCTAGAGAGACAAAAGTACAGCCAAAGGGAGGAGAGGTTCACAAAAGATGCAGACCCTGTTGTTACTGATCTTCCTAGTTTTTCAAGAAGCTAAAACACTGGATATTTATGTAATTTTTTTCACATAATTGCCAGGTTCATTTTTTTTTTAAACATTGTGCATTCCAAACAAAACATATTTACCACCAAATTCAATAAAATTCAATTCAGTGCTGCTAGCTTTGACCTTTCCTGCCTCTGTGTCCCAGGTGCTAAGATTAAAGATGTGTGTACCTCACCTGACCATAAAAAGAGCCTTTTTTCTTTTCTTCTAGTTCTGAGGACCCAGAGCCTTTCCCTCTCTAGGTAACCACTATGCCACAGACCTAATCCCCAGCGCCTCAGGCCGCCCCGCCCCGCCCCCCCCCCCCCTTTGTTGTTTAGTCTTGTTTGAGACAGAGCTCGGTGCTGGGTCTGGATGCCCTGGAAGATACTATGTAGCAAGAGCTGACCTTGAAATCATCAATATCAGACACTTCTGCTTCTAGAGTGCTGGGATTAAAGACGCTGTACCACCACACCTGGCCCCCAATGGGTCTTAAATAAATAAATAAGTTCAGTCGTCAACTCCAATTTATTAATTGGCTACAGCCCACGGGGCTTTAAATGCCCACGGGCATGAGTAGGAAGGAGACAACCATTTGATAGCTGCAGTTTACTAGGGCTTCATAAATATCATACATAAATTACTCTTCACTTACAAATCTAATAATCTAGACAGGCTAAAGGCACAACTATGCGAATGCTCTCAACTAGTCAATCCTCTGCTGTGAGAATGTCTTATACGGACCTACCTACCAGATACCACTAGTGTCTCAGCCCAGGTGTGACATATAAAAATGTCTCTGGATTGGTGCAATGGCAAAATCAGATCCAGCAGAGGACCATGGGTGCAGTCTGCATGTATGGGGCCTGTGAGCAAAGTAGGCTTGTCCCTTCTTCCCACTTAAACGCTTCCGTAAGGATTTCTCTGAGATGATGTGCCCATTCCTCAGTGGAAGGCTGGAAATCTCCAATGCCTCCTGCTAAGCCCTACTTACCCTCTATTTACCATATGTTATTGATCACTCATTTTTTTCCCTTTGTACTATTCACCAATTTTAATTCAAATAATTTACCTCGTTGTGAATATCAATCTCCCCAAGCAGAGGCCAACCCCTGTGGCAATCAAAACGGTAGTCACCAATATTTCCCAACCACTAGATCTGACACACAGAGTGGTCAATATATATACTTATCACAACCGCTCACAATTGATGAATAAAATCTCCGTGACTATAAGGTACGCAAAACTCTTCGTTGCTTCAAAATGGCTATGTGTAAATTTTCTTTTCTTTTGAATGGCAAGTTTTCCGTCACTGCTTTCTTTTGGACCTCACATCCAATTTCACCACAAAACCTCAACACTGCTACCTCGAAGTCGTTCTACGGCCGCAGCTCTAGGAGCCATCCGGTTTGAAGCTGGTTATTTATTTATTTACTGGTTCTCTGCTCCACTCCTCTCTACGAACATCTTCTACGTGACTCACCAGTTCCTTTAATTCATAAATCAAATGACGGATGCTCTGTCGCTGCTAAAAGCCTCCTCTGGCCTGTAAGACCTGAACAGGATCTTAACTCCTCACAGTCACTTGGAAGGCTCTACCTGGCTGGCCTCCCTTTTTTGCCTCAATTCTCTCCGCTGCGCTGTAGGTGCTAGCCTCTTGGTCTGCCCTCCTTTCCAAAAAGACAGTAGTGACTTGATTTGTCTTGTTCATCATACTATCGCTCGCAGAGGTAAAACTTTTGCTCACTGTGTATGAAGAAAAGAAAGGGGGATAAAAAGGCCCACCTTCCTCAGTGGTCCCCAACTCTTGCTTCTCTGCTAAACGTTCCGGGACCCACTGACAGGTAGCTTTCACAAGCTGCCCACCCCGAGAAAAATCCAAAGCCGTCAGCTGTCAGCTCCCCGAGCCGAATGTGGAGCTGGGGGAATCGGAGGAGTCCCTGTGTCACCACCGGCCGCCTACCTGTCTGAGGAATCCGCGTCGTCAAATTGCCCGGGGACCACCGAGGACATCCTGTCCAGACTGCAGTCCATGGCTAGGGGTGTGAGCCTTCGGCGCCCCTGAGGCCGCAATCGGAAGAGCCCGCTTCCCACCTAGCGGATCCAAACGCGTCTCCGCGATTCCCGCCCCTCAAATCCCTCGGCAACCACCAGGCACCACCCGGGTGTCTGGAAACAAGGTTTCGGCAAACGCGGCCACGGACAAGCCGGAAGTGCGACGCCGGAAGTATGCCACCAGCAGGGCCTCTCTGAACCCTAGTGCCCTCAGGGAGCATGCGCATGACGGTGGCCGGGAAAGACCAATCCGCGATGTGAAGTGGGCGTGGTGCGTTGTTTGTAGCGTGGGATGTGTAGCACGCGTTGCTCCCCAGCGTTTCGTTCTTGCTCCACCGTGGCGTTTACGGTCATAGAAAGCCTGGGTGTTTTTTTTTTTGTTGTTTTTTTTTTCTCCGGCTGCTCCTGAAGACTTGCGTCCTCTGACCTTCTTCCTCTGGACCCCGGTGCGGTCCGGAGGACGTCACACTGGGGCGTTCGAGCGCCCTGCGATGCACCAGTTGGTGCCCTCGGTGGGGACGGTTGGAAGGTGTTCTCCCTCCCGCGGAGCCGGTGTGCCGGGAGGAAACCCGGAATCCTTAGCCTGAGTCACAGAAGCTCGATGGATCATGGAAGTGAGCACACTTTTGCTCTCTAGAAACGTTGGTGCGTTGTTTTGAGATGCAATGAGACAAGTGGTTGGTTTTTTTGTTTTTTGTTTTTTGTTTTTTTTTTTTTTTTTTTTTGGTTTTTCGAGACAGGGTTTCTCTGTGTAGCCTTGGCTGTCCTGGCACTCACTTTGTAGACTAGGCTGGTCTCGAACTCAGAAATCCGCCTGCCTCTGCCTCCCAAGTGCTGGGATTAAAGGCGTGCGCCACCACGCCCGGCTCTTTGTTTTGTTTTTTTAAGTTGGGAAGTTCAAGGTTTTTTAGCGTTTGGCAGGAACTCTTGTGACACCTCTTTCTGCCTTTATTAAATGTTAAAATGTTAAGTATTATCTATCGCGCGCGTGTGTATGCGTGCTCCGTGAGTGAAGTTCAGAGAATAATTTGAGGGCTTACTCCTTCCACCTTGGGCTCCGGGAACCGAACTCTGGTCGTCCGCGCTTTTTCCTGTTCAGCCATCTCACAAGCCCTCATTATCTTCAAACGGTTTTAACTCAACCCAGGCGGTGGTGGCGCACACCTTTAATCCCATCCCTTGGGAGGCAGAAGCAGGCGGATCTCTGAGTTTGAGGCCAACCTGTTGACAGGAAGGGCTACACAGAGAGACCCTGTTTCCTCGAAGAAGAAGAAAAAGCAAAAAAATCAAATCAAACAAACAATGGATTTAGGTCGAATGGCTAACCGAACAAGCCTGGGTGGTGGTGGCTCGGTTCAGCACCTGGTTGGGCCAGTCACAACTACTATAATTCGGGTTCCAGAGGATCCCACACACACATGGCACGGATATACTAAACAGGCACATACATTTTTTAAAGTGTAGTTGCAAGTCACAGGCCCATGGAAAAGAAACATGTTGCATTTGGAAAGTGATTTAAGGCACTACACATCCCTGTCATCGCACAGGTAGTGTTTATTTGCAGGACGGGAAAGGTGAGCCCAAGGTTGAGTCTTCCAGCCTACCTAGCTTCCTTAGCCTACTCGGTTTTTTACAGTTTACCAAATGATGACATCGATTTGAAAACGTCTTCAGTAAATAAGTAATCTCACAAAGTCATCCAGGCAGACAGGTACTAAGGATAGACTGAGACAATTTGATAATATGTCACTAGAATGGGGGGGGGGGCGGTATTTTCAGCCTGTGTTTTAACTGTGTAGACCAGAGTTTCTTAACTAAAGATCATAGCCCCATAATGGGGTGGGGAGAGTCATGATAAATTCTCCACACCCAAAACTTGATTCATAATTTAAACTGTGGGGTGAATCTGACAAATTTCGGGCAATATTCACCCATGTTAACTTCACACAGCTTTCACTGTTCTCACCACTATACCAACCGACAGCAGCAAACTGCCTGAAATACCTCTGTTCAGATTTGAGACTTATATGTTCCTGTTAGGGTCCAAGAATAGCTGAAGGAAGACCCCAGACTCAAAGAGGATGCAGAGGCAAAAAGAGTGTTTACTACAGAAATTACCAGCATTCAGGGGCCAACCATTTATCAAAATGTCAACCACCTGAGGGGCTCATGGACCCTTTTATGAAGGGCTAAGAGAATTTTCCAGAAGGATTAGGTAACCTTCAATATGATTGGTAGGGGGCAACGCAGTAACATTAGTACAATTCTGATTGGTTGTTAACTTAGTTTCATTGTAATTGGTGAGACCAAAGAATTTTGGAAACCAGCTCTGTTCTGGCCTTGTTATCTCCTCCAGCTAGGTGGCCTCCAGCAGTTCCAGACTTAGCCTCCCTAAGTCAGGGCCATCTGACTGAAGGCCCATTGTCAGCAACTCCTGGGAAACCCAGTGTGCCTCCCAGGAAATGAAAATTTTATTCCCAAGGCTTTTGGACTTCTCATTATGAACTGCAGAGTTTTTTTTATTGTACATTGCAGTTTTCTGGTCTTACAGAAATAATCGTTTCATTACAGAAAGTAGACCTAATGTTTTCCTGGTTCCATTTCTCAGCATATAAATATTAAAATAGTATATCTTTGGATGATATGTCAGATAAACACATCTAATTAGTATGTAAAGTTGCTTTCCTATTTAACAGGTAGTAAAATTATATGTATATCAAAAGAATTTTTAAAATAAATTTCTGTATAATTTATTATCAGTAAGTGTTTTATTTGTATTTCTACTTTATATGCATGTAAACTTTACATAGTGAGTAGGAAAAGTTTTAAAAGCCATGAACTAATCTATCCCACTAGATATAAAAAGAGAAGACTGTAAATAGGAAAATCAGGGGCTAGAGATGTGGGTGCAACTGGGAAAGTGCATATTGCTCATACAAAGGACTGGAGTCTGGTTCCCAGTGCTCAGGTCAGGTGACCCCCCCTCTTCCTGTAACTCCAGCTCGGACACCACTGGGGACACCACTGGCTTCCCAGGACACCTTGAATCACAAGTACAGACATGCACAGACATACAAATACATGCACATAATTACATCTAATAGGAAAATTAGGCCCAAGAAAGAAGAGAGCTGGCATGGAACAGGATTGGCCTGTGTGCAGGAAGTATTGAGAAACTATAGACTCCTTGCGGACAATTATAATGTGCATATGGAAAGTTAGTAACACCCTTGCAGTAGTGGTTAAGTCTGAACAGTAGACGGTGAATTATGAGAGCAATGCAAATATAACATCACAGAGATTGTTAAGCTAGACAGTTGGTGTGCCGGCTTTTGCCAGCTTCATACAATCTATTTGAGTCACATGGGGAAAGGAAAGCTCAATTTGGGGGGTCTCCATCAGACTGCCCTGTGGGCATTTCTGTGGAGCATTTTCTTAATCATGTATTGTTGCTGGAGGGTCCAGCCCACTGTGGTCTGGGCCATTCCTGGGTTGATGGGCCTGGGTTGTTTTTAAAAAGGTAGATGGGCAAACCAATAAGCAGTGGTCTTTTCCAGTTGTGCTTGAGTTTCTGCCGAGTTCCCTCAGTGATAAACTGAACCAGAAGTATAAGCCATAACCCTTCCAAGTTGGTTTTGGTTATGTTTGTTTGTTATAGCAACAGGAAGCCAACTCTGGAAGGTTGGAGGAGAAGCACAGGCCCAGTCAGACGGCTGGGATGTTAGAAAGCATCCCTTTGTACGGAGTAGTACTGGGTAAATGATGTGGATGTAGGGTTTGAATGCCTCATGGACAAACAGAAGTATTTGGATTTTATGGTTACACCTACGTATCCTATCTCCTGATGGATGTGTATAAGAATACAGATCAGGGGGCTGGAGCGATAGATAGCTCAGCCATTAAAGGCTAGGTGCACAACCAAAAATATAAGAATACAAATCAGGACTGGAGAGATGCCTCAGTGCTTAAGAGCATTGACTGCTCTGTCAGAGGTCCTGAGTTCAATTCCCAGCAACCACATGGTGGTTCACAGCCATCTGTAATGGGATCTGACGCCCTCTTCTGGGGTGTCTGAAGACAGCTACAGTGTACTCATAGATATAAAATTTAAAAACAACAACAACAAAACACAGATCAGTAGTGAGGACAGGAGCTAGAATGAACACGTGGATTATGGACAAATACACAAGGGAAAAACAGGCAGAGTTGGATGGCAATAGCTATGGGAGGTAATGTAGGACTTCTAAGATGCCTCTAGTTTTCCAACTTTTGTCTAAGGTCATGAAAGTAGACCAAAATAAAAGCAGAAACTGAGGCCGAATGTCATGGTGGCAGCTCATAATTCCAGCAATCAGAAGGCTGTGGCAGGAGAATTGCTATGAACTTACGGCAGCCCAGGCTACAGAGAAAGACCCTCTCTTAAAAACAAAACAAATTTAAACCCAACAGGTATCGGGTAGGAAAACCTGTACAATGTTGGATTTGACTTAGTGTGTTGAAATAGCAATAAATAGAAATTTTGTGAAAACTAAAAAGTTTCTGATAGTAGTTTGGAAATAGTAGACTTCTTTGCTTTGTAGAACATTATTAGATAGAAGCTACACACATTGGCTTGACTTTGGCCAAATCACTATTTACTGTGATACCAAGTTGGAAAATGGCATTTTAAAATCTAGAGTAGTGAACTTTATTTTGTCAAGAAGTTCTGATGTGTGTGCCTGCACAACACATGTATTCGGTTCCCAAGAAGACCAGAAAAGGTGTCATATCTCCCAGGACTGGAGTTATAAACTGTTGTGAACTACAATCTGGGTGCTGGGAATTGAACCCTGGTCCTCTGAAAGAGCAGCCAGTGTTCTTAACCTCCAATCCATCTCTCCAGCCCCTTCCTTAGCCTTCTTACTGTGAAAAGGGGTAGGGAAAGTCTTTGCACACATGGATTGACACTAAGAGATTGTCTTTCTCTTTTGCTTGCTTGTTTTAAAGAGGCCTTCTGTCACTTAGCGGTTAGAAATACGGACTCTTCACACGTTTTGGTCATCATCCCTGGCAGTGCAAAACAAAAAAAGGAAAGTTATTGCCTTCATCTTTGGTTCCTGTACATTTTGAAGTGGATACTTGCATGAAATTTTAGAAAGTATGTCAGAGTCGGAAACAATAAATGTCAATGGTCCCTCTCAAGACTTCTCCTACTCAGACTTGCCCTTCTGTATGGAAGCCAGCTTCTCCTCAGACCTGCTTCAGGTGTGCAATCTACAGTAGTAAGTTTGGAGACATAGTCCAGATTGCTCTCATATGAACAACTTATTTTTCAAAATTACAAGGGATAGTAAAAGATCTCGGGTGGATGCAGAGGGAAGGCGCATGCACACTATTCTCAGTCTCTTTTTTTTCTTTCGTCCCTTTTTAAAAAAAAATTATTTATTGTTATATGTGAGTACACTGTAGCTGTCTTCAGACACACCAGAAGAGGGTATCAGATCTCATTACAGATGGTTATGAGCCATCATGTAGTTGCTGGGATTTGAACTCGGGACCTTCAGAAGAGGAGTCAATACTCTTAACCATTACGCCATCTCTCAGCCCCACTGTTCTCAGTCTTAGTGTGGTAAGGGTGGAATAGTTTTACAGATGGTGTTCTAAAAGAGATCCTTTCTGCTCATGAAGTTCCAGGCGTGTAGCTAGGAGAATTGTTCCAGCTCAGTCACAGGCAGGATGAGACCCCAAACAAGGGCCTGCCTCCTCCTCTAGTGTATCTTCCACTGTGTCCCTCTGAAGGTGACCAGCTGCCATGCCTGACACGGACAGCACCCATCCTGTGTCTTCATAAGAAGTCCTAGTGTCCTTTCCCAGAAAGTAAGAGATCATGGTGTGTCAGGATCTTCAAGAATGTTGACTCTTGTAGCCTTATAGCAAGAGTATAGAAAAATAGTAGAAATGTGTTAAGTTGTACCATATTAAGTTGATATAAAAAAAATGGCAGAGCTAGAGAGATGGCTCAGCAGTTAAGAGCACTCAGTGCTCTTCCAGAGGTCCTGAGTTCAATTCCCAGCAACCACATGGTGGCTCACAACCATCTGTAATGGGATCTGATGCCCTCTTCTGATGTATCTGAAGAGAGCAATGGTGTGCTCATATGCATAGTAAATCTTTTTAAAAATGGACAAATAATGAAAAATTCATGTGGTTCGGAGTATAAACTGGCAGAGGCTTCCTAGGGAGCTTGTTTAATGTTAGGGATCTAAGATAAACTACAGTTTAAAAGTTTATCTCCAGACAATATTTTAAAAGACTCAAGGACTGGAGAGATGGCTCAGTGGTTAAGAGCATTGACTGCTTTTCCAGAGGGTCCTGAGTTCAATTCCCAGCAACCACATGGTGGCTCACAACCATCTGTAATGGGATCCGATGCCCTCTTCTGGTGTGTCTGAAGACAGCAACAGTGTACTCATATACATAAAATAAATAAATCTTTTTAAAATATAAAGATACTTAAAGAGTTATTCATGATGGGGGAGTGAGGTGGCTTAGTTGTCAAAGGCACCTGCCACCAAGCCTGATGACCTGGCTTCAGTCTCCAGGCCTAAGAAGTAGAAGAGAACCAAGTCCCTACAAGCTGTCCTGTGAGTATCGCACAAGTCCCTCAACACACACAAAAATAACTAGTTTTATTTAAAATTTTATTTAAAATTTTAAAAGAATTATCCAGAAAGTCTTTTATGGATTAAGAAAGTTAATTTAAAAGAGAATCCATATATGCATAATTTCTAATTGCATTAGAAACATTTTTTGAGTGGGGCATAGTTAAATTATTTTATGGAATACAGTATATAAGTTATTTTATGGATGAGGCCTTATATACTACAAATATATACTTGCTGACAGAGAAGCGGTCACACTGGCCAGGCTGGTGGCACACACCTGTAATCCTAACATTCTGGTTGTGAACTCAGAAGGACCCTAAATTTGAGGCCAGCCTGGGCTGCATAGCAAAGCCCTGTCTCAACCACTTTAAAGACTTGTGTCACTAATGTATGCGTACGTGTCTGTGTGCAAGTACCACTCTCCCACGGAGATGAGAAAAGCGCATCGGATCCCCTGGAACTGGGGTTACAAACAGCTGTGAGCTACCCAGCCTGAGTAGTAGCAACTGAACGTGGGTGGACTGCAAGAGCAGCAAGTGACCTTAATCGGTTACGAAGCCATCTTTCCAGTCTCTCAGTTTTTGTTTTTTGTTTTTTATTTTTAAAGGAAAAAGAACAATGGCCATAATGGCTTTTCAATGTAATAAAGAGCCCACTACCTAGGGGCTTTTAATATAATGTTTATTAATGTTTATATAATCTCTCTTTATATAATGTTCGGGATTTTTTTTAAAGTTATTTACTTTATGTTTATGGGTCTCTTGCCTACAAGTATGTCTCTTGATAATGTTATTTTTTATATTTTTCAAAATTAAAAAACAGATGAGCCACGGTCTAGTGTTAATCAGAGTCTATTACTATATATAGTTCTATGTTTTTAAACAATGAATGGTTTAAATTTTATAAGGAGCTCTCCTGGGCTGAAGAGATGGTTCAATTCTAGCATCTACATGGTTGTTCATAACCGTGTGGAACATCTGTTTCAGGGGATCTAATACCACCTCCTGGCCTTTACAGGCACTGAACACTCCTGTGATACACAGACATACATGTAGGCAAAACACCCATACACGTAAAGGTTAAAAAGAAAAAGAGTTTTAGAAAGAATAATAATACAGAGAAAACTAGAGCTCGAAATTATCTATGAAGTTTTTTGAGAACCCAGATCCCAAGAGAACTGTGTGAAATACAGTCTGAAGGCATGTCCGTGGTCCTGTTTGGTTCTCAGTGATTTTAAGTCTCACTAAGAGGAATGGCCTGAGTGAGGGGCTGTTTATAAGCTGGAGTCCAGTTTATATTGTATGGGGGCAACTCTGAGAGATTATTATTGATAACAGTAAGATTTTAAGACTATATTCCTAGCTTTTGAGACCAGATTTCCCTCTGCTGCTCAAACTGGCCTGCTTCTGTGTAGTAGGGCCTCATTCAGATCCACATATGTGAGATACTATTTATGATAAAACCAAGTTTTTTCCTCAAAAAATTTAAATACATGCTATGCTATCTTATTTCTAACACTAATTTAATATTCCCTATTATATATAACATTGAGAATACTGAAGAACAGACCTACATGTGTTTATAAATTATTCAGCGGAATCAGGTGTCACCTCACGACTGGACTCTTATCTTCAATGTGAACTAAACAACAAAAACAAAAATAACAACAAATATCTGTTCTGACAAGATTTAATAAACATTAAGGAATTTTCTGAGCTGAGGCTAGCAAGGTGGCTTAACAGTTAAAGGTGCTGCTACTCAGATCTGATAACCCAAGGTCAAGTCCCCAAAACCAGGTAAAAAGCCACATTTGCTGGTAGCGTGCGTGCATCTGTAAACCCATCACCCCTACCATGAGATGGGAGGCAGAGAGTTGTTCTGAACTCACAGACTGGGTAACCTGGAGTACTCAACTTGGCAGAAACAGCAAGAGAGATCGTTACTCAAAACAAGGTGGAAGGAAGGAATGACCTTCCCAAAGCTGTCCGCCAACATCCACACCAGCCATATCATGTCATAGGAACAGAGGATGGGCATGATTGGTCACATGTCAAATCTCTTGTGAGTACAAGGTCAGAGGATGTCATGGTTGAAGGCTGTGGTCCACATGAGTTTCAGGAAAGTCTGAAAGTAGTATCTCTTGAAGCTAACCCCCAAAATTATCACCAAGGGATATAAACATCTTCACTGTCATTGTGATTAAAGATACATAATCTCACTTTAAAAAAAAAACAAGTAACAGGTTACTTGTCACTTAATGTGACTCTTCTGCGAGTGATTTAGAGAGAGCTAAATAGGCAGTGGGAAAATGTACTAAAATGCATCTCGTGCCTGTAAAACAAACGAAATCTCACAAGAAACTACACAGCAAATTATGTACGCCTTTAGGAGAAGCTGTTTTCTTGAAATGTTAATAATGCTCTTTAAATTACTACACAGAGTGAAACAAAGAATGTAAAAAGGGGAAATGAGTCTACACACACGTTCTCTGAAGATAGCACAGAAGGCAGTTTGTTAGGTGGTAAGTATCCCTTTGCTGAAATATACAGAAACTATGTGTCCTGTGGCAATACTAGCCAGGGACTGAGATAAGCACTTTATACATGTTATACAGTAAACCCACAGGTAATCCTATGAGAAGGTGGAGTTTTCTTTTTCTAAAGTAAGAATGCTTTTTATTTCCATTTTGCATTAAGGATCTGATTTAACCAAGGCTGTGTATCTTTAATTAACAAGCTGCGATTCAAGTCTTCTCAAAAGGGGTAGTTTGAATGAAAATGGTTCTCATAGTGAGGGGCACTATTAGGAGGTGTGGCCTTGGAGTGGGTGTGGCCCTGTTTGAGGAGGTGGTCACTTCCCCACCCTCCCCCCAGGGAAAGATCTCTCTAGAATTAAGATGGTTCTTTTCTCATCAATTAATATAATCAAGATAGTCCCCGATGGACATGCAGAGACGCATCTCCCAGGTGATTTATAAGCACAACCACACACAGCTTAAAATAGTTTTCTTTCCATAACTGGTAGAAATATAAATGGATAACAACTGCTTAGGAGAGTAATTTCACAATATCTAACAAACTTTAAGTTGAGTATTTTCTAGAATCCAGCTATTCCATTTCTGTATACCTACAGATTAGACATGCCATCTGACTCAGTGCTGGTTTTGAACGCAGCATTAGGAACAAGTTATGTAGTCAGTAAAATGTTTTTAAAAAGTAATCTTCAGTAGAATGAATTGGATCTACTTGTATCTTTGTGGCTGATTCTCAAAAGAAAAATTTGGAATTATAGAAAGACTGGAGGATTTTGTGTTCTAGTCCTGGAGTTCAAACCTTGTGACTCACCCACACGAGGCAAATTCTCCTTTACTTTTTAAAAATGCCTTTCAAACTGCACACAGAAGCACGTATATGCCAGTGCATGTGTGTAGGCCAGAGGACAGTCATAGGTGTCGGACTTCAGGAAGGCTAGCCACCCCCTCTGAAACAGGGTCTCTCACTGTTCTGAACTCCCTGGCTAGGACTGGCTAGCCGGTGCGCGACAGCAGACCATTGTTCCTGCCTTCCCAGTGCTGAGATGACAAGCGCCTGCCACTGCACCCACCATACCCAACATTTTTATGGCGTCCTAGGTATTGGACTCAGGTCCTTGTGTTTGCAAGGCAAGTGTTTACCAACTGAGCCATCCCCTTTCCCCTGAAAGACTTTAATAGATAGACGTGCTGTTTCTGTAAAAATGCTATTGTTTGTAGTTACCATGGTTTACTAGGCGATTGTAAGGGATGTTGAAACTGGAGGCTGTCTCAAATGCTGCATATCATTCAAACCTCATTCAGTCATTCAGAGTAGTTCACTATTCAGTCATTCTTTTTATGATACCTTGCAAGGCCAGGCTTTGGGAAGTTGTTGTGATAAAAAGTAAGCGCTATGTATAGGAGCAGAGTTGATGGCGTCTGCTCAGATCCCACGGTTTGAGATGTTGCGTGCAATCCAGCAGTGTTCACCTAAGTGGTCAGGATGGTTGTTAAGGATATTACCAAGCACAGACTTTTTCATTTAGCATACAGATTTTCAGAGAGTTGGTGAGTTGTTAGTTACGTAGAACTGAATGCTATTTTATACAGCTGAGTTAGTCAGTTAATAAGGAGAAAGGATAAGAAAATTTATTTCTGCTATCTTTTATTCTACTCTTGCCACCCTGTAGGCCGTGTGTGTGTGTGTGTGTGTGTGTGTGTGTGTGTGTGTGTGCCTCTGTATACTAGAGTTTAGCTTTGGGGGATCTTTCTCTACTGCTCTGCATCTTATTTGTTTAGATAGAATTTTGAACTAAACTAATTTAATCCATTGGCTAGAATGGTTGGCCAATGAGCTTTGGGGATTCTGCCTCTTTCGCACTGTAAACTTATAAAAATTAAACACACTTACGTATTTGCAATTATGTTATCCTATCCTTTTTTTAATCCTTCTTCAAAGGAAAAATATATTTTATTGTTTTGTGTGTATGAATGTTTTGTCTGCATGTGTCTCTGTAAACTAGGTGCAGCAGTGCCCTAAGAGGCCAGAAGAGGGCATCTGCTCCCCTGGGACTAGATAGCTGTGCGCTGTCATGTGGGTGCTAGGGATCAAACCTAAGTCAAGCAAGGGGCACACAACTGTAATCCTAGCCGCAGAGGATCATGAGTTTAAGGCTGTCTTGAGATCAATAAAAGATGCTGTATTTAAAAAGAAGAAAGTTGCTTTGTTTGAAATATTCTGTCATTCTTAAAAGATGTTATCATTTTAAGTGTAACTGTAACAGTTGTTCTGTAAGTTTATGGTAACTCAATATCTTTCTTTTTCTAATAAGATATCAACCTTGGGAATTACCCAGAGAGTGAGCAGAATCAACCAGCTAACACTAGGCTTTCTTCCTTGAGACAATTTGAACCCATTTGCAAATTTCACTGGATAGAAGCATTTAACGATGAAATGACAGTTCAAGACTTGAGGGGGGCATTTTCTTACTCGGAGAAGCCAGAGTTGCCAAACCAGGTGTACAATGATACAGCAGATGGCAGCGAAAAGCCAGATCCATTTAAGGAAGAAAGTTCAGTGGAAAGTAGCATTTCCGAAAATAATGACGAACTTGTTCCCGAGCCAGTGAGGAAATCTCCAAGAAGTCTGTGTCTAAACTACTACAGAGGAGAGGCACAGCCGCTCCCAGAGGCGCCATTCGTGAGAAGTGCCGTGGTAGATGTCGGCCTCAATATCAGTCAGCCTCAAAGCTTTCTGGATAAAGAAAATGTCTGTAAAAATGGTGACAATTCATCTGATAGGGAGAATTGCTTCGAGCAGCTTGACTTGAGAGCTATTTATAAAGCAGAGGAGGTAAGCTCGGGTGCTGGTGTCATTAAAGCCTAGGACAAACTAAAGGGTGCGGGCGTGTTTGTACTGTTTGAAAACACAGGATCTGAGACCTTTCTGAATAGTATTAAATCATCAGGTCAGTACAAGGGACTTTGCCCCCATGGGGATCATAACCAATCAAATACATTTTTCCTAATAAATGCAGGCCATACTTAGAGATTAGTTCTACCAGATGTGTGGGGATTTTTTCTTTCCCTGTAAGGATTCTGACGCACTGTCCTGAATTCCTTAGTATTTACATGGCATAGCAAACATGGTGCCATCATTATAACCCATTTCTATGTGAGTTGTACCAAACCAGCCGGGACTCGAGAGCTGGCCTTGAGGCAAAGGTGGAGAAAGGGAGATTGTACAGAGGTGTTTGTTAAATTATGTGACAACGCAAGCCAAGGATGGTGCCACCTCATTGGACTTCTTTGGACAAGGAAAAATGCACTTGTCTTAGGTTTCCTTGGTGATGGTCACGTGTGTGCTATCCTAAAAGCCCTGGCATTATCAACAATATAAAGTCTCTGGATTCTCTAGACAAGTCCAGCAAAGAAGAGTTTAATCCAAAAGCAGTGTAAACAGTCACTTTTTCAATGTGAATTCCATAGGAAAAGGCATTACTCCCCTGCCTGTGATGGTGAGAAGGCTCCCCACCCCCCATTTATGTGGAAATTAGATGGCAGCACTTGACAGAGAACTGAACTTACCCGTGATGATTTCTAGAAACCGGCATTTCAAAGATGAATTTGAGTTTCTCAAGATTGCTTCTTCTTTCTCCACTGAATTTAGTATTTTTTTTTCTCAGTAGTCAGTAGAGAATAGTCTCTTGAGAATCTGTTGTGTACCAGAACGGGCTATGTAATGGTTATATAGTGTTAAAAACAAATAAGAGGGCTGGTGAGATGGCTCAGTGGGTAAGAGCACCCGACTGCTCTTCCAGAGGTCCAGAGTTCAAATCCCAGCAACCACATGGTGGCTCATAACCATCCGTAATGAGATCTGGCGCCCTCTTCTGGAGTGTCTGAGGACAGCTACAGTGTACTTA
Organism: Mus caroli; assembly: GCF_978045245.1. Taxonomy (NCBI): domain Eukaryota; kingdom Metazoa; phylum Chordata; class Mammalia; order Rodentia; family Muridae; genus Mus; species Mus caroli. The sequence goes on from NW_028227270.1 coordinate 83,182,394, forward strand.
AATATAATAAATAAATAAATCTTTGAAAAAAAAAAACAAATAAGAAAAACACATGGCTCTCGTCTTCATGAAAATAACATCCTCCTCATAAGAGACGTAGAGATTAGCAACTGAATCACACAGTGAATGAATGCACTTGACCCTTAGAGCTACACAGAGTGGAATGGTTGCCTCTGCTGAGGGCTCTTCTCCAGGCAGAGGGTCTGGGGAGGCTTCCTTGGTGTAGTTCTGGGCAACTGTGGGGTGGTAAGCTTTCCACAAACAAGGAGCAGTGTATCTGAACTCCCTGTACTTGCATGGTCTGTGATACCTACTAGGGCATCAAGGAAGCCCAAGTGTTCAGGAAACATGGGACTTCGGGGAGCAGGGGATATGGTAGAAGATGATGATAGGCAGGCATGGGTAGGTGAGCTATCAAGAGCAGTTAGCCAGACCTCAGAAACCTTGACTTTATCCCAGGGAAAAGCTATTAAAAGTCAGGGGTTCAACATCCCTAAATTTATATATACCGAGATGGTATATATATACAGATATCTTGTATGAGAGGGCTTAATGTCATATTCATTTCAGCATTCTGTACCACAATTATGCAGTCTTTTGTTACATACACACCCCCACCAACATGTATTGTGGATATATAATCAGTCCTGCAGTATGCCTGCCTTTCTTCTGTTCATAGGGATCAGCATGGGTGAAGACTATTATTAGAGATCTTTATTCAAAAGTCCTTGTAGTCTATAGTAATTAGCACATTTGTTTAAAATTGATTTTGAGATCAAAGAAAGCCCCATATATGTGACCAGGAAGTTTACACGATGGAATATAGTGACAGTCTGTAGACCTTTTCTTTGAGTCAATAAGATGCACGTGTCTAGCTTCTGCCTCCCGCTGTGCTTTGCCATGCTGGTGGGAGTCGTGTTCCGCTGCCTACTCGTTCACATTTATTTTATTTACTATACTTTACAGCCTGACATTTCTTCAAAAGAAGTACAGAATTCTGGAGAGATTTCTGAGCTATCAGTTAGTCACCAGGAAGAAGTCACAGAAGATGGCGTAGACAGCCTAGCCATTACCTCACCGTGGTCTCCAGCTGGCATCTTCAAGGGAAGTGGACCTCAGGACAACTCCCTGAGGCCTGATAGGGAGGTCAGCTGTGAAGGCTTGGAGCCTCTGGAAGAGGACATGGCTTTAAATGAGGCCTTGCAAAAATTAAGACAGACTAACAAAAAACAGGAACTGCAGATTCAAGACCTCCATGGTAAGAACTTGAACTTAGAAAATAGGGTTCAAGAACTACAGACAAAGGTCACCAAACAGCACGTGTTGGTTGATATCATAAATAAACTAAAGGTGAACATTGAGGAGTTAATCAATGATAAATACAATGTAATTCTAGAGAAGAATGACATCAACAAGAAACTTAAGGATCTTCAGGAAGCTTCGGCTAACACCAAAAAGCACCTTCAGGAATCCAAGAAAGACAAGGAGAGCCTCCAGCTCCAGGTGAAAAAGATTAAGGTTCATTACGTGCGCTTACAGGAAAGGTATATTGCTGAGATCCAGCAGAAAAACAGATCGGCCAGTCAGTGCCTGGAGATAGAAAAGACCTTAAGCAAGAAAGACGAGGAGCTCCAGCGGCTGCAGCGCCACAAAGGGGAGCTGGAGAAGGCCACCAGTTCTGCCCTGGACTTGCTGAAGCGGGAGAAGGAGATCCGAGAACAAGAGTTCTTGTCTTTTCAGGAGGAATTCCAGAGTAGGGAAAAGGAAAACCTGAAAGAAAGGCGGAAATTGAAGTCGAGAGTTGAGAAGCTGGTTGCTCAAGTGAAAAGCTTGCTGTTCACCTGTGAGAGCGAGAGAGCTCAAACCATGGCGCTCCAGCGGCAGGTGGAAGAGCTGAAGCTGGAGAACTTAGAACTCCGACAGCAGGCTGCGAAGAGGGAGGCCCAAGCTTGCACCCCTAGCTTTGAGATTACTCAGTCAAAGGAGCGGCTGGAGGAAGCGGTGGAGCCGGACATCACCCAGGTATCGATGCAAATGCTGAATTCTAACACAATCCCCAGAGTTTCACACAGTCTAGTGATGGACACTCAGACTGGGCACTCAGATAGAGTGTTTGTAGGAAGAATTATTTTCAAAAGAGGGAAACAGAAAGGAAACGCACCGCAGGCTTAGGGACATTTTTACTGGTTGCTGGGTGCTTGCCTTAAAGAACAATAATTCCCAGCTTCCTGTCATGACTTTGGTAGAGGTGACGATTAATCTGGGAATTTGATGGGTACCCATGACCAATGTCTAGAAGACTCCTTTGAAAGAGGATTTCTTTCTTTCTTTTTTCTTTTTGGTTTGGTTTGGTTTGGTTGGGAATTGTGGGGCATGTTTGGTTTATTTTAGCTGGCTGCCAGAGGATTTTTGAAGTGTGGTTCCAAATCTGCATTAGCAATAAACAAAAGAAAGTTGCTCTTTTCCTTACAAAACAAAGCCTGTGCTGGAGCAGATATTAGAATTGTAAAGCACTGAAAACAACAGTAGAACCTTTTGTCAACACATTTGGAGAAACCGCATTTTTTGTTTTGTTTTGTTTTGTTTGAGACAGGTTTCTCTGTGTAGCCTTGGCTGTCCTGGAACTCACTTTGTAGACCAGGCTGGCCTCAAACTCAGAAATCCACCTGCCTCTGCCTCCCGAGTGCTGGGATTAAAGGCATGTGCCACCACGCCCGGCGAGAAACCACATTTTTTTTTTTTTTTTTTTTTTTTTTGGTTTTTCGAGACAGGGTTTCTCTGTGTAGCCCCGGCTGTCCTGGAACTCACTTTGTAGACCAGGCTGGCCTCGAACTCAGAAATCCACCTGCCTCTGCCTCCCGAGTGCTGGGATTAAAGGCATGTGCCACCACGCCCGGCGAGAAACCACATTTTTTTTTTTTTTTTTTTTTTTTGGTTTTTCGAGACAGGGTTTCTCTGTGTAGCCCCGGCTGTCCTGGAACTCACTTTGTAGACCAGGCTGGCCTCGAACTCAGAAATCCACCTGCCTCTGCCTCCCGAGTGCTGGGATTTAACCACATTTTTTAAAAAACATCATTCTACAGTATGGTAGGAAAAGAAAAAGTGAAGTTCCTAGTCTAATCTTGACCAAAGAATTTTTTTTTGACATTTCCTAATTCACAGTCTTATTGTTCTTTCTTACTCTAGGTCCATATTCTCAAAATATGGTCTGAAAGCATCGATGACATCAACAGTAGTTTTGTAGTAATGCTAGAACATTATCGGGTGGTGGAGAGATGCCTCTGCCTTCTATCTCTGCATCTTTTTTTGGTGCTTTCAGTAGTCATTCTGGAGCAGAGCATTGGAGCCGCTGTGATGAGGGCCCCAACAGAAAACCAGTGGCACTTACAGGTTATGATGGCCTGGTCTTTGGATCTGTATCTGCCACTCCTTCCTCCTCCCTCCATTTATTTAGTTTGTGATTTTTTGTTTTTTGAGACGGTTTTATTATGTAACCTAAGCTGGCTTCCAATTTGTAGTAATCTTCCTGCTTTAGTCCCCTGTCTGCTTGGATTACAGGTGCGAGCCACCATGCCTTACCTGGTGGCATCTTTTATAGTAAGGACCCAAGTTGTATGAGAAACAAGGTTGTTTGGAGACTGGCAAGATGACTATGTGGGTAAAAGCACTTGCCATCAAGTTTGAGAACCTAAGTGACTGGAATCCACGTGGTTGAAACAAAGATCTGACTTCAAAAAACTGTTCTGTGACCCCCACATGTGTTGCACATACAAAAAAAAAATGAAATGTAATAAATAATAAGGATATTCTTATTCATTTAACAGATATAAAGAATATTCTTTTTGTTTATTTGCTTTTTTAATTTATTTATTTGTTTTATGTAAGTACACTGTCACTTAAGACACACTTAAGGGCATCAGATTCCATTACAGATGGTTGTGAGCCACCATGTGGTTGCTGGAAATTGAACTCAGGACCTCTGGAAGAGCAGTCAGTGCTCTTAACCACTGAGCCATCTCTCAAGCCCCTTTTGTTTATTTTCAAGTCATGGTTTTTCTGTGTAGCCCTGGTTGTCCTTGAGCTCACAGAAATCCACCTGCCTTTGCCTCCGAGTGCTTGGGTTAAAGGTGCTTAACACTACTGCCAGACTGAAGAGTATTCTTTAAAAGGACAATCAGTTTGAAAGTGGCTCAGACTCTGGAACTCATGTGGTATAATGAATATGTCTGTAACTAAGCTAATGGCATGGAACAAAAGACATGGCTGTTGCTAGGAATAACACATGCTTATAATCTCAGACATTTGGGGTCTGAAGTAGAAGGATCTCAAGTTCAAAGCCAGCCTTGGCAACATTGTCTTAAAAGTTTAAAGAATGGGCAGAGGCAGATAATTGTTGGAGAATTTGCTGTGCATGTGGGAATACCAGTTTTGAGAGATATTCTCTCTGAAAAGACATCATTGCTTTTCCCAAGTATATGGTATTTTAGAAACTCTGTGACATGTGGTAATATAATTGCCCTCTTGTTTGATGGGCTGTGTACTAGTCATTGTTCTATTGCTGTGAAGAGACACCATGACCAAGGCAGCTCTTACAAAAGAAAGCCTTTAATATGGGCTTGTTTACAGTTTCAGAAGTTTAGCCCATTATCATTATGTCAGGGAGCAGGGCAGCACACAGGCAGGTACCGAAGTAGTAGCTGAGAGTTACATCATGATCTGTAGAGCAAGGAAGAGACTTGGGGCCTGACATGAGCTTTTGAAACCTCAAAAGCCCACCACCCTCAGTGACACACTTCCTCCAACAAAGCCACACCCACTACAAGGCCACACCTCCTAATCCTTCTAATCCTTTCAAAAGAGTTCCATTCCCTGGTGACCGAGCATTCAAATACATGAGCCTATGGAGGGGCACTCTTACTCAGACCACCACAGGATCTGTGGATCACACATGAGAATCCTGCTGTCTTTTCAGCTATAGAATTAAAATTAATTAAAAATGAGTCGGGGTTCTTGCTGTGCTAAGCACAATTAAGACTCAGAGTCTGATACTCAATACCACCCCCAAAACTGCAAAACCAAGGAAACTGCTCTCCCACTAATATTTTTATTTTAGAAAATATAATTTTAATAAGAGGTCTGTTTATGTTGAGACATAATGGATTGTTAGCCAAATGAGTTTGTAAACAAATAATCTAAAAGTGTCCTGTTCTAATTTCTAATATAACTAATCTGGTCCTCAGTGATTATTTTTAAGTTTGCTTTGTGTTTCTCAATAAATTTTAAGATTATAAAGCTATCCCATGGGAAAATGCCTTAGAACCATTGCTCAGAGCTTTAAGATAGTGTTTTACCAGTGCTTTGTTTAAACACTAACTTGGGCCCTTTGACTTTATGGTGATAAATCTGAATTGTGCACATGTAGGATACAAAGGGGACACATTGTAATTTGTTCCTGAATCGCTCTTCTTGTAAAGAAGGCCTGGAGCTCCAACCTCTGAAGAAAACTTCTCCACTGGCCTCTGGAGTTCACAGCCTTCTGGCGCTGAGAATAGGACTTCTCACGTGTCAGGTAAAAAACTAAACAAAATAAATCAAGCATATACTTCAGTTGGAGTGAACTGAGAGAGGCTGTGAAAGGTAGCAGGATTAAGTCGCAAGAGAAGAAAAGACAGAATCAGACCTCTAGCTGCCCGTCGCCCCCTGCTCCCCAGGATTCCTGCTTTGAGCTGTTTATCTTGATGTTCAGTACTAACAAGTGAATGAGTCAGATGGAAAGATAACAGTGGTAAGGAATAAGGATAGTAACTAGCTATCTAGTACTTCCTGTTTCCAGGGTAGTTGTCTTTTATTCTAAGCCAGTCTGCTCTTAGTGAGTGTTCACATTAATGAGTTGCTTGCCTAATTAAAATGTAGTTGGGGCAGCAACTGTATACATTGGTAGAATGAACAATGAAGTAACGGTGTTGGAGAAGTGGCTCAAGAGTTAAGAGCCATCGTCTCACAGAACCCAGGTTCGATCCCCAAGATCCACATGGAGATCAGAAACGCCTATAATTTCAGTTCCAGGGGGTCTAACCACTCTCCTGGCCTTTGTGAGCATCTGACATACATGGAGGCAAAACACCCATATATCCATAGATTGAATAACTGAGTAATTTTTAAATGAAGTATTAATGAGTTCAAATCCCAGCCTTACATATGGTGGCTATGTGACTTGTTCGAGGAACATAACGTTTCTCAGCCAGTTTCCTTAATGGCGAACTCCACTTGCTTCTGTCCTGGGCAGCAACTGCATTCAACAAAAATGATACAAAAGGGTGTGTACTTGCAAGATTGTCAAATGAGGCTTTTCTTCTGTTGTACACTTCTTCCACTGGGAACACAATCCTCCGAACTGGAATTTGAGAGCAGGGCTTGCTGTGTTTTGGGTTTCTTTTGTTTGTTTGTTTGTTTGTTTGTTTGTTTGTTTGTTTGTTTTGAGACAGGATTTCTCTGTGTAGCCCTGGCTGCCCTGGAACTCACTCTGTAGACCAGGCTGCCTAGAACTCAAGAGATCCACCTGTCTCTGCCTCCCAAGTGCTGGGATTAATGGCGTGCGCCACCACGCCCGGCAGGTACCAGACCAGATATCTTTTTTTTTAATTTTTATTAGATATTTTCTTCATTTACATTTCAAATGCTATCCCAAAAGTCCCCTATACCCTCCTCCCACCCTGTTCCCCCTACCCACCCACTCCCACTTCTTGGCCCTGATGTTCTCCTGTACTGGGGCATATAAAGTTTGCAAGACCAAGGGGCCTCTCTTCCCAATGATGGCCAACTAGGCCATCTTCTGGTACATATGCAGCTAGAGACACGAGCTCTGGGGGTACTGGTTAGTTCATATTGTTGTTCTACCTATAGGGTTGTAGACCCCTTCAGCTCTTGGGCAGTATGTCACCCGCCTTCTCAGTGAATCATACCCCATCTCAAATAACTACTTCCTGTTTTCCTGTTCTGTGTCTCCCACCCCACTCTCTTCTGTACCTGATGCAGACTCAAGCCCATAATGAGCTTGCAGCAAGTATCTGCTGACTTCCTGACCATCCCTGGAAGTGTCCACATTTACTGTCTCTGACATGTTCCAGTCAACCTTGCATCATTCCCTGCCATTTAGACATTTAACTCAGAAAAACAAAGCAAGCTTTGCAAGAGCTGACCTTCTTGTCCCAAGTTTCACAGATAAGCAGCAGAACACAACACAAACCTTTAGACATCAGACCTCTAGGTTATCTTGCTACAGTTATCTTCATCCTGACTACTCTCGAACTACCTAGTTGCTCTATTGTTCAGGATGTCTGGCCTTTCTAATGTGTCAGAGGTATCAATTTATCTCAGGCTTGAATATGTAAACTGGCCAGGCTAAGGAGCAATGTACATATGAATATATAAGCATGCATTTATCATAGATGAGGGTACCCTCATCTTACTAGCAATCTATGAACATGTGTGAATCTACATAATAGCTCTATTTACTCTTGTCTTAACTTTTGTATTATCTCTTAGTGAAGTGATGAAGAGCATTTGAAGCATGGGATTCAGTGTGGTTTATCTCCTTTGGCCCCTTATTTCTAAACAGTCCTCCTCCTCTGTTTTAGCTTCAGTGAAAACCTTTCAATCTAGTTTCTCAAACCATTATCCTTAGGACCTCGCCACTCCTAATGCCGAGCTTTGCCAAGAGAGTAAGAAAGCTAATGACATAATGCTGCAAAGACTGAAGGACTGTCAGCTTAAAAAGAAAGACTTAGATAAAGAGGTACTGTGGTCTTCTTTTCTACAACCCAATTCAGTTTACTGGGAAGAGCTAGCTAAAACCTCACAGAACAATGGTTGCTCCTAAAGTTCTGGATTTGTTTAAAAAGTGCTTGGGGACCAGACTAGCTTAAATTACACCTTTTAGAAGTAGATCTGATATCTAACATTTGACTTATTTACAACTTAAATCTCCATTGGAAAGTTTTGTTCACATGGGGTTGATGAGATGGCTCAGTAGCTAGGAACGGGAGCCACCACACCCGGAGTCTCAGGAGTTGGTTCTTGCTTTCCACCACGAACCCGTGGCCTGAACGGGACTCAGCATTCAGCTAACTAGGATGTCTTGTACCAAAAGGCGGCCAAGAAAAAGCAGACAGGGTTTCATGTGTCCTGGAGGAGTCACAAAAGCTGCGCATCGGTTCCCCTGCACTAAATAGTGATCACAGGGCCAAGGGCCACCTGCCAGTTCAGTAAAACCACTTGTCCATAGAAGTTTTATTGAGGGAGTCATGTACCAAAGTCCCACCCACCAGAAAGCAGGCAGGTGTTCAGTGTAAACAGTGAGTCATCCTTTGGAGGGGCAGTAGACACCTCAGACAATGCAGGGTTCCAGGTGACTTGCCAGCTTGTTTTGCTAAGCATAGCAGTCTTGGACCCTCTCTCTGTAGAAACTCTTCGTCATGGAAGTGGTAAAGCTATGATATCATTTAAAGATCGGTCTTTGTGTTGTTGGATAACTTTATCATAAATGTTTTAGTAGTTAATTTTATTTCTTTTCCTCTAAAATAAAAAAATGCTTTTTTTTTCCTAGTTATTGAAACATAAAAACAGAATTTCGACTCTTAAAGAGTTAATTGCTAGTGAAAAGGCACTTCAAGCCCACACTATCGAGGTGAGTTATAACATGTTATACTTGGCTTCAGCGTGGAAATACACCACAGATAGTCATGTTCTCTTGGCAACTTTGCTAATGTCCTTCTAGCTCTTAGTTCTGGGCTGTTTGTTTATTTTTGTTTTTGTTTTTGTTTTGTTTGGTTGGTTTTGGCTTTTTGAGAGAGGGCCTCTCTGTGTAGCCTTGACTGTCCCAGAGCCCACAGAGATCTGCCTGCCTCTGCCTTCCAAGAGATGGGATTGAAGGTGTGGGCCCTCATCCACTGGCAAGTTCTGTATTTCTATGAATCCAGCCTCATATCACTTTTATATATATGAGTGTTTTGCCTGCACGTGTGTGGACTAATGTATATGCAAGAGGCCAGAAGAGGGCATCGGATCCCATGAAGTTGCACTTACAGATGTTGGTGAGGCCACCGTGTGGTACTGGGAACTGAACCTGGGTTCGCTGTATGATCAGTACATGCTCGTAACTGCTGAGCCATCTCTCCAGCCCTCTTCCTCTGATTCTCAAGCTAAAATGACACTGGGAAATGCTAAGAGTGTGTAAGGACTGAAATGTGTACAAACATATCTAATCTTAGATCACAGATTTTGATGCAGACGAGGTCAAGAGTACCAGAGATGCGCCTGTGTTGCTGGCAGTCAAACTGGATAAATACCACAGTCTGAATGAGGAACTTGATGTCTTGGTAAGACAGACCAATGCCTTATGGTCCCTTTTACCCCCAGGGCCAGCCATTACATTTGAAGAAGTTATCAACCTTCAACGTATTATTAAAGTGTCATTAAAATATTCACACTGGCACTGTGGCAGTACTGTCGCCAAAAATATGAAAGTATTTTCATGTACATATCAGGCTGGAGAGATGGCTCAGTGTTTAAGCTGCAATTCTAGAGGACTCAGGTTCAATTCCCAACACTTGCAAGGTAGCTCACAACTGTCTGTAAATCCAATTTCAAGAAATCCAATGCCTTCCTCTTACCTCTCAGAATACCAGATATGCAATGAATATACAGACATATATGCAGGTAAAACATCCATACACATAAAATAAAATTTGATTTTTAAAATGCTTATAAAAATATAAATATTGCTCAACATAATTTGTTTTTAGGCTAATACATATGCCTTTCAAAACACAGAAGCCAAAAGGTAACGTGCTTTTATTTTCCCCGTTTCTAGGGATCCAACCCAAGGCTTTCCTCCTGCCAGGCAAGCATTCTACCTACTCCTAGCTGTAACCCTCCTTTTTGAAGTGTTTTGTCTTAAAAATGTTCTTTATTTGCATGTATGTACATCTGTGCCCTCCGAGGCCAGAAGAGGATGTCATATCACCTGGAGCTGGTGTTATATAGTTGAGTATGAACTGTTTGATGCCGGTGCTGGGAACCAAACTCGAGTCCTCCGAAAGAGCAACGGACCGTGCTCTGGACTGCTGAGCCATCTCTCCAGTCCGTATTTATTTTTTGAGATAGGATGTTACTGTCTCGTTCAAGCCAGCCTTCCTCCCATAATGAAATCTCCATGATCTCACTGTAATGGAAAAGACCGGAAATGCTTCTGACAGAGCAGAGAAATCTGTCCTTTCTTTCTAAATGACTTAAGAGCAGACTTCGCCGGGCGTGGTGGCGCACGCCTTTAATCCCAGCACTCGGGAGGCAGAGGCAGGCGGATTTCTGAGTTCAAGGCCAGCCTGGTCTACAAAGTGAGCTCCAGGACAGCCAGGGCTACACAGAGAAACCCTGTCTCGAAAAGCAAAAAAAAAAAAAAGCAGACTTCAGCACTCTATTCATTACGTAGCCATTCACCTTTAAAAGAGAAGAAAAGTGACAGTCCATGCCTGTCATCCCCGAACGCTAGAGACGAGGAAAGGAGGGCTTCAAAGTGTGACTAATTAAGGCTATACATTGAGTTCAAGGCCAGCCTGGCCAACTTAGGGAGGCCCTGCCTCAAAATCATCATCACCATCATCATCATCATCATCATCAGTGTCCTGGAAGTAGGGCTCACCTATCAGAAGCTAGACCCTAGGTTCTTTTCCTATCCTGGAAAGAAAAGGGAAGGAAAGAGAGGGAGGGGCTGTTGCAGCCTCTATAGCATTCTGCTTTACCTTGCTCCATAGGGTCCTCCTTTACCAATATATGAGTATATGTAAAATGTAAGGAGACTGAAAATCACTCTTTCTTTAAAGATTTATTTTATGTATATGAGTACATTGCAGCCGGACAGATGGTTGTGGTTGCTGGGATTTGAACTCAGTACCTCTGCTCACTCTGGCCCCTCAGGCTCTGGCCCAAAGATTTATTTATTATTATATGTAAGTACACTATAGCTGTCTTCAGACATGCCAGAAGATCCCATTATGGATAGTTGTGAGCCATCATGTGGTTGCAGGGATTTGAACTCAGGACCTTCAGAAGAGCAGTCAGTGCTTTTAATCGCTGAGCCATCTCTCCAGCCCTGAAAAATCACTCTTGGCACTGCTATTTAGTAGGTTGTTTTCTGCAGTTTTTCTTCTATAATTTCTTTGAAAATTAGCTTTGAGAGAAAATTATTAATAAACTTTCCTAATGACCCTAAATGCCACTCTCAAAGAAATTAACTTTTTATTTAAAACTTTTATTACATTTGATTGATATGTGTGTGTTGTCATGCAAAGTGCCATGGCACACATGGAGGTCAGAGGACAACTTGCAGGAGTTGGTTTTTTCCCTTTCTGTGTGGGTCTGGGGGATAGAACTCAGATCATCAGCTATGGCTACAGGTGCCTTTCCATACGAAGCCACCTCGCCAACCCATATAATATTTAATTTCAATAGTATTCTTGCAAAAAAAATGGACAGTAGGCTGGACTGTGAAGTACATGAAGCCAAGCCTTAGACCCGTGTATTGTTTGCGAGGGAGGGTCTACATTGTCACACACATCACAGCATGTCTCTGTGTGGGCTGTCTGTGCAAAGGATGGTGACGAGACCTAGGTGTGATTCATGTTTGCAGGTACTAGCAGATGCTTGGCTATTTGCAAAGCTATTTCACAGTAGAAAATAACAGAATCAACAAAAGTCTATCATAACCACTGCTCTGTATGCAACCCACCCCCAGATCCGGCCATCTGTGTCATGACTCACTCCATTAGAACTCAGTTTCAGAGGACAGTACAATAAGTTAGAGCCGATGGGTTTCATTTTATTTTACACCCGTTACATGGTGGTTTCCAGGTTACATTTTTGCTGATGTCTCTCCATAGATTACAAAGCTGGGAGGGCTTCTGGAGAGCAAAGAAGACCACTACAGCAGACTCATTGAGGAGAATGACAAGTACCGGAGGCACGTAGGCAGCCTGATAAATAAGGTACTCATCTCCCCGCAGAAACAAAACAGAACAAAACAAAACCTACTTCAGAAAATGTCAGGCTAGGGTGTGGCCCAGATGGGAGGCCGTCTGCCCAGCGTGTGCCCTGCTTTTGGTCCTCAGCATAAAGACGAAACCAAACACCGATGCTAAACTTAACCCCAACATCACATCAGATCTAACGGAACTCCAGAAAGAAAGGGATCTGAGGTTTGCCACTTTTACCCCTAGTGCACCCCCCCCCATCTCCCAATGCATGTTAAATGCCCCCATTAGCTGGGTAGCTAGCTGGGAAGTGCTCAAGAAAGTCTTAATTTTGTTCCTTTACCTTCAAAGTAATTAAACATCTTACTAAGTTAGTGTTTTACTTTACTGTTTTGTTTGTTTTCATTTTGGTCTTTTGCGACAATGTGGCCCAGTCTGGCCTTGGAATCCCAAATTCTGTTGCCTCAGCCCCACAGGTACTGAAATTGCAGGCATAAGCCAACCAAGACTGCATTAGTTTAACCTAATAGGCTATAATTGTTACCTGGCCCCTCTGTCACTGTGAGGAACACAGTAGATTACAGTGAGTTTCTGGGACTCCCGTTTCCAGTGATGAGAGGATTTAACGCCCTTGTTATTCATATTTTTTTCTTTTCTTTCTTTCTTTCTTTTTTTTTTTTTTTCGAGACAAGGTTTCTCTGTATAGCCATGGCTGTCCTGGAACTCACTTTGTAGACCAGGCTGGCCTCGAACTCAGAAATCCACCTGCCTCTGCCTCCCGAGTGCTGGGATTAGAGGTGTGCGCCACCACACCTGGCATTATTCATATTTCTGATACCAAAATAGAAAACGAATATTTTGTCTGTTGTAAAAATTTTACTTATTGCCATCAAATAATTAAACTTCAACTTGTAAAGATTTTTAAAAGAAGAAAACAAAATTAAATACAAATACTTGTATTTATAAAAAAAAAATTGTTTTCTCAAGGTAACATCATATGAAGAAATTATCAAATGTGCTGACCAAAGACTTGAGATATCCCATTCTCAGATTGCACAGTAAGTTAAGAAAACTATTTTTTTTTAATTTTTTGATTATCTACTGATGTTTTGTTTTATTTTCTGACTTCTAAGGTTTTTTTCCCTCTGACTCTTAGAAATAGGATAACAGGGCGTGCTGTATCCTTTAGTATAGACTAAACCATGACACACACACACACACACACACACACACACACCCGCCAACCTGGTTCCAAACAAGCTACTTTATTACTTCTTGCATCTGTGGCACAGCCTGGCTTCTGGCAGACTGCTTCCTTGCCTTCTACTGTTTCCGAGGGTTTTACAGCTTTTTCTGAGAATTTTGGTATTACAAATGAACTTCTTAAAAAGGTACCACCAGCTTATATTTAATCCAAAGCAAACGTATCTCAGGGAGTTTGAGACTTATAATCTTGGATTTCGTTTATTTATTTATTTTTTTTAAATCTTCATTGGCCTTGGGTAACCTGGCTGCTAGGCTGAGAGGGGCTGTTCCTGTCTTCCTGGCTGCTAGGCTGAGAGGGGCTGTTCCTGTCTTCCGGGCTGTCCAGCCACAGGAAGAGGTCTTACAAGAAGCAACCATGGCCCCACCCCTGTGGGTGGTAGAGCTAAGGTGAGGATTGGCCACTTGCCTGCCCGCCTGAAGGAGACACAAGAAGTCAAAGGCTTTATTCTCTCCAGCTGACTATGTCAGGAATCAGCTGTCTTCACTGCATCCCCACCAACACCAGCTCCATCCACCACCAACTACCAGGATGGTAGTTCCAGCTTCTGGGTGGATGATCTGCAGAACAGACCTGGGCTTGTCAGCACTGCCTCCCTCCCCACCCAATCGTCACCCACCTGGTGGACAGACAGCCACCACACAGCAGACTCTCAGGGGGCTGTAGGGCAAATTGGTCCTGAGAGCCCCAATATCGAGCATGGCAGTCAGTCGGTCATCAAGTTTGCCAAAGACCACCCTGTGCTCCAGAACTAAGCAGGCAGTGTCCTCTGCACAGTTGGTGAGCACCTATGGGCCCATTTGGAAGCTGGACCACAGCTCAGCAATGGGAAACAGCACACAAGACTTCCTTCCTCCTTCAGTGACAGCTTTGTGGCAGGGTTACTCCCACAGCGTAAAGAGGAACTGCTGAGCACCAGCAACTGTTGCTTGCCAAATCACTTACCCCAGAGAGCCACCCTGCAGCTACTCTTTCCCTGCCAGGGTATCACCAGCCCACAGCTCCACTCCCCAGAGTTTGTGATACCCTGTTCTGCCTGTCAGAGGATCCCCTAACCAGAGTGGGAGAACAGCCCCCACGCATGTAGTTGATTACCTGAGCATCTGTTTGCAAACCCACACAAATGAGAAACCTTACCACTGACAGAGGCAGCTGTGGGTAGACATGCAGGTTCCAATAAACTGGCGCTGGCACTACTGCAATACACAGGACATGGATCTTCCATCGTGACCCAGCCTTCTCCAGATGGGACTGCCCAACCTTACACTTCCTGGGCAGCTAGGTGTGCTGGTGTGTCTTTAATCCCAGCCCTTGGGAATGCAGTGCAGATGGATCTTTTGAGTTTGAGGTCAACCTGGTCTACAGATGAAGTTCCAGGACTGTCCGGGCTACACAGAGAACCCCCACACCCACCCCGTCTTAAAAAACTGAAAACCAACCAAACCAACAAAAGTTATTGTGCAAGCCCGAACAACAGAATGTCCAGGACACAGTTCAACCTGTCCTCCAGACCCCAGACTTTCACATCCTTTCCAAGAAGGGCAAGCTGACTAGCCTAGCCTGGTTGATTATGAAAGTATACAACCTGGAGAACAGGAATCTAGATGACAGAGATCAATAGATGGGTCTAAGAGCCACTCTTATCCCCATCCCAGATCCAAATTCTGAACATGTGTGTATACAAAATGTCCGAGATGGGTTGGAAGTTTGGGGTATCAGGGTTTATGTCAGGTCCAAGTTAGGAAGAGGAAGACAAGAACTCCCTCAGCTTGTTTCTACAACACAGATGCAGAGATTGTCCTGTGTGCTTTCAATTTCTAAAAATGATGACCAACATTAGAAGCAGAAGAAATTGAGGCATAGAAAATGTTCTAACATCTTAAATAGTGGCACAGTTCTAAGGGTACAAAATGATCTATGTTATGACCTATATCAGGTAAAAACATCTGCTGAGAGTGTGTGTGTGTGTGTGTGTGTGTGTGTGTGTAAGCCAAAGGGACTCAGTTATCTCCTTCCACTGTGGGTTCTGGGGATTGAGCTTAGCTTGAGGCTTGTGTGCCAAGAGCTGTTGCCCACCAAGCTATCTCACTGGCCCCTACATTCTGCCCACCTTTGGTGTTTCCTGAGCCCTGCCAGCCTGGTTTTTTGACTTTCATTTCCTTGGTAACTTGACTTCCATCTGTCACTTTCAATCTGTGACTGGCTTTTGCCATTATGTTGTATTTCCTAGAGACAGAAGAAGCTTGGCTCTTCCTTTTTAATCCCGGCAGCCATTCAGTGTCTTAACTGGTTAATTGGACTTTAACCCACTTACACTTAGAGTTAACGCTGAGAGCTGTGTTGCTTCCTGTGGCTTGGCTGGTTGTTTTCTGGTTAACTGGGTTATTACTTATTCTTGTCTCTCTGTCCATCTGAGGGGTGTGGGTCTGGGGGCTCCTTGTTCAGAATCTTCCTCCTCTCTAGTTAAGGTCCCTTTTAAGTATCCTTTGCAGTGCTGGCTTGGTGGTCTTGGGTTGTTTTATTGTGTGTTTGTCTTGAAACATCCATATTTCTCTAACATTCTGGAAGACAGTTTTCTGGATAACCTTGTTTGGAAGGCAATTTGATTCTAGAACTTGAAATATATCATTCCATTCTTTGGATTTAGGGCTTCCTTTGAGAGGTTTGATGTACTAGGTTTACCTTTGAATCATTCCGTTCTTTCTGGTTAGAGGTTTGATGCACTGTGTTTGCCTCTGTAGTGAGTTGGCCTTTTTTTTACTTGTAGTTTTTAGTTCTGTTTGTTTTGAACCTTTTTTTTCCCTAGCATGTTGACTATGTGCCCTGAAGAGTCTATTAGAGATTCTAAATGTCTCTCTTGCTTGGATCTATATCTGTCTCTGAATCTCTGTCTCTGTCTTTCTCCCTGTCTCTGCCTCTGTCTCTCTGCCTCTGTGTCTCTGTCTCTGTCTGTCTCTGTCTCTCTCTCTCTGTCTCTGTCTCTCTCTCTCTCTCTCTCTCTCTCTCTCTCTCTCTCTCTCTCTGTCTCTCTCTCTTTCAATGCCTAAGAATAGAAACCATGCAAATCTCTAGCAGGCCAACAGAATGCTGTGGCCATGCTATGACACCACCAAGCATCTTCCTGTGGTAACACAACCCCAGATTAGGAGCTCTGTTAACACACTCCCCCAGGGCTATACGGGGCGTGCACTATGCAAACAAAGATAGCTGAATGGCATGCTATATTGCTATGATCTATTCTTGGTTTTAGCTCTGGAACCTATAAAGGGAAAAATTAACCAAGTGTTCTGAATTGCCAGAAAAATGTTCAGCTTCTGTGGGGGTTTGAATGAGAATGGCTTCCATAGGCTCTTAGGTTTGAAGGCTTGGTTCACTGTTTGTGGAACTGTTTGGGAAGGATTAGGAGTTTTGGCCTTGTTGGAGAAAGTGTGTCCCAGGAGGTGAGATTGGAGGTTTTAAAAGCCCATGCCAGGCTGGCTCTCTCCCTCCCTCCCTCCCTCCCTCCCTCCCTCCCTCCCTCCCTCCCTCCCTCCCTCCCTCCCTCTCTCTCTCTCTCTCTCTCTCTCTCTCTCTCTCTCTCTCTCTCTCTCCACTTGCTGCTTGTGGATTAAAATGTAAACTTTCCATCTGCTGCTTCAGTGCCATGTCTGCCTGCTTCCTGCCATGATGACAATGGACTCACCATCTAAAACTGTCAACAAGCCCCCAACTAAATGCTTTCTTTTGTTGTCTGGGTTATGGTGGTTTGTTTGTTTTGTTTTCCTCACAGTAATAGAACAGTGACTAAGTCTCCAAAGAATCTACAAAATATTCATCTAGAAAAGTTCATTTTTGTGTAAAATGCAATTGTTTCTTTCTTTAGTTTGGAAGAGAGGAATAGACATTTAGAAGATTTAATTAGAATGCCCAGAGAGAAAGCCAGAAGGCCAAGGTAAGTTTTCCTTGTGTTTAAAGAAAATAATGTCTTTAAAATTCATATAGTAAATACTACATTTCATTTTTTCTCCCCTTACATTTTTATTTAAGATAATAAGATCAATATGAAGGATTTTGTGCTTTCCTAGTATAAAGTGGTTGCCTGATCAAAGTTTCTTGTAGGCCTTACATAGTGTCACATACCTAAGTTTCTTGTAGGCCTTACATAGTGTCACATACCTAAAAACCCCAGCCATCCTGGAGGCTAGCCTGCAACGTTTAGCAAGATCCTGTGTCAAAAACAGTTTTTTTTTTAAATCTTATTTTTGATATGGTTTCATATGCTTTAAAAAAACAAAAACCACCACCACCATCACCTATGTTTTGCTATGTAGCACAGATTGCAATACAAGCTCCTCCCACCAAGCGCCCCAAGCTCTGAGATTGCAGGCACCCTCCACTTACCTCATTGCTCTCAGGGTTTTGTGGAGCCTGAATTGGCAGGCTTCTGCCTGCCCTCTCAGAAGCCGTAAGCGGGATTCTACAAGGGTTATAAGCAAGGTGCTTGTCTTCAATAAAAACCCTTACCTTCTACATGCTTATAAGACGACTCTCTATTTGCATGAAACCCTGAAATCTATATGTTTTAGAAAAGTCTCGGCCAGTCATGTAGCCCAGTACTGTAGGGTACTCAAGCGTGTCGGGCGACTGTGAGAACAGTTGGGTTCCAGCTTCAGCGATCCATATACTAAAATCGAAAAGTTAGAAAAAAATCCTAGCTATTTTATATGATCACCTTGCAAACACTAGTTTAAATCTGCTCAGGGGTTTTGATTTCTAAAACAGCATGAATTTTCTCTTGCGTTGTAGAAACAAACCATGGGATCTATTTCTAGAATTATTTTTAAAAAATTTTAAATATAATTTTACACATTTACCAGTTGAGACATTTGTTTACATATCACATTTATTTTTGCACTGAATTTGAGGCTTATATATATGGATTTATTGACTTTGAAACAAGAGAAAGAGTTCATAGGACCCTCCCAGCTGGTAAGCCCATTTGTGTGAAAACTCCACATCTGTGAATAACTCTGAAGGCTTGCTTGAGCTGCTGACCTCAGTGTGCCAGTCAGAAGTTCAGCCTTAGAATTCCTCTACATCTTTTAAAAGTGTGGCTCTGATATGTCCACTTATCTCTGGCCATAGAAACAGTTGAATTTACAGATTAAGAGATAGTCCTAGATGTCTCTAGATGTCTAACTTTTTAGAATGTTTTTATTTCATGTATATATGTGTCTGTGTGTAGGTATGTACACATGAGTGTAGGTGACTCCAAAGGCCAGAGGCTTGGAACTGGAGTTACAAGCTATGGTGAGCCACCTGACATGGGTGCTGGAAACCAGACTCTGGTCCTCTGTAAGAACAGCGAGGCCTCTCAGACATCTCTACCCCAGATGACTAATTATTGCTTCATCTCGAGCAAGAAGATTTTGTAGGTTTCATTTCAAAGCTGAATCTTGACCTAAGTAAATTAGGAGCCTATTAAATATAAGGAGACTGTGGCACCGTATTTTATTTATATGCACCAAGGATGGTCCTCACTAAGGGTGGTCCTCACTGAGGGTGATCCTCACACTGTGAGGGTGGGCCACACACTGTGTTGAAAAGTTTCATTGTTTTAGGGTCTCATAGTTTGATATAAATGACAAGTTCTTGAAAGTGAGAGACAAATATGCTAAATAATGACATGCCTTTTCACCATAGTCGCTATTTTAGCCTTCACTCCCTATTTTTACATCATTTTCCTTCTTTCTTACAGACCAAGATTAGATAATCACCCAAAGTCCTTGACCTTGATAAGTCATCTTCAGGGCCACCATAAAGAATGTTCTATTTCCATGTGAACTGACTGTAATACATGATTAAATATTCATTCCTGAAGTTATGTTAACTTATTTGTGTGTGTGTGTGTGTGTGTGTGTGTGTGTGTGCAACGAGTGTGTGCGTGCATGCCTGAGTGTCTTAGGTGGAGGAAAAACTTAGGTGTTCCTCCCCAGGAGTCATCCGTGCCATTTCTGGACACGGGCTCTCTCACTGGCCCATGAACTTACCTAGTAGGCTAGGCTGGTTGGCCAGTGAGCCCAGGACTCCTCCTGTCTCCGTCTCCATAGTGCTAAGACTGCCAGTGTGAAGCACTTTCCAGCGCTTTCAAAATGTGCGCTTTAGAAATGTGAATCAGGTCCTCACACTTGCTCTCCAAACATGTGACCTATTGAAGTTATTTCCTGCTTGGTGTCCTGTTTGCCCCAGTCCATCCCTTTGTCAAATCCCCAAACTAGGCTGGAAGTGTAGCTGTTAATCAACACATTCTGTCCACGGATATGCAGAAACCGTTTCATCTCACCAAAGGCAGGTTACACTTAAATCAGTCAGGTACATCGGGCATGGTGGCACACGTCTTTAATCCCAGCACTTGGGAGGCAGAGGCAGGTGGATTTCTGAGTTTGAGGCAAGCATGGTCTACAGAGTGAGTTCCAGGACAGCCAGGGCTACCCAGAGAAACCCTGTCTCAAAAAAAAAAAAAAAAAAAAAAAAAATCAGTCAGGTACAAGAGGGAGTATGTGTGGTGTGTATTCCGAAGCACATGCTGAACTAGTCATATGATCACACTTCTATCTGTGGGAGAGCTCTATCCAGCAGAGCCTCTAACACTTGTGTCTGTGGGAGAGCTCTATCCAGCAGAGCCTCTAACACTTGTGTCTGTGGGAGAGCTCTATCCAGCAGAGCCTCTAACACTTGTGTCTGTGGGAGAGCTCTATCCAGCAGAGCCTCTAACACTTGTGTCTGTGGGAGAGCTCTATCCAGCAGAGCCTCTAACACTTGTGTCTGTGGGAGAGCTCTATCCAGCAGAGCCTCTAACACTTGTGTCTGTGGGAGAGCTCTATCCAGCAGAGCCTCTAACACTTGTGTCTGTGGGAGAGCTCTATCCAGCAGAGCCTCTAACACTTGTGTCTGTGGGAGAGCTCTATCACAGCAGATCCCCTATGAACGTGGAAACAGAAAATATGTTGTTTGCTCAAGTCTCTGGACACATGGACATAGTGGTCCACCAGAACCCCCACGGGGTTCAGACCTGTCTTTGGGGAAGGGGTCTTATGACCTGTTTGGGTGGATGACCTGGAGGGCTCTGGATGGATGAGGAACACAGTGCAGGGGAGGCCCAGCCAGCACTGGGTCAGCTGAGATTGACAGCTCAGCAATCCAACGAATTCATTTTAAAGAGAAATAGGAGTGCGGTTGTGGTGATTTAAATACAAATTCCCTGCCTGCTGGACTTACTTGTTTGAATGCTTGGCCATAAGGAGATGTGGCCTTGATGAAGAAAGTGTATCCTGATAGAGACACACTTTGTGGTCTCTTATGCTCAAGCTATGCCCAGTGTGGCACACAGTTTCTTTCCTATTTCCTTTGGACCAAGAGGTAGAACTCTCAGCTCCTTCTCCGGGACCATGTCTGCCTGCTGCCACCATGATGATAAATGGGCTGAACCTCTGAAACTGTAAGCCAGCCCCAATTAAATGTTGTCTTTATAAGAGTTGCCTTGGTCATGGTGTCTCTTCACAGCATTAAAACCCTTTATGAACAGTAAGAATGATAAAAATCAGAATATTTTTTAAAATCACATAAAAGCATCGAACCTAGCTTATGACCAGCTAACAGAGCCGCAGCCCCTAGCAGTGTCTCCATTCAGTGAGGTGTTCATGAGAGCTGTGGTGTGACCCAGTGCAAGGAGATACCTTCATTATAATTCATGCCCCTGGCGTCCTGGGATCCTCTAGGAAACCCGAACATGCTGGGGGAAGCCAACTATTAAAGAGATAGCTGCCTCTAGACTCTGCACGCAGTTGGGATGAAGCAGGTGAAAGGAAGCCCCCACAGGCCATCCAAAAGCAGGGCCCTGTGCAGAAGCTCTGAGCTCAGGCATCTCCCTGCCTCCCTGATGGAGGGTATCTCAGAATGCAGACGCCCCTCTTGGTACATGGCTCAAGGAGGAGGCCCCTTATAAGCCAGTCCTTTAAGAAACATAAGTGGGACATTTCTCCCTTGGAGACCATCCCACTCTCAGGAGTTCTTGCTTCATATATCTATATCCATAGAAAGATAGATAGACAAACAGACAGACAGACATCCTCAGTTAAGGGGGAGGGGGAAGCTAGGTGTGGTGGTGCACACCTTTAATCCCAGCCCTGAGGAGGCAGATGTGGGTAGATCTCTGTGAGTTTGAGGCCACTTTAGTCTACAGAGTGAGATCCACAACAACCAGAACTACACTAGAGAGACCACATCTTAATCAATTAATTAACTAATTATATAGTGAAACTGCTTAAAGGGAGAAAGAATGATTAGATGGGGCTGGAGAGATGGCTCAGAGGTTGAAAGCACTGACTGCTCCTCCAGAGGTCCTGAGTTCAATTCCCAGCAACCACGTGATGGCTCACAACCATTTATAATGGGATCTGGCGCCCTCTTCTGGCATGAAGGCATATATGCAGGCAGAACACTGTACATAATAAACATGTTTTTAAAAAGAACCATTAGATGTTTTTGATAAACTGTGTGGCAGGCTGTGAGTAAGATGCTGAGGAGGTGAAGAAGAAGAGGTAGAGATCACAAGGATAGTCCTGTGTAGGAAGTGAGATGAGGAATGGTTCAGAACCCTGCACAGGGTGATGGTCCTGCGGCTGGAGGAGCTGGTAGGAAGTGGCCCCAAAGGACAGAGAGGACTCTGGGAAGGCTTTTCAGAAAGTCTGGCTCTGAGCAAGGATCTCCACCACTGACTGGGTAGTTCCAGGTTGAAAGAGGAAAGCCAAGCATGCCCAAAACATACAAGTCTGAGATGCCTGTCAATCCTGGACCCATAAGTCAGGTTTGAAAGCTAAGCGCTTCCCGTGGCAAGAGATGAGGATGGTCACAAAGAACAATAACCACCCTAGCAAACTTAAACTTGATCCCCAAGAGCTCCCGGAGGGACTCCAGTCAGGGAGTGATGTGGAACTTGCTCTTAGGGGTCTTTCACGGGAGGGCTGATGGAGGTGACACTAGAATCGGGAATACTGTGAAGCTACTCAGGCAAGAGAAACTGTGGCAGACAGTGGCTGTGGCCATTAAGGGGGAATGAGGCTGTGCAGTGATCTCCTGGGTAAAGTGGAGAGTATGTGGTAACTTGTGAGCTGTGAACACTAAGAGAAGGCTTCCAGATGCCGAGCAGAGTTGGTCTGGATGCATGGTGGTCACCTTTTACGTGCCTTTAACTTCAGTACTCTAATGGTTGGGGCAGGAGGACTGCCATGAGTTTGAGGCTAACCTGGGCTACATAGTGAGTTTGAGGCCAGATTGGGATACACAGTGAAATCCTGTCTCAAAACAAAACGGTAAGAGGGGCAGCAGGTTTATAGAGAGGTGTGAAGAGCTCGTATAGCTGGTTGAAGATCAGCATAGTATATGCTGAGAAGGCGTGTGCTAGGAGCAGAGCTGAAGGGAAGCAAGGGATGCTTGATGGCACGCGGCCTTGGAGAAGAGCGACCAGCATAGCCTAAGGACTGGACAGAGGACGGGAAATCCAGGCTGCCAACTGAACAGGAGCCAGAGGCTGACGGTTTGCTTCTCGCCTGGGGTCTCACCTTAGGGGCTTGGGACAAGACAGAGGTTGCCTATGGCCCCTGCTGCTGCTTTCTCTGCGCCAAGCTTTGGCTACACCGCAGCCAAAGTGATCCTGTGTGATCACTGTGCTGTCTCCTGACCCCTTGAATCTGACTCTTTACGTCTTTCATGACTTACTCCACCGCTTTCACCGTCTCTCACGTCGACATTATAGCTACTGAATACTTACCCCTCCTCTGAAACACTCTTCATGCAAGCATCCTTTTCCCTGACTCCCCACTAGGCCTTCAGAGAGACTGGCCTCCATCCTCCTCCTCCTCCTCTCAGTTCTGCCCAGGGTTTCTTGCACTTGGCCCTGGCCTTCAAACTGCACCTGACCACTCTCTTCCCTCTCACCAGGGCCTTCCTTCCCATTCTGTAAGGAAAGTGTCCTGTGAGCCCTCATAGACCCAAAGCAGATAGGACTGACAGCCGTAGGTAGTGTATCCATTCTCCGAAGCTTAGTGGTCAGTACTTAGTAGTCCTGCATAGAGTAGTAGTCGTCGTCCTCCTGCACAGGGAGAGTCTAGAGCCTGGAAAAATGAGTGCTGGATGTTGTAAGGTGTTTTCTGTAAACTTCTGTTTGTCTGCCTGGTCCCAAGTCCCAGAATAATGACTCAGAGACTTAAATATGTTTACAAATGCCTTGGCCAAGTGCTCTGGATCGTTCCAAGACTAGCTTATAAGTTAATCATCCTTTTATAAGTTCTGCCATGTGGCTGGTTACCTGGTCCTCAGTTACATGTGACCGTCTTCCTCTGCATCTGGGGCCGAATCTCTCTTCCCTCATGCCTGTCTCTCCCCCAGAATCCTCTCTCTGTACCAGAACTTCCACCTTCCTGTTTCCTGCCTAAGCTAGTAGGACAACAGCATTTTTTTATTGGCAAGTGATTCTTCCATACAGTACAAGATATTATGCAGCTGGAGGGAAAGGGAAGCCTTATAGGAGCGTCCCTGGATTTAATGGCACAGTTAAAATCCAGGCCTAGTTGGACTACATTGAGAAGAAAACTGCAAAATGAGACATGAGACTGAAAGGAGAGGCCTCTGAGCCGTCAGTTTTGAAAGGTGGTATTAGAGGGAAGTGGATGTTGACGGGGTGATAATACTGAGCAGCCTTCACTGTGGTGTAGAGAGGGATGCTCTAAAACCATGTCTCTACACAGGGGCTGCCATCTAGACTGCAAAGGATGACTGGCTTTCGATTGGCCTATAAACATTTTACTGCAAGAGAAAGGAGGGCAGAGCCTGAGGGGACAGAGGCAGGTTAAGTGGTGGGTTTTGTGGTGATCAATCTGGTGGCTGGATTGCCCATGTTCTTTTTGAAGTGTGGGCTAGGGAAGGAATGGTGGCTCCCCTGCTAATTGCGGAGCTGGCCAGGACAGCTTCATTTTCTGTTCCCTTTTCCCACGGACATTTCCCCCTCCTGAGAGGTATACAGCAGAAAAATTTAATTATTCTCAGCTCTTTACCACATGGAAGAACTTAAGTATTTGTTCATACGCAGTAAACACAATTGTTTCAACCAATATATTATTGGACATATCATAAAAAGCAGACTACAAATTTAAGGAGAAAAGATGTAAGAATATCAAAATCATTATCCCATTGATTCAACAAGTATTTCTGAGCTGGGCTTGTGGGTATACTCCTAAAGTACTGGCACCCGGGAGGCTGAGGCAGGAGGGTTCAAGGCTTAAGGCCAACCTGGGGCTATACAAGATGGCCCTGTCTCAAAACAAAATGAAGTTTTCTCATGTCAGACTGTTTTCTGTGTCATGGTATATTGACATCCAGGAGACCCAAGAGCTACGGATTGTGTAAGAAGACAGGAAATGCTATGAGGGGTGACTTGAGAGGAAGAAGAGGCATGGGGGAGTTGGGAGGATGCTAGGAACCAAACTTGGGTGGTCTGGAAGAACAGCCCTCTCTCCAACCCAAGGGTTGTAATTTTAAAGCAGGCCAGGGTTAAGGGCAGAAGGTGAGGGATGAGAGAAGTTCTGAAGGACATGCAGTCACCTGGAGGGTACAGAGGCTCATGGCCTTTTCATGGTGCTGAAGCAAACTTAAGTATAAAGGGAAGTGATTGTCTGCTCCCACAAATTAGCAAGGAATCGAATGACCAAAGCAGAGATCTGTCTGAACAGTGCCAGTGAGATCACCCTGGATGTCCCACGTTTCTAGAAAACAAGATACCTTCCAAAAGATAGGTCAGAGGTTTCGGGGAGACAGGGGGCCCTGAGAAGGCTGAAATTAGTAGATGGGACTTTGCAATCAAGGCTGTGTCGTGATAACTCACTCAACCTGCTCTGAGCTGCTCATGTCAGGATGTTCTGTTGCTGTGAAGAGACACCAGGACCCAAGACAGCTCACACAAAAGAAAGCATGTTATTCAGGCTTGCTTACAGTTTCAGAAACTGAGTCCACTATCATCAAGGCAGAGAGCATGGCTGTACACAGGCAGAATAAAGCTGGAGAGGTGCTACATCCTGATCCACTGGCGGCAGGAAGAGAGAACTGGTCCTGGCAAGCTTTTTAAACCTCAAAGCCCACCAGCAGTGACATACTTTCCCCCAACAAGGCCACACCCACCCCAACAAGGCCACACCTCCTAATCTTTCTCCAATAATGCTACTAAGTATTTCAATATATGAGCCTCTGGGGGCCAATCTTATTCAAGCCACCACAGCTTTTTGTTTGTTTTTGCGGTTTCAACAAACTTGTCCTTGTGTAGCAGTAGTTAGTTAACCACTCTGTGCTCCCAACAGGTTGCACACCCACACCTGCCCAAGAGGTATCTGGATTCTTGAATGAAAGATACACACACACACACACACACACACTCCAGTTAATTTTAATGTGTCTTAACGGCTGGGCGTTTCTAGTCTCACTGCTAGCAAACACTCCCCTCTGGTACTCCTCAATTAAGATCTTTTAAAATCTATATTTCGAGCCGGGCGTGGTGGCGCACGCCTTTAATCCCAGCACTCGGGAGGCAGAGGCAGGCGGATTTCTGAGTTCGAGGCCAGCCTGGTCTACAAAGTGAGTTCCAGGACAGCCAAGGCTACACAGAGAAACCCTGTCTCGAAAAACCAAAAAAAAAAAAAAAAAAAAAAAAAAAAAATCTATATTTCATCTCTGAACACAGTTGGGGAAGTGGCCTGTGTCAGTGGGCCTTTAGGTCTGGTCTTTCTTCTTTCTTCTTGTCATGACAATCTCTGCTTCTTTTCTCTGTTTTGTTTCCAACCCTGTGCCAATCTCAAAGTCTCATTTCAGTCTGTCTGCCTAGCCGTTGGCTGTTGGCTCTTTATTGAGCCATCAAAAACCAGTTGGGGACAAGGACCTTCAGCATATTCCTGACTTGGGAGATTGGAATTCAAAGCATTAAAACCAATTCCCAAATCTCATCCTTTCTGTCCAAATTAAAAAAAAAAAACTCTTAGACATAATTTGAGCATAACCATAACACATAAATTACAAAGTATGATAATATATAATTAACATCCAGTCCATCATATTTATTAACAATATAAAGTATTTTACCTTTTACCCTAACTTAAAGAGCTTACCATTCTATACCTGAATTATGTTCTGATTTTAGCTTGTATTATGTCTTAGTCAGGGTTTCTATTCCTGCACAAACATCATGACCTAAAAGCAAATTGGGGAGGAAAGGGTTTATTCAGCTTACATTTCTACATTGCTGTTCATCTCTCAAGAAAGTCAGGACTGAAACTCAAGCAGGTTAGGAAGCAGGAGCTGATGCAGAGGCCATGGAGGGATGTTACTTACTGGCTTGCTTCCCCTGGCTTACTCGGCTTGCTCTCTTACAGAACCCAAGACTACCAGCTCAGGGATGGCACCACCCACAATGGGTCCTAACCCCTTGATCACCAACTGAGAAAATGCCCCACAGCTGGATCTCATGGAGGCACTTCCCCAACTGAAGCTCCTTTCTCTGTGATAACTCCAGCTTGTGTCAAGTTGACACCCAAAACCAGCCAGTACACATTACCATCTGAAAAGCATCCTTTCAAATCTATATCATCTCTTTCAAGGCTAAACAACTTAAGTTTGCTTGTGAGACTATAACTAGTCTTCAACCCCATCAAATATCCAAGATCCTTGTATTTAATCCGGGAGTGCCCCCTGGCACAAGAAACTGACAAGGACTGTAACTGAGGGGAAGGTACAGAGACACTGTCCTTGTACTGAAGATCTCACTGTCTCCCTTTCTGAGGTCTGACTTCAGGTGGTGGCACTTCTGACTCCTTAATGTTCATAGAATTTATAGACAGTCTCTTTCCCCTGTTCAGGTCAGACATGTGTTCATCTGATCTGAACCTACTGGGGTTAATTAAATTGAGATATAGTCTGTGACTTCTACTTCAGTCATCTTCAACAATTCGGAGGGGAGTTTATTTGTCCCTATGTGGCTCAGAGGCTCCAATGATCCTGGTGGCTGCTTAACCTGTGTAGTGGTTTGAATGAGAACAGGCCCAGTAGGCTTGTGTTTGAATGTTATGTCCCAGTTGGTGGAACTGTTTGGTAAGGACTTATGTGAGGAGGTGCATTGTTGGGTGTGGGCTTTGAGGTTTCAAAAGTCCGTACCATTGGACTTACCTCTCTGCCTTGTCCTTTTGGGCTGAACATATAAGCTCTCAGCTTATATGTTATTAGCACTGCCTGCCTGCTCCCATTCTCTCTGATGCGATGGTCAGGAACTCACCCTCTGAGACTGTAAACAAGCCTACAAATCAAACACTTTCTTTTATAAGTTGCCTTGGTAATGGTATCTCTTCACAGCAATAGAAAAGTAACCAAGCCAGTCCCTGAATCAGGATTGTGTCTGGAGGTTCTCAGCCCAGCAGCTACATCCCGAGTGTTTCACACTGACCAGCTGAAGTTGCCAGGAATATGCCAGAAGTGAGATCTTTGGCCTAGAAACTGCAGAAAGGCTAGGTGATTGCTAAGTTTGGGTTGTTAAGAAAATTACAGAACTGAACCTCAGAGGGGGTTGTGGTGCAAGCCTAATGATCAGAGTTCAAGCCCAGAACCCATCTAAAATGTGGAATCAGTTCCCCAGAAGTTTTCCTTTGACTGACCTTTACATCTATCTCTGCGCTGGCAATTATACACCAGAGAGACAGAGTCAAATTTAAAAGAATAAAACTCCAGAACTCCGATTGTTTATTGCAGGGGGTAGAATTTTGTGACAAGGTGTTAACTCTGTAGCCCAGTCTTGCCCTGAACTCGCTACATAGCCCAGGCTGGTCTCCAGCTCGCTGCAATCCTCCTGCCTCCATCTCTCAAACTCTGGGGTTACAATGTAAGACATCACTTATGGCTTTTTAATTTTTTTTTGTTGTTGTTGTTTATTTTGCGTTATCCGCATCCTTTCCTTTCTGTCTTTCAACTGCCACACATGCGGGAAGTTTCCGCTCCTTGGTCCCTCAAAGATAAGCCTGCTCAGCCAGGCTCTCGCGGGAGCCCGGAGGCGCCCCTCGGCACCCCCCCCCCCCCCTTACCGCCGGCCACGTGACCTCCCGGCCCGCAGGCCCCGCCCCTGGGCGCTTAGAGGCCACGTCGACGGTGGCGGGGAGGGGCGACGGATGGCGCGCGTGCGTGCGTGCCCCGCCCCTCCACCGCGGCCCGGATGAAGAGTAACGCCATTACCGCCAGAGCCTCCGAGAGCCCTAGCGGACCCGCACTGGACGCTGATCGGCCGCACCATGAGACTCCTCCCTCGCCTGCTGCTGCTGTTCCTGCTGGCCTTCCCCGCCGCCGTGCTGCTCCGAGGCGGCCCCGGAGGTGAGAGACACGGGGCTGGGCTGGGGACCGCGGCCGACCCCCGGCTCTCGAGGGCCGTGCTGTCCCCCGCCCCGGGACCCCCCGCTGCTCGGCGCCCTCGGCGAGCGCGGGCCCGAAGCCCGCGATCCTCGGGACCCACGCCAGGGCCGGCCTCGGTTCTCCGCTCGCGCCCGCCGCGGGCCGCCCGTCCCCAGGCTCTGCGCTGACGTGTCTCTAGCCCCACGCCGGCGCGCCTCCATTCATTCGCCCACTGTCGATTCTCCTCCTCGGCGCGTGGATCGTGTTCGCCCGGCCCCTTCGCTCGCCCATCGCGGTCTGTGTGGACCGCGAGGCTCGGTGTCCAAATCCGTCCCCTTTCTCCGGCTGCTTGTCAGCCGCTACCGTAGAGTATGGCCGGATGGCCTCCTTCTTCCTTTTCTAATTTCTCTCCCTTCCCCTCCCTTTTCCAGTAAGTTTTTGCTGGTTGAAAATATGCTGCGAAAAAGTTATTTCGAGCTTTGTAAGTTTATTCTTTCCAACGATTGACCTGGGCTAAAAACTTGGCAGAATGTAAAAGCGTAGAAACTTGTTCCCCCTTGCCCGCCATGTCCATTAATTTTGCTAGTTTATAAAAACAACTAGTTTGAGTGGTCACCAGAAAGAATTCCTTTTCTTTCTCTAAGTTTCTGTGGCCCAGGGCATGAGAAATAAGGAGCCATGTTATGAGCTCTTTGGCCAAGCACACAGAAGTGCTTGGCTTCTACTTAGTAACTAGTATGACTTTGAATTATAGCTGTTAGGGATTTTGGCTTGGGAGTGTGGTGATGGGGACATAAGACAGATGTTGAGACCGAGTCTCATATAGGTAACCCTGGCTGCGTTGTAAGTTGGTGCCCTAGCTAGCACGTCCTTGAACTTATGATCCTTGTGCCTGTACCTCGGGGGTGCTGGGTTTCTGGGTGTCACCACACCCCGTGGATGAAGTGGTGGGGATGAACCCAGGGCTTCCATCGTGCCAGGCATGCAAGTCGCATATGCACACTATAACCTTAGACCATTGGGGTTTTCTTTCTTTCTTTAAAACGACTTTTGATAAATTACCTCTAAACTATGAATGAACTGTTTTAACTCGGGAAAGTAAAAAGACTTAAAAATACGTGGTCTTAAAGATACTGTGTTCTCTTGGGCTTTGCACATGTGGCTGTTCCCACATTTTCCCTCTCTGCTGGATTGCCACATCATCGCTCCCCAAGAAGTGGTAATAAGACCTGCTTGAACTTTAAAGGGCTTTGTAGAGTTTTGCCTGAAAGTGATGTTGTGTGATTTGTTGAGAAAGTTTTGTCAACAAGTCTCTGATTTATAAATTAGCATTATGATTAGCCCTTATTTTTTGATATTTTAAATGTCTGAAACAATGCTTGAAGTCATGTGCAAAAATAATTGGATTTTTTTTTCTTTGCCACTAACCACGAAGCTGCCACTGTTTATTTTAATTTTTTATTATATTTAGTGTGTGTGTGTGTGTGCCTGTCTGTCTGTCTGCCTTGTAGTCTATATCCAGAAGCTAGGGGACAATTTGCAGGGTGCATACCAAGAATGAAACTCACGTGGTCAGGCTTGGCAGCCAGTGCCCTTAACCACTGAGCCATTGGCTTGCCCTGGGTTTTTGGGTTTTTTTTTTTTTTTTTTTTTTGCCTTTTTATATTAAAAAGATTCCCATTAAAATTATAATGTAGTAGTTAAGACTACTAGTAAAAAATGTAAATATTTTTGTGCAGTGGCATTGCTCAACTGACCAGGGAGACTATATTACGATAGGTGGAACGTTTTCTTGTCTAGACCTCATGTTTAAAGACAATGATAAAAGGTTAACTGCTCATGTTTTATTTTATTTTCAGGGTCATTAGCTTTGGCTCAAGATCTTACAGAAGATGAAGAAATAGTGGAAGATTCAATAATTGAAGATGAAGATGATGAAGCTGAAGTAGAAGAAGATGAACCCACAGATTTGGTAAGTTCTGTATACCATATTTAGAATATAGCCGGGCGTGGTGGCGCACGCCTTTAGTCCCAGCACTCGGGAGGCAGAGGCAGGTGGATTTCTGAGTTCGAGGCCAGCCTGGTCTACAGAGTGAGTTCCGGGACAGCCAGGGCTACACAGAAACCCTGTCTCAAAACACCAAATAATAATAATAATAGAATATAGATGATATATTCTGAGCTAGAAATTCCATCTAAGAATACACTCTTTTTATAGGCAAGTTTGCCAATTACCTCTTCAATTATATGTGTATGGTTTTGTGTGGTACTTGGATGTGAGAGCAAATACTGGGGAGGCCAGGGGCGTTAGATCACAGGGAGCTGAAGTTGCAAACAGTTGTGACCTTTCAGACATGGGTCCCCTGCAAAAACAGTACTGCTCTGAGCCTCTGAGCTGTCTCCCCGGGGTTGGAATTGGCCTAAGGGCTAGTCACTGAGCATGAGCGCAAGGGCCTTCTGGAGTAGTGGGGAGACAGGGTACACTGGACAAGTCAAGATCATGTAGATGTGAATGTCGGTGGAACAGTGGAGGGAGGCTCGCACTAGACCCTGAGCTATTACATTTGGAGCCTGCAGCGCTTCGCTTCCTGGGTCTGTCTTTTTCTGTGCTTGTAACCTGCCATTGACTGCTATGGGGAGACTCTACCATAGAGCCCAGTACTCTTCTGGGTACTATGTTGAACAGATTTGTTTGTTTGCTTGGCTTTTGTTTGTTTGTTTTTTCGAGACAGGGTTTCTCTGTATAGCCCTGGCTGTCCTGGATCTCACTCTGTAGACCAGGCTGACCTGGAACTTAGAAATCCGCCTGCCTCTGCCTCCCGAGTGCTGGGATTAAAGGTGCGTGCCACCACTGCCCAGCTTTTTTTTTTTGCTTTCTTAAAGTTGGTATTTTTGGGTGTGTGTGTGTATGTGTTTGTTTAGGGAGCAGGAGTTGAAGAGCGAGCAGGAGTTAAAATACCTCTATGTAAGTAAGGGTTAGAGAAGATGGCTTAGAAGCTAGCTCTGAAATTTGTGCTCTCCTAATGACAGTAAGAATAACTGGCTCAGAGTTGGAGAGATGGCTCAGCAGGTAAGGTGCTGACCAGTCTTCCAGAGGACCTGGGTTCTCTTCCCCTGCACCCACATAGCTACTCAAAAACATCTGTAAGTCTAGTTCCAGGGGATCTGGTGCCCTGTCCTGGCTTCTGTGGATGCTGCTTGCATATGGTCCATAGCTTTTTTTTTTTTTTTTTTTTTTTTTTTAAAAAGGAGCTCAAATTAGAGTCATTGCAACATGCTTCCTGCTAATTTGCTAATTTTATTTCCTGCATCAGTCCTTCGTAGATTTTTTTTGTTTTCATTTGTATGGACATGCCAGCCACTTGATCAGAGCTTTGTTCTTCTATTACTTTTTGTTGTTGTTAGTGATTTGATATGTAGGTGCGTAGTGTCTCCTCTGAGTAAAAGACTGTTAATGTGTGTGCTATCTGTCAATCTGTGCCAAGTTTTCCGTTCTGAGGCTTTGCATCTTCAACCTGTCTCCTTACGTGAACAGCCTTGATCAGACCAGTACATTCCTGTTTCATAGCTGTAAATATTTGACCAAAGTAGTGCTTTGGGTAAGATAATTTAGAGAATATTGGAATTTAATTTAGGATTAAAGATGATGTTTAGGGCTTTGAAATTTGAGCCTACATGATAGTAATGGATTGTATCATTTTTCTGGATTACTTGAACTTTCTGGCACTGGAATGTACTGAACTGTGGAGAAAGGAGATCCAAAGGGGAGGAATTAGGTCTTTTTAAGAAGGTGGTCTGAATTTTTCTCATCACAAAAATAAATGGTCAGGATGAGCTGAAAGAGGAAGCGGAAGTATCCTTGTTATGTGAAGTCTGTGGAAGAAAGATGACCTCGTAGAGCTTCTATCCTTCCAGAAGTTACCTCTGGAACAGTGACCTCGAGCTTTGGTTGTAACTCCTCTCCAAGTTTCTCATTAGCAACTTAAACTCAGCAGTGAAGACAGGGGAGACTTGGGAGATAATGGCAGAGTCCTGAGTTGTCTTGACATTCATACGTCCACTCATGCACGCTTGATTCCACTTCCCAGAGCTGGAGGTTAAGGTGGAGAGAGACGGTGATCCAGGAGGTGGCTTTCCCAAGGAAAGGCTCATGCATCACATTCAGGATGTTCTGACTCCTAAACTTCGCAGTACAGAAACGACACTATAGATTGTGATACTAGGAGAGTGTGTACATGTTCTCCAATTAACAAAAGGAGAAGGAAGAACTGACAGACTAGAACCAACAAAGCAGCATTTCATCCCAGTCTAGGGAATTCAGTGATTTTCCAGCCCTTTCTCAACAATCTGTCTTTAATGATGTTTCCCTTAGGCAGAAGATAAAGAAGAAGAGGATGTATCTAGTGAACCAGAAGCTTCACCGAGTGCAGACACAACTATTCTGTTTGTAAAAGGAGAAGGTAATGCAAAATTGTCCGTTTTAGTTCCAGTCTTACACGTGCGATTACTGATGTGTATAGCAATGCTGACTTTTAAAGGGAAAAATACATACTGTTTGGTTTACTAGAAAGTATCTCAAAGATACTTTTAAACCTGTGTTGTGTGTCTGTGGGTGCACATGTGCCCCTGGGAGCATGCTGACAGCTTGCCGGGGGCCTGCCCTTCCCCTGTGGGACCCAGGGACCAAACTCAGGTTGCCGGGCTTGCATGCCAGCACTTTTACTCACTAAGCCATCTTACCAGCCCCAAAGCCACCATTCTTGAAATGTCTTCTAAAGCTGTGTCAGTAATATCATTTTGTTTTGTTCTGAGGACTTGAGCTTAATCCCTGGAACACTGTTAAAGAGCCAGCAATCACATGAAAAAGCCAGTTCGGGTTCATGGAGAACGTGAGGCAGCTAGCCTGGGTGGGTTAGCACTGCAGAAATGAGAGCTCTTCCTCAGCAAGTGAAGGTGTGAACTGACTCCCAGAACAGTCTTCTACTCTGCCTGTGTACATACACAGACACACACACACAAACACTAGCTTCCAAAAGGAATTTATTCTGTTATTGAATTCAAGATCAACCTGCCTCAGCCCCTCAAGTGTTGAGATTACAGACACGCATTATCAGGCCTGCCTGGAATTTGGGAGTATATTTGAATGTTTAAAGGTCAGGAAAATACTAAATGTCTACAGTTAGGCCTTGGTTATAGCATAACATTAATTTGAAAACGAAACAGTTGCATATTTCTTGTTCCAAATACATGGGACCAGAAGTGGTTTTTTTATTTGTTTGTATTGTTCTGTTTTGGGCTTTAGAGTAAGGAGCTATGGAGGATGGAGTTTATTTCACATACAGTCTCATCACTTGAGACTTGTATCTTCCACGTGTAGCATCCTGTTGGCTTACAAAGGATTAGGCTTTGGAGCATTTCCAATCTTCTGGTTAGGGCTCCTCAAATTCTTGAGTCCCTTTATTTATTGAGGGCTTTGTAGACAGCATTGTTCTTAATACGTAATACATACAGTATTTAATCCCAGCAAACCCTGAGGGTATAGTTAGTGTTGATTTGGGGTTTAAAGAGGTTAAGAGACTTGAACTAAGGTTACCCAGAGCATAAAATCGATTGTGGAGACAGGATTCAAGTCCAGATATGTCTGTTCTATGGCCTGTGTTATACTAGGTGAATCAGCCCATTAGACTGACTACAATGTTATAGAAGACTTAACATCAGAAAGCATTAGTTGTCTTGGTCTTAAGTATTCTGTTTTCTATGTATTCTAATTTTATGCCCACAGAAAGTAATTGGATTGCTGGGGGTGTGCTCTGTAGTTCTTCACATACCTAGGATGCACAAAGACCCATTCTGTTCTCAACACTTTAGAAAAGGGAATTTGAGTTTATGACTCCTCCTCATTTTATTTTGTAGTAATATTGGATTGTATAAACCTGTTGGGTGATAATCTTGTTACCATGATTTTCTTAGCCTCTTAATCTGGATGTTATTTGGCTGAAATTATAATGCCCAGTTTATGTCTTAAATTGGAATCCCAGAGAACAGACAGGAAAGACTGCATTTAGACAACAGCCCTGGGTTCTCGGAGCTGGTGTGTGCAGTCACTGGAGTGCTCTGCTGAGGAGGGGTCTGCACCCATGTCCATGTCTGTGTTCCACTTTGAGCCTAACCCCACCCCTCCTATTCTGTGTTTTAGATTTTCCAGCAAACAACATTGTGAAGTTCCTCGTTGGCTTTACAAACAAGGGGACAGAAGATTTTATTGTTGAATCTCTAGATGCCTCGTTCCGTTATCCTCAGGACTACCAGTTTTACATCCAGAATTTCACAGCTCTTCCTCTAAACACTATAGTGCCACCCCAGCGGCAGGCAACCTTTGAGTATTCCTTCATCCCTGCAGAGCCGATGGGAGGGCGGCCCTTTGGTCTGGTCATCAATCTGAACTACAAAGATTTGAATGTAAGACCTTTGAGTTGTATTTTGTTTGTTAGAGATTGTCCCGTCTGTTTAAGTGCATATTTTGTGATTCAAACTGTAATAGGCAACAGAAATACAAAAGGAATTGCCTGTCTGTCTCTTATCTACATTTATGAGATGGTGAGAGAGATGGCCTAAAAAAAGCACTAGCGTAATGGTGAGGGGCGTGCCTGAGCTGTGTGCTGGGTCGCTGTGTGGGAAGTGACTTGAGCGGGGTCTTGACAAGGGCAAGGAAGTGTGCAGTAGTAGAGTCTGCTCCTACTTGGTCAGACATTGTTCTGTCCCAGTTGTAGACCTGCTCATTTAAATGATTCTAAAGATTTTTTACTGCTTTGGTCTTTTGTATACTCAGAAGTAAAATACAACCCACTCTAAAATAACAGTTTTATCAGCTTTATGTGTTAACCTCACATATGTCTGAGAGGGATGTACTGCTGCAGGGAATAGACCCCGAGTGACAGACAGCTCTAGGTGAAGGTGTGTTTACCCTTCCCTTTCCCAAGAGCTCCCTGCAAGGAGGGGGTTCCCACCTCCCTCACCACAGGTCAGTGCCTAAACCTTGTATCTTCAGCCAGGCCCTGCATTGCGGTGTGCTTTCCTGTAAGTTAGTGCAGAGGAAAAGCTTTTCATTCTGTCTTGAGTGAGACATTTAAATAGGGTTATTTCATTTCGTGGTGTCTTATCAAGTCATAGTTTTTAAATAGAGTTGAGCTGGGTTCGCTTTGGGTGTGCAGTGCTTCCTTTGTGGAAGAGCAGCTGTGGATCCCAATGGTTTCCTATGTTGGAAAACTGAAGTTTGGTTAAATCGTCAAAATATTTTTTTTAAAGATTTATTTAATTTATATAAGAACATTATCACTGTCTTCAGACACAGCAGATGAGGACATTGGATCCCATTACAGATGGCTGTACCATGCCTTTACTGAGAATTGAACTCAGGACCTCTGGAAGAGCTGTAGCCCCTCAAAATTATTTTAAGATGATAATGGAAAAACAATACTTTAGTCCTGGAAGTCACTGACTTGTTCCTTAAAGTGGAATTGGTTTTCAGTCTGCTCTCCGTTAGCGCATGGACCTGACTTCTGTCTCGGCTCTGCCCCTGCAGCTGTGCTCTCCATGTTTGCCGACTGCAGGTGGGGGCTGGAGCTACTGAGGATCGAGTTCTGGGCTCTGCTGCTGTCTGCCAGTGTGCTGTGGCCACCTCTGCCGTCCCTGATCCCTGCAAAAAGTACAGGGAGACTTTGGAAAGCTTCTAGGCGTTTCTGTTCTGTCGGAGAATTAGACCAGGCATTGAATAGTACAATTATGGCTTTGTTGTCTCTTCCAGCCAATGGCGGGAAAGGCGAGTCTGTTAGGATAACAGTTCTGAGAACACTTGTAAGTTTTATTCTTTGAGCACATCTCTCATGTGAATTTTAACATCTGTTTCTTAAACAGGGCAATGTATTCCAGGATGCTGTCTTCAATCAGACGGTCACAGTTATTGAAAGAGAGGATGGGTTAGATGGAGAAACGTGAGTAAAACTGCACCTGTGCCTCTGGAAGGTGCTGTGCTCAGATTGCAGGCACCTTAAATGGTCAGAGTGTGGTGGCCCTACAGATTGAGGGAGGGCGAGTTCATACCGTGAACTGATACAAGTCCGGGAAGAGTGGAGCCTGAGCACTGCTTCTACAAAGCCAGTGGCTGATGGTCTCCTTTCCCAAAGTCTTTTCTGCCCCAGTCTTTACGTTGAGCCTTAGCGTATCTAACTTTGTGCCTCTGAGATAATTACAAAAGTAGAAAGTTTTTTTCTTAAAAATGTTTTGTTCTGCCGGGCGTGGTGGCGCACGCCTTTAATCCCAGCACTCGGGAGGCAGAGGCAGGCGAATTTCTGAGTTCGAGGCCAGCCTGGTCTACAAAGTGAGTGCCAGGACAGCCAGGGCTACACAGAGAAACCCTGTCTCGAAAAACCTAAAAAAAAAAAAAAATGTTTTGTTCTGAGTGAAGCATTATCTGTGAACATAAGTGTGACTCACTTGAAGGGATTTATAAACCCAATTGTGAAAAATGATATAAATGTGAAGAAAAACTACTGAAATGGCCTTAAACTGAGTTTGAAGTCAAACACATTTTTAGATGGTAGAATTTTTTTTATTGACAAAGTGTTCTTAATTTAGTAAAAGGAAATTTGTAAAGCTTGTAAGCCTGGAACTATTTAACATGGTGGATTTCTTTTTCTTCCATACTTGAGAAGCTATTGAAGCATGTATTAGGATTTTGTTTTTTGTTAGATATGGCATTTATAAATTAACATCAGCTATATTTTCTTTTTCCTGTGCCAGAATTTTTATGTATATGTTCCTTGCTGGTCTTGGGCTTCTAGTTGTTGTTGGCCTTCATCAGCTCCTGGAATCTAGAAAGGTAATTATGAATGAGCAACCCTGACAGCCACATTCAGGGTTAGAGTACCGACTGCACTGGAGGCCCCTCGGCTTCTCACTTTACTGTGGGTTTGTGGACTTGGAATGTTGTTGGTCCTTTTTAAAACAGTGCCCAGACAAGACTTTCCATACGTGACTTGAATTTCTTGATCTGTATGTACATACCCAGTTATTGTACTGATTGCTCTCTCTAAAGTGATCTTTACAGTTAACGTAATAATGTTCCTTGAGTTCAGAAAGATTTTGTTCTACTTAATACATTTTTCTCATGGATGGGTTGTATTATCTGTAATCAACCAATTTATTTTTTATGTATTCAGAATTTATGGGCTGTGTAAAACTGGTTAGTTAGATATTGGAGTTTCTACCTGATAGGCAAGCGCTTTACACTGAGCTATAACTATAGCCCTTGGTTTTTGAAACAGGATTTTCCTGTGTAGTCTTTAAGGCTGGCTGTTGAGCCCAATGTAGCTCAGTCTGGCCTCTCATGGTCCTCCTGTATCCTCCCAGGTGCTGGGATTACAAACTTACACCAACCTTCCCCTTAGATCTGAGACAGTCTTGCCATGTAGACTGGCTGGCCTAGAGCTTACCGTGTACACTAGGCTGGACTCAACATGAAAAGATGCACCTGCTTCTGCCTCCTGAGTGCTGGGATTAAAGGTGTGCGCCACCATGTACAGCTTCCTGCACAGATTGTGGTGGTTTTTTTTTTTTTTTTTTTAAAGATTTATTTATTTATTATATGTAAGGACACTGTAGCTGTCTTCAAACACACCAGAAGAGGGAGTCAGATCTCGTTACGGATGGTTATGAGCCACCATGTGGTTGCTGGGATTTGAACTCCGGACCTTCGGAAGAGCAGTCAGGTGCTCTTACCCACTGAGCCATCTCACCAGCACCAGATTGTGGTTTTTAAATTGCAAAGCAGAGCTAAAGAAAATGGAGTTAAATGGGTTTTATTTGCAGTATTTTAGGAGATGGGCTACAAAGAAAGTCTCTCCCACTCTCTTGGGGTTTTTTGGTTTTTGTTGTTGTTGTTGTTTGTTTTTGAGACAGGATTTCATGTAGCCTAACCTGGCCTTGAACTTACTGTGCTGCAAAGGCAGGCTTTGAATTCCTCCTGCATCTCCCTACAGTGTACTGGGATTGCATGTACACACTATGCCTTGAAAATTTCACACTTTTAGATGAATTCAATGTTGTTGGCCTATATGGGACTTTATGTGTTTTGTATCTGTACCTGTTGTTTAATTCTTTCGCAAACAGTACAAGATTGCCCGCTTACAGCATTTCATTAATTAACCTCCATTTCATTGGCTATACAGAAAATCAGTGATGTAACAACAAATTAAGTTCTGTAACGGGTAAGGATCTATATAGGCTGCAAATGATCAAGAAGATGTATTCTTTGAAAGCACTTTCCTCTCATGGCATGTGTACATGTGCATTCACATGTGTGTATTTAGGCACATGTAAGGAGGTCAAAGGTCAAGTTGGAGTTGATTTCTTTCCTTCTACCATTTGGGACCCTGGGATCAAATGCCAGGTCATCGGGCTTGGCTGCAAGCATCTTTTCTCAATAAGAAGCCATCTTGCTAGCCCAGGACTGACTGTGTATCCTTAAGCATGCTTTCATCTTCCTTGCAGACAAAATGTGTATTAGGGTTTTAAAACAAGAAAAGAATGAAATTTGTCTGCTAAGATATGCAAATTATGTATGTTGATCAATGTTTTTAAAATTAGAATACACAGAAGACAGTGGTGGAACACGACTTTAATCCTAGCACTCAGGAGGCAGAGGCAGGTGTGTCTCTGAGTTTGAGGCCAGCATGGTCTACAGAGTTCCAGAGCACCAGAGCTATAAAGAGAAACACTGCTTCAAAACAAAAAACTTTTTAGAATAAACAATGCTGTGATGTGTCTTCGTAAAAATCTGTCTTTTATGTTCTTGTAGCGCAAGAGACCCATACAGAAAGTAGAGATGGGTACCTCAAGTCAAAATGATGTTGACATGAGTTGGATTCCTCAGGAGACCTTGAATCAGATCAGTAAGTAGCCTTACAAACTTGGTGAACATTTTTTCTTTACATGGAAATTAGTTTCGATTCAGCCAAAAATGTTTGGTCAGTACTATTTTACATTGATCTTTTCCATTGCTTGTTAGACTCTAGCACAATAATTAGTGACACACTTAGTGATGTGTTCTGTTTATAGTGTTTTATGGTTTAATTTGGAAGTGTTTTTAAACATGCAGCTTATTTGTAAATGTCTGACTTCTTTCTAATTTATTTCCTTCTTTTCCTTCCTGTTGCTTCAGTGCAGAGTAGAAGAGGTGAGGTGATTAACTTCTTCAGCAGGCTTTGCTACAGTTTTGGGGGTTCTTGCATAGTGCATGAATACAGCAAGTTTAATGAATAGAACTGTATTTTTGTGGGAAAACTGCTACAAACTACTTTTGAAAGAATAAATCTAAAGTATTACTTAATATAGTGTGCTTTATACTAATTTTTATGAAGGAATATAGAAAAAATTTCCCCATTTGGTGAGTGACTTTTTAAAAAGCACTTGTGGGTCTGGAAAGCTTGCTCAGTGGTTAAGAGCACTGGCTGTTCTTCCAGAGGGTCCATTTCCAAGCGCCCACATGGCAGCTCACAGCTATTTGGGCCTCCACTTCTAGAGGATCCAGCCCCTTTTCTGGCCTCCACAGACACTGTGGTGCACAGACATCCGTGCAGGCAGAACACTCAGTCATACACATTAAAAGAGAGAGAGCATTCAGGTTAGCATCATTGTAGAGAACTTAAATTGTACAAGAATTATAAAATTCTCTCCTTGACATCACTAACACTATTTTCTATAACTAATCTGTACTTACATATAAAATGATTTTCTGTACATATGTGTTCAGAACATTTTCCCTCAACACAGTGTAGGACACGTGTAGGCATTTTGAGCTTTGACTAATGAGATTTTTCTGATAAGCATTTTACATTTTAGGGTGGAATGGGTCTACTTTCCTTTAAGTATTTTTTTTTACCATATAGACCCACAGTTCTGCTGGTTATTTTTTTAATAGAAAAGAATTAGAGTCATCCCTTAATAATGCTTTAAATGTATACAAAGCCACAAATACAAAAACCTTGTCTCATAAATGCTGTTAAGTGGGTGGGAGGGTAGTTCAGTTGGTGAAGTGTGTTGCTCAGTCATGAAGACGATTGCTGTGATCCCAGAGCCCCAGCAGAATAAGCCAAGGGCGGTGGGATACGTTGTACCCTCAGTACTGGAGGCAGAACCAAGCAGCTGGCTGGGGTTTGCTGGTCAGCCCAGCCTACTGATGAGCCAGTGAGAGTCTCTAAAAACAAGATCCTGCCTGGTTCCTCAGGAACAGCACCCAGAGCTGTCTTCTGACCTCTTCATAAACCTAAACACACCCTTCATGTGCACACAGGGCCACACACTTGTGTGTCTCAATCATTTAACAAAGAATTCAGGTCATGTG
This sequence comes from Mus caroli, assembly GCF_978045245.1. NCBI lineage: Eukaryota > Metazoa > Chordata > Mammalia > Rodentia > Muridae > Mus > Mus caroli. The sequence continues at coordinate 83,223,531 of NW_028227270.1, forward strand.
TGATGGCAAATGCCCGAATTTCAGGACTAAAAAGGCTGAGGCAGAGGAATCCCATTTTGGGGGCCCTCCTGGGCTCTATAATAAGATTCTCTCCAAAACCAAACAAAAGTGAGCTGCAGTTCGCTTCCATGAACTCCTGGGTGAGGGGTAGCCTGTGATGTTGTCCGAGGCAGGGAAGGAAGATGGATCTGAGCGCTGGTAACACTAAACACCAGGACAATCCCACTGTAACACTAAACAAACACCAGGACAATCCCACTGTTGCAGTTTCCCCACGGTGAGATGGCTTGGCTTTGCTTAGCATGTTGTAAATGGGTGGTGGAGGCACTCTCTGTTTTCTGGTATATGATATGAGGGGTTCTTTTCATTCATGATTCTTTTTCTCCACCTAGAGTTTAAAGTTTACTCTGGAAAAAGAAAGTATTTTGACTTTAGGTACTTGAGTTAGGTTTCTTCCTTAGGTTTTCGCCCACCCAGAATAGGCAGTAATGGTAAATGTTCGTCTTTGATAGCTGAGAAAGTCGTGATACACATATGTGATTACTTTTTGTTTAAACACCGTGCTTTTTTCTGCTGTTAAGGTATTTGAAACTATTTTCCCCCAAAACAAATGTCTGTAGAGTCTTAAAGACTGCTCTCGCCTGCCTGCTGCCTAACCTGAGCCACTGTTGGGAAGGTTAGCTGAAGTGGCTCTTTTGAGTGGAATTGAGTCAGGCATCAGAAGTCTGCAGAAGGAGGCCTTTCATTAAACTACCATGCTACAGGTGGTTGGATTACTGGGGTTTAGCAGTCACATCATCCCTACTGCTCACAGTGATAGCTCACAGGTGATTGGGTAGTGCTTCCTGAATCTTCACAAGCTATATATTTAGCTTACTTATTTAAAAAAAGATTTTTGGAAATTGTTCAACTGGAGTCATGTATGCAGACATAAGAGCATCCTTTGTCTTTAAGTATTGTTGATAAATATTTACTATAAAATACATACTGATTAATTTTTTAGAAAAAGGAATGTTAGGCATATTCATTTTCCTTCTTTTTTGGGCATATTCATTTTCATTTCATAAAATGTTTATAAATAAACCTCATACCTTGGTGAAAGTATCTTTTTCCAGTTTTTACTTTTTTTAATATGCACAAATCATTTGGTGGTGACAGGGGATGACAGGACCTTATATGGTGCCCAACCTGGCCTTGTACGTGGTAGGTTCAGATGATTCTACTGCCTCAGCAGTTAGCACACGACACCAGGCTGTATATGTTTTCTGTATTATTTTTATTTTTGAAAAATAGTGAGCTATTGTACCTAGTGTGTAGAGTATACTTAGAACGTAATGAGGGGGTGTGTCAGATCTTCACTTGTCCTTTCTTCTGAAACAGTTTTGCTAGCTACAGCCCAGGCTGCCCTCGGACTCCGCTTCCCCAGGGCTAAGAGTACAAGCATGTACCACCATGCCCGTCTAAGCCCTCTGTTTCTAAAAGAAACATATAGATTATTTCTTTTATAAGATGGAAGAAACTCAGCACCACATATGTTTCTGTTAACTTGTAAAGAAAAGCTGTGTATTGGAGTGGTTTTTAGCATTGAGGCACTAATGGCCTTTGTTTGCTTCTTCCAGTTAAGTTTGTATAGTTGCCAAAACTTAATGCACCCGCAAAGACTGAATTTTGTGTTTGTGCTGTACGTAGATACGCTCCAATTCTATCTTTTAAATGTTGTTTGTTTTTGAAGAAGAACTTGCTAGGTTTGAGCTCCTAATCCTGCGTCCATCTCCCAAGTGCTGTGATGTAGACCTCTATGCCTGGGTCTTTTAAAGCATTTCAGAATTCTTACTTGTGCACTTGTAAGCATGTTATTGAATGTGTATGGTGTCTGCAGCAATAAAGCAACCATTGTCCAATCATTTCCTATGTTAGATATAAAAATGTTATTTTAATTGGTATTACCCTAGAAGGATATCTTTAAAGTTCTTTTAAAAAACCAAGAGCTAGGTAAGAGGCATTTGTTATGGGGTGTGGGTGTGTGAGAGGTGGGTATGTTGAGTTTAGAGCTGCCTGAGAAGCAAACCTCTCTTGCTTTAACTTGCTCCTTTTTTTTTTGTAGATAAAGCTTCTCCCAGAAGGCAGCCCCGGAAGCGGGCGCAGAAGCGATCGGTGGGATCTGATGAGTAAATGTTGTCTGTGCCGCAGTGCAGTCTGTGCTTGCCCTGCCCTCGTGTTCTTGGCCTCCTGGGAATGAGTGCAGAGAGGCCATGCCACCATAGATGCCAACTGCTGCTTATGTGTGGACTGAGCAGTCGGAGTCTGTGGCCATACAATTGCTGAAAATGCACTGCATTGGTTTTCTAAAGTAACAAATTTGGGTTTTTTTTTTTTTTAAAAAAACCATTAAACTGTGTGGGTGTGGATGTCTGTGAGCAGTTGTCTTACCAGAATCAATGTTAAACTACCTGAAACACATCTTTAGCATACTCAGCAAAAACACTCTCTCTACTTCCCTTGTGCTAGTTTCCCGTTTTGACCCCAAGTTCAATTAATATTTTTTCCCAGTGTGGTTTTAGGTGAATTGTTTTGAGGAAATAATTTGTTTATTTCTTGGACTCGATCAAATCCAAACTGAGGGCACAAGCCAGCCTTCTGCTTGCTGTCTGTCACAGCTTGTATCTAACTGCACAGCAGGGGTGGCTGCTGTGAGCATCAGAGGCATGCTGGGTAGTTTCTGCTGTCTGCTGTGTGCACCCTTCAGGAACTTACCAATGGAGTCAAGGAATTTTGGAATCACTAGCAACAAAATAGTGAAGCCTGACAATTCTACTGACACTAGTATATAAATCTTAATTCTATGCCTGTTTTTGTTTGGTTTGGTTTTTTAACAAAGAATAGTATGTTTGTGCAGACTGGACTGTTGTGTTGTCCATTGTCCACGTGGCCTGGGAGCCTCTGGGGTGGCCTCTTTGCTTTGCTTGTTTGTTGTTGGCTTTAAGCAGACATTTGTTCTTAGTAGAAAGAATTTTAAGAAACAGTTGTCATGGTCTGTAATCCAAGGGTCCCATTTTAGGAGCAGGAATACATTTTAGTTAACCCCGATCTCCAGGAGCCTTCATCGGGAAGCTTTAAAGTAATTACACGGTCGACCCTTTGACCCTGTCTGGGGAGTTTTGGATGCTCACCTACTTTTTTTGCCTTTATTAACATGAAAAATTCCCAAACTTCAAGCACTTAAGATTTCAAGACCAAAATTAAGTTGGGTTTGAAATAAGCTGACTTGAGTCATCCCTGCCTGACCTAGTGACTTCACTTGCCATTGTTGTCACACTTCCTAGAAGTTACAGGAATGTTGAATGGGACTTGTAAGAGGCTTCCTTCCCTCTGTCTTTGAAGCCATATTCTGCCTGCGTGTATTATAAGGAAGTGGTAATTTCAGTAGCTTTTCTATTCCTGACCTTTTTCATTCTTGTTTTCTTGTGGTCTAATCCCTTCCACACACACCTAAAGGAAAGCTACAAAATAAAACACACACAGAAACAAACTTGTAAGCTGTTTAATGTGTAAGCCAAAGCCAATAATGATTGAAGGTTTTCTGTGTCTTCTGTAATTGTTAATCACTTTGCAAAAGGGGGTGAAATGTCAAATTGCCTGTATTTGCATTTCTGGACTGTAAACTTTGTATGTAATATAATGTGTGTGGTTTTTAATTGAGCTGTATAATCTGTTTATTTTGAGCCCTACAGAACTGTATGGTTTTTTTACTTGATGTAATATAGGGGACCCTTCTCGTTCTCAAAAAAACATTTTCCAAAACCTCTGAATATCTAAATTTGGTAAGCTACTGTAGCACTGCAGTAAGGTATAAGTAATTAAAACCTTTAAATGGCCCATAGTGTTTAACTAAAAACCCGATAAAGCATGGGGAGTTGCAGGAACTACACTTAAAAGCCGCCACGTCGTCATCCCTGAGTAACTAACTGCCTTATAGTCCAGCTCTTTGTGTCTGAGGTCCAAATTAGAGCCTCGGGAGTGTAGAATGTATTACTTTTTAGTGTAGACTGGGAACAGTTGAAAACTTGAGTCTTCAGGTGCCAGGCGTCTACTATAGCATCAGTAAGTATTTAGCAGAAACTAACTCCATAATGAATGGAATTCAATTCCACACATGGTTTGTTCAAGCACACTTAATAAGTAGTCTACTTTTAAATGTCTTTTTTTAAAAATGTAAATACTTGGATGAAGCTTTTCTTTGTTTCAATATAGTCATTTCCGTCATGAACATTGTTTTCAGAATTTATCTTTTGAACAAGTTGGCTTTAGAATCTGTCAAGTGAATGTAAGGATCATGAGTATCAAACTCTGTCACTGACACTGAGAAGAGCGGATCCTAAAGCGCGGACCCGCTAGCTCAGGGTGTGTGGCTTCATCCTTTGGATCATGTGCTGTGTGTAGTAAGGGAGCTTGGGAACTGATAACTGCCCACCAAAGCTTTGCCTGAGAGGTTTGGAAAGGAGAACTGAGGCTCGGTATAAAAGGCTACAGGGGAAGAATCAGGTAGAAATGAGAAGTAGCAGTGACGTCAGAAAGTGGAACTTGGTAGGCATCAGCCTGGCATCATCGTTAGAGCGGTGAGCACTAGAACACTGAGAGTGGAGGTGGAGGTGGAGGTGTGGTTACGCCCTTCCTGCAGTGTGCAGAGGCCTTCCTGCTCTTGATAGAAAGGACGGTGAGCTTGAGGGTGCATTTGACCCACAACTTTTGTTTGTGTTTATTTGGGGTCTTACAACCTTGCTCAGCATGGTCTTGAATTCCTTCAGTATGGTGTGAAATCATTACAGTTTAACTCAGAACAACGTATATGCCCTCATCAAGACTTTGATAGACTAGATCCTTGATTTTTCTTTGAGCTCCAGAATTGTTTGCTTAAATGAAGACCGTTTGTAGGTAGAGTTGAGGTACTTTACTTGCATGGTGTTGGGTAGCATCTGCAGCCATGTAACGAGTCCGTAAACTTGGCCTGTGTTTCTTAAGTAAATCATCCTTACTCGGGTCAGAGAGGAGCAGCTGGTGCTCATTTCCTGTTTAGCAGTGTGCTTGTGATGGATGATAGATGAGAGGTTTCGCCTCTGCAGAGCACTTGCTAGGGTCCACAGGACTCAGCAGTTGCAGGTAGCTAAGCAATAGTTGGTTCAGGGCATTAATTGTGTTGATGTCTGCTTGGTTCTGTCCCTTTTTCCTTTACACAAAACTAGACTGTGATTATCTCTGAAGTGCTGGGAGTCTTTCTGGATTTTAGAATTGTGTGGGAACACACACACTGAGGCTGGGGACCCTGCAGTTGCCTTTGTAAGAAAGTGGGAAGGGAAGCTGGTTTATTAAACGTGAGTCCTGAGCTGTGTTCTGCGGGGTCCTCCTATTTATGAATCCTTACAACAGCTCCCTGGGGCAGGTGCATTGTCCTCTGTACATGGAAAAGAGCCACTGAATTGAAGTGACTTGGAGCCTGTCTGTTAAATGTGGCTTCAGAAGTGGCTTTTAAAACAAACAAACAGCCGGGCGTGGTGGCGCACGCCTTTAATCCCAGCACTCGGGAGGCAGAGGCAGGCGGATTTCTGAGTTCGAGGCCAGCCTGGTCTACAAAGTGAGTGCCAGGACAGCCAGGAAAAAAACAAAACAAACAAACAAAAAACCTTAGTATGTTTTCCTTTCACGCATACATTATTTCAGAAATTTAATAAAACCAAGCATTTAGGCAGCTTACAAATCTTTATTTTCTAGAATCCAGCAGCTATAAAGTAGAGATGGTATTGGTTTTGAATATACAGATGTGCTTGTACCATGCATACATTGAACACGCTTACCACTTAGCTCATGGGCACTGTGAGAAATGCATCGTGCATCTCTGTACTTAGCTCTGTGTGTGTGTGTGTAGAATTACTTGAATAGGAGATTTAATTTTTACTAGTTAACCACAACACCCCATTTAATCTTCATGAAATAATTTATGTTATATATCTCCCTATTAAAACAGCCATGTTCTTTACAAACATGTGGCAGTGTGTGGTGGTTCACGCCTGTAATCCCAGCCCTGGGAAGGTTGAGGTAGAGGGAACACGGAGACAGATCAGCCTGGCAACACCATAAGTTCCCGTTTCAAAAACAGAAACCAGTATGTTTGGATTGTTTGATTGGATTTTTGTTTAAGCTGAAATACCCATATTCATGTTAGAGATGGAGTGTATTATACAGGCATGTTGGGGTTGGTTCAGGTCTGGGGTTACAAGGCTTCTGATCTAGTTTCTATTCAGTTTGGGTTTTCTTTAGGCACAGTAAGACATCTCAAAGAAACTCCAGTGCATCTGGAAAGCCCAGAGGATAGCTCTCTGGTGTTGAAGGCACAGGTAATTCGTGCCTGGTGTGTTTCTGTGCTTTCCCCTAGATGGACTTCTGTAGGTGGCTGTGACAGTTTGTCCTTCCATTAGCATATCTCCCTCTGCCCTATTGTGAGCCCTGAGTCTTGTGTACAGTCTTGTCACACTTGGGTTGAAACCTGTTCCTACCTAAAGAAGCAACAGGGCAAGGCAGGTGGGTCTTAGTTTGAGGTCAGCCTGCTCTACTTGGTGTGTTCTAGACCAGCCAGAACTACATAGTGAGACCTTGGAATATAGTGAGTTCAAGAAAAAAAAGACAAGAACTTGGGAGGGGGGCGGGAGGCTGGAGAGATGGCTCATTGGTTAAGAGTACCTACTGCTCTTCCAAAGGTCCTGAGTTCAATTGCCAGCAACCCCATGGTGGCTCACAACTGTCTATAAAAGTATCTGATGCCCTCTTCTGGTGTATCTGAAGACAGCTACAATGTACTCATATAAATAAATAAATCCTTAAAAGATAACAACTAAGCATGACAAAATAAAATATAATAAAAAAGACAAGGACTAGGAGCGTAGTAGCTCAGTTGACAATGTCCTTGCAAGCGTGAGGATTTGGGGCTGGTCTCCAGAACCTGTGTGCAAATGCCAGGTGTACCATGTTCTGGGGAAGTAGAGGGGACAGAAGCCTCCCTGGACTTGTTGGCCAGCCCTGCCTCAAAGGTGGCGGTCACCCAAGGTTGTCCTCTGGCCTTCACATACCCTCATAAGAAAATGCAGGCTCGTTTTCACTTGTCATTTTTGCCAGGTGACTGGCATGGTTCATAAATACTTAGGTGGGGCTGAAGGGAGGACTCAGTGGTTAAGAGCATTTAGTGCTCTTGGAGAGGACCCGAGTCCGTTCCTAACATCCATATTGGGTGGTTCAGAACAGCACTTCATATATATATGGTTGAAATAATTCCTTGTAAGATGAATAAAAATTCCTAGTATTGAACTCATTAGCCATGAAACTGAATGAAAAGCTGGTGAGATGTGATCTGTCCCCATGGAAACTAGAAGGCACCTAGGTCTAAAGCTATGACCACTAATGAAAAGTTTATCCACAATCAGGTTCTTCATACGCTGAGTGAGAATGTGAAATTCTGCTTTTTTATTTGTTCTGTTAACTACAGACCTCTAGTCAGTACAGCAATGTCAAGAGGTGTTTCAAAATAGCTGTGTACTTAGAAAAGGGGAGGGGGAGGCCTCATAGCACCAGAGTTCAGATTCCAGGGTCGCAGTTAGAGGCAACTTTGGTTTCTTCTCTGATGGGTTGCCCTCTGCCCCCTGGGTGGTTAGGTGTTTCTGGAGTCAGGTGCATGCAGTGTGTCTTTTACACAACCACCCGTGACTGGTGGCTCCTCCTGTGTATGTGTGGTACTGTTACACTGCCCATGAAGTAGAGGGAGGGGCGACTAGAGGGAGGGGTGACGGTGCTGCGTGGATATAGATGAGAAGGACTACAGTCCACTAACCAAGCAAGGACAGCTCTTTCTTGGAAAAAGAGTAAACGTGCCAAGGGTGTGTGGGCGATTAGCGTGGGTGAGGCGCTAGGCTCAGTCCCCAGTACAAGAAGGGAAAAGGTAGGAAGGGCATGCAGTGTGCCTAGTCTGGTGGGTTAGTGATGAACCAGAGGGAGAAGGCTGGCAGGGCAGGTCTTCCAGTCTGTCAGCTTACAAGCTGATGGCTCTTTGTCGGCATGTTTAAAGCGGTCATATTTCCAGTGAAGCCTTCAGAAAACCATGAACTTACCTCAGAATTCCTTTCAGCACCTGGCAGTGGCACACGCCTTTAGTCCTGGCACTTAGGAGGCAAGGCAGGTTGGTCTATGTGAGTTTGAGGCCAACCTGGTCTACAGAGTTAGTTCCAAGACAGCCAGGGCTACACAGAGAAACCCTGTCTCAAAAAAAAAAAAAAAAACAGGAAACTTTTCAGAAATCAAACTAATCTAATCAGCCAGCCAGAGTTTAAATTTGTTGAAGGAGGCTCTTGAAGTCTGAAGGCATTTTAGACAGGAGGCTGAGAAATACTGAAGAATGGTCTATACAGAGTATATCGTGAAGAATGGTCTATACAGTTTATAGAGCACTAGCCATAGCGAACCAGACTGCGTTCAGTTCTCAGCACCAAGAAATGAAGGTGTCAGTCAGAGTAGGATTGTCAAGCTCTTGCTCCGTGTTCATTCACAGACAGCCATCGGCTGTGCACTTAGCTTCAAGGCTCTGCCACCCCCACTTGTGTGCTCAGTGGCCGCCGTGAAGGTGGAGGTGTAAGGGTTTGACGAGCATGTGTTCCTCTTGCACATACTAGGCTCTCCTGCTGTTCTGGTGGCAATCTTCAGGATTACGTGAACCCTAACAGATGCCAGGGCCTTCCTGTAGTGGATGGTTGAGAGTCCAGAGTCAAGCTACAGTCATAAATACTCTAATGGTCTAATGGGAGAGGTGTGTGTGTGTGTGTGTGTGTCTGTCCGTCCGTCCATCTGCCTGTCTGCCTTTCTGTGCATGTAATCCCTACGGGGCAGGAAAGGGCATCAGATTCACTGGAGTTGGAGACAGTTATGAGTTGCCATGTGGGTGTTGAGAAAAGAACCTGGGTTCTCGGCAAGGGCAGCCATCTTTCCCGCCACTCTGAGGGAGTTCCTGACACTATTTGCTGTTGTCCCTGTGGGGGGTTTAAAGCATTCAGCTCCTGTAATAGGAGGACAGGATGCTATCACCTTGACTCTCCTGTGCAGCCTGTTAGGGCTGCCTGTGGTTGCTTTAAGGCGGTCCTGCACTTACCGCCTTGTCCTGTTCATAATCTGCTCTTTCCCTAGTAGACTCACACTGTTATTTGTTTGTCCAGCCTCCAGGTTAAGAGCTGCAGTGCAGGGAATGAGACCTTCAGGTTTCAGGCTACTTTGTTTGAAGTTGAGGCTGCAGATACAACAGAGGCCAAGGGTCACTATCGTCGGCATGAGAACATTCTTGGCTTCTTTAGCTGATGTTCACCCATAGCACACACTGGCTTTGTACTGAAACCTCACCTAGAAGTCCTTGCATCTCGGGAGCCACAGAGTGGCCCCCATGCTGCTCTCTACACATGGTCTGCTGGCCTAGGTAGGGTTTCACGAATAGTCCTGACCGAGCACTTGTCCCGACCAACACCAGGACACAACATGTAGCTGCTGAGCCTGTGGCTGAACTCTTCCTCTCCCCCATCCTCTCCATCACTGGCACTTGGTCTACTTCTTGAAAGCCTGGTCTTAAGTCCTACAGATCCTTCTGCCCCTGTGTCTGGTTCTCTTTTGTCAGTGTCCTCTGTGCTCCTGGCTGCCTCGGTTCCCCTCACAAGGCTCTTGGTCTTTCATGTTTCTTTTGATTTCACCCCGGCTGGCCAAGCTTGCTCTCCTAGGATTGTGTGGCCACCTTCACTTAGTTCCTTGGCTTCCATGAACCATAAGTCCACACCAGAGATGGTGATGCTGGCCTGGGCTAGCTCCAGCTCTTCTCACCACTCTGCTGTGTTGGGCTTGCTTACTCCAGTCCTTGATTCTCTGATGTAAATTATTTCCTTCATGGCCATTTTAACTGCCTGTGAAATGTTAGTCTTTCTTTTTCCCTGGGCCAATAACAAGTTTACTGTCCTCTGAGGCCCTCTGTCCAGCTCTGGTGTCACTTATTGACACCCCGAATTCCTTTTATCCCGCCATTAGTGACAGCTGGTCTTAGCTCTGCTTCCAATTAACATTAAATTTTGGGTCTCTCTACTTTCTTCTCGGTTCCCTTCAGCTGGAACTGCTATTCTAACTTAGCACTTCCCCCATGTTTGGTTTCACGCAGGGTGGCTCAGGCAGGCTCATTTATTAGGGAGCTTTACAGTGTGAGGGTCTTCACAGTGATGTGTCTGAAGGTGTTGTTTGGGTATCTTTTGTGTCTATTCAGTGAAAATAGAGGTAATGAACCAGTAATTCTCATGCAACGTTGATACACATTCCACGTGAGTGTCAAGGTGACCATGCTACATCTGGTGAGCCTAACACTCCTTCCTGTTCTCAAGGTGCATCCCACTGTTAACAGCTGATGGGGAAAGCATCTCGGCTATATACAAACTTTCTCGTGTACCAGCCGTGTCACTGGTGGGTCCTGAGAGATGAGACACACAAAGAAATCTTAAAATACTAAACCACAAAAACAAAAAACTAGTCCAGGTGTGATGGTGCACGCCTTTAAGCCCAGCACTTGGGAGGTAGAGGTAGGCAGATCTCTTGAGAGATCTGGTCTATGTAGTGAGATCCTGTCTAAAAAGGAAGTGCAGATTCGATCATCATTTTGCTCAGAATTATGTTTTTAAAAGGTAGCATACTCTACATACAAAAATATTGCCATTTCAGATAACAAAGTCATGCCATAGAATCAAGGCGACTAACAAAAGAATTTCATTCTAAACTTGATAATCCCAGCTACTTGGGAGGCTGAGGCAGGAGCGTCCTGACTGGTAGGCCTGCTTGAGCTGCAGAATGAACTTCAAGACCAGCCTGGGCAATGAAATGAAACTGTTCAAAGAGAGCCGGGGGTGGAGCTCAGGCGTAGAGAGCTTGTTCAGGATGTGTGTGGCCCGTTCCCCAACACACATGTGCTGCTGGGCTGCTGACTTTGCAGGTCATGGTCACAAAAGACAATTGAGGCTTCAAAGATCTTCCCTCCTCCCGTTCCCACTGATAATAAGAGTTTGGGTTTCCAATAATCACACACACAACACGGTCCAGCCTGACCGTTCCGTCAGCCGTCAGCCGTCAGCCGAGGCCGTGGAACCTAGATCTCTCTCCAAGCTCTGCTCTGCGAAGTCACGCTGTTGATGTGCCTCGCAGAAAGGCCACTCATCTAGAAGCTGCAAGCGTGGAGAATGTGGCTTTATCACTAATGCTTTTGGTCTTTTCTGTGAAAGAAAAACATGCTCTGGAGAGTTAGAAAAACCGAGGTCTGTAAGAACCAGTATTTCTATGTTTTTTTACTAAACACTTAGAACAGTGTTAAATTTCAGAGTAACCTTTAAATGCTAAATCTAAAGCGACATAGAACCAAAATGTGGACGCAGTCTTTGAGCAAGGGTGGTGGGTTTTTTTTTTCCCTTTCCAAAATGTTTGTAAAGTGCTTATATTTTATAATGAAAGCAATAAATATGAATGTTGAATTTATCTGGGCCTCCAAAGATGAGTGTGATCCTGAAAGCTTTCCTGTTTAAAAAAAAAAAAAAAAAAAAAAAGCAATGCTTACACTGTGTTATCGTACTTCCTGTTGGAAGGATGGATAACCATTCACAGAAGGCCCTACAGGTATTTTTATAGGGCCCAGCTTCCTCACTGTGAACTTTGAACGCCCCATTCTCCCCTCTGCTCTGAGCTCAGAGCATGAGGTCCAGCCTCCATGTTCAGTGCTGCGTGCGTTCCTGTCCCACCCAAGTCAGGACATTGTCTCTGCCCTGATGAATATCTGAGGGTTTCCTTTCCACTGGCACTCATGAGGATGTGGTGCTGCACTGTGGCCTGCAGGGTGCACCAGGGTCTAGGTTAGAGCATCCTGCCTTGCTCTCACATCCTCTCCAGCCTCTCCCCATCTTCCAGCCCCCACACTCAACTCCAGCAGCGGGGCCTTAGCAGTTTACCTCAGGATGCTTCCCTGGCCGTTTGCGTCACACAACGTTGTCGGCTTCTTATTCCCTGTTCCTTATGTTGTTTCACTCTTATGAAATAAATGTGAGCTTTAGGACCAGAACTGCTGAAAGACTAGGGATGTTGTAGTTCAGTGGTGGATCAATTGCCTCAAATACACATGGCCCTACATCGTACATCTAGCCCAGCCAAAACCAAGTCACCAGACTGAGTCTTGAAACAGTTCCTGAATAGTAGGTGTTGGATGATAGGAATTCTTTACACAGTCACACTGTGATATATTTGCAAATAAGGAAATTAATAAGTACAAGATAACTTGATTTTAAAAAAGGCAAAAAAAAACCTTCCACTCTTAAGCTACAAAAAACTGCAGTTGGAACACAGGTTTGTGTGTGTGTGTGTCCCAAGCAGTCATGTGACTTCGCTGCCTTCCACACAGTATTGAGGCTCTTTTCCCCTGGCCCCTCCAGAACAAAATTACCTCCTGGTCATTATCTACTGAAAACACAGGAGGTGTTTGTAGGTTCACAGGCTCCACCTCAAGCTGCCTCACCTTGAGTCTATGCAAAGAGCCAGTGGCATCTGGAATTGAAGACTGCTGCTCAGCTCACGTTTGTGAGGGACAAGCAAGCAAGAAGGAATGGCAGCCAAGTGCACAGTATTGCTGGAAATCGTTTCCTGTGAGATATTATCACGTGGATCTGTAAAAAGGCGTGAAAACATGACAGCTGTAGCTTGGATATGAAAGACTTGTTCCGAGACTGACTTGTGAGCACAGATACTTTCTTGCATGCATAATGACCAGGCGTTAGCAAATAGTGCCAAGCAAAATCATTTGCCTCTCACACACAACACAAGCTGCTCGCCAGCTATGACTGCATTAGATGGAGAGAGACCTGGAAAAGTCTCTGTAGAAGTTTAGCCCCTTCAACCAGAACAATCGCTGCCACTGAGAGCCATCAGCTGATGTTACTAATAATTAAAACTTTTTAAGTACCAGCTAGTCATGGATGCTCACAGAATCCTAGTAATCAGAAGGCTGAGGCAGGAGGCTTGCCTGGGCTACAGAGTGAGTCCTGGTCTCAGAAAACCCAAGTAGGGCCAGTGAAATGCCTCAGTGGATAAAAGTGTGTGCTGCACAAGCCAGAAACCAAGGAGAAGCAGAGAGCCAGCTCTGCAAAATTTAACCTCTAACCTCCACATATCTGCCCCCCCACACACACACACTATAATTTTAAATGAATTTTAAAAATCATGAAGAAAATAAATACATTTCAAATGCATATAAAATTTTCTTATTGGAGATAATTACTTTCACCCTTGGAGAATTTTGTTTGTTTGATTTCTTCGTAACTTTAAAGAGATTATATCCCCCACTGCAAGGATCTTCCTATTGATTGATAAATATAGCCGGGCAGGCAGAATAGCTCAGTAGGTAAAGGCATTTGCCACCAAGCCTGACAACCTGAACTGGATCCGGAGAACTCACACCGTGGAAGGAAAAGCTGACCTCACAACGTTGTCCTCTGATCGTATACACACTATGATGCGCACACAGTAGTAATAATAAAGTTAAATAATTTAAAAGCATTTTTGGAGCTACCCTAAACTCCCTTGAAGCCAGTCTGCACGGGTGTGTTTTTGCTGCTCTCTGCTGGTCGTGGAGAGTATGGCGGTGACCGAACCACCCATTCTCAGAGCCTCCCTCCCAGCCCCTTGGTATCGCCTGAAAGCTGGAGAAGCCTGCGAAGACTTCACTCCTAAACATGCCTATTTACTCGGGTTGATCCTTGGTGCAGTGTGCCTATGATGGCCCCCACTTCAAGTTACACATCGCAGCAGAATGGAAAATACTTCTTTACCGAGCCATCCGTGAAATGCTCTTGGACGGAAGATGCTCTTGGATTGTCAGTAGGAAGATGAACGCTGTAATGTGCTCCCACATGGGCACATTGAGCAACCAGCCGCACTCAGCGAATATTTTCTAGACTCGTTTTGTCTCCCCCAACAGAAGCAAGCTTAGCAAAGAAAGCTGGCCTCTCCTCCGCTTTGCCTGACACGGGGGCCTTGTTTTATGTCCTGATGGCGTGCGATGAACAGAAGAATCGTTTCCACTCCTTGGTTGACAGTACCGTAGGATGGCTCAGCACACAGGATGAACCCTTACTTGAATCTATTCACGCACTTAGTGCCTGCGCAACCTTCCTCTGATCCCCTGACTTGGCTTGCCTATTTCTTTACCCTTCAACGACAGATAATAGCATCTAGGGTTACTAGCTAATCAAATGGAGATTTCTAAATCTCTTAGCTTATCTCACTTTTTTTTAAAAAAAAAAATGCAGCATGGGGCTGGAGAGATGGCTCAGAGGTTAAGAGCACTGCTCTTCTGAAGGCCTGAGTTCAAATCCTAGCAACCACATGGAGTCTCACAACCATCCATAATGAGATCTGACGTCCTCTTCTGGTATGTCTGAAGGCAGCTACAGTGTACTTACATATAACAAATAAAAAAAAAATGCAGCATGACCAAAAAAAATCTGATCTGAATGCCTGACCCACAGTAACTTTGTTTCTTCCCAGTATAAGCAGTGATTGTGTGTCTGTCACTGAAAGCAATTTGGCATGTTTTTTTTTTTTATACATATCATGTCCTATTTAAAAGGCTTGCTCCTCTCATCCGCCCTTGCTCCATCTATCTCCAGGCATGCTATCTTCGGGTCTTGCTCTTGTGTATGCAGCCAGCCACACTGCCTGCTGCTGGATACTCACAAACGTGCATGGTTGCACCAGGTTCCTGCATGCTTATAAAGTATGTGCCAGAGGCCAGTGTTCTCCAGTGGTGATGGTGGGGTCCGGTCATGGCACTGTCAGAGACTTGACCCACTCTCCTAACGGCTATTCTCGCCCCTTCTGAATCCACCCAACATTATGTGGGTTCTGGGGATGCAAATCCTGGGCCTCACACTTGCGTGGCAAGTCTTTTATGCACTGAGCCGTCTTCCAAGCCCCTCTCATCACTTTGTAAGGGAGCTGTCTTGGACTCCCTCCCTCATAATGACGGTAGGTGTCTATCCCAGGCACAGGTTCATTCACACGGAGTTCTCAAGGTGTGTACGCTGCCATTGACAGTGGAGGTCATGTCCATGCCTTGTTTCCTTGGACAACAATGACAGCTCCCGACTGGAGTCTGGCAAACAGCGGGTGCTCAAAACATGCTGAAGGAACTCAGGAATGAGAATGGTCGGGCGCTGATTTGGTTTGTGGAGCAAAGCTCCTTCCCTCTTCGTATGAGTGCTCTATGTCTGTCTGCTTTACTCGGCAGCATGGCAAAACATTTGTTTCTCACACCGTGTCCCTCTTGAAGCAGGAAGCTCTGATGAAATCTCAGTGAAGAGGCCTGCTTGTTAGGCCTTCTTTCTGGGAGGGACTCAGAATCTGGGGCCAATTTTAAAAACTTTGAACTCCCAGCGTAGCCTTTTATCTGACTCTTCATAGGAGGAAGAGCGTGGCGGGGGAGAATCCCTGTCTCTTTGATGGGTGAAGTGTTTGGCTACATCACAGCATAAAGGCGCCTTTATAATAAGATGGCCCGAGGCCCCATCGCCCTGTCTCACCCGCTTCAGACCCTGGGGAAGAGGCTGCGGACACATCTAGCGGTGTCTCAGGTCATCTCCCTTTGTTTGCTCTTTCAGGCGCAGAAAGAGAGAGGCGCGCTGAGGAGACCCTACAGCTCAGCCATCCCGTGGTCTCAGGTGCAAGAGGTGTCTGCTTCAGCTGCTTCCGGAAGTTGCTTAGACCAGCGGCCCCTGCGGCCTGGATGTCTTCTCTGCACCAGCTTGCTGCTTATGAAATTTAGGACAGCATCAACCGCTTGACTGGACCCCTCACGTGGGTCCTCTATGAAGTTGCCGCTGGAAATGGCTGTGTCACTAGGGCGTTCTGGCTGATGAATAACAGCTGTTGTGTTTTGTCTAGGGGTGGAGTGTTCCCAGAAAACCCAGCATCTCTTACAGCTCGTGTGTAGGAGGGGAGGAGCCCCAGCAGCCAGGAATGGGGAAACCTCAGGCCCAGCTCTAGGGCCACTTGGGTCAGCGGGCTCTCATGTCCCCGCCTCATCTGTGGCTTCATGACAAAGATGGCAGGAGACAGGATTCTGCGTGAAGTAAGCTAGCCCGTACCTCCTTGACTGAATATAACTCAGCAGCTTCCATGATCATTGGAAGAAATATTCAATGATGAGTGTCTACAGGCTGGGCTTACAGGAGGCCTCATAAAGGGTTGAGTGACCCCACCTTTTCCCAGTCCATAGACCCTGGGGGCGGGAGAGGTGAGCCAGGCCCCCAAACTGAGTAATGCTTCATGCAAATGGGAGTTATCCAGAGGCAGGTGAATTCCCCCAGCTGGCTCTCGGATGTTGGCTTCTGTGTGTGTGTGTGTATGTGTGTGCTCACTGAGAACTTGAATTGTGCTGATGTGACTGGAATAGAATTGCTTTGAATCAAATTGGGTGGAAATAAACTGATGTGAAAGCTTACAGACACGTCTGAACCGTGCTGGGTGCCAGGCCTCGGGAGTTCAAAGGTGGAGGCAATCGTTTGCTCATCTTCACAGGTGTATGCAGTGATGGCGCTGCGGGACTCATGGAAAGGGCACATTTGGAGCTTTGGGTGGAGGCAGGAGACTGGCCACAGGAAGCAGCCTTGCACCCGACACCGGCTCACCTTGGTCATACACAGTCACAGACCCGGAAAGTAAATCAGCAATCTCTCCAGTGAGCCACGAGCATCTGAATCCCCTAGAAACAGCGCTTCCCACACCCCCACGTTCATCCCACCCCTGTCTAAGGCAGACTCTGGAATCTCAGGGGGCTGGCTTAAGAACCTGCTTTAAAAAAAGTCTGAAAGAACCCCTAGGGAGGTTGGGTGCTGCTGCATCTCAGCAGGGCGGCCAGCACCCCACTTTTCTTAACTTCATGGTTCACTTTATCGTAGATTCAAATCGACACTTTGCACTTTTCACTCTCTCGAGCACATAGAAAGCCCTTACTTTTTTTTTTTTTAATGATTCTGAACTGTTTCTCTAGTGCAAGAGAAAAATCAAACTCAGAAGCCAGGGTGGGGCCCCCAGAAGTCCCAGGTAATGCTTGATCTCAGGGGTTAGAGGCCAAAGGAGGCAACACAGTGAGACCCAACTCAGATATATGAACAAATAAATACTTGAGTCCAGACTCAGGACCCAGCAGCCGGTGTAAGGATGGAGAGGATCGAGGGGAGACAAAACAGACTCCCATTGGCCAGTGATCCGTGGACACCTGTTGGGTACCTTCCCTTGGAGTTTGACTTGTGATCTACCAGTCTATTGGATGGGGTGCAGTTCCAAGAACAGCCGACAGAGGACGTCAGCATCCAGGGTCACAGTAGCAGCCACACCACAAGTGGCAATGCTGGCTTCCTCATTGCCCAGTTCTCTTTTAGAAAAAGTGACAGCTGACACATCCCAGAGAGAGACAACATCACTCTTGCAGTAACTACCTTTTTGTTATTTTTATTTTTTGAAACAAACATGATCTCATTGTTGTGGTCCAGGATGACCTTAAATTGACCTTGCTGATTCAGTTGGCCTGAGGGAGGTCACACCATCACTGTTCCAGGGCATCTGGATGCTCCTCAGGTGACAAATGTGTGGTCACAGAGAGAGGATCATCAACCTTGGAGGAAAAGGCTTGGGAAGGAAGGCCAGAGCTGCAGGCAGGCGCTCTGTGAGCCTCACACAGATCATTGACTAGAAACTCCCAGGTCATCCAAGAGCATCAGATCTATCCGAAAGCAGGGTGGGTGGGGTCAGGTTTGGGAAGAAGAACTGAGCTGTCAGTCAGTCTCCCTTGAAGAGGCCAGACAACGAGGACACAGGAGTGAGGCCTGCCTGATGGAGATTGCGTTCGATTCTTTGGATGTGAACCAGCCTCATTTTGCCCGGGTGCCCCACTCTGTAGGGTCCTGGTAGTCAGGTGTTCTTTCATAGTGACAAGTGGTGGCGGGGAAGGAGACAGGTGTCTTTCAGTCCCCCACCTCCACTCCCACTCCCCCCAAGGCCTCCTCCGTAGCTAGTTGTGGTGGCATGCACCTTTAATCCCAGCACTCTAGAGGTGGAGAGAGAGAGAGAGAGAGAGAGAGAGAAGAAGAATCCTCTCCACACAGCCCACAGCCTCCATGACTTCCCAAAGACAGGAGAGTAAGTTTATGTCTCTGCTTTCTGCAGGCAAGAAATGGCCCTGTGTTGGCCTCCTGCCACAGAGTAACCCCGAGTGAGGACGCCTCTTTCAGGTCCTCTGAGGGAAGGCCAGGGTGAGGCCCACACAGCAGCTTCTCAGAGTTCGAGGCTGGCTGGCCACCCCCTTGCAGGCAGCCAGCCTACTTGGGATTTTCACAGCCATTGTCCCTGACTGCTATGGCTGATCAGATGAGGACTTGTCATGTGGTGGGACCGCCCCAGAGTCCCTGGCTGTGCTGCTGCCAAGAGGGACCTGCAGATGGTGCCTTTGGATTTGGACTTGGGATATGTTTACTTAGTCTACTTCTTGTTTTGCTTCCTAAGAACCTGCTTGACCCCACTGCCTCCTCCGGCCTTCTGTCTTCCCTGCCACTGCTCGGCAGACTCTCCTCATTCCTTCCTGGCACATCGTGCCCCAGTACCCATGTTTCTATACTTCCCTTACATCCCCGGACACAGGATCCGTGCCTGGCACAGGTAGCAAACATCGGCATTTCGTTTCTCAAGGCTAAGCTGGTTTTCATACTCACCTCCAGACCTGCTGTCCCTCCAGCTGTACAAGGGCCTCCCTGGCACCACACTGTCCTGTGCTCGGTCCTAAACCAGTCCTTGCCACCAGCTGGCTCTTTGCAAATAACCACCCACATCACTGAACCAAACGGAACTTCTCCACCGTCCTTTCTATCACCACTGACCTCTGTGGTCCCCCATTTTCTTCCCAGGTCCCCATCTCAGGGAATCGGTCACCCACTCTCCTTCCCACCGACTCTGCAAAGTTCTCCCTCCCTCTCCTCTTTAGCAGCTGATAGCCCTTTCTCTCTTGCCTCAGTAACAATTCTGTCCTCTCTGGTTCTCTTATATCTGCCCCCTTTAGTCCCCAAAGACTCCCCAGTCCCCTGCACCTCTCCCCCTCAGATGACAGTCTAATCTCTCCTTTTCTTGTCAAACTCTCCCACTTCATTTCTTCACCTCCATCTCCTCCCGGTGGCGCCTGGTGTCAGACTCTACCCTGGGAGGCTGGCACAAGGACCACACACACTGCCCCCCTTTCCTCGGGCAGTGTTATTCCTGCCCGTTTCTCTGAACTCCACTCCCCCTTCCCCCGCCCCCGCTGCTCCTTTACCAGGTCTTTACTCTTTCTAGGTCTTCTCCCTCCCCCACTTTTTGTTTCTCCCTTCCTCCTCTTTGACCCTTCCTTCTTCCTCTTCCTTCTCTTCCCTCCTTTTCAACTCTCTCCACATCGACTTTTAACTAGTTCACCTCCTGCATGGCTCACTCCGGGCTGTGGCTCTCAAGAGCACCCTAGGTTTCCCTTGCGCCACCTAGAGGACTTTCCGGGAACAGTCATCCCCTTTCTTGTTACACTGCCAAGTTTTCATGGGGACCACCCTTTTAATGACAACTTTCCTGGGGACCACCTTCTGGGTGATGGCTTCCTCTTGAGGATCACTTTCCTGGGCCCCAGTTCCCAGGGACCACCTCCTGCTTCCACCCTCCTGGGGTCCACCTCCTGTGGACAAGTGCTAGGAGCATGACCTGGGTGTGTTCCCCTGAGGACCAAGGCCCAGGAACCTTCTCTTAATAGGAAGACTATTATGGTTAAGGTTTGGTGATATACCAATGTGATAATTTCGGGGACACCTTTTATGGTCTTTCCAGGCAGTGAGGGACATCTGGCTCATTTACTACATGAATAGCTTGTGGCCTGACATGGGGCCTGGGTGCAGACTGGCCAGGAAGAAGAAACCCTGGTCTCTTAGCAGGACAAGCTTCTAGGTTTGCTCAGCTCATTCAGTACCAAAGTGACCTAGTGGGGCCACTATCAGTGCCTTACCTGGGGATCTGCTGGGGAAGAAAAGAGGAGGAAGGGCGACTAGCAGCACAGGCTAGGTTCCTGAGCTAGACCCAGAGTAGCTGGATCTGCCTGCACATAAGACCACTGTCTGGGCTCCTGTGATCCAGGCTGACATGTTCTCATTTGTGTCAGAGCTGGTCTGGTTTGGATTTTCCTCACTTGCTAACCAAGGCTCATTTAGGAACCTCTGACAAGACAGAACGTGCAATCTCGTGATCCATCAACCTAGGTCCTCCGTAGGCTTCTTCGGCTTATCACAGCCTCATCTCTCCCAGGCCCCAAATTACACCGCTGATGTGTTGACTTAGCCCTCTTCTTTGTGTTTTTCAGCCACGCAGCGATGAGTTTGAGCTTGCCCTTGCTCCTCTGAGCACTGCCCCATTCCAACTTCAGTCCCTCTTGCCTAAGCCCGTGGCTGTCAATTTAACTGGATATAGGAGCAACCAGAAGGCAGGCTGCTGGGGGTGGGATCCACGGTGAGATTTCCTTGATTGCTTGAAGTGGAAAGGCTCACCCTAACTGCAGGTAGCGCCTTCTGATGGCAGCACTCAGATAGGACATGGAAGGACAGCCATCCTCCTGCCTCAGATCCCTGCATAACTGAGATCGCACCTGGCTGAAAACTAGGTCTCTAGAGAACAGAGAGGGGAAAATTCTCTCCCCACTGTTTGAACAAAGTTCCATACATTACATCACCAGGTCTGGCTGAGGGACATGTGGGTGTCAGGAGACAGGGTGGCCCAAAGTTTCAGGTGGATGGGAGAGCCATGGTAGTATTCTGGAGGATCTAGCTCTCTGAGTGAGTACCAAGGTTGAACCCCGCCACAGTTGCTGGGAACTTTTCCCCAGAAGGATAAGGAGCGGATGGGGTAGGGTCACCTCACTGTACTGACACGGAGAGTGTGAGTACAGGCTGGGGATGAGGCCAGGCATTATGGAAGAGCTGGCGGTGTCACCAGATCTCAGAGAGCTCTTCTAGTCAAAGCAATGCCCCAAAGTTGAAGGTTAGCATAGACTCTGCGTTAGCCTTGTCCTGAGTCCCTGTGGTCCACATCTCCACATATAAGCAGCAGTGGATGGAAAAAACATGTTTTAAAGCCGGGCAGTGGTGGCACACACCTTTAATCCCAGCACTCGGGAGGCAGAGGCAGGCGAATTTCTGAGTTTGAGGCCAGCCTGGTCTACAAAGTGAGTGCCAGGACAGCCAGGGCTACACAGAGAAACCCTGACTCGGAAAAAAAAAAATTGAAAAAAAAATTGTGTGAAGATACAGTGGATGATTTCCCTGTCATTAGTCCTTAAACAATGTAACTAAACAACCATTCCCACAGCAGCCGCTACTTTGTATTCGGAGCAGGTAGAGGGGCCTCCTACTGAGATTTCAACTTGATGAAATTGACTCCCGCAGGTTGTCCTCTGACCTCTGTGTGCACACCACCACACCACACGTGTGCACACACATTCAATAAATGAAAACATAGAAATGATGGGAAGAGGTGCTCAAGGTCCATGCAAACATGATGCTATTTAGATAATAATGAAAACTACTGTTAGCATATGAGTATTTCCCTGCATGTGTATCTGTGCGCTAATGCATGCTTGGTGCCTTTGGAGGTCAGATAAGGATGCTAGCTGAGGTTCTCTGACACCCCCCCCCCCACTGGACTAGACTTACATTTGGTTGTGAGGCACCATGTGGATGCTGGGAATTGAACCCTGGTCTTCTGAAAGAGCAGCTAGTGTTCTTAACCAATCATTCCCGTCTGTCTCTATGATAGCATTTTATAGAGAAGCCTTGATCATCTTCCTATTGATACAGAGAGATGTCTGCGGAGAGAGGGCAAAATCCCCAGTGTCTAGCTTCTGGAATTGTGGCTGGTAGACTTTCCCAAGATCCAACTTAGCTGCCTGAAATCCTGGATCAGCAGGTCTGAAATGGGATTTCCAACAAGCAACTGAGGGACTTGTCTTACAGTGTCTGGATGAGGGTGTGGAAGGCAGAGACACATTGCTTTCTTTCTTTCTTTCTTTCTTTCTTTCTTTCTTTCTTTCTTTCTTTAACATTCTCTGCCCCCACCCCCACCCCCACCCCTGCTCTCTTGGGCCCATTGGTTTTTTAAATTTGTTTCTCATTATGGATGGTTGTGAGCCACCATGTGGTTGCTGGGATTTGAACTCATGACCTCCGGAAGAGCAGTCAGTGCTCTTAACCACTGAGCCATCTCACAAGCCCCAAAGACACAAGATGTTCCATCTTGACATAGTAGGTGTGAGCCATCACTGCAGAGCTTTAAAAAAAACATCTGTCATATGGCACTTGTGATGCATCAGGAGAATGGGGGCCTCACCAGTCACCTGGGATAGGAGGGCACACCACATCACACCTGCCTCCAGAGTTGACCGGAGCCATGTATCCTCGTTTTATGCAGTCACTGTCCTTTTGGTGGGCACACATCCTCCTGTCATGGACACCTGACACCGTGCACGTGCTGGGCTGTGTGTGTGATAGGCAGTTTCACCCTCACAAGGCAGATCCTGTCACTTTCCTCCACCCCTGCTCTGACAGGAAAGGGTTTTATTCCTCCTCAGCTCACTGGACTGGCAACCTAAGACTTGCACTCTGCGGGGTGAGCAAACTGGATGAAAAGTAAGATAACTGCATTTGGGTTTCTCTGCTTCTTTCTTTGTTTGGTTTTGCTTTTTTTGAGACAGGGTCTCTATATACAGCACTAACTAACTGTTCTGGAATTCTCTATGTAGACCAGGCTGGTCCTGAACTCACAGAGAGCTGCTACCTCTCTCTGCCTAGCCAGTAGCACAATTAGAGCCACGGAAGCAATACCTGGGGCTGCCTTCAGTTTTCATTGCTTGTTTTTTCCCCCTTCCCA
This sequence comes from Mus caroli, assembly GCF_978045245.1. Taxonomy (NCBI): domain Eukaryota; kingdom Metazoa; phylum Chordata; class Mammalia; order Rodentia; family Muridae; genus Mus; species Mus caroli. Next base: position 83,246,595 of record NW_028227270.1, read on the forward strand.
TTTCCCTGACGCCCCTAACTTTTTCATGCATAGTAGAACTACCATTTATGTGAGAGAGCTGTGTGGTGTCTTTGTGGGAAGGCAGGGCTGATGAGCAGCTAGCTATACATTGCCCCACCCCCCTCATCTGAGAGCCTGGGGTCCAGCCCTCACCATGTTGTCAATTCCTGTGAGAGGCAGGCAGGACTCAGGACAGCCCACAGTCAAAGCCTGACAGGTCACTTCCCTATTTGGCTCCAGCTTCCTTCCCCTGAAAGGAGCGACTGCGTGTTCCTTATTTAGGACACCGACTTTGGCAGCCTCGGCTTGGAGAGCACTGGTTTGTTGTTGTTAACGAGCAACCTTCAATTATAGGTTTAAAATAAACCCTGCGGTTCTCCCTGCTCACCCCTCCCTCCCCCCCGCCTCCTTGGGAGCAGGCAGGCAGCTGCTGGGCGTGGCAAAAGTCAGGAACCCTAGAGCGGATGGACAGAGAATGTCCCCCATAGGCACTGGCATTTGGCAGTTTGGGGAGGTTTAGGAGGTAGGACTTCGCTGGAGGAAGTATGTCACTGGGGGCAGCCTTCTCTGCTTCAAGCTTGTGGTTCAGGATGTGAGCTCTCAGCTGCTACGCCTGCTGAGTGCTTCCGCCTTTCTGCCCTGATGAACTCCGCATCCTTCTGGAATCGTTAGCCCAAATCAACTTTTCTTTTTCACCCATGAGTTGGTCATGCTGTTTTATCACAGCCACAGAAAAGTAACGAATGCAAACCTGGAACAAGCACGATGAAGCTATGCCTACTAGGTCTGCCAGCAACTGAGGCACGAGTGCAGCTCAGAATGTCACTCTGAATCTCTGTCCCTCCCGATTTTATACTCTTCCACCCCAAACGCTGACGTCATCTGGCTCTGGAGTTTCTCCCCACAGTTTCTGAGGTTCACTCAGTTCCTTGCACATTATGCTACTGGAAGATAGAGGGATTTATTATTAAGGGGCGGGGCCAGTAGGAGGAAGTGAGATTGTTGGGCTGTGCCCTTCAAGAGGCTCTAAGGAGGCTGGTTCTGCCTTCTATCTTGTTGCTTCCTGGTTGCTGTGAGGTAAGCGGCTTCCTCGGCTACAGTTGGCAGTGAGACTACTGACTGTGGCTGGAAACCTCCGAAGCTATAAACGGAAGCAAACACCACTTGTTTTTGTTGAGAGAGCTTCTTTTGTTTGTTTGTTTGTTTGTTTGTTTGTTTTTTGAGACAGGGTTTCTCTGTGTAGCCCTGGCTATCCTGGAACTCACTCTGTAGACCAGGCTGGCCTTGAACTCAGAGATCTGCCTGCCTCTGCCGCCCGAGTGCTAGGATTAAAGGCGTGTGCTTGAGAGAGCTTCTTGCTATGCAGTAAACCCAGTCTGGCCTTGAATTTGAGACCTTCCCACCTCAGCCTCCCAGACACTGGGATTACAGGCCTACTATATCATTCCTAGCTAGTCCCCCTCTCTCTACCTTCCCTCCTCTCCCCCTCCCCCTTCCTAAAGATTTTTGCCTTGTTTTAGATGTATTTACTTTATTTTGTTTATTAGAGTTTTTGTCTGCCTGTATGTCTGTACAACACGTGCATACCTGGTGCCCACGGAGTTCAGAAGAGGGCACCAGATCCCCTGGAACTAGAGTTACAGATGGTTGTGAGCCACCATGCGGGTGCTGGGAATGGAACCGGATCCTTTGCAAGCACAACAGCTGCTCCCAACTGCTGAGTCATCTCCCCAGCCCCTTTCATCTTTGTAAGTTGGTTATAAAGTCTTATAACTTATAACTTTATAAAATTGGGTATTTTGTTACAGTCATGGGAAACTAACACAGATGGAGTCTATTAAGAGCTCTGTTCAGCTGGCTGCTGGATTCATATCTGAACCAAACTTGAGGCTCTAGGCCTGAACCTCACTAATTGTAATATACTTATGAATCCCCCGGGGTTTTGTTAAGATAGGGCAATTGAATCAGCACATCTGGGTAAGCCTGACTTTCTCATTCTAACCATCTCATAAGGACTATGGCCACTATCAGTCCTCAGTCACACCCTGGGGAATCAGCCAGGACTAGGCTTTGTCCTGGATGTTGATCTACACATGGCAGCTCTCCCATGGACGAGGCTCTGATGCAGGACTGGTGGTGTGGATGAAGGTAAGACGGTATCTCTCTCCCAACTTCCAGAGTGAGATTATGTGATTAGCATCAAGTCCAGAGCGGAGCCTTGAGTTGGAAGGCAGGGCAGGCGTCTTCTGTAAGGTCCTCCTCCTGCTCTCCTCCAATATCTGTGGAGTGAATGTATGGCCTGGAAGTCCTGCCCTCTCCCTTCAGGGTTACCACAGCAACGTCAACGAGAGCTGTGAATATTCTCTCTCTCTCTACACACACACACACACACACACACACACTTATAATCCACAGGAAGATCCCAGGAGGCAGATACTAATCTTGCCTTTTTAGGAAGAAGAGCCCAAGGCACAAAGCCACTCATCAGAGGCCGAGCTGGGACGTACATGATTGTCCCTATAAACCCAGCTGTTCGCTGTTTCTCCACCCATTTGTATTGGTCGCCTTTCTCGTTGCACTGACAGTAAGAAGTTAAGGGTGGGTTTATTTGGGTTCACACTTTAGGGACAGTCCATCATGGTAGATGGAGATGTCATGGCAGAAGCTTGAGGCAGCAAGCAGGTCACACTGCAGCCACAGTCAGGAGGCAAAGAGAGATGATGGTGGCGCTCATCTTTTCTCTCTTTTATTGGGACAGGGACCCAGCCCATGGAACGATGCTGTCCACAGTTAGGGGGTGGTTCATCTCATTCAATGGGATCTAGAACCTCTCTCACAGACATACCCCAAGCTTTGTCTCCTAGGTGACTCTACATCTGGCCAGGCCAAGTTGGCCATGAATATCAACCCCCCATACCACCTCAACCAGCAGGGGCAGGCAGAAGGCTGTGTCTTCACCAGGAAGACCTGAGGCTTTGTGTCCCTGTACACAGCAACGTTTAATCCACACCCTGCTTTCCCGACACAAATTTCGAGAGGCAGGTCCCTCACCTGACCTCCCACAAAGCAAGCTCTCGGTAAATGTTGTCTTTAAACCATGCTGTTTCACTTGTGTGAGTTACCCAAGGAGTCCTCTTCATAGAAACAGGATGCAGAGCGGAGGAGGCTGTGAAAGGGAGGGAAACAGGGAGGTAGTGTTAATAGGGCTTTGCTGGGTGCACGACAGTGTGGTGGACTTGATGCAATTGAGTTGTACCCTTAAAAAATAGCAAGGTTGGCTGGGCAGTGGTGGTGCATGTCTTTAATCCCAGCACTTGGGAGGCAGAAGCAGGCAGATCTCTGAGTTCAAGACCAGCCTGGTCTAGAGAGTGAGTTTCAGAACAGCCAGAACTACCCAGAGAAACCCTCTTGGCATGGAGGAGAGGAATTTAAGGTTGGAAGAATTTATTTGATACATTTTTATCATGCACAAAACTCATTATTTTACACCTATTTTGGGAATGCTGGGTAACTGCTCTATCTTAACTTGATTAGTGGCAAGAGGTGATTGTCCCTTAAAGCTGATTCCAGAAAGGACAGGAGCTGCAACTGATGGGTGCTTCAAGACAGTTCAGATTGGGTCCAAGTTCTCAGAACATAGAGAAGCTAATGATGGCCACCTTGTGGGTTAAGGGCATTGCTTGCTGTGCTTTGGGTAAATATCTCTCATAGGCTCGTGCTTCAAAAGCTTGGTTGTGAGCCTACAGCCTGTTCAGGGTGAAGTGGGATCTTTAAAGGGTGGGACCTGTTAGGTCTTTGTGGTATACTCTAAAGGGAGACTGGGAAAGCCAAACATCTTCCCAGCTCTTTCCTTGCTCCCTCGCAGCTAGCAGTGAGTAGGAGCCTTTAGAAGCTTCTGCCACGATGCTTGGCCTTAACCACAGGTCCAAAGGCACACAAGGCTGTGATGGCTAATCTCAGGTACCAACTTTACATGGTTAAAGAGAGGGATCCTCAGTTGAGGACTTGTTTCCATCAGATTGGCCTGCGAGTACGGGGTGTTTTCTTGATTGTTGGTTAATGTGGGAGGGCTCAGTCTGCTGCAGTCAGTACTATCCCAAGCCAGGTAGTCCTGTGCTATATAAGAAGGGTAGTTGAACATACGTCTGGAGCAAGCCAGTGGTATTTCTCCATGATTTCTACTTCAGTTCCTGCTGTGAGTTACTGCCCTGGCTTCTCTTAAGGCTGGACTGTAGTCTGTGAGATGAATAGATTTTCCTCTCCTACATTTTTGGGCGTGGTGTTTATCACAGGGACAGAAATCAAACTACGACAGGGACTAAGCAACTGTGGACCAATACCTCTGAAAGCCCTCCTTATAAGCTGTTAGCCTCAGGAAGCTCAGTAACAAGCACCGGCCTTGAAAGCAATCAAGTCAAGGTTGGGCACGGGCCTACCATTGATTAATCACAGTTCTTCCTTCAAGTCAGGTTTTTATCTTTAAGTCTGGGATTAACAATTCTTCCCCTCCCCCCCCCCCCCCGCCACCCCCCAAGATAGGATTGCTCTTCAGATCAGGCTGGTCTTGAACACACAGTTCCACCTGCCTCTAGAGTGCTGGGATTAAAGGCATGAGCTATCACGGACATTGGATTAACAAGTCTTTACTTCAGGATTGCTGAGGGCCAAGTGTGGCTCATCAGCACAGATGATTACTCTGTTGGGCTTGGTGCTCCTGACTGGCTCCTTTCGTGCAGACATCCATGTCCTGGGCAACTGCCATCAAGGTGAAGGTAGGATCTTTGGGTGGTCATATGTGTCTAGCAGATCATCATGGTCCCTGTCCTACTTAGTTAGTTTTACCTGTGAACTTTACACAGTCTAAAGTCACCTGAGAAGGGAGTAGAGTTTTACCCACATCAGATTGACCTGTGGGCATGTCTCCAGGGGTTTGATAATTGATATAGGAGGACCCAGCCCACTGTGGGTGGCACCATTCCCTAAGCAAGTGGTCCTGGCTTGAACAAGAAAGCTAACTGAGCATGAGCTTGTGAGCAAGTCAGAAAACAGCATAACTCCTTGGTTTCTGCTTCAAGTTCCTGCCAGAGTTCCTGTTCTGATTATTCTTGAGCATAGACTGTGGTTTAAAAGTATAAGCCAAATAAGACCTTCCTCCCCTGTAGCTTTTGCACACTGTTTTATTACTGCAACAAAGATGAAAGGGAAGAATTCTTGCTTAGGTTGAACCACCACGGCTAAGGTCTGGACCTCAGATCTAAGGCTTTCTTTCCTGGTCAGGTCAGCCCTACAGGCCCTACTGCGTTTTCTATCTTGCCAATGCCCTTAGGGGAACGGCTTCACTAGTTGGTTATGATCCAGGGTTTCTGGAACTTCTGTTAGTTTGTGGTCTTCAGGACAGTGGGCAACTGACCTGGCATTAGTCTGCATATAGGGAAGGGATGGGTATTTGGGTGGTGGGGTAGACCCCGTGGAGCAAGAGGCTGGGGCTCTTATGGGATGTCTCCCATATCCCTTAGCCGCTTCCTGAAAATAGGCTCGTAGGTGCAAAAGTATTTCTTGCCAAGATAATTGTCAGGAGGGAAACCTCTCTTCAAAGCTAACTCCTGGCCCCCAGAGGAAGTCATAGCTAAATGTGTCTGTCCTTGGCTGCTCTACACTCTCACACTGCATCTGGCTTATCAGCCAATCCTGGGGCTTCTCTTAAACTACTCAAGCCCCAGGTGGGGCTCACACTTCTTTAATCCCAGCACTCAGGAGGAGTAGACAGGCAGATCTCTGAGTTTAAGGCCAGCCTGGTCTACATAATGTGACCTCTTGGTAGTTTCCCAGTGGCCATTTTTGTCACCCCAGGGTCAACCTGAAACCAGAATCCCACCCAACTACTGCAGTCTACTATAAAGTCTACATTGTGTTCATTCCAGCCGTCTCCCCAGCTTCCTGCAGGGCTGGCTTGTGGCTCAAGGTCCTTCCTCTGGGCCATCTGTCCCCACCCCCAGGCATTTGCAAGGGTGACTTCCTCAGGGCTGACCATCCCTGTCCCATCTTGGCTTCTTCTTCCCCCCACCCCCACCTCACATCTTCTGTATCTTCCTCATCTACTTCTTTTCTTATTAATTTCCCTGTTAGAACTAAAATATTAAAAAGATATCAGGTTTCTTCTATGCAGATCTCTTACTGCCCTGGCCAGTGCCTGGTGTGACTTTAAGTGCACAGTCAAGGTTAACTGGATCCTGGGGAAGGAAGGAGCAACTCCTTCCTTCCTTCCTTCCTTCCTTCCTTCCTTCCTTCCTTCCTTCCTTCCTTCCTTCCTTCTTTCCTTCCTTGTTGGTTTTGAGATAGGTCTTTATGTAGACCAGGCCTGGTGTGTTGGAACATTTTCTTTTCTTTTCTTTCTTTTTTTTTTTTTTTAAGATTTATTCATTTTATGTATGCGAGTACACTGTAGCTATACAGATGGTTGTGAACCTTCATGTGGTTGTTGGGAATTGAATTTAGGACCTCTGCTCGCTCCAGTTAACCCCACTCATTCCAGTCAACCCCACTCACTCCTGTCGGCCCTGCTCACTCAGTCCCTGCTTGCTCTAGCCCAAATATTTATTTTTTTGTTTTTTGTTTTGGTTTTGGTTTTTTGAGACAGGGTTTCTCTGTGTAGCTCTGGCTGTCCTGGAACTCACTCTGTAGACCAGGTTGGCCTTGAACTCAGAAATATGCCTGCCTCTGCCTCCCAAGTGCTGGGATTAAAGGCGTGCGCCACCACTGCATAGCCAAATATTTATTTATTACTATAAATACGTACACTGTAGCTGTCTTCAGACACAGCAGAAGAGGGTGTCAGATCTCATTTTGGGTGGTTGTGAGCCACCATGTGGTTGCTGGGATTTGAACTCAGGACCTTTGGAAGAGCAGTCAGTGCTCTTACCCACTGAGCCATCTTGCCAACCCCCGAACATTTTCTTTATTATTGATTGATGTGAGATAGTCCAGGCCACTGTGGGTGGTGCCATCCCTGGGCATTTGGTTCTGGGTACATAAGAAAGCAGGATGAGCAAGCCAGCAAAGAGCATTCCTTTATGGTTTACACTTCCTGCCCTGACTTTCCTCAGTGATGGGCCGTGACTAAGAGCTAAGATGAAATAAACCCTCTGCTCATGCAGAGGGTTGCTTTGGCTCATGGTGTTTGTCCCAGCAATAGAAAGCAGGCTACAAAGCCAGCTGTAGTCCAATGTCATCCAGACACAGTCATGATTACAGGTGCTTTAAACGGCACGTCACTCAGTGACTGACAGCTCCCTTCCACCAGCTGGAAAGGCTGGGGGCTGTGTTTATGAGTTACTTGGTTGTGTGGCCATCACCAGAATCTTAACCACTAAGCCATCTGTCTAGCTCTGTGGGACATTCTAAGATCCTCACTGATACTTCATCCAAGGGAGTTGTGGGGGCCAAGAGAGGAGCCTAAGGAGTCTTAGGGACCCCCTACCTCTTGCCATGCTGTGACCTGGCACTGAGAATAGGTTGGCCAATGACTTTGTAGCATTACCATAATTAACTTCCCACAAGTTTCTTCTGGGGTCACCTTCTGAGGGCTACTCCCTAGTGAGAAGGGTACAAGGCTCCTCACAATGACAGATGGCTCGAAAGGGTCCTGTGACCCCCCCAGGTTGAAACCCACTGCTCTCCACCAGGCCAACTAAATCTGTTCCACCTTCCCTGGGGAAGGCAGGCCCAGCATCCTCCTTTGGAGTCACTAGTGCACAGGACCAGCGTTACCAGTTAAGCTGCAGCTAAACAAGAGGCAAGAGCAGCTGTCTGTGCTGCTGCCCCTTCAGTCTGTCCCTCTAGCCTCATGAAATTCACCACAGCTTCTTATGTCCCCTGTCCACACTCCCAAGACTGAACATCTAACTGCAACCAATTGCCTTTTTTATTATTTATCAAAGTTTTTCTGATTTTTAAAAAATCATTCGTTTGGTGTATGCAAGTGTTCTTTTGTCTGAGAGTCCTTTCTCTTTCTACCTCCTAAGTCAGTCCTAAGGATTGCTCGGGCCCTCAGGTTTGATGGTAAGTGCCTTTACCCACTGAGCCTTCAATGCCAGCCTCCTGTCTTATTTCTTGAACTCTCAGTGAACCTGTGATAAGCAATCTGGCTGGACTAGCCATCCAGGAGTTCCAGGGGTCTGCTTGCCTTTGCCTGCTGCCCCCTCCTTCCAGTCCCCCTCCCCCTCCCCCCAGGCCCCCTATCCCCAGTCACCCATGCTGCTACACAATCAGTGTGGGTTCTCGGAACCTGAATTTGGGTCCTCACGCTGTTGGGGCAGGCACTTTGCAGACTGGGCCACATCTCCAACCCCAACTGTCTTTCAAAGATGCTGCCTGGGTGCCCAGGCTTCTAAGGCCATTACTGATTTTGGGTCAGCCCTTGATCCTAAGACCTGCCTTGAGTGGACTACAGGCTTGGAGATGGGCTTGGAGGAACTCACAGGTTGGTCACGTGCCGTTTTTAAAATATAACATTTATTGCTTAGATGGTTTGATACAGAACAGCTTTCTTTTCATTCTGAATTTGGAAGTTCTATACAACTGAGTACAAAGAGAAACAAAAAGTACCAAAACCAAACCTGTGATTCTGTTCATGTGGCATAGACCAGTTTTGTACATACATGTAGCAGCAGTTTTTAAGTTCCCTTTAGAAAAATATGAATTCTACAGTTATTATTGTTTTCTGTTTAATGCATGGGCTGAAATCATTAGGATCAACTTTTTTTTCTTGAAGAAAGAGAAGAGAGGAAAGAGACGAACGCAGGATGATCTGTCTGAAATCAGTATCCGATTCACGGAGCTTCCACAGAGCTGCTTGCATAACACCCCGTGGGGCCTCTCTGGTTTGTTTCACAGCCAGATATTTTATGTAGTGATTGAATATCAGCATTGTGTCCATTAAAGAGAAAACAAAAACAAAACAACAAAAAAGAGAAAATTTGCACCTCAATTTTTTTCAGAAGATCCATATATATATATACATATATAATATATATATATTTGTAAAAGCCCTGAGGAGAAGAGAATCAAACAAAATGTATAGAAACAAATTAGCTGGACATGCAAACTAACACTATGATTCACCCAGCGTTTAAACAAAATCACAAACTTCACAGTTTAATATTGGGGGAGGAAGGCGGGGAGGACAACAGACAAATATTTCATCTCTCAATCTCACTAATAAAATGTGGCAAGACCTTATTAACTATGAAGGAACAGATGAGACTAAATAAAGCTTTAAATCAATAGTGATTATTGCCAGTTGCAGCCCTGGCGGCGGCCGCTGCTGGGAGCAAACCCTGCTCCATCTTACCGCAGCAGCGTAGAGTTCAGTCATGGCTTCTCCCCACAGTATCATGAGTTTAGTGTGGAGAGTTGCAAAGAAAACCAAAACACAAGAAACCCCAAATAATAACAATGAAAACAATAACAATCGTAATAATAATAATAATAATAATAAAAACACCTAAGGGATGTAGGAGCTGGGTTTAACTTAGAAGATCGTGGGATCAATGGTTCTGATCTCTCTCTACAGTAAATAAAATCTCAACTTTAAATGTGGGGTCCACACATCCCTAATACAGTTAAAAATCATATATACCTCAATGTTTTTTTCATACATATATCACTTTTCATTATTTCTAAAATATCTATCTTCCATTGAAGTCAGGGTGGTTGGATTTTAGCCACTAGATAGATACTGGTGGACAAAGGGGTACGCACGTCTCGGGTTGCACATCTTAGCGGAGGAGCATTAGAGCCACAGGATAAGGGAGGGAGTGGAGCAGTGGAAGGCCTCTCCTGGGGAAGTCTTGAGGCCCTGCAGGCAAGGGACAAACAGGGCTCTAGTAGCAGTGTGGCTCAGGCATCCTCGGGTCTCGGCTAAAGGACAGGGTGCTGAACCGAGCTCAGCTACAGTAGGAACAGTTTCTTTTTGCTGATGAGCGAGGTCTACTGTTTGTACAGAACACCCAGGAACTAAAGGAACCCTGTCTCTGTGCACCAGGGGCTTGGGCCAGTTAGGGATTTAAAAGCACTCCTCTCTCCAAGCAGCAACCCCACACTGCAGAAAGGTGAAGACAACTCTCGCATCTAGACCTTGCTCATGCGCTTCAGTTCATCACTGGCAGTAGTATCTCAATGCTTCTCAAATGACGGTAGTAGCACGGCTGGGGGAAGGCGCTGACCCAGCTTAGCAGGAAGACTGGGGTGCCTTGCAAACTGACTCTGAGGTGCCCCAGGTATGGCCTGGTGTCTCGGATGCCTGCTCCCCACCACTTGTGCATCCTTGCTCTCCCCTCTGAGCCACTCCTTGGCCACGCTTGGAGGACCACTCCTGGCCCCTGCTGGATTCTACAGTCATGGAAGAAAGGTTTGTCTGAGTACAGTAGAAGAGCCATCGCTGGCGTGCCACCAGAAGCTTCAGGCACACAGTAAGCGGGGACCAGGGAGCAGTACAGGTCACCCAGGACAAATATTGTCCATTTGTTTCTGCTGAATGCAGAGCCCAGCGAACTGAAGAAGAAAATAAAAATAAAAATAATATTAATATTAATAACATATACCGAATGGGAAGAAGGGAAAGTGGCTATATGACCTCCAGCCGTGTCCTCCGTAGGTTAGGGTGCCGGGGAGGCCACTTTTCTCTGTAAATTAAGAATGGGAACACTAGCCATTTCTAACACGGAGAGGGTGGAAACACTCGAGAGGTTGAAGCTAGACTCTTTCCTGGCTTTGGCTCACACCACACAGGAACCCTGCATCAACCACATCCACTCATGACAGAGGCCGGGCCGCGGCTCCTCCCCGACGTGAACCAGAGAATACAGGCCTAGCTTAGAAATCAGCCTCACACCCTCTTCCCTCGGGTCATGTACATGAAATTCACATCATTTTCTTCCAGTTATTGGCTACAGGATCCAAGGGGAAGGTTTTCTGCTTCCAGCTCACAGAACAAAAACAGTACGATCACAGATTCACAAAAACAAGCTCAAACACACAAATACAAAACGTAATGTTAATGCTTACATGAAAAGGTCCTCCGAAAAATTCATTAAAATATGTTTTGTTAAAATGTCATTTTTTTTTTTTTTTGGAGGGGGGACACCCACAACGACATGGGAGGACCCATAAGTAGTTAAGGCACTGAAGCCGGCTGTACTGGGGCCGGGTGCATGTGTACTGGGTAAGGCTATGGCACGAGCTGGTTGGCCACAGGCTTGCTTGTCTCTCTCTTGCCCTCTTTTTCCTCTCTCTCCAGACAACTGAAGGAAGCTGAGAAAACCTTGTAAAATCTACATTCGGGATGCTCTGCTAGCTTTGTCTCTGAGCTGATGGAGACAGGGCGGGCTGTCACTCCATGCCCAGGAGCTGCGAGGCCCCGTCGGTGGCTGCCAGGATTGGGGCAGGCCTCTTGCTGCACAGCTCCAGCAAGTCTTGCACGATGGCTGCCGGGCTCTGGGGGTCTGTTTCACCTGGAGACACCTGCTCTTTGGGGGCACTGGGCTCAGCTGCCTGCTCAGCTGCGGCTCTCTCCTCTGGGCTACATTCCTTCCCAGAAGTGGACAAGCTCTCTTTCCGGCTCCTGGTGACAGCCACGTGGTTGCTGGTGCTGGGAGCTGACTCGGCCTCATTCTCGGAGGCAGGGTTGTTAGCACTGTGGGTGGACTCGTCCTCACTGTCCTCCTCAGCCCGCTCATCCTTGTCGCTGTCTTTCCCATGGTGCTTGCTGTGCCTGGTTTTCTGGTGGATCCTCTGGTGTCGAACCAGGCTGTGCTTTAAGGTGAAGGTTCGCTCACAGGTCTGACACTTGTATGGCCTTTCTCCTGAACAATGAAAGAATGAAAAGGAGACGTCCATTAACATGAAGGCCACTGGTTCCCACCTCCCGCTCTCTATATGAATGCAGCATCCAGAACTAAATACACAGGGACAGGACTTTTTCTTATTTGTCCAAACTGGCAAGGCTGGGGGGCGGGGGGGGGTGTTCACATTCTTCTTCCTGTACCTCTCAGCCTAGCTTTTCTACAAACTGATCTTAAGAGAAGCCCAGAAGCAAAGCGTCATTAGGAGAAATGATTCCCCTGGGCTCTGCAAGGCCACGGACAGCCACCTAAAGCAAGGTACAAGGAGGATGCATTTGGATGTTCCCGACAGCTTACGGACCAAGTCTCTAACAGCTGACAATGTCTCTGGCCAGAACAAGGTGCCAGCACACTACACCTCAGTGGCTGTGGCACGGTCACTGTGCACGGGAGGGAGGCCATGACTGTGAGATGTGGTCAAGGGGTGGAGGTGCTCTCATTGGAGGGATGGCCGAGGAAGGGTGTCTCTCTACCTTTTGGCTTCATGGTTCTATCCAGGTCCCCCACCCCTGCCCCCCACTAAAATAACAGACCCTTCTTTGGGGCCTTCCCTATATGTGCAGGCCAGTACCTGCCTTCCCTGGCATATCTCTGTCTTTCTCAGGATTTGGCTGAGTCTTACACCGGATGGACATCCACCTACTCTTCCTGTTCTAGAAGCCTGTGCACAGGGTGGCTACCCTCCCTATCTACAAAGGACAAAACTGGGGCTGAGTGGCTGAAGAAAAATGTTTTCCAAAGTACTACTACAGAGGGACCGCTGCCCTGTAGAAGGCTTGTGGCATTCCAGGGCCATGGAGACACACCTCCTTAGGATTCACAGCCTTCCCAGGTCAGAGGATAACCCTGCAACCTAGCTGGTTCTTTCAGTGGCCCCTGGACCTGACTTCCAGGGAGACTCCCAATGGCCACTGCAGGCCACCTCTTCTGGCAGGCTGGCTCTGGTCTCTCATACCTGTGTGTGACCTCATGTGCCGGGTGAGGTCCTGCAGGGACCAGAACCGCTTGTTGCATACACTGCAAACCTTCTTCCTCTTGTCTGCCTTACTGGCCATGCTTTTGGGGGAGTCTGTCTTTGGTCTTTTGTCACCGTCACCCCTCTTCTCAGCCGTACCTTCCCCATCAGTGGGACCCTCTGTTTCTTCATTCTGTTTCGCCACTGAGGCCTCCCTGGTTCCTGGTGTTGGATCGATTGCTGGGGATTCGGCTGGTTTCTCTTCAGGCTCAGGGGAAGGCAAGGGCCCCTCAACCACTCTGCCAACGCCCTCATTCTCCAGCGAAGGTGCCGCTGCCTCCTCCTCCTTCGGCTCCTGGCAGCTGTGTGCCTTCTTGTGGCGACTCAGGGTGCCCAGGAACTTGAAGTTCTTTCCACAGGTATCGCAGGCATGCTTTGGCTCCTGCTGGGCTGGGCCTTGGCTGTCCACAGAGCCTGCCTCACTCTCTGCCAGCTTGAAGTCCATCAGCTTGGTGGCGAAGTCAAGATCCAGGCTCTGGTTGCTGGCTGTGTCTTCCTCTGGGGCATCTGCAGTCCCAGTGCTCTCTTCCACACGACACTCTTCCTCTGGCTCTGGGTTCTCCTCTGTCTCCTTTTCTTCCTCCTTCTCAGAGGGTGCTGCTGCTGCTTTGGCCTCTTTGATGGCAAGATCCTGTGGAGCCGGACTGATCTCACTGGCTCCCTCTGCTGGCGGCTGCTCTTTAGCCTGTGCTGTGAGATCCAGCACCTCACCTGGGGTGGTCAACGTGTCTGTGTCTGACTGGCTGTCTGTGTAAGCAAGCAGACAGGAGAGGGGTTCAGATGAGGTGACACTGGGCAAGCCCTTCTCAAGGGCTCTACTGGAACTTGGCCAGACCCACCCTTGAATCCTGGATACTAAATCTAATGAGGAGTTTTTGAATCTGGAGTTATAAAGGCCAAACCAGCCTTCACACTCCCAAGGAAGGCAGATGGGCTCTCGTGCCTCAGAACTCCTGACTTCCACCATCACGCCCACGCACGCTCAGCTGTCCCCACCCCCAGGAAGGTGTGAGTGACTCAGGCAGTGCAGACAGAGAGGGCGTGCATTCCAGAGACTCGCAGCACACACTAGGGAGGTTGAGGAAGCCAAGTTGTAAGGGTTATCTTTCCAGTGCAAAGAGCTTTTTACAAACATGCAGCATACACAAGACCCCCCCCCATTCTTCCAAATGTGGTCCTCAAAGAGTTTCACAGAAAATGAGCCCACATGCGGATTCTGTGTGAATGGTCCACAGGCACATCTCCAGGTAGAGGCCAGAAACCAAACATGCTCCTGCACCTGTAAGCAACACATGGGGATGACTTTGAACACAAACCTGGTCAGGGGCACGTGGGGAGGGATGGTGAGTGGCTCCGAGGGGCTGTGGGTGAGCATGGGGACTGGGATCTATAGGGTGAGTGAGTCTCTTGAAGACAGTGATTTCTTGACCTCACTTGTCTACCCCCCCCCCCCAATAGCAAAACAGACATGGGAAGTCCACCAGTTTTCAGTGACCTTAAAAAGAAGGAACCATGGCCAACATCGATGACACCAAGGCTAGGCACATTGGTGCACACTTGCGATCTCAGACCTTCAGAAACTAAAGTAGGTAAGAGTTTGATTTGAGGCCAGGCTGGGCTCCATAGTAAGTTCAAGGCTAGCCCAGGTTATGAGACAGGAAGGGAGGAAGGAAGGAAGGAAGGAAGGAAGGAAGGAAGGAAGGAAGGAAGGAAGGAAGGAAGGAAAAGGAAGGGAGGAAGGAGAAGAAGAGGAATAGAAGGAGAACAAGCCCACATGGGAAAAACCCCACAAACAGTATCGGGAACATTACCCTTTCTTTAATAGGGTTGAACAAAGACTTAATGATTTTAACAATAAAATGGAAGCTGGCTGAGGACTTAATGTCCGGATTTCTACTAAGGGTGCTCAGTGCTTCCTGTGAGCTCCACAGAGGAGAGTCACAGCTTCAAGGCAAACACAGGTGTGCCCTAGGAGCGCCACATCTCTCACCACTGCCCGAGGCAGCCGAAATTCATGCAGCTAATCGGAGACTTTTCCGGGCTGTGGTAGAATAAGCCAGAAGGCCACTCACATGCCTGTCATTCCTCCTTAGTGTCACGTGCTCGTTCTGTCATGTGCCATCAAGGCAGGTCTCAGATGGGGAGAGGAGCCACCTCAGATGTGACACTTAGACCTCACACCTGCTTAGGGCTTCCTTGCAATCAAGTGGGGACATTACCCCCGCCATCACCTCCCTGGTTTCACTCTCAGCACCTGACACGCAGAGGCCAAGGTGTGGTTATCTCAGGAGAATTCAGAATTAAATGAAGACGATTTGTAACAGGAAGCAGGAGCCTGAGAGGTGCTCATCAGCGTTTATGCTCAGAGGAAAACATCTCTGTTCCTTTTCTGGAATCACAGTGAGTGTCTACGGGATGGATTTTGATTTAGACTCTACAACTGACACACAGGATGCTCAGATTGCTTACTTTGTGAGCAATTCTGTGTGTGCATGGATGTGTCTTGTGTGCATGTGTGTTTGGAAATCAGAGGTCAGTATCTATCTACCTTGGGTCTTCCTCAATTACTTTCTATTTATTTATTTACTTATTTATTGAGACAGAGTCTCTCAACTAATCTGAAACTTGCTGATTGGACAGAATGGATGGCCAGCAAGCTCCAGTCCTCTTTCACCTTGTTCCCACAGTGGTGGGATTTTCGGCGTGAGCCAACACATGTCTGTCTGTCTTCCTTCCTTCCTTCCTTCCTTTCTTTTTTTTAACGGGTGTTAGGTTAGGGATTGAACTCAGGTCCTCAAGCTTGTGTGGCAAATATTTTTCAGAATAAGCCAGTCCAGTTTAAAAATAAGGTTACTTTGTAGTTAATTTTACTTTTTTCCTACTTCTTACCCTGGCTGTTCCTATTATTGGATTTTCAGCAAAAACACCTTTCTGCTTTTGAAAATGGAGCTTGCTATGTTTCTAGACTAGTCTCTCTAAGTTGTGTTTCTTCCATTTTAGCCCTGGACTAACCCAGCACATAGGCTGTTTGAACTGGAGAGAATGTATTTAAAATGATAGACTTACGAAAAATAAAAATGAATTCTGAAACCAAAGCCAAGTGCATGCCCCCAGTCTGAACTGTCCCATTCACAATTCCGTTCTGAGGGTGGGTGGATAAGGTCTTTCTATGTACAACAGAAACAAAGGTAGCTTGGTTGCACTCCAGACTTCCACTAGAGGGGAGTGTTTTAGCAGTATAGCCTGTGACCTGTTTTATGATTCTTGGGAACAATAGACTTAACCTCCTCTCTTACAAGAGAGTGACTAGTCAACTTGAAAGGGCAGGTCCTATTATGGCTTGTCCTTAAAAAAAAAAAAAAAACCCCACATATTTTGTTGGTCATCTCCACAGTTAAGGATCTCTTGCTTCCTACAAATGAAATGTAGTTTAAGATCACTGGCTGCCTGGTCAGAGTTCAATTCCCAGCAACCACACAATGGCTCACAATCATTTGTAATGGCATCTGATGCTCTCTTCTGTCACGCAGGTGCACATGCAGACAGAGCACTCACACATATAAAATACATTAAAAAATTCATGTTTATATTGTAAAAGGTCCGGTCCAGGTGCCTACCAATGGAATGGCTCCTCCATGCATCCCCTGAATAAGAACCAAGAACATTCAAGAGCAGAGTAGGCCACATCTGCCAAGCAGAGGGAAGAGTTTCAGGGCAAAACTGAATACTTAATACAACCCTAGAAGGGAAAACTGTCCCCGCCTTAGTATTTTTAGCATTGGGTACAGGAGGAAATCTGGGGTACATTTTCATGGAAGACCTCATGTGGTTGGAAAAGTGACACTGACATTATAAACCATGTTTAGGGATTTAAAAGGAATTCAATCTTTGCATATAAACCGAACCTTGAAAGCTTCAGTAACTTCTGGTCATTTCCTGTCTCTTTAAACCACAGTCTGTTTGGGATGGAGGAGGTAGCTCAGTTGGTAGAGTGCTCCTACCCAAGCTGATGGACTTGCAGTTGGGGTGATATTCTCTTGTGAGTACTCCAGAGGTAAGAGCAGGAGGTTCACAAGTTCAAGGTCATCCTGAGTTTAACCACAGTCCTAGGCTATCCGGTCTCCAAGGTTAAAACCAGAAAACCAAACCAAACCAAACCAAAAAACCTGTTCCTCTGCCCCCAGCTAGTATCACACTGCCCTGGGTTGTAAATTTCTCAAACCCCTCCCTCCCTCAACTCCTAGGTCTCTTGTTCTGTTTTTTCTCCCACCTCAGCCTGTCTTTTCTCTCTCACCATGGGCTGTATCTACAATTAAACCAAACACTTCTCTCTTTGATAGTTCTTTTCTAAGAGGCTTTGTGCCTTTAAGAAAATCTATATAACTTCTGGGGCAGGGCCTTGGAAAAAGAAAACCTGTAATTGTAAACTTAAAAAATAAATACGCCCACAGGCTAACACTTGTGCCAAAGCTAAGCTCAAACCATAAATTCTGACCGAGCTCTGGCGTCAGCAGAGTTCCTGTGAACAGCCTCCAGGATGAGCAGGATGCAGTGCCTGAGACTCTTCTGAGGACATGGGTTCCCACCCCAAAGCACCCCCCTTCCCCTGTCAGCTGCCTTCCCTTTTGAACTGGTTTGGGGAGAATCACAGGACCTTTCTGTAAAGCAGGCTGTAAGAAAATGTTCCAGTCTAATGGGTACTGTGGCAGTGATGGTTAAACATTATCAGGATGGTCTGTGGCAAAGACAGCTGCTGCAGTGCCTTGGGCTTCCAGCCGCTTGGGAAGCGGATCAGGCTTAGCTCACAGGGACTCAACCATAGCAGGCTACCTGTCCTCACTCCCAGATCCTAGAGAATTGTGTGGAAATAGAAGTTGTGTGTGTGTGTGTGTGTGTGGCTAGCAAACCAGCTGTGGCATTCTTGCCCTAACAAGAGGGTCTAACCTGGGCAGAAGAACCCAGCAAGCCCAAGGCATTCCATTGCTCTCACTGGTCTGAATAAGCAGTGTGGTGGGAAGGGTAAAGGTGTCTTACCCACTGGGGTCAGCTCTCCCAGACAGCCAGTCCAATGTGATGTGTCAACACTGAGATCAGGACACAGGGGGTCAGGGGTTGGAATCAATGACTGTCACTCTATCCACACTGACTCCTAGGGTCAGGGTGCCCCTCTCCAAACTACACAGCACTCCATCCCACCAAAGTTTGAGGAGAAGTCACGAGACACAACTGCAACCCTAGATGAACACATTGGAGGCTGGCTTGGATCCCAGAAATGGGCAAATGCTAACTTTCAACACCCACGGAGCCTGAAGCCTGTGTGTGCAATGCCCTCCCTACTACCTTGGCTGGACCAAGTGGCCTGAGGCAGCTTACTTTTTGTACAGTGTGTTTTGGCGGTAGGGGTAGCAAACTCTAGCAGTTGGACCATGGAGTGTATTAAATAGAGGACTTGAGTAAATACAGAAGGTGATGGGGGCAGGGGGCAGAAAGGAACGGAGCAGTGTTAATTACTCTGTAAGGGCTGAGGGAGGAAGCACACATCAGCACAGGAGCATAATACCCGGACCCAGGTCAAGCAGTCATGATTAAGAAGGACATGCACAGTGCTTTTTCAAACAAGGACAGATTTATACAGGGAGGAGTTATTGAGAAGAAAAGCCCTGCCTTGCCCCGCCTCGACCCGCCTCCCAACTAAAAGCTTGGAGGGTCACAGTTCTTGCAGTACTGAGTCCACTGGGCAAGTGCTGCTCACGAAAGCTGCAGAATCTGGGTCCCCCAAACTTCAGAGCTTCGTGTTTCCTTCAGGGGTTTATGTCAGGAGCCGAAAGCGCACAACATCCGGCTCATCCCACCTTCCAGGATCAGAGCAATGGCAATTTTAGGAAGGAAGGTGCTGGATCGCCCCTGGCAGCTCCAAAGTCCCCTGGGGGCACTGACACTGTTTCCCCAGCTCACACAGTCTCGGCAGGCGCTAGGCCCCGAGCTGCAGCTGCTCAGTGCTCCGCCCCAGCTCACACAGCCTTAACCGAGTTCTGGGGAGCACCCTCCTCTCTCTGATTCTCCATCACCTAGAGGTTCTACCTGTGCTATCATGGGATCCAACATCACCCTCTTTTGGGGGAATAAGCCCGTTTCTTCTCAGGGAGCAGGTGGTAACTCCGTGTTTGCGCAACTGGTGCCGCTCACAGTTAGATTTGGTAGAAAAGAAGGCATCGCATTTTTGACAAGGGAAGGGTTTCTGACCTGAAGCAGGAAAAAAAAATACGCATTTATCTGGCTTTCTACTGCAATGAAAAAGAAAAGTTGCTTTTGATTTACTCTTCTGGGATTGCTGGCATTTGTTCAACCCTCCACCCTTTCCTTTTAAGAAAATAAGAGAAACATACTTAACAAAAAGAAACAGAAACTGAGAGACAATGACTAAAATAATCATTTTCCCTTAGTCTTCATGTAATGGAAGGAGTTGTCATCAAGAGACTAAAAATAAGTTAACAATGAAACCAAGATACATGTGTTTGAAGCAAGACAATAAAAACGGTTAACACCACAACATTTCTAAGGCACAGCAAGCAATACCTAAATGAACCAGAGAAAAAGCACTACTGGATAGCCTGGCAGGCAGTACTGAGAAGGTGAGGAGATGGACCCGGGCGTGTGTGTAGGGGTGAGGGGGTGGGGGGCGGGGGGGGGGAGCAGGCTCAAGTCTCCCAAGGGGAGGCAACCTTCAAGGCCCATATTGAGAAGTCAGAGTGAGCCTCCCTCCAGCGTGGCAAGCAACAGGATTCATGGTTCCCAGGTTTTCACGTTCTTCCTTTGTATGGGCTAAGGGAGTGACCAACACAGGCAAGTGTGCATCAGGCTATGTACTCTGCTCCACAGAGGCACGAGCAAGGCCAGCCCAAACCCTAGGCCAGCACTACAAACACGGAGATGATGCGATGCGTTGGCAGGAGAAGCCCTCTTTCCGTCCCAGGGGAGGTTTCTGCTTTGGCCTGGTTATATCCTTCATTTATTTGATTCTGTTTGCATTGTAAACATTGTGTTTCAAAATGCATTGGACGCTCCCCTGTGGCTAGTCCTGGGTTTGTGTGGATTAATGGTGGAGGGGAAAGGGCAAAGACTCAGGGAGAGAGCATACACGAGAAAGTAGGAGAGGAGGATGGGGAAAGACAGAGGTAAAGAAGAAAGAAGGGAAAAGAGAAAGGAGGGAGGAGGGAAAGAGAAGGAAAAGAAAAAAGGGGAAGGAGAGAGAGAAGGGATGGAGGAAGACAGGAAGGGGAAAGGGCAGCATCCTGAGCTGTAGGAGATGTTGGACTGTTCAGTGTCCCTGGTTTGCCCTCCACCCCCCCACTCCTGCCCCAGTTGCCAGAATCCAGGTCCCAGTTTCTGACTCTATTGGGGACTAAAAACACCTTCAAGTTGCTGCCCTGTGCTGCTATCTTGGAACCTTGAACCTACAGGTAACCTTCAATAACTAACAGGAAGAGTCACGTGGCACAGCTCCCAGGAAACACAAACCAGGGACCATCCTTTTAGATTAATGCTTAAGAGACAGACAAAGCTTGAACTAGTGCAGTGTGCAGGACCCTGCACAGGCTCCTGGGCCTTGCTGCTAGGATAAGCCAGAAAGAAGGGTTTCTTGTTTTCCAAGGGAAAGAAGGCCCAGAGTGCCTATGACGATGCAACCTGCACTGTTATCAGGAATAATCCAAGGAAATCATTTATTCCCTCCTGAGAGCACACATCCTTTAAGATGACACCCTAAAACCTTTGGAGTTGTCTGACGGTGCAGATGGGCCAGGGATGTGTACAGCTCAAAGACACAGCTCATCTCTGATGAGGCTCTGAGCTTGAAACTACAAACTACTGTTCTTTAAAATTGGGATTATTTGCTTTTGGGATAGATTTATATCAGATTTTGCCCAAATCACGTGGGGAATTTTGCCTGCGGTTCTGAACTGGGATAGTGAAAATTATTCACTGACTTCAAGTAGAGAGGGCAGTGAACAGGTATTAATAAAATAAATGTCTGTGGCTCCAGGCAGAGAGCGGAACAGATAGATGGTATAATGAGATGGCTGCTCTAGGCAGAGGGCCAAACAGAAAAATGGTATATCTTGGTGATACTAAAATTTTGTTTTCTTTGAGATTTACAGGTGGTGAACCAACATGGTGGGCAAGAATCCACTAGAAATGTAAGATTATTAGCCTGAGAGTTAAGAGTTTTATTTTATTTCTTTTCGTTTTTTCAGTGATTAACTTCGGTAGTGCTGAGATGAGTAGCTTGGACTCAGCACAGGAATTGAAACAAAGAAACTGCTGGCGGGCTCGGAGGTCCGCTGCTGTGGGGAATGCAGGCTGCTCTGAGTGAGAGAGCTGTAGAATGGAAGTTGCCTATTTCTTGGAGCAGAGATTGAATTATGAATTTATTAAATTGGGATTACTTGCTTTTAGGATAGATTTATATACAGATTTTTGTCTGAATCACATGGAGAATTTTGCCTGTGGTTCTCAATGAGTATAGGGAAAATCAGTCAGTGACATCAAGTAGAAAGGGCAGTGAAGAGGTATTAATAAATGTCTGTGGCTCCAGGCAGAGAGCCGAACAGATAGATGGCATAATGAGATGGCTGCTCTAGGCAGAGTGCTGAACCATAAGATGGTATAAGATTGCTTTACTTGTCTTACAGGATACTCATATTCTGTCTAACGTGGGCTCCAGGGGAATATTGGTTGGGTTTTATATCCTCTTGGTAACATAGGAAAGTCTTAAGTATAAACACATACAGTATTTTAGTTTACTTCATTTGTTTTGGATTGTTTTAATTTGAACTAGGGTAGGGAATATTAGTCACTGAATCCAGAGTAGAGAGCACAGTGATAATCATTGCCTGCCTTGAACAAGTATTAATTATCTATTTCTGTGGCTCCAGGTAGAGAGTTCAGCCAGCCATTATACGGGTATTAATAAAATATGTCTGTGGCTCTGGGGCATACAGAAAGATGGTATAGACTGCTTAACCAGCCACAGAAAGCTCATATTCTGCTAACGTGGGCTCCACATGAATCTTGAGTATCTTTTCCTGCTTGAAAAGACAGGAAAGGCCTAGTATCGGTACATACAGTGTCTGAGCTTATTTCATTTGTTTTATATTGTTTTAATTTTCAAAATGGGCGTGATGTTGAGTTTTGTGGTTACTCCTCTGGGAGAAAGGTCAAGATGAAGGTTTTTTCTGGTCTCAAGAATATGCTGATTTGGGAAAAAGGTTTTAGAAAAGGTGATTAAGGTATTTATACCTTCCAGAGTTATATGGATCAGATTTGACAGAGGGACATGCCCCCCCCCCCAGAACTAGATTCCAGAGAATTGAACAAAAATGTTATCTTGATGATACTAACATTCTGCTTTGAAATTTATACATTACAGAATATACAGCCTTGGTGAATCTCTTTGTCAGACATGCTGAACTGATCTGCTTGAACTCCTGCTGTCTTGGACTTTCAGCCAGATCCAGTCAGGACACAGGCATCAGAGACTAAATCAATCTTTGGTGTGGCCTTTTAAAGGCCAACCAACTCCCCCATCTCCCCACCTCCACCCACAATGCTTCAAAATATCTCAATGCCCATATTCAGCCTGAATAAGTTACAAAGAGTCGTCGCCTCAGTTCCCTGGGCTTTGGGGCTGGAGGGGGTTATTATAGGTTGTCTTTCTAGGGAATGTAGAAATGGTCATAATTGGAATAGGGAGGAAATAGCTAGAATTGATTGTATAGGCATAATCTCATTTGGTAGAAATCATTTTAATTGTTACTAAGTTGAAGTCATAACTTATTTTGACACAGAATTTATTTTGATGCAACATCAAGGTTTTCATCTCCTCTATTGATGGTTATAGAATACTCATATTCTGTCTAACATGGACTCCATGGAAATATTGGGTTTTATATTCTCTTGGCAACATAGAAAAGGCCTAAGTATAAGTTTAATATAAGTTTTTTAGTTTACTTCAATTGTTTTGGATTGGTTTAATTTGAACTAGGATAGAATATTAGTCACTGACTCTAGAGTAGAAAGTGCAGTGATAATCACTGCCTGTTTAATCATCTTCTATAACTTATTATAAACTGATCTGAGACGATTAAGCCTGTGAGTTAAGGGCCAAATAGCAAAGTCATGGCTCTGAGTTTACTGTTAGGGTGTTTTCAAAGATTTAAATTAGAAATAGTAGTTAAGGGAGAACAGTCCAGATTACTTTATATAGATAGCTGGTTTTCAAAAACGTCAGAAATCCACAGAATGTGACATTCAATGTTATTTATTCATGTGTTATTGAGACTAGTCTGCTAGCTTTCCCTGTCTTGGATTCAAAGAAGAAACTGGAGCATCTTCGAGTTGTTCCAGTTGTGGCCAGATAGACACTAGGCAAGAATTGTCTCATTTCATCTACATACACTGTCAAAGAAAGGACACAATTACAGGTTTGGGATGGCTTGGTTGTGCAGAGACAGAGTAGGCTAGTCCTTAATGTCCTTTTTTTCTAAGGTTTGTTAGATGATCCTGGCCAGAAGGCTGAAGACCAATGCTTCAATGTTTTGAAGTAAGGGATTGTCCAAGTGATCAGTGGTCTCTATATATTGGCTCAGTTTTGGAAGCGGTGTTAGGCTTCCTATATACTTCCAGTTAATATCAGTCAGTCTTGGGTTTCTGATGGTGTTGCAGATTCATAGCCAACCCAGGCTAGTTACTTTGAGAGGATGGTTTTCAGATGGCTTACAATCTAAAGCCAGGACATGAGTCAGGTGTAGAATGATTAAAAAAAAAAGACTTATCATTCAGATTTATTATTATTTTTATTTATATGAGTATACTGTCGCTGTCTTCAGACGACCAGAAGAAGGCATCAGATCCCATTACAGATGGTTGTGAGCCACCATGTGGTTGCTGGGAATTGAACTCAGGACCTCTGGAAGTGCAGTCAGTGCTCTTAACTGCTGAGCCACCTCTCCAGTCTTTTAACTTAGGATAGATGATGGACTGGGTGTTAGGTCTAACCTTATACCTTATAAATTACAAAATGGCCATATTTGTACTCTATACTGTGAGAAAGGTTCTGTTTTTTATTAGAACAGAAAGGGGGAAATGTTATGAACGGCTCTGTGCTGCTTGCTCTCCTCTCTCCAACCTGGGAGCCCTGTCTACTCGTCTAGTGATTGGCTCCTTTATTCATTAGCCGATTGGTTCACAGGAATCCACTTGAGTATGTGACTCATTCCTCATTCCAGACAGCCTCTTCCAGGAAAGCAAGCAGCCCAGAGCCACCCACAACACACTACAGCATTGAAAAAAGCAGCAGCAGCAACAACTACCACTCATGAAACCAACCAACCAACCAACGACCCCAACCCCAGCAATGAGCAATGGAGTAGAAAGGCATACAAGAGATATATAAGGATGGGGCGACCAAACAGACAGGAATATTTGCATCAATCCAAGCATACTTAGAGACCTTGGAAAGGCCACATAAAAACCCCACTATGTGTATAGATAAGGGACCTTTGCACACTACTGGAGGACCTACCAAATGCTTGAAGCACAGAAAACACCCTCAATTTTGTTTTTTAAGATTTATTTATTTCAGACACACCAGAAGAGGGCATCAGATCCCCATTACAGACGGTTGTGAGCCACCTGTAATGTGGTTGCTGGGAACTGAACTCAGGGCCTCTGGAAGAGCAGTCAGTACTCTCAACCTCTGAGCCATCTCTCCAGCCCCAACACCCTCATTTTTTTTTTTTTTTTAAATCTTGAAGTGACCGGGTATAAAACATTTCCCCATGTATTTTTCAGGTGGCTCTTTTGCTTTTCATTAATAACAACAGAATATCTTAAATTTTTGGCAGCTTCTTCAGGTCTGGTGAGATAGGGAGGAAGAGAATGGAGAAGCGAGGAGCTGGCTGGAGCTATGGAGAGTGCTGAAGCACTGCTTCAAGTACCAGCACCAAAAGGGTTAAAATAAAAGACTTACGGCCAGAGGCTACAATACTGGGACTCCTTTAATTAATTATTTTTATTGGTGCCTCTGTGTGCATGAATACATGTACACCATGTGTGGGAGGCGAGAGAGGGTGTGGAATCTCTTCGAGATGGAGTTACAAGCATTTGTAAGATGTACAACTTACACATGGATGTGGGCAACTGAACTTTGTATTTAATCCAGCCATCTTCCCAACTCCACTAGGCTGGGATTCCAGATTTTAAGAAAATGGTCGGGTTTTTTGTTTTTGCATGAAATAATTTACTTTTTAATTTTCACATGCTTTTGCTTTTTATGTGGATTGGACAGCCAGGCTGTATTCCATGATGAGCAGCCACATTAGTGCCATTGTAAAAGACAGATGCATCAGCAGGACCTCAAACTGACAAGTAACACAATCACTTAAAGCTTATACAAGGCAAAAAATTACTTTTAGAATAGTAATATGCCTTTTGCCTTGCAGGGATGTAAAAATGGTGAGCCTGTTTAGCATATGTCTGAAAGTCAGTAGTGCACTTTACCAATCTGACCAATCTGGTAGACTGTGTGTGCGTGTGTATATGTGTGTGTAAGAGCAGTTGTAACCATACTTTTGTATCCAGGGCCTTATGTCCCCCACCCCAATGTGAACATTAAAGCCACCAGTCAGCCAAGTTCATTCATGCAGAGCAGTCAGAAAAGGAAGAGAGGCATTATCTGAAGGGCACTGGGAACAAAGCCAGGCAGAAGGAACAAGAGTTTGCTGAGGACAACGGGACCTTGTTTGTCAAGTCCTCAATGGACGAGCTGCAAATGTTCTCTGAAGAGAATCAAGGTTAGAACTGGCCTGGGACGCACATGGAGTTTTTGTGCTGACAAGACTGTAGGAGCTAAGCATCTTTGGACTTCCCACATACTTTACCCTCGGGGCCCAGACTTTCTTGGTACTTTTCTTCTTTTGCAGTCAAAGCTACCACTTAATAAAGTACTTGGGCTGGAGAGATGGCTCAGTGGTAAAGAACACTATCTGCTGCTCTTGAAGATCTGACTTTGGTTCTCAGCACCGACATCTGGTAGCTCACAAGCACCTGTAACCCTGGCTCCAGCGGATCCAACTCTCTCTTCTAGCCGGGGCAGTTACCTGCACACGTATGTGCAGACACAAACACCCATACAAGCACATCGGTTAAACCTTAGTAAAAGGCAGCTAGGTACAAGTGGCTCAAGTTGCTTTCTATACTGTGAGGACATCTCCCAAATTTATACCTCAGTGCTTGTTATCCATTAGCAGTGGGCAGAAGGTGAGATGGAAGAGCCCAGGAGCTGGCAAAGGAGCTCCAAGCACCCATGAGGAAGAGAGGGAGCTAGGGAATCCCAGATGCCACAGCTGGAGGGGTTCTCAGAGATTGCACCATCCTGACCTGTCACTGTGAACAAGGAACCAGAGCAAAGGGAAGGAGGAAAAGGTGAGGACAGATACTGCTGAAAGGGACTGGTTGTGTTTGCTGGCACTTTGTCCTCCTGTGGCCTAAAGACACAGGACGAGATGCTGTGAGGGGAACTGGCAGAGACAGTGCATTGTTGTCTCACGAGGTACAACATGTCCAGAGGGAGCGCAGTGAGCCACAGGTTGGAGAGCTGGAGGAGGGAGGAAATCGAGTGTGTAGAAACTGCCCAAGAGGACATGAAAGACGACAGCTTCCTCCTCAGAGTACATTCTTGGAACCTAATTAAGCAGGGTAAAGAGCTAAGGCCATGTTTGTGCTGGCAGCCAGCAGGTAGACCCCTAGTTGGACATTCAGCAGCTGACCTCTTTGCTCCGTGGTAGGGAGTGGGTAGAATGGAGAAATGGGTTGAGACCAAGTACAGATGCTGGGATAATTCTACAAAGTAGTTGAGAGGGTGGAAAGAGCCCATTTCTCATGATGGAGGCAGTTTGCTTAACTACAGTTGAAATTGGGTTTTGCTCAATGCTGTTGGCTTCTCTCTCTCTCTCTCTGTGTGTGTCTTTGTGTGTGCGCGCACGTGTAAGCATGCTCGTGCCATGGCTTGCATGTAGAAGTAAAAGAACAACTTGTAGGAGTTGGTTCTTTTTTCTACCCTGTGGGCCCTGGGGACTGAGCAGGTTCAGATGCTCCTAAGCCAGCAGTGATCAAACCCCAGGGAAACAGAGGGGACACGTCTCTGGTATCTGCAGATGCCATCGCAAATGGAAAAGAAATGGACCCTTTGGCTCCCAGGAAGCCTGTCAGTTTGCTGAGAGATGGCCTATCCACACAAATCTTCAGTGGGCGGGGGTGGGTGGAAGTCACAGCATCCACACCGGCTAACATCCCTTCCCGGAGTGTTTCCAGCAGGCACAGAGTCCAGCTCTCACACACTCTGCACTATCACTTCACAGTACTACCTTGAGTGTCTACAGTCTGCAAGCAAAATGAAAAGAATCTGCAGTAAAATTTGAACATCATTCTGATCAACAAGTAATGTTTTCGTCTGTCCGAAATACTACAAAAATACTTGTTGGTCTGAAAAATCAAATCTTGCTGGTGATCCATATTTTAAACTGTAAACTCCAAAAGGGTAAGGACTTCACTGAATGTACAACGATCGCCCAATTGATCGATGATCAAATCCTGTGATACTATTCAGAAAATTATAATGATACCTTTCTAGATGGCTATTGAAATATTAGAAGCACTAGGCATAAAGTAATTTAATAGATAGTCTCTGTTCTACACTTCAACTTCTAGAAACTGACATCTGAAAACTATTTCCAGGATGTTGTTTTGGTAATCTAGCTTTGTTAATTAAAACATTCAAATGATACGCAGAATGTTTTCCTCAACAGTTGACAATTTTAGGATAAATAGAACTTTTCAAAAATCACTACTATCAATCATCTACAGTAAGTATTCCAAATAGGAAAAAAGTTAAAATAAGTAAGGGACGCTGGAGCCACCTCAGTGAAGGGGGAAAATATCCAATCCCACTTTTCTGTATTACACGTATGGTAGCTAAAGAACTCCATAGAATGTTCAAAAAAAAAAAAAAAAAAGGCGGCACTGAAGATTATCATGTCAAAGCACCAAGCTCATTACATCACTGTTACCTTAATGCAGAGTCCCACTTCTCCGGAACGGGCCTCCATACTTAGAAACTCTTGGAACTTGTCAGGCAAAGGTTATGGGGAGGGAAGTGAGGGAGCCTATGACCACTGTCACCTGTGTCTGATACATTTATTTGCAGATAAGCCTTGGTGGCTCAGACCACAGGCACAGATTATATGGAAAGTAACAGCCTGTGACTTCTGAGACAAAGAAGAATGGAGCATTAGAAAAAGGCCCCAAACTTTAGGCCCACTCCTATCCCTACCCGTTACTCTTTCCTTTCAAGACTCACCGCCTGGTGAGCCGTGAGGGCCTTCTTACCAGTGTGTGTAAGCATGTGCCGCTGCAGGGAGCTGGCCCAAGGGAAGACCCGGGGACAGTGGGGACAGTTGATCTTTTGCAGGCAGTTGGCATAGGAGTTCCGCTTTGCTCTCAGCAGCCTGTCTTCTGTGGGGCTACCTTGCTCCTCATCAGCCGGCCCATGCTGGTCTGCAGGGGCTCCAGCCACCTCTTCTTGAGTGTCATCCTCTGCAGTCTGCAGAAACGGACTGAACTTGTTGGTATCTGTGGTGGCCAGCATCTTCTCGATGCTAGCAAACTCCCCACTGGAGTCCAGGTCCACAGCACTGCTGTTGGGGAGGGGCCGGTTTCTCAGTCCCCTTTTCCTGCCCCTCTTCCTCGAGGAGGAAGACACCGGCCCTTGTTCAGTAGGCAAGGCTTCCTCAGGGCTGCTGGCTGCAGGGGGTGGCTCACTGGATTCTTTAGAGCTTGTGGTGTCAGTGGGGGTGGCGGCAGCTTTGGGGATGGAGCTTCCTGGGCTGTCTGTGGCCACAGTGTTACTGCTGGTGATCGATGGCCCAGGGTCAGCTACCTTTGTTTTTAGCAGAGTAGGGGCCGAGGACACAGAAGAAATGATCTGGGCGATGGAGGCCAGTGGCGGCAGCTCCTCTGTCATCGAGGGCTTTGGCAAGAGGAGGGGAGGCTTTGGCCGTAAGGGCCGAAGCAAGGCTGGGTTGTTCAAGAGCGCAGCAGAGTTGCCCAAGAGGGGAGTATTGCTGACGAGCGCGGGGGAGTAGATGGGGACAGCCAGCTGCACGGAGCCCTGGAGGGGCTGAGTGTGGGGCTCCAGCTTGGCAGCTGTGGTGACGGCCACCACCGTGCCTGTGGGGGTTTCCAGGCTCCCCTTGGGCTCCACAGTCACTGACAAGGTAGGGCAGGGTGGTGGGCGGGGTGAGAGCGGCTCGGCTTGCCCAGCTTCTGGTTCCGGCTTCTTGGCGTCACTGGGAACAACTGTGTCCTTGTCTCCTTTCTTGACGCTCTTGGGGATGGACAGGTCAATGGGCTCCATGGAGCAGTCATAGAGGGCAGAAGAGGAGGAAGACGTCAGCAAGGAGGACACATTTTCCTGCTTCACTTGGACCAGGGCCAGGCCTTTCTGCGAAAAGTCAAGGGGTTCGTTGAAGTCCACGGCAAAGCTGCTGGCTGGCTCCAGCTTGACAGAGATGTGGGAAGGCAGGGGCTGGGTGGAGCTCGAGTGAAGAAAGCCATTTTGGGGCTCCAGGAAAGTGGCGAGGGGCTTGCACTCCGCGAAAGCGACACAGCTGCCCTCTTCTCCTCTGGAAGAGGCGTCCGTGGGCGTGTCCGCGGGGCCGAGGCCACTGTTGGTGGCAAGCACGTAGCTCTCGATGTCCTTCTCCGGCACGTGCAGGTGCTGCTTGAGGATGTGATGGATGCAGTTGCGCTTGGCCACGAAGGGAGCGTTGCATTCCTTGCACTCGAAGGGTTTGCGGCCTTTGTGGCAGCCGCCCAGGCCCCGGCTGCAGTGTGTGCGCATGTGGATGCGCAGAGCTCGGTAGTGCTTCAGATCCTCCCCGCACAGTCTGCACACGGTCTCTGGGGCGCAGAAGGCGTCCACCAGCTCTGCGGTGGGGCTGCTCACGTACTCTATGTTCTTCTCAATGTCCTTCCTGGTGGCCTTGAGGTGCTTCTTGCGCAGGTGCCGCTCACAGTTGGCTTTGACCGTGAATGGGTAGTGGCAGATCTTGCAGATGTAAGGCCGTTCCCCGCTGTGTGTGCGGATGTGACGGATCAGGGCGGCTTTGTCTGCAGCAATATAATCACAGATGTTGCATTGGTAGGGTGAGATGCCCAGGTGGGAGCGAACGTGGGCTCGCAGGACTCCAGAGAAAGCAAACACCTGGTTGCAAAAGCGGCAGGGGTAGAGCACCTTGCGCATGGCGGGGGTCTTCTTGCCACTGGGGCCTGTCATGATGGCCTTGAGGTCACCTTCTGTCATCTCCTGCTTGATCTTCGCCTCCATGGTGAGGGGCAGCAGGGCCTCAATGAGACTCTCTTGTTCCAGCTGGGTCTTCATCTCGGGCTGGCCGGGCAACTCCACTCCGGGCTGCTGCAGGAAGAGCTGTGTGGTGGTGCTTGGCTGGATCCCAGACTTGGACTGTAGCAGATGAACATTGGACACTGCCTCGACCGACCCCTTGAGGAACTTCAGGGACTGTGGAGGAAGGCTGGGGCTGATACAACCCGGAGATGCCTGCTGTGCATTGATGAGAGGTGGGGGCGTGGAGGCGGCTACCACTGTCCGGGGTGTGACCAAGGGCTTTGGCTTCAAAGGAGGCATGTGCTTGAAAATCGCCTGCAGCGGGGTGGCAGGGGCCTTGGAAAGTGGCGGAAGACTGACCTGTGGAGGAGCAGAAGCTGCCATCTTTAGAATCTGTTGGATATCTGCCAGCTCAATGGCCGACTCCCCTGAAATAGGCTTAACCACAATGCTACTGTCTGGCTGGATGATGAAGCCCTTCTGGAAGGGCTGCAGGGACAGATGCTTCATACTGTCCTTGGTAGCTGGGAGGACTGTCAGAGAACCACCTAAAGAAGCAGATTCAAGAGGAGACATACTCAGCACGGTGGGGCAGCCAGGCTCCTGAGGTAGCTGGTACTTAAGTGTCTGGAGCTGTATTGCTTGGTTGTCGTCCGGCAGGGGCTCCTCTGCCAGGGCAGGCTTGACGTCTTTGGTGTGCTGCAGGCCCAGCAAGGCCAGGAAGGCCTTCTGTTCCAAGGACTCGGCAGCCAGGGTCTTGGTCTGGAGCTTTTCCCGTCCCTGATCGGCAGGGATGTGGGTCTGCCTGTGCAGGATGAGTGATGACAGCATGGGGAACGCCTTGTCGCAGGTGTCACACACAAACCGGTGCTGCTCGCTGATGCACCGCCGTAGGTTTGTCTCACACCAGGCCTAAGTGGAACCCACAAGCAAAAGCAAGGGAAGAAAGGTGAGGATTGAAACACGACCGTGAAGGAGATGTGAGAGGTGCCTGCTGTTAGCAGAGTCAGCTTTTGGAGTGCAGATCTGAGACTGAATTAGGGAAAAGAGAGGGAGAGCAGCCAGGGCCTACAGCAGGCCAAGGACAGCCATGGATGCACTCCCAACACAAAATTGTAAACTGGCTTAAACTATTAAGAGATACTTTTCTCCTGTCACTCAACTTCACAGTTCACAAGTGTGAACTCTGTAGCTAGCTGTGTCAAAAGGTTGGGCACCTGAAAGAAACCTGCTTGTTTGCTCAAGGACGCCCTCTAGGATATACACAAGCAGAGTGAAATAACATCATGATGGAATTTGAATTAAGCCTTTGGAAATGGGGGGGAGTGCTGACACTGGGGGAAACAGCACAAGCCAGCACCCAGCAGACTGAGGCAGGAGGATTGCCAGCTCAAGCAGTACCAAACAAGCAAAGAGGACAAACTAGGGTGCCTTCTTCACAAAATGGCTGCTTCCATGACTGGGGGAGGAGGGAATCAATCACCTGGGACAGCTGTGCATGTACATATGTGTCAAGTCCACTGCACTTGAGACTTATTTATGTCAAGAACTTGTACGTGGATACTTCCTATCTCAAATTTACACGTGGGAATACTAAAAAGTGTTCTGGTAGTTTTTGCATAGGCAGGGAACTAATCAGCGCGTTTGTTGTTCAGATTCGTAAAGATCCAAGGAGCTGCAGACACAGGTCAGTAGTTAGGAGAGCCTCAGTGTGGTTCCCAGCACCCATATCTGACAACAACCACTTTACAACTAACTTCAGCTCTAAGGATCCAATGCCCTTTTCTGGCTTTCACAATCCTCTCTCTCTCTCTCTCTCTCTCTCTCTCTCTCTCTCTCTCTCTCTCTCTCTCTCACACACACACACACACACACACACACACACATTTGGATCTGAAAAAAAATCCAAACCATTTTTAACAGAAACTGTTACAAATACCTAGCTGTGATCTAGGTACTGAATATTATAACAGGGCATTGGCAGGAGTAGTAAATACTCAACTTTTAATCTCAAAGCCTGAAGTATGGGCAAAGGTCCTGATGAGGTAGGTAGATTCACATGAAAACTCAACTAAGATAAAAGACCATCAACTCCTCAGCCCAAGAAACCCAAGAGCCAGGCTGAATTTTAGTGAAAGGGTATTATACAAAAACAACACCCCAACTCCCATCCTGGCTGACTAGGTCTATCAGCATACCTGAGAGATTCGAGGAAACTTCCTACAGGAGAAGTCAGTAAACCCTAAATCATGGAAGCCAGCAGGAATCGAAGGGTTGTTCTGGATAAAAGGTCTTCCCATGGCATCTCTGGGAAGCTGCTTGTGGACAAGTGCATTGTGGCGCAGTAGTCCTCGATGTGTGCGGAAGGTGACACAGCAAATGTCACATCTAGGAGAAGAGAGTAACAACCATGAGGAGATGGCTCAGAGTCTCCAATGGTCTGTTAGCTTTATTGCTTCATTTTAGCTGAATAAAATAAAAATAAGGCATAAAGAAGTCACGTTACCAGTGTGCTCCACTCTCCCCTTGGGTTTTAAAAACAAGACGTCTCTTGCCCTGGCTGTTCTCGAATGTACTGACCAGACTGGCTCTGAATTCACAGAGATTCACCTAACTCTGCCTCCCAAGTGCTGGGATTAAAGGCAGGCAGCACCATGCCTCGGTCCCTTTTGATTTTTTTTTTAAAGATAAATTCTAATAATTCTGGATACCGAATCTTTGCAGGTGGTACAGATGTATGCATGATACCATCATCTAAAGTTTGTGCACAAAGAGAAAGCAGCTGGGATCCTGGAAGTTGCCATAGCAGGAGCCTGTCTCCAAGTTCCTCCTCCACCACCACCACCACCACCACCACCAAACAAAGGAAAGAAATGCAACAAAACACAAAATGCCCATGCTGCTGGGCACGGTGGCACATGGCACCTGAGAGATACAAAGGCAAAACCCCGTTTCAGAAACAAACACCACATGTCTACATGGCAGTAGTCAAACCACATAGCACTCCTGGTATTTAACAGAGAGAAACTGATTCTAGTTTATTGGTAGAAACTGTATCAGATTCTTGTTTCACCACCACTATTACCTGAAAAATAAGCACATACTGAGCTCACACAAATGCAAAGCCCGCATGGATAGAGGCCAACAGGTGGTGGGCACCATGGTCTTCCTTGAGAGTGAAGTCAATGCTGCGGCAATGGATTGGAAGCACCCCCAGGCCAAACTCACTACAGTCACTGGGGCGCCTCCTCACTAGTGTGAGGCAGGGTGGGTGTGCACTTAGATCATGGCAGAGTTCCATTTACTTGTTTTACTACATCTCACTGGGATGAACCCTCAAGAGGAAGGGCTTGTTGCCACTGTTTCTACAGAGCAAAGCAACTTGCTCCCCTTTACACTACATACTCACTAATAGAAACTTTGTTGCTCATTCTTTTCTGGAAAGAATGACAATGAAAATCACTCATGTTGCAACTGAGCTGGGGCTGAAGGGGTCTGTGCAGCCTTGGTCATCACTCCCTAGCAGCAGAGGCACAATGCCCTCCTGCCTCTCCTCTGTTAATCTGGAAACATCCCCTAAACAAGATCTAGAAGACCAGGTTCCCATTGGCCACTGGAGACACGAGGCTCTTTGTTGAGGGAAGTCTACTGAGCTTCCAACAGTTCTTATAGAAGTTGGGCTCAGACAACCTTCCCCTGGTGTAGCTCCCACCTTGTTTGTGGGTGGGGCATATCCTTGGGGAGACTTTATACTACAGGACCCCTCCCTTGTCAGAATACAAAGAAGGCTGAGGCACAGGTTAAGTAGGACAGCAGCAGATGCTGGCACTTTAGGCCAGGGTCTATTTTTGGCTGGAACAGGTTTGAGGTCTAAGAGCACACTCGTGATGCTGACCTCTGAGGCTGAGGAGATTGACAGCACTCTAGCTTTTAGACTTTCTACGTTCAAGTTAATCCAACATGGTTACCAGCCCAACTCCTTACAATATTCTGGTTTAAAAAGATGAGAAATATCAGAATTACATAAACTGACCTCTGATTAGATATTAAGAAATTGCTGTTAGATTTTCTGCATATGCTAAATGCTCCTTAACATATGTATAAGAATGGGTGAAAAGTCCTTTACCTCAACTACTGAGGTGATATTTTATCACTTCAGGTTTCAACAATGAAGGTCTCCAGCCACCGTTGAGTGTGCAGTGGGGTCTCAGCTGACAGAAGCTAACCTCTTTGGGTTTGGGACATGTAATAAGAAAGGGCTCGCTTTCACGTTTTTTTCTGCCTGCACACTTATGAGACTATGAGAACTTCTGGAAGGGTGGGGAAGGTTTGGGAATGGAGGGAAGTATTAAACCCAGGGCTCAGAATGTCCCACGGCATCCCGCTGCTGTCTCTATAAACCAGAGCTAAGTTAAGGGATGAAGAAGACCTTTCCTGAAAGGTAAGATCAATGGCAGGTAGCAGGAGACCTGTTGCTGGTGCCTCCTGTAGGCACTGCCACTTGCCTGTCACTAACACCGCTCTTTCATTTTACAGATCTTTCTCTTTCTTAAGAGTCTCAAGTATGTTGTCTTGGGTGGCTTAGAAGTCTCTCTGTAGATAATTCTGCTCTCAAACTTGCAGGGATCCACTTCCTCTGTCTTTTAAGTACTGGATTTCTGTTTGTTTGTTTGTTTGGTTGGTTTTGGTTTTTCGAGACAGGGTTTTTCTGTGGCTGTCCTAGAACTCACTTTGTAGACCAGGCTGTCCTGGAACTCAGAAATCTGCCTGCCTCTGCTTCTTAAAGGTGTGGGCCACCACACCCGGCTGTTTGTTTGTTTTAAAAGGATCCCTGAGACACCAAGTTGCTGAGACAACAGGCACCTTCTGAAAGGTTGAGAAGCAGCAGTTCTCAACCTGAGGGACCGGAGGACCCCTTTGGGAATCGAATATCAGCTATCCTGCAAATCAGATATTTACATTACAATTCCCAAGTTACAGCAAGATAATTGTATGATTGGAAGTCACCACAGCATGAGGAACTGCATTAAAGGGTCACAGCATTAGGAAAGCTGAGAATCACTGGTTTAGCATAGCTCACAAGCAAGTAGCTTGACATGGCAGATTTAAAAAAAAAAAAAAAGCAAACAAACCCATCCTCCACACAGCCCCCAAACTTAACCCTCCAAATAAACAAAACCCCCCACTGTATTCCACAAATGCAATACTTCCAATAAACCAAAGCTCCCACCACCTAAAACACATCCTCCTAAATAAATCAACTGGAGCCAAAGCCTTATCTGCTTTGAAACCATGCATGCATTGTGAAGCTGGGTAAAAAAAAGGATGCTCTCAGAATCTCGGGCCTCTTTGCCTCACACTCTGCATCTGTGGATAGACCTTAAATAAAATAAAGCTGAGGAGGAGAACCATCAGCAAGTCGGCCCTTTATCAGGGATGAGGGCTTAGCAGCCATCCCCAGGTTGAGAAGCCCGGCTTTGCAACCTTGTTTCCAAGTGCTTGAAGGACAAGGGAGGTCGCTGTAACTCTGTGGAGTCGGTGGCAGCAGGCAGAGCCTGTATCAGGAGCTATTCTCAGGGTGTCCATAGACCTGGCTCGGGTTGGTCACTTTTCATTAAGGATACAGCCATTGGCCCCAGGACTCTGTCATCCTCAACCGGCTTTGTGGGGACATCTCAGCCCTGCCAGGAGAATGATTGCAAAATTCTTAGAAGAGGCAGACACACACTCAAGAGTCACAGCACAGAGGGGAGAGCTGAAGGGTTTTCATTTTGTAACAGATCCTGATGACCTGCCAGAGAGAACTGTTACACACCAGACTGGCTGTCTTCTGATTTCCTGGCAATAGAAAAGGCCCTGCGTTGGAAACCAACATTGTGGTCGATAAAATAAATGTATTTGGGGAAAGTGAATCTTTCTTGTGAAACTCAAGGAAACTATACGAACTCACACTTCCTTCCAAAAACAGAACTGCCTTTTCAAAATCACATTGAAATAGGTTATTCCCACCAGGCTGGGGGAAGGGGATTTCGTGGAAAAACTGCTAACAGTTTAAGGAGACACGTGGAACACATCAATGAACACAGAGACAGGCATTTGCCTGACCTCCGTCTCTATAGGCGTGCTCACTATACTGACTGTCAAAGCATGGTGGTTAAAGAAGTAGCCTATTGTACCCCAGGGCAGAACACGGTACTGACTCACTTAGAAAGCACTGGAATGAGCAGCACCACATTAGCTAGCCTACGGTATACTTAAGACGGTGAGATTTTTGAATTTGGCATGTTAGGGCAGAGCCCAGCATCCTCCCCAGTCTCTGAATCTGGGGTCCTACTTTAGTGCCTCCCTTAGTACCACTTGTAGTATCATTGTCACCCGGGTACTGGGTAGGTGTGAAGCACAGACAGAGGAGGTCTGGGGGGGGGGGGGGGCTGGAGGGGTTCCATAGACTGACTGCAGCTCCCCCTAGCAGCAGGCAGGGTAAATGGGCAAAGTTCTGATTGTACCTGGGAGTATGTGACGTCATAGAGGTTGAATGGGGTGCTGGAAAACCATGGTCACAGACAACCCACAACGTGTGCTTAGAGAAGTGTTTTTCAGTTGTCAAGGTCACGGGGAGGCACTGTTACAGTGAGCACTGGTTCTATAAGCTGGGAGCGTAGCTGAGTATAGAGCAGTTGCTTGCCATGTGTAAAGTCCTGGGCTCAATTCCCAGTCATAGAAAAAAAAAATGTCTGAACCCCTATTTCTATACTCGCTATCCCTTTTCTTCCACGTGCCATCGCATCCGAGCTGACCTTTGCCAGGTTGGAGAGATGTTATTGCTAACGTGTCTGGCTCCACAGGAACTCATCTCCACGGCAGCCTCAAACCAGCGAGCCGCAGAAGAGAAGAGCCTGACAGCTAGCATGCAACCCGCTCACGGAAAGGAGTGGGCCAGCCAGATCCACCGAGTCAAGGGAACAGGAGCTGAGGTTTTGCCCTTCCAGCTCTTAAAAGACATCTTAGTGCAACAAGCAGTACTGGAGTTCATACTTAAATCCAGTCAAAGATTTAAAAAGCATCGAAACTGAGTATGGTGCTACACACTTGCAACCCCAAGACCTTATAGGCAGGGGTGAAGGCAGGAGGATCAAGAGCTCAAGGCGGGCTGCAGCTGCAGATCAAGTTAGAAGCCAAGCCACCTGAGAGGAAATTGCTAACTGCTGCATGCCACGTGCCTAACTAGGAGGGGAACTGAGATATCTATCCCTTGGATGGCAAGCATCCCTGTTAAAAGGCATCTTTCTTTCGTTTACTTTTTTCTTTTTTTAAAAGAAAACATTGCTACACAGAGAAACCTTGTCTCGAAAAAAACAAAAACAAAACCAAATCAAAACAAAAAGAAAACAATCGAGGCAAAGGTGGAAACGGAGTGGGGTAGCATGGTGTGCATGTCCATCCATTACAGGGACCCAACGATCCAGCCAAAGTTGTTAAAAAATAAAAATAAAAATAAAAAAGGGCAGGTGTCTTCTCTGTCAGCTTTGTCGCTGCGTGGCACTGGGATGTGCTCCTTCGGCATCTGCTACAGCAGTATTATTTATTTGTCTGGTGACTGTAATGTTCTAAAGATAAAAATCCTGAAGTCAGCAGGAGTGTTTCAAAAAAGTAACCTAAAGAGGCAGGCACTCAGATGTCCCCCAAGGCCTCTTGTGCAGTTCCAGCAAGCACACTCCTGGGGCAGTGAGATCTGGGTGCTAGTCTCTGTGCCCAGAACAGCAGCATTCAGGAGGCTGTAGCACAAAGACTCTGGGGAATTTGACACCAGTATGGGCTATAGAGCAAGAGCCTGTCTCAAAACAAAACAGTGACACCCCAAACAAACAACACCTCCCTCCAAGAAAACAGAGGGACGCAGAGATGCCTCATTGGATAGGAGGTGGTACTCTTCTTATAGAGGAACTAAGTTCAATTCCCAGAACCCATCCAGGCCGCTAAGTCTAGTTCCAGGGGAGCCAACACCTTTACTTGCTGTAGGTACTCACACTCATGTACATACATATAACCATAAATAAAATAAATTTTGAAAAAAAAAAAAAAACCAAGCAACTTGGGCATAGTAGTCCATGCTTTTAACCCTATAACTCCTGAGGCAGAGGCAGGAGAAAGCTCAAGGCCTGTATAATAAGTTTGGTCTGTATAGCAAGTTCTATGATAGGCAGGGCGAAATAGGAAGAACCTGCCTCAATAAACAAACAAACAAACAAACAAACAAACAAAGGGAAATTGGCGGAGTGGAGGGATAGACAGATGTTCTCCCTCCTCTTAAGCCTAAAGAGCTAACTTTAAAAAAATAACGACCCAAAATATATTTTCAAAAGACTACAGGGGAAATATCAAACTTAAGGAACGTTTTTACAATTGCAGATTTCTCCAACATCCTACCAAAAGAAGTGTCGTTCTCTTATTTGTAGGCATCAAGGCCCTCCAAGCTGCTAACCCTGCCTGTTTGACATAGTCTGTAAAGGTGACGGCACTCAGAACGCAGGCCTCAGGCCCCATTTAAATAGCTCTTTAATGTCCTAAACTTTACAAAGGTAACGCAAGATAAAAATGGCTCTCTATGACAATGGAGAGCAAAGGACAAATGCTTTCATGCTCTGTCAAGTACATAGTACTTGGGAGAGCTTGTTCTGGAATTTGACTCCTCGGTATCACTGGAATGGGATAGCCAAGAAAGACCACAGCAAAATGTTAACTGTTCTGTTGGAGGGCTTGAGATGCTAGGGAGACGGTTCAGTAATATATGATGAATCCCCTCCAGCACCTACATAAAAGCTGGGTGTGACAAAAATTTTCAAACACATGAAAGCACATTGCCCTCATCCCCACAGTAAACAAACAAACAAACAATACATCCTAAGTAAAAGTATCAGAACAAAAAACTCAGTATTTGTTATAGTTTCAGGCCAAAGATCACGCTCTTCAGACTCACAAGTCGCCAAATCTATTTTCCAGATGGGGAAACCGAGCCTCCACTTGCCTGAGGTCACAGACGTGCCAGGCAGTGCTGGGACAGTGCTGTCTGTAACCCCGTTTGCTCAGAGGACTGTCATTTACAGATGTCTAGGCTCCTTGTTGGCCCAGGTCACATCCTCAATGCCTGGGCACTTTTCCTGATCCTGACATCTCCGTGTTCCCTGCAAATGCAGTGAGCAGAACCTATGACTCCCTGCTGGAAGGGGGACCCAGCCGGATTCCCTGAGACGCCCAATTCCGTGCTTGTGACAGAGTTTTGATGGCATTCTTTTTAAAGGGGGATTTCATGCTTCATTTTTCTTGCTTTGTCGCCAGAGACAAAGTGCAAACAATCCCTCTCTAAGAGAGCCCCACCTCACTCAGACATCCCTCTTCCCTCAGCCTACCCTGCCAGGCCCATCCTGTGGAGAGAACTGACACCCACAGCTGCAGTAATCTCTCCCAGTTGTTGTGAGCAGCAATGCTGGCCTGTGACAGAGGCCTGGCTGGGTAGCTTCCCCTTGCCACATCCTAGGAACATACCCAGGCTGTCCAACACAGACAGGCACCTTACTAGGTCTGTTCAATTAAGCCAGCATGTCGTGAAGCAGGGAGTATCTAAGGGGCTCATAGGGGACAGGAAGAGAAGCCCCTAAAGCCAGGTGAAACTGGTCCTTGCTCCTGCCCTTGGGTGGTGAGGAGGCTGTGAAAGTCCAACTGAGACTAATTGCCGGGCTAGGGAGGTGCCTCCCCCTCTAAGTCTGTCCTCCACTCCCAGCTCCCATTGGGCTGATCCTTGGACCCCTGGAGTCTTAATAAAGACTCTAGTACTCTATTCACCTTTGCTTGGTGTTTTGTGTTTTGAGAATATATGGGGTCTCTCAGCAGGTGTCGGTGAGCAGTGAAGGGAGCTGAATGCCTCAGAATACCCAAGAAACAGAGACAAGAACGTCCTGGGAT
The DNA here is from genome assembly GCF_978045245.1 of Mus caroli. Lineage (NCBI taxonomy): Eukaryota > Metazoa > Chordata > Mammalia > Rodentia > Muridae > Mus > Mus caroli. The sequence continues at coordinate 83,286,931 of NW_028227270.1, forward strand.
GTCTCACCCAATGGCCCCATCACCAGGATGCACAGTAAGGGACTGGTGGGCCTGCAGCAAGCTCTGGTGTCCCCTCAGAGCCCTGGGTGCCTGCCAAAGACCCTGCTAGCTTCCTATAGCCCATTTCCTGACTAACCCGAGAACACTGCCTTAAACTTGGGGTAATTTAAAGATCAATGCTGTGATCATAATGATGGCCATAACCTGGAAGGAACGAAGAGTGCCACAATATCCAATGTCAGATCCAAAGCTCTTAGTTACTGAGTCTTTCTTTCTTGGCTCTGAACTTGCATACTTTTTTTCTAACCAGTCCCTGGTTAGAAAAAATCCACCTCAGACCCACCTCAGACATTCCTGTTTTAGTCAAGACTGGTCAAATGCCTCACATTGTCACAATGAGGTCTCCATTATTTGTTGGGTATATTTTAACTAAAATAATGTTAAAATTACTTATTACCCAATCTCCTTTAATCAAGGAACCACCTAAGATTATACAATAACTTGGAGCAAGTTTGCTTTTGGCAGCTCCTTCATCACCACGGTGACTATCCAGCTCTCCAGCTCACTCTTGGGGAAGGCTTCACTGCCTTCTGGCTTGTCATTTAACCTGCTCTGTGGGCTGATAGGTACCTGGTGTGGGACTAGTTTCCATTAAGACGGGGTATGACTGTTCAATAAGCATAGATTTCAATTACTAAACATAAGACAGCGAGAAAGTAAAAATGTACCACTAATAATTGTATGCTGATTGTAAGTATAGAATGTTATACATTCTATTTTGCCTTAAATGAATTTAATCAGCACTTAGTTTTTTAAATTTTTCCTTGAGGAGGTGCAGATTGAATCCCAGGCCTCACAGACACTGAGCACCTGTGTGTTCCACTCTTGAGATGACACTACTAATCCACTTTTCACTTTAAAACGTCCAAGTAGACGTCGAGCGACACATGAGTCACGCTGTTCTGCTGAACATCAGTGGCCTGCACACTGCTCTGCCCTAACAACAAAGCAAGACATTCAGGGCCAGCCGCTCTTCCCTCCCTGCACACTTGCCCTGTGCACTGTCCCCTACCTTCAGCTCTGAAGGCCATTCACTGCCTGGGATGTCTCTATTCAGCTCTCTTCTCTGCCCTATCACCCCTCACCCAGGAGCTGGCCAGAAGGGGTGGTAAGCAATACCCGACCTTAAGAACAGGAATCTACCAGTGGCAGCGGTGGTGCTGTGTCCTCCTTTTGTTCAATGCCAGAATTTCACTCTTTTGAAACTCGGCAGAGTGCAGGAGAAAAGACTCAGCATATATACAAGTTTGGATTGCCAACACTTTCTTAAGGAACACGGGCACCTTGCCAACTTGGGTCGGAGGGGAGGGAGTGGGACGAGGGCAGAGGAAAGAAACCAACAGCTGTTTTAAGTTACGGACTCTGGTTCTAAACTGGTAGCATCCCACTGTGGCTCTGCGCCTCTGGGATTTGAAAATGGAGTTGGTGTCTATTTTAGTTCTGGGTTAACAAGCAGTCTCTCCCATCAGCTACTGTCACAATGTACCACCCCGGCTAGGCCCCTACTGGCCCATGCCTGGCCCCAAGGCTTACTCTGGTAGTAGGTTATTATGTGGAAGCTGAGCAGAGAGGAGAAAAGGGGAATTAACTATGTTCTATAATCAACTCCTTTTGCTTTTCAAAAGCCAGCCCCATCTGGCCTCACAAGAGTTACTAGATAAAGCCACGAAGTTGGAGCTGGTCTGTTTTCTGGGTACACAAGCCACCAAGCCACCCCTTCTTAGGGGCCATCCATGACAAGCTGCTGTGGGGTTGGTGGAATGAATACTGCCTAAAGGGGCTAAGTCCATCTGGTGCTAAGCAACCTCTTCAGCCAACCCCTCCCCAAATGGTGTCATCATCAAGTAGGTGAGGAAACCTACTTGGTTAACAGGACAGGACAGCAAAGGTTCAACTTCAAAGCCATGTACACCATGGCTAAGATAGCTCTGCCCATGATGGACCCATGTCTAATGGGATTCCCACCCCCATTTTCTCTGCATGAGAAGGATTTCCAACTCAGTAAAGGGACACCCAGTCTTCCCTCCTCACCACACAGACTCAGGTTGCCTAGAAATCACTCACAAGAGCCAGGTTACTTTCCTGTATGATGGAATTACCAGTAAAAGCAAAAGCAGGTTGGTCCAACAATAGAATCTGATCACAAAATAAAATATGAAGTGAGGTAAAACAGACACAGGGGAATTAAATTAATGGCTGCGTGGCTGGAGGAATCAAGGTCCTCTGTGCTGTTCTAATCCCTCGCCACACAGTGAGAGGCTTATGTCACTTACTGCTCACTGTTCAGCATGGCTCCACACTCGAGGATGCTGTGGGGATGAGAGAATGAAGCTAGGTTCTTGGCCAGGCACGGTGGTGCATGCCTTTAATCCCAGGTACTCTAGGAGCAAAGGGGCAGATTTCTGTGTATTCAGGGCCAGCCTAGTCTACATAGTGAGTTCCAGGACAGCTGAGGGATCTCGTCTCAACAAAACAAATGATTTCTGAATTTCTCAGAATCAGTGGTCAGTGACAAAGAGGAAGAGCGATTTCTCGGTAGATAAAAGTTAAGAGAAATATTTTAGAATTGGAGAAGAGTGGGAGAGAATGCAGGCATTAGTAATCTTGCTCTATGTCAACGTGAACTGGGAAACCAGAGATACAGATGCAGCTGATGGGAGCAGAGATGGGCTTGGGGTAGGACAGTTAGAACATTCCTGGGATCTCTCTGGATTGGGCCCTTTCCCCCCCTCACAGAAAGTGGAGGTGGAATCCCATGGGACACACCCAGGTGCTTTATAGCATCCTCAGGGCTTGACACTTTAACCTCTACAAACGTTCTTCCGCCCATTCCAGTGAAACCCTGTCATAAAACTGACAGAAGGGAATTCAGGCAAACAGACACCCAAATCGTGTACTCCTAAGATGTCCTCTGAAAGGATGACACAGGAGCCGACCCCCTGTAGCTAGATGAACCTTCAGCTACATGCTTGAGCTGAGGGTCCCATGTGGCCCTCTGTCCTTTATAATGCTGAAAATAGATGGAACATATAAACTGCAGCAATTCTGTAGGGAAATTTTCTAACTCCATTTGTACACCAAGAATACTGGTGAGTTACAAGAGAAGTTAGACAAAGACAGGAGTGTTCCTCTCTCTACCACGGCTAGGAAAAAAAATCGTACCACCATGCACACTTTCAGCCCTTGAAGGTGAGGATCAGATTAGGGCTGTTAAAGACCAACAGAGGCCAAAGAAGCAGAGCAAGCACCGAGCACTCACACTGTGTAACCAGCTTTCCTGTTTGTATGCCAGGAACTCTCACCTACAGTGCTTCAGGTTTCGGCAGTGTACATCTAATTCAGTTTAAGCACTTAGTACATGTCAGTGCTGTGCTGGGAACATGAAATGCATGGACTGTCTTCATATAGACCACCTATCCGTGTATAGCAAGCAATCATTTGGGTGGCCAACACCTTTTGCAAAGGAAATATGTCTGATATACAACATACCCTGTGACAGGAGATCGCCAATGCTTGGAGACACAGTGATTACTCAAGGGACCCCAGGAAGAACAAGGGAGTAAAGTGAACAGCCATTCTTGCTTACCATCTCACCTTTGTTCCAAACCATGTGTTTCCTAAGTGCCTTACCAACCAATGTCCTCATGAACTAACTCAGTTGCTGGAGCCCATGTTGGAATGACATATGGGATGTCATGACACAGTAATTTCCCAGACCACAGGTATAGTTCACATTCCCCTACCTTAGTGGGTTATCTGAGTGGGTCTCCATGTGGGTCTCCAGTTCATACTTGCAAACAAACTCCTTGAAACACAATGGGCAGTGAATGATTTCATCGCTCATCTTGTCCAAATCGCCCGACTGCCCATCTTCTACCATCTTAGGAAAAAGCACAGATTGGCATCACCAAGGGGGCTCCCACATCGGTTGCTTTAGAAGAAAGCCTAACGTTAGTCTAGGAAGTGCTAAAAAGTATGGTTTGCACTCAGTACCAAGGTCTGACTACCCATTCATCCACTCATCCATCCATTCACCGACCCCACCACCCACCCACCCACCCACCCACCCATCCAGGTCAAAAGGTCCCAGATTGATCTCTTCCAAGTCCCCACACTGTGATAATAAAGGCTAGAGGCATTTCTGCCAAGCACCACACAATGGAGCATGTCTGTGTCATAAACTCAGAGGACCTTTTTAGCTGGTCCTGGGTCTTCTGACTCGGCGTCGTGACTCAGTTTCCTTTTGGAGGACAACCGCCTGCGCTTCAGAGGGGAGGGAGGGGCCACAGCTGTAGTACTGTTGGTATCCTTCTCATGAATCTTCATATGTCTAGAAGGAAGACGCACACAGAAAATGTCATCTGACGATGACAACACAGACCCCAGTCTTTTTTGTTTTCCCTCAATATTACACACAGGCAGGGTTACCTGAATGCTCCCATCAGTCATCACTATCCTTCTCAAGTGTGGGGGTGGAGCCCACTGCCTTGAATCCCTGAACACCACCATACTCCAACACTTCGCTAGTTAAGAGCATCATTTCTATAGTGCCTTTGGTCTTGGTAAAACTTTAGCATCTCCTTTCAAGCTCTTGCAAGCCCAGCCCATTGATGTCCTGCTTTGTGTTAGAAAACATTCACAAACTTGACTGGCATTAATAAGATAGAAACAAACTATCAGGTAATCCACTGCACTTGAATAAAAAACTTACTTTAGTCATGCAAATGTATAAGAACCCCCGAATTCTTAAATCATTCCATTAGATCATATACCAAGCGTCAGTTCTGAACTAGCCCCCAGAAACTACTGTCCAGCTAACGGTTGTATTGTCATTTTCTCTCTGCCTGTGGAAGCATCTGGGGTTGTCAAATTGGAAGTATACTGACAGAGAGATCACATGACCAGAGTGCTTAAGACCTATGTGGATTAATAACAGACCATCAAACCACCCAGACAATTCAATGAGTGCATTATATGTTATAACTCTTGTTATCTACAGAACTAGGGTACACACAAGAAGCACTATAAGTAATATGTATGTGTCAGTTCTGAAAGGGTACCTGATGAGTGACCTATGTATGTGGCTTTACTTTATCAAGTTTTAAAGCAACACTCTCAGGAAAGGTCCTAAGACATATAGACAAGAATGACATTAGATCTTAAAAAGAAAAAAAAATCCTTATTTTATAACATTAAAAGGGTTTCACTATGCTAATGACCACCACCACTACTATCAGCATAGAATCCAAACTGTGCAGAATGTAGGAATACAGATGTAGGTTTTCACAAATAATTATGTTCAAGGATGATTTTACTTGAGATGTCCAAATCCTTCCTCATCCTGGCTACCAGAGCTGAAGAGAGAACCGGGGCTTTGTGGGTACTAGGTAGGAACTCTCTACCACCGAGAACTACCCAGATGACAAGCAGTTGTTCCCATAGTTCATTTTCATGGGGCTCGAGTTGAAGGTAGGAGCTTGCACATGATAGCAAGTGCTCTACAGTGGACCTTTATCTACATCTGTTCAATAATATCTTCTTTTCCTTTGAGACAGGGCCTCCCTGTCTCCGGCTGTTCTCTCACACAGTCCACACAGCCCTTGAATTTGTGATCCTTCTGCTTCAGTCTCCAAAGTTAGCTGGGATTACACGCCAGCACCATTAGGCCCAGTTCCAAGAAGCTCATAAGAGTGTGTGTGTGGGGAGGGGAGCATTTCTCATGTTCTGTCCCCCTCACTCTGAAAAGCAGCTTAGCTCATGCTTCTCAGAGGCTGTCTGGTGACTCAGTGGCAGGGCACATGTAGAGGGTGAACGAGCCAAAGCTGTGAGGTGGAGAGGACATGCTTCCTTACACTCAGCCCCCTTTCCTACAAGGCTGTGGCCGCAGGATGCTGCAGAGTGTCAGGGATCATTCTCTTCACCTCATACTTATGCTCTAGAATTAGAACGTCCTGTCTAGACTACAGCTACCATAGACATCTGCCGAAAGGCTGCCGGGAGAGGAGGGGGAAGATGTCAGAGAGAGAGGTCAGAGAGCAGAGGCCTTGGGCTCAAGCTAAAATTCTATTCTTTTTGTGTGTGATGGGGCAGAAAGATCTAAATCACCTAGTGGGAGGAAATAGGCAAAAAATTACAACCAGGCCATGGCCCCATAATCCCTTGCTTAGACTCTAAGGAAGGAAGCTTTATCAGTTCTTGGCTGCCTTAAACCACAAGAAAGTGAAAAGAATAGCTCTGTTCCAAGTGCTGTACTGATTGCGATTCTAAGAGACTATCTTCCCTTTTGTTGGTTTTGAGACGGGGGTCACACTTCTGTGGCTATGGCTGGCCCAGACTTCACCACGTAGAACAGGTTAGCCTCAAGATCAGAGATGCACACTACACTGGGTTTTTAGACCATTATGCCTGGCTAAACCATCTCTTTTTAATATCAACATTTATAGGTAAGAAGGGCAAATAGATATATTCCTTTTTGAAGTTTGTTGCATGATTCACCTCAATTTAAGAGATGTTAAGTTTGGGGTAAAAAAAACAAACTAGCATTTGAAAAACTTATTTGTAAGGGATATCAGTCTGGTCTTATATACCCAACAATGGTAAAAGTACTAGAAATCAATTTGAGAAAGATGGCTGTAAGCACTGGCGCATTTTAGGCTGTATATTGCCAGTCCTGATACAGAACACACGGAAATGCAAGGCAATTTTGCTCTCAGGCTTCATGACAGAAACTGTTTTCACAGCAGACAGGAAGGAGGGTCTGGAGCCAGCATCTAGTGACTTCATGAGAATGCTATTTTTAACTGACTGTGTCCATTCTACAGATGGAACAGTTCTGGTGCAGGTGAGCCATGGCCTCCCAGTCAGAATGAGCTACAGTCGAACCAATAGGACTTCATGGTCTTCCTACTAAGCAAGACAGCTTCTAAAGGCCCCATGAGGCAGTGAGTTCCCCTGCTGGAAACTTGGGACCGTAACCTGAACCCAGATACTTCCTTACGGGGTTATTGTGGTGCAATGCAGAATAGCAGATATCAAACAGGTGGCAAATTCCAACAGGAGACAGAGGGTGGGGAGGGGCCCAGAGGTCATGCACAGAATACCCACTATGTCCAGTCTCAATGAAGGACTGCAGAACCTTCTTACTGGTCTCACACCTGTAACTGCAGCAGTGCTGAGGGCAAAGAGCAGGCAGGGGTGGCAGGTCAAAGCCAGTGTTCTGTGGCACATAAAGGCTGGACAGACAGACAAAGCAGTTCATCCTACTCTCACAGTCCTGCTGGGATGCTGGATTCAGTTTCCATCTAGGGTGAGACCCCTGGTTGCCGGCCACAGGATGGCAGAGTTCCCAATCTGTCCTGCTAGCCCCACAATGACAATAGTGGCAGGAGGACTGGAGACTTCATGTCAGTTACTAGCCAAAGAGTTTTAGAAAAGTCTCACCTAACCTCCTTCCCTAGCCTCCAGAGACAGGAATGACAACTCCACCTACATGCATCCTTCCAAAGGTTTATAGGACATGGATGGGCCAATCCAATGAGCCAGTAATGGCCTTTTCCTATCAGCTTGGCATGGCAGCAAGGACGGGTGGGAAAGACAAAACTCTTACTTCCTGTCCTTAAAAGGCCAGAGTCCGTTCTCTTCCTTGATTTTATCTAACGTCCATATACCTCAAACCAGTGAAGGCCAATGAGGCCGAAGTCCACTGATACATTCCACAGCTGCACATGCAGCACATGAAATCTCTCTCCAGCCTAGTGGATCACAGTGTGCATCCCCCAGTTTCACCTGTGTGCTTCCAGCCACAGGGATTTCTCTAACTTCACCTGCTGTTCTCAGTGGCAAGCTCTGTCTCCACCACACCACTGTGAGGTTCCTCCCTTGCTGTAAGCGGCCGTTTGTCTTCACAGGCAACACAGTGCTGGTTTACACTATTTCCCACAGGACAGCTCTTCAGACAGCACAGGAGGATTATAGCACGTCATTTTTCCAAGTTCTCTCTCCATAACTAAAACACTGTAGCCCACCAAATACTGCACACAAGTCTGAAAAATCATATAGGTCCCTAGCTGATCTCAAGAATATGTGCTAAGCAACAACCATCCCACACTGGACTCAGCAAACACACATTTAAACAAATCTTAAGAGTACAGAGCATGTGACTGTAACACATGGCCCAGTGAAGATGACAGAAAAGTAGGCAAATTTGCTTCTGCTGAGCCAGTGCTCAGCTAACACACTCATTCCCAGTGTGTTTTGAACTAAGATACCCAAGAGTCCTTCAATCAGCTTCATAACAGGCCTTCTCTGCTCTTCCCTTGAGCAACATCACTGATACTTTTTCATTTTCTTGATTGACAAAAATGATGGTCTTATAAAACAGTGCTAAGTTGACGAGAAAACTGATAATCATCTTTTTGAGCCATAACTGAGTATCACAGATAGGAATTTTAAATACACATACATCCATGACCCTAACTGCACAGACTTGTTCTGGTTGAGAATGTGTGAGTCCATGAGAGTGTGGAGGCACAGGTGTGAGAACACACATGTGTGGAAGGCACAGGCGTGACAACACACGTCATAGTCAGAGGAGAACCTTGAATCGGCCCTCACCTTCCATCGCATTCAGAGTGAGATCTCTTCTTGCTCACTGCTGTATCTGTCTGACTAGCTAACCTGCGCGCTTCTAGAGCTTCTGCTGTCTTTACCTATGTTCCGGTAGACGTATGATGGGAAGACATGTTTGAAAAGGATAACAGCCTGAGTTTGATCTGGGAACTCACAGGAAAGAACCCATTCTTTCTCTGTCTCCCCCCAATCACATACACACACACCCAGTTAAGTGGCGTTCATTAAGCCTCCCACATCTAATTTACATCAGAAGGATAGTGCTCAGGAGAGAGCTAGATATTTCCAGTATTTGTTAGCTTTCAAGACTTAATTTCCTCATAGGTGTATTAGTGGAGGGGCTGAAGCATTTGATACTCTGAGCAAATGACATTACAAGAAAGGTCACCCCAACACTACACAGACCTCTAGAGTCACCTCTTCAATACTCAAGTTAACTGGTTCAAACAGGTTTCTGGCAATCTGGTGATAGATACGCCATCTACCCAGTGCTAGCTTTTCTTGCCCTCCACACAGCACTTTGTTGTGATAAGCCAAGAAGGGGTGACTAGAGCTAAGGAGCATCTCAGCTACAGCCTGCATTTCTGACTGCAGAAGAGCATGTCTCTACAAAGATTTGTATTTGCTTTTGTAACAAATGCCTAGGGAAGGAGTTTAGGGAGGAATGCTGTGAGTGATGCTTGCAATGTCAGTCAAGTTCTGTGCGCGGAAGAGGGGGCTGGAGCATGAAGACGGAGAAGACAGCTGGAAGAGGAATGGCAAGATGGTCTCAGGGTGCCCCACCCGTTACGGCAATGCTGCCGCCTTACTAGAAGGTGTTGTTCATGTTCAGTCATGCTTGTCCAGAAGGCAGGTCACATCAGCCATGCCAGGGTGTGGAGGAAGATCTGATGATGTGTAAGCCGCCGTGCTGACTGACCCAACCAGCAGCGTTCTCAGAAACGTCTAGGAGTCAGCAGGGCATGAGGCAAAACCCTTCTTTCTGTCTGCAGGCTCTCTGTGGGAATGTCTTGGCTGGCTGCTCCCAGAGCATCTCTGGTGCTTGGGTAAAATGCCCTGCACATAGTAAACCCACCCACCAGGTAAGTCCAGGTCCTTTCATAGGACTGTGTGGCCCCGTGGAGGCTGTAACAAGGTGAAACTGACCCTAGTCCTAAGATTGAAATGTATTCATTCCGACATCTCCTGCAGAGACCGCATCTTCCATGATCGCAGGCTGCTTTCCTGAGACTCACTTTCCCCACAATACTAAGGTAACACGACCCCAAAGTCGAGGGTACTCTGATGGTGCCAGTATAGAAGGAAAGATCAACTTTATTTAGGATGGAGAATCTTACTTCAAAGTAGGCATGCACTGCTTTCACATTCCTTATTAATAAATATTTCCAGGAACTACGTTGTCAGCTCAGGGCCAATCTCTCATCCTAAATTCAGAGTCTCATCCGAGCAGGCTGGACCACTAATTTCTGGTCTCCTGTGTCATGTTTCTTCAAAAGATTATTAGAAAACGCAATCCTCATCTATCCACTGACCGACGATTTCTTTTCTTTCTTGGTTCTGAGTAAGACCCAAAACAAATACTTCCTCCCTGAAGAAATGAGCTGCGATTCCAATACTTGAGAGGTATTTTTTTTCCCTCCATGTTCCAGTTATCCTTTGGGGACACAAATGACTTTGGCTCTTACATTCTTCTCCTTCCCCTTCCTGCAGTGGCTTTCAAAGAGAGGTGGATGGCATCCTCTGGCTGTCATCTGTCGCCTTAGAAAGTACAGCTCCCTCAGCCTGCACTGAGTGGCTGGCTGCAACAGCTAGCTCTCTCTTGCTGTCCTGACTCATAACCAGGACATGTCAATCTTCTCTCTAGATAGGGCTCTAACAGCTAGGCCTTTGACTCCATATACTACTTAATCCCCTATTGCCTATACTTTTCCCCTAAAGTAATTTCTCAGTTACTACCTTTTGTATACATTCTTTCTGCACACTTGTCCAGTTGAGGCCAATGCCTTTTGTTCTAGCTACCAGGGATGCTGAGGCCAGGAGTTTAAGGCCAGCCTGGGAGGTAAACCCTGTCTAAAAAAAAAGAAAAAGAAACCCACAAACAAAAATAACTTATTCTTGAAAAACAAAGACACCAGAGGCTCTTTTTACTAGTCAAGCAATATTATTCATCAAATTCCATCTCTACTTCAGGCAGTTTCTTCGATAAGCTAAACTCCATTTTCCTTAACTTCCCCCTATAACCTGCAGTCCAAAGTACACACCTACCTATAGGCAGTCTTGTCTTGAAAATGAGACTCAGGTGATGGGGCCCCAAATGAAGTCACTACTCTCAAAGTGGCCCCACTGGCTCAGAGCCATTACCTCTATGGGAATTTACTGCCAGCTTCATCACAGAGAAAGACTGTCTGCAGCAAGGGCTAAAATAACAGTGTCAAACCAAGCCCAAACCTACGTTTCATGGTAGAATGGAATGCTCAAGTCACTGAGACCATTTGTCACCTCAGCCTGACAGGAGGTTCTTCTTAGGTTTCTGAAAGATGTCAGAACCTCCTCATTCTCTCATCTTCCTTTTGTGGAGGAGGCAAAGATAACCATCTTCAGAGTAAGCCAATGATGAATCAATGTTTGCCACTCCCCAGCCCTTCCAGAAGAGGAACAAGAAACACTTCGGTTGGGCCCTTCAAGACGGTCACCTCATGCCCAAAGGAAAAAGCGGAGAGCACTATTGTGGGTGGAGGGGAAGACAATGGTAGTAGAGAGGTCTCCACCATCTGGGGACACCTTGTACCATTCAAGACCATGAGAAACATCAGAGGAAGTAGGAGGAATCTGGACCAGGAGGAAGAAGACAAATGAGCTCAGAGACTCATCATCCGACAAAACCACCAGAGCTCCTTCTCCGTGACTGCAGCACTCATGGCTGCCTTTTATCTTAAATGGGGCAGGTGTGCAGCACAGATGGCCTGTGCTTTCCACAGATGACACAATCAAATGCTGTGCTTTGAGGGAAGAACCTCGCTGTTCTAATTCGGCCAGCGGAGAAGGGAGGGGGCCTCTGAAGAGCAGGTTCTAATCTTGGCCCTCAGTTTTCTCACCTGTAGAGCTGGCTGCAGCTCCCCCAGAGTGAGGCTGGGTTACATAAACCTGGAACCTAAGAACGAACTGCTGACACCCTCTGAGCCCATTATGAAACAGAATCTGACCGGAGGAAAATAGAAAATCTCCCCTGAAGGCCAATAACCACGCTGTACAGCACTCCAAACCCTCAGAGCAGTAAAGAACAGTTCAAGGGGGGCACACCAGCACCAAAGGAGAGATGGCGATTCCGTGCCACACACACAGGCAAAGGTTTTCTTGCTGCTAGCTCATTTCCTCATTGAAGGGGGTGAGGGAAATAGACGTTGCCTTCCTTAACAAGTCAGAGAAAGGCTGGCTGTGGAGTGGGCACGCTTCAGTGTTTGCTAGCACCAGCTTGCGCAGCCCAAACTGGTTGGACAGGCTGGATATTTACACAAAGGTAGAAAACAGTGAGGCAGAAAGCCCAGGGAAGTGCAGCCGGCACACTTGCAGGTCTCCATCTGTGATCCAGAGCTGGAAATCAGAATCCTACTTCATGTTGCTAATTTCCTGTTATAACACTGGACAGGACACACACCCATGTCTGGGCCAATGACCCAGTAGAAGAGATGATGCTAGACTGTTCATTTCTTATCCTGCTCCCAACACACCTATCACTTCCTTGCTGTGACCTAGTTCTCAGCTCTCATAACCACTGGGCTGTTCAAGTGTGGGCAAGCATGATGCTCTGGGTTTTGATGCCTTCCACTAGTTTCACCCAGTATGATTAAGCTTTTGAAATATTTTAACAAAATATGTCAAAAACATCACACTGCCTGCATCTCAGAGAAAACTTTGGTATTTATTTCATCTCCAAAAGAAGATGAATAGATAAACATTCCCACTGCCAGAACAGAAGAAAGGTTGTTAAAAATATTAGCATCCAGCCAACCAAGTGATAAAGGATTACGAACCAAATGAGAAGCGGCACTAGGAGAAGAGGCCGGACTGCTATTTAACACCCCGTGAACGGACAGTTTTATGAGATCTTTCCCTCCCTTCCAACTCACTGAACTCAAACTGGTCTTTCAGAAAGAAATAAAAAATAAGCACCAGGCACAAGTACACTTTTAAATTATTCTCTTGAAAATGAAACTGTGGTGAACCTTTAAAGTATAATAGAGAGGGAAAAACCACAGTGAAAGAGAAAACACAATCTCTAAACTCCTACTCAAGAGACTCAATTGACATGAGCTAGCATCTGCTTTGATGCATTCTCCTGCATTTGATCTTATTTGAATATTAAAATCAAGCAATAGGCCACTCTCGCCTACTCTTTTTTGGAGAATAATAGTAGTGTTCAACAACATGCAGAATTCTCAACTACAAAGTCCAAGCGCTGAAAGGAGCCACAGAATATCATGTAAGAGCTCAATGCAGACCCACACCCCACACTAAACATAAACACATTACAGAATACGCAGAAAAGATGCCTTGAGATGGCAATGGGGATTTGCATGATCTAAGATGGAGACTTAGGCAGCTAGCACTTAGCTTCCCTGCAAAACACTACTCTACACTTAGGCTCAGGTCGGTTTCCTCTTTTCGCAAAACCGTGAGCTGATCTGGCATGCAGAAGAGGCTGCTGGACTAAATACTTAAGGGGAAGTATCTGGGAACAAGTTGTTAAGCAACTAATGTGAGCCTGTGACGGCCAGGCCATGGAGCCTCCTCTAACAGAAATCCCGAACGGAAGGAAGGCTGATGAGAGGCTGCAGAAGTAGTCAGTCCACCAAATGTCACATTTATGAAAGTCTTCGAGTCTCAGACATGGCCCGTCACTGAGGTGTCAGCAAAGGAGGAAAAGGTTTAAATATGATCAAACGGGAAAGTTTTATATACAACCTAGTGCTATCTGTTGAAAGTTTCATAATATAATTAGGGAGAAATTGATGACTTAAAGACATTCTTCTATGGTGAACACATTCATAAATGTCATTGTCCAGGGAAAGCAACAGGCCACAGAGTCACATGGACTCTCAATAGGACACAAAGCATATTAAGGGGGGGAAGCAAGGATTAGAATGCACAAATATTTTTGGTTTTTTTTTCTCCCCTGGTTAGAAGTTTCAGTCTTTAAGAAAGCCCTCTAAACTGTACCAGAGGTGTGTTTACTTGAATATAAAATATTAGATATGCTGATGAAACTTAATACTATCACCATAAAACTACCACTCACCAAATACTCAACACATTTTATATATGTGTTGTGTGTGTGTGTATATATATATATACACACACACATATAATATATACATACATATACACACACGCACACACACACACATGTGTGTGTGATGGTATGTATTTACATATATTCAGTGCTGCTAATATTGTTGTGTATACATAATTAAAACCCCACAGGAACTCCTTGATAACCTCAGTAAAGCACTACATGTAAATTTACAGAATATTCAGGTATGTACTCTTTTTGTCTGTTTTATGTTGAGACAGGGTCCCACTCCTTAGCCTAGGCTGATGCGCACGCATCTCTGAGATCCTCTGATTTAGCCTCCGCTGCTGGGCTTAGGAGGTGCACACCACGTGCCCAACTATTGATGTACCCTCTTCTACGTGGAATTAAAGGTATTAAGGTGTCCAGTTCCCTGAAGCAATTCCCTTTTAACTGATCTTGTTTCCTCAAAATAGGTTCCTTCACTGTAAATGACTTTTAAAATGTTTTTTCTTCTTGTTTAGAACTATGTCAAGGTCAAGGTCAGGTGTCTTACTTACTTCTAGCTACTTGGGAGGGAAAGGTGGAGGGATAACTAAGAGCCTAGATATTTGGGGCCGGCCTGGGTGGCCATGAAAAACCATATCTCAAACAAACAAGAACAGGCAGGGGATGTTTCTAGGGAAACAAGACTTTACAATCTGTTCTTGGTGGAATGGCCCACAGGTTTTTGTCCTGGACCTAATCTCTTGCCTGGCACCTTCCTTCCCGCAGAGGAACATGGTGGCAGAGTGAACAGGTAATTTGGAGACGGGACTGGCTGAACCTTTGCATGGTTTCCTCCACACTTGAGAGCAGCAAGTATCAGGATTCGTTACAGGATGTCCTAAGAAATAGATATGACTATGGGAGAATTTCATGGGGCTCTTCCTCTTGGTGGGGATGGAGAGTGAAGAAGTGGTTGTCCTCTGTAGACAGTGGCTCACCTCTGCTCCTTTTCTGGATTAGTGCTGACCCCTGTTCCAGATAGCCATCGGCAGGCTCCGCTCAAGCATAGGAGAGAAGCATGCTGAATCCAGAGCTCCTGTGCTCACACTTCTGTGGAGCTCAGATTTTCTTTAAGTATAACGGGGACACATAAGGCTCTGTTCCTATCCATCAGCATCTTTGGGGTCAATGGTAAAAAAACCATGCACATCTCATCAGTTCATGGCAAGTAGGCGATGGCTCTAGGATTTCCCCTTTCCCCGTTCTATGACCTGTGTTTCAGAGTAAATAGGAAGGCTGCCTCGAGAGCACCCATCAGTCTTCAGCATCTCGTTAAGCCTAATAAACATCTGCAATGCTTTATAGCTTAAAGTGTGGGACACGAGGAGCAAAATGGGATTGGGTTTCCCTCTCTGCAAAGGCAATTATGGTCTGCAGGGTTTTACTTTTACAATCTTTTAAAAAGAGGAGTCATTTTATAGACATTTCATACAAGGTCTGCCCCCATCCCCTCTTTCAAGAGACTACCCCATAAGAGTTTAGTATGCTAGCTCACTGTGTTTATTTCACTATCAATCATACAGAGAAGGGACTGAGTGAACAGCCTTTGAAACTGGGATAACCAACACCTTCAGAAAACAGCTCGTGGCCAAAGAAGAGAGAAATACTCCACTAAAAAGTCACCTCATTCCTTCACGGCTCTGCCACTGAAGGCTTCTGGAACAACTTTTGCAAGTGCCAGAGCTTGGTGCCCTTTCCCCTACATTGGCCTCACCTGGAGGGTGTGTTCTGGCTTGGTTTCCCAAGTTTGATTTGGAAGGCATGCACTGTTTAATCCAAATTTTCAACATGAGAGCATCTGATGTGCTCGCTTCGGCAGCACATATACTAAAATTGGAACGATACAGAGAAGATTAGCATGGCCCCTGCGCAAGGATGACACGCATCTGATAAAGCATTTGGGAAAGTCAGAAGCTGGAGCCATAGTGAGGGTTCTGTAAATTATTTTCCGTATTTGACAGGAGACTCTTATTCTCCTCACAAACCAAGCTATAGGTTTGGAATAGGGTAGTTCTAGGGACCTGGGGAGAAGATCTAGCTGATAACTGCTTGCTGGACAAGAGCAGGACCTGAGCTTGGATCCCCAGCATCCACAGACAGAGCCGAGTCTGGCAGGGCACACTGGCAGGTCCAGTACTGAGGAGGAAGAGAGAGGCAGGTCCCTGAAGCTCACTGGCTGGGCCAGATAGCCTAGTTGGATCGGTGAGCTCCAGGTTCATGGAGACCTGTGCCAAAAAGTAAGGTAAAGAGCAAGTCAGGGCCTGAAGAAGGTACCTGACAATCTCGGGCCTCCACCAGCTTATGTAAAAATCCGTAAGAATATAGCACTACACACACACATTCTCCAACTTCAACAGCATGAGCACTTATAGGATAGGATAGGAACAACATATGATAATACTTTATTCAAAAACTCTTTTCCCGCCGGCGTGGTGGTACACGCCTTTAATCCCAGCACTCGGGAGGCAGAGGCAGGTGGATTTCTGAGTTGGAGGCCAGCCTGGTCTACAGAGTGAGTTCCGGGACAGCCAGGGCTATACACAGAAACCCTGTCTCAAAAAAACCAACCAACCAAACAAACAAAAAAAAAACAAAACAAAAACCCTCTTTTCCCTAAGCTTTCTCATAATTTCTTTACTCTATCTACTTTTAGTTTTAAGATAGCATACTATGTTGGGCGTCCTGTTATGCATACGTAATATTAGTACCTGGGAGGTGCCAGGAAGATGGCATGAGCCCTAGAGTCCTGGACAGCATACTGGATAGTCAATGAGTAACTGACCCACACACATCCATACACAAAACAAACCATGTCAATTTACTCAGTGTAATCAAAGTCTAAGAAATACAGGCTCTATGGTTGCTGCGAAGCAACTGTCAATGTGACTACCCATAACAGTTTAGTATTTAGTATGCTAGCTCACTGTGTTTATTTTACTAATGTAACAATCATACAGATAAGGGACTGAGCAGCCTTAAAAACAAGGTTAACCAACACATTCCAAAATAGCTAGTGACCAAAGAAAAGAGAGGAGTATTCCATTAAAGGCACCTCAATATCTGCTAAGAATACCCTGAACTCTTGATCCTTAGAGTTTGTGTTGAGATCTGTCAACCCCATACCCCCACCCCAGGTGCAAAAAAAAAAAATAAAAAAATCCTGGAATGGAGCCTAGACTCCTCTCACAGGCAACCGCCGGGAGGTCAGAGTTCACCTGCAAGGCCAATGTATTCATGGAGGCACATCACACACACAGCCTTCAGAGCAGGAGGGGAAGGCAGTGTTCTCAGTGACACTGTATCCTTCCCTCTCTTCCTCGGAGAAACACGGAACAGCCTGCTAAGTCCATGTAATGACAACAGCAACTGAAATACAGACAATCATTCCAAGAGAAATGCAGGGCAGCACTCTGGTCTCAAATACCAGCTTCTCAGTTGACTGCTTTCCTCTAACCATGTTTATCAGAACCTCAGTATCACCCCTGTTCTAATTCCCTCACACATCCCAGGGCAGTTGTGGCTCCTGCTCAGTGTGGCTCAGATCTGTGCTTACGAGAGGTCCCAGCTCACACCAAAGTCTCAGATCCTGGAATGGATCCACCCATGCAAATACATCTAGCTCCACTCTGACACATTTTTGTGAATATTTTGACATTTTTTCCCAAAAATACAGCTCTGCCAACAAATGAAGGTAGTAATGACTTTGTGATTGATTAGCAAAAGTCAAATATTCTTTTAACCCAGCATTTACAAGTTTTGGCAGAAAAGACAAAATAAATGTAGCATTATGACCTTAAATCAGTAATTGGGAGAAATCTGGGAAGACATATTTGTAGGCTAGAACAGCATATTCCTAAATAACCAATACATTAAAGAAGAAATCATGAGATAAATTAGAAAATACATGGAGGTAAATGGCAAAAAAATATAGTATACAAAACTTATGTATCCACCTGACATGGTGGCACACACCTTTAATCCTAGGCAGAGACAGTCAAAGCTCTGTGAGTTCAAGACCAGCCTGCCCTACACAGTTCTAGACAGCAAGAATCCTCTCTTCACTCCCCTAGCCCTAAAGTATGGAAATGCAGTTATTACTGCCTGTATTCAAAATATCTTCAGGTCCACAATCTAATCGTATACTTGACAACACCTGAAAAAGGAAGAAGAGAGCCTAGAGCGAGAGGAAGGGTGAAATGATGCTTAGGCCAAAACTGTGGAAATAGAAAAAAAAATAAAGAGGAAAACGTCAGTAGAACTAGAGCAAAGCCATCTCTACAGTAAATCCCATAATTAGGGCTAGAGAGATGGCTCTGGGTTCAGAGCGCTTGCTGCCCTTGCAGGACTCCAGGTCCAGTTCTCAGCATCTATACACTGGCTCACGGGGGCCTGTGACTACAATGACACGGGGATCCAAACTCCTTCTGGCCTCCACAAACATGGTACACATAAAACTCATGCCGTACACACACTCACCAACACATGAAGTAACAAATAAATGCACAAACAATAACAAAAAATAAAACAGTGTAGTTATCAAAATTTTGGACCTCACAGGTTAAAATCATTAAAAGGGAAGCCTGTGTGGCAAATACTTTGACTAGTGAGATGAAATGGTCAGAATTCTTCAAGAATGTAGCCAATAGGAATCTAAGAGGTTGGCTGCTAATCTGAAGAAAACTGCAAAAAAAAAAAAAGGAAAAACTCAGGTGTGGTCACTAATGAACTTATAAAAAAAAACCCAAACCAAACCAAACCAACCAGTCAACCAAACAAAGTACCCACCACCATCAGCAGCAACAAAAATCAACTCAACTTGTCAGAGTGTTTTCCAAAAGAGAAAAGAATGTTCCATGGTTCATTTTCTGATAGTAATTCTGACATGAAAAGCACACAGCATAAGAAAACTACACACTGGCATCTATTATGATCACAGCCCTAACCATTTATCAAAATACCAGTCAACCAAGCCTGTCACCATTAGAAATCCTTCGACCTATAGCACAGGACAGGATTGAATGACAGAAAACAACGACAGAAAACAAGCACAGAGATCATTAACAAAATCTAACGTCCCTGATAAAAACCATCCAACAGATGTGGAATAGTTAGGAACTTCCTTCAGCTGGTAAATTTCATTTAAGATATCAGACCCACAACAAGCAGCAGGGGTAGGGCTTCAAGGTGAATGCTTTCTTCCTATGATCAGAAACAAGACAATAATGTCTACACACTTTACTTCCATTTAGAATTATACTCCTGGTGCACCTCAAGAGATAACCCAGGAAATTAGTGACACCTAGAATGGAAAGAAGAACGGAGCCATCTCTACAGTAAATCCCATAATCTTGGGAGCAGAACATCTTAAGGAATCTACTAAATAACTCTGAGGGTGAAGAAGGAAGCCTAGAAAGGGTGCAGGAAACAGGATCAGTTGTTAAGGTGGGAGTGACAGTGCTGGCCTGGGGCTCAGCGATGGACGGAGTCCCTAGGGTTTCATTCCTAGCTATGAAGAGAAACAACCAGAAAGTAGAAATAGACCGAAACTGACTCAGCGGAGCCCAAAAGCAGGTATATTGTACGAGTCTGAGGCAAACCTGGTTTAGAGTTCCAGACCAGCGAGGGCTACATATTGAGACCCTGTCTTAAAACAATGCAGAAAAGAATCTTTGAGTAGATGGAAAGACATCAAACACAGCGACACACGGGGCACTGTGTTTCACTGCTACACTGCTAGACACCGCCCTTCTCAAAAATAGCAACTATGTCGGATAAGATTTAATCAGAGACATGATCTCAAAATGAGAAATTTCCAAATCAGAAACAACTGGGGTCAGGATCAGTGATGTACAATGGAGAACACCAGCCATCAGAGTTGAGGCCAAAACAGCCATATGCCAATGTCAAGCTGCCTGCACAGAGCGAGTGAGAGAGCTCTACTCAGCAGGAGAAGATGAGGAAGTCATCTCAGAGTGGAGCCGGTGAACAGCAAATGAGAGCCAGACGGAGGAGGCAGGAACGGGTCGAAACAGAAGTCAGTGATGTCAACTGGCCAACGGTGGTAAACAGCAAAAAGCTACAGTGTCAAATAATGTGTTAATGTAAAATGACAATGCAAAGTGGTGTAGGTACATTAACCACATGCAAGGGTCCACTTCCTGCTTTGATACCCAATGGCAGCAGAGGTGGACGTATAGCAGGACACCTTATACTACTGAGATCTGTACTACACAAGAAAATACCTCCACACATAAAATAAAATAAATCAAATGATAATATACGGAGGCCTTTCATGAAGCATGCCTCACTTGTGGAAGCTTAGACAGAGATTCGCCAGTGGTAAATGACTGCAGCCTTACCCAGACACCCAATAACAGCAGGTACTATTTACCGAGTGCTTACCATGGGCTGGGAACTATTTGCTAAATTCATACTTTCCCATCCTCATCCTAAACCGACTAAGTGGACTGGATTCAGAAATTTACAAACACCAGAGGAGACTTGGATTCTGCTGTGTCACTGACCATGAGAATGTGACAATCTGAGTCTCTTCTCCATCCCCAAAATGTTCTTAAGACGTTTTTGTTTGAAAGAGCAAGAGAACATTTAAAAGCTGTTTCTGCTCTGACTGAAACACATGCTACCCCCATAACACATATCCCATGGCTTCTCTTCTTGGCGTAAACCTGCCTCTATTTCCTGTCTCACTCCTGAGTGCACATCATTCCTGGAAGTCACCTCCTGTCACTTATTAGATGTTCTTACACCCTGCTTTATCTTCTTTCTGAAGCTTCAGAACCAGGCCACTTAACTATCAAGGGCTCCAGAATTCCCCACTCCGCAAAGAAAAATCTGTGGCAGATCTGGTAGGCCTATGAGGACATGTTTAAACTGAAAAGCTGTATCCGTGATGCTGCCTTGTCCTAAGGGTGCTTTGTTGTAATGAGCTGCCCACCTCTACCTCTCTAACAAAGGGAAGCTCCTAGTGGCACAGGGGAAAGAAATGAGGTTGTTCCACCCAAAGAACTCCAGGGCCAAAGGTTTAGCCTAGGCAATGCCTCTGATACCCTGAGATGGTGCGAGTAAGTGAATACAATCATCTCAGATTTTTCTCTATGGGAAATAGAAAAAAACAAACAAACACCCAACAGGAACCCTCTGAGCTTTTAGGCAGGTCTACTAATGGCTCAATGGTGCAGTCAGCCGCCCAAGCAAGGAACAACGCCCACCTGTGCATGTTCCCATTGGTGGTGAAAGACTGACCACACACTGTACACTTGTAAGGCCTCTCGCCAGAGTGCACCAGCATGTGACGATCCA
Organism: Mus caroli; assembly: GCF_978045245.1. Lineage (NCBI taxonomy): Eukaryota > Metazoa > Chordata > Mammalia > Rodentia > Muridae > Mus > Mus caroli. The sequence goes on from NW_028227270.1 coordinate 83,308,277, forward strand.
GGGAGCTGGCCGAGCTCAGCGACTTCCCACAGATGCTGCATGAATGGTCAGCTCCTCCAGTGTCTGTGTTGTGCTGCAGGAAGCAATCGGTACAAAGGTCACTGAGAAGATGGCATTGGAAATACAGATCTGGAGATCTGTGAGAAAAAAACAGTGAAGTCTCTCCATCTCCCAACCCCCGACCCCCACCCTCCAGGTTTCTTTTTCAGTGTCTTCGAAAGAGCCAAAGGCATTAGAAGATGGGCATATGACTTTTTTTGTTCTATTATTTTCCACTCTGATGCAAAACTCAAAACTAGCTTGCAGGTCCATGGGTTAAACTAACATATATTATGAACTCCTCTGGACAGGAGGAGTCTTAACTATACAGCCAATATGAGAAACAAATAGTGTGTTCACACACTGGGAGGCCACAGTCCCTCCTCCAGTTTGAAGACTTAAGCTGGTTGTTAGAGAACAAAAACCTGAATGAGGTAGTTCCTGCTTCTGAAAATGACAAGGAAAATCTCTATCCACATCCAAGTTTCCTCAGTGACTAGGTGTCGTTACTATTTAGCAGCTTCTTAGGACTTTAATGCATCATCATTCCCCACTGTTCTCTCTGTCACCAGCAGTCTGTCATAAACCAGCAATGCCATAAGAGGACAAGGATACATCCTATGATAAGGGAAAAACAATCCCAAGTCCAGGAGCTCCTCGGCTGCAGGAAGTACACTGGTACCATTTAAATAAAGGGCAGGAATGGACACGAGGACTTTGGGCTTCAGCCAACTGACTACATGGCAAGGCGGGAAAGTCAGGTGTGGTGGCAGATGCCTGCAATGTAGCTTCTGGGACAGAAGCTACAGACAGAACTCAGAGTCATCATGGTGTGAGATTATGTGTAAAGGTCCCCACGACTGTTCCTCTTCCTCCACACACATACATATATAGAGCCATACTATAGTCTTTCATTATGAGGTTTAGTCAATACTGTTACAAACAATAAAAAGCATTATATCAATATAAGTGATAAGTTACCTGGACATTCTGTCTTAGAAGATACAAAAATTACTTCATAATTACCCAAGATTGCTAAAACACTAAATTTTAAACATAGCTTATAATTTGCTAGACAATTCAATTTAATTAAAATAAAAGCATCCTGTTAGTGAAAAACAATACAAAAGTAGGGGCAAACCTGACGGATGTGCATGGTCAGCTGGTGCTGGGTGGTGCAAATCTTTTCACATAGGGGACAGTTGTAGGAAGACTTCTCCTCTTTCGTTTCCTAAAACAAGGATAAAACGGGATGATTTGCCCATCACACTGAACTGGTGTCTTCCACTCCTGTCATGAGCCCATGTCTTAGAGCTGGGTCTAAGCAGCTGCAGTCATGACACTGGAGCCTGCCCAGGTGTTTGTGCAGGTCACTCCCCAATCTGCCCTCAGTTTCCTTGTTTATAAGTGGGAAAATTGACACTGGCTATACTGTGCTAAGACTACATTGGTGGGTGAAGAGGAAACAGAGCCATGGTGCTCTGCACAGATGAGGCAGTAGGTGTTTATCACTTATACCCCAGCTCTATACCATTGTCTTTTGTCGTATGTGTTTGTTGCTGCCCCATGCAGCCCAGGTTGGCCTGAAACCCTTTCAGTAGCCTAGGCTTTCCTTATCTCCATTTTCTTGCCACGACCTTCCATGTGCTAAGATCACAGGTCTGAAGCACCCTCAGAAACATAAGAGAGGGAAAGAGATACAACAGGAAAGTCAATCCCACCAGTGGAAGGCTTCCTTGGTGCCCCCGCAGTAACTCTCAGGGGGACTAACAAGGCTCTGCCCATAAAGCTAGCATCTTTTTGGCAGTGCCCATAAATAAAGAACAAGAAGAGCTCTGACCTCATCAAAGCCAGTCAGCATGGCAGCCCAGACTCAAGATTCTACACGAGGTGACAAAAAACCAAAAACCAAAACAAAAACCCAGCTCACTGTTTGGTTAGGTGGCTCGCTTTATTTTTCTTCAAAACATACAGGGCGAGCTTCCTTCAAGCAATATATTCTTACCTTCCTACAAAAAGGGCAAACTTCTTTCACTGACACTTGCTAAAAGTTCCTGCTGCCAAGTAATTCATGGGAAATCACAAGGAATGTCCAATATTACCTCCTAACTCACACAAAACTCAGACACGAGTTTTGACATGAGTCTCTGTTCCTGTCTCTGTTCCTAAAATGCACTGGACTCATCCCTGGGAAGCCATCAGGAATTATGATGGCTGAATATTATGTCACCAGGCTTTCAAAAACAGCAGGATCACCCAGGAGCTCGGTACAATACCAACTTCTAGACTCTCAACATGCTAGGCCAGGACTGGGGGGAACTCTTGAGATCTGTTTGTCTTAAAATCTCCGCAGAAGACACTGATGGCTAAACCAGACGGTCGTGAGCACTTCCATGGAGCACTCATGTAGACCTGGATGCAGAGCTCACACTGTGGCAAGTCCAGTCAAGAGAAAGCATTTAGGGGAGATGTTAGTGCTAAATGAAATCAGAGGCCAGGGAGGAAGAGAGGCTGGATGCTCTAGCCAACCTCCACATCCTTTTCTGGTCCTGGGTATCTCTGAGGAGATTCTTCTCATCTGAACTCATTTGACTGTTTTTGGGTCTCCACTGCTAATACTAATTGTTGATCACATGTTGATCAGTCAATTATAGCAACATCAGGCTTGTTTTTTTTCCCCTCTGTAATCCCTAGGAGATGGCTACTTATTAGGGATCCCATTTTCTGGAAAAGGAAACTTTAGAGTGCAGAGGGACAAGGGACTTGCTCCAAACAGAGAACAATGAAGTACTGACACCAGCTTAATCCTCAGACTAGCTGTTCAAAGGCCCACACCCAAACCACGATACTGTTATAAGTCTGGCCCTGAGGCACAGAAAAGCAATACCCTTGTGACGTTCATGAGAGGTGATGAGAATAAGCTATCCGAAAGACTGTGAAAACAAATGGCACCATGAACCAGATGGATGGATGTGTGGTGAGGTCTTGTTTGAAGCTGCCTTCCCTCTCTCGAGTCTCAGTGTAAGCGCCTTTCTGGTTGTGGAAGTGGGTCAGAGAACTAGGCCAGTCAAGCATTCTGTCTTAGAGTCTAAGGAATTTGAAGATCCCAGAGACATTAAAAAAAAAAAAAAATCTGGCTTCACCCAGTTATCTTCTAGTACACTTCTAGTTCTCTCTGAGGCACAATAAGAGGATGCCTCACAGGTCAAGACTTCCAGTGAAAAGTCAAGCTCTGGGGTATTTTTATCAATTCATCAGGTTAACAATACTATGTAGATTTTTTATAATAAGGAAAAGATTCAACAGTACATTGTATTAGTGTGCATTTAAAAAAAAAACAAAAAACAAAAAACAAACAAAAAAAAAAAAAAAACCTCAGCCAGATACTGGCTTTAGTCCCTGAGAAGACTGAGGCAGGGGATTGCTTGAGCCTTCAAGGTTCATGTTAGTCTGGCAAAACTGTGAGACCTTGTCTCAAAATAACCTCTAGCTAGACATCCAAGTGGCCAGTCACTTGAGGAGACATATTTTAATAAAATCATCCTGTGGTCACCTTGAAGTAGACACCAGGCACACATTGTGTGGAGGCACACAGGGCTGACTGATATTGACTCTAGGGTTGATCATTAACCTCTGCCAAGCTTGGAGCTGGCAGTGCTGTCGTGTACGCTGCAATGTAAGTCCACAAACCATGGTGGTCTGTGGAAGCAGATTTACTAATTTCTAAAGGTGAACAGAATAGCAAAAGAGCATTGTGATGATGGAAAGGGCTTGCGCTAAAGGATTCTGAGCCCAGTTATTACAGTCACATTGGTGAGAGAAACAAACTTCCTGAGCTGAGAGATAAAATTAGCAGCTAATGTGATAACTAACCAGTCCATAATGAAACAATCTGGCACCCTTGTCAGCATCCGGCTGTGGCTAATCTCTCCTGGAATGCTATGGTCACATGGATGCAACCTTTCCCAAGGCGCCCTCCATTCTACTCTCCCTGTCCAGTTGTCAGGCAAGAAGGCCACTTCTTCACATCCTGAGCTGTCTATGCACTGTGTTTTGTTTTCTTGAATTTGGTGCTGTATTTAGCAGGCCTCCTCTGGCCTAGGTCTCCCTTCTAAACACAAAGGCACTCTATTGGATCTCTGAGGGAGGAAGGGGTAGGTAGAACGCGGCTCACTTGCTTACACTGTACACTCATTTCTTCACCCCCAGATCCAGAGGTAGAAGGAATGACCCTAAACTGTCTCCATACGGGGAAGGAACCAGAACCTGGACTTGGGGCAGCTATGCCGTGCTGTGCTATTTAAGGAAAAGTTCTTGCCCATGTTCCATTCATTCTTGGTAAAGCAGAGAAGGATGAGGAAGACAACGAATGACCTCACGTTTCATAGTTGGCAGAGTAGCTAATGGAAATAGAAGCTAGGCCTCTTGTTAAATGAGTTGATAGACAGTGAGACAGATGGAGAGATGGACAGACAGGTATATGAGAGTGGAAATAAACCTTTTCTTCCCAGGGCTAGTGTTCCTTCTGTGCTCAGGCTGAGTATTTTCTCAGGCACCCACAGGAAGAGAGGCACACGAAGGCAGGGGGGGAGAGAAAGAGAGAGAGAGTTATCAATGCTCCAAGCCTATAAAACATTCCTGAGCTCTGTCGAGGCCTCAGGCTTGAGGTGAGGAACGGAGGCATGCACACACTTACATGCTGCAGGGAACATAGAGCTGCTACTCCACCTCCTAGAGGGCACATTGAGCTAAAAACCTGAGCGTTTGCCAAAGGTCATCAAAGATGTTCTCAGAGAGAAGTCTGCATAAGAACAGCCATTAGTTCACCAAAGCCCCACTGGTTTGTCCTGTCCATGCCGGCTCCCAGATACTCTGAGAAGACCACCTTGTCTCCAAACAAGGAGTAGTGTGACTACATCATACCAACAAGAAACTGATGGGGAAGTCACTGTACACTACATGATTTCACAGATGAACTGAGAATTATGTGCCCTCTGCCCCCTTATCTATCTTGTTAAAAATGTTGCTGTCAAGACAGCAACAACTTGTCAAAAACGTGCTCCGTTTGTTCATTAACTGAAAAAGACAATGCCTTGTTCCCAGTTTAGGAGACAGGGGCTTTTCTCACAACATTCATTCCTCCCAATTTCTGTTGATGCAATTACTCTTTCCAATCTCTCCAGATCCTGTGACCACTGAAAATTCAAGAGGATTAAGCAGACTGAACTCAGGGCTTTGCACTGCTATGAACCAACCGAGCACAAGCCTTTTCCATTCGACGGATCTTAATTGGGATTCTTTGAAGCCAAAAGCCAAAATAGGAAGCTGAACCCTGAACAAACAGGAACTTATTTGAAGATTTTTTTTTCTTTATTTCCACAAGGAGTTAGCTTAGAAAGAAAACAAACAAACAAATTAATCAGCTGTGTTAAGGGCTTTCTTCTGCATCATAGCAGAGGCAGCCAAGTGCACTCTATTAAACATAAGCTTCTGCTGAAGTCAAATCACAGGCAAAGAATAAGGGTGCACTCCCTGAAAGATACCATGGCACAAAAGATCTCCTCCATGCAAAGATATAAATCATGAAAATATTCACTCCTGAAAAACGACGACAGCCTTTAGGTATACCTTTAGTTCAGGATGTGTCCAGGGTTTCCCTTTAGGCAGTGTGGGAACTTCTACTCTACATTCTCCCAAGCTGTTCCCACCAAAGCCACAGACCCTTACCTGGTTCCTTCTGCCAATCCGATTTGGTCCTGGAGGCTTCATGGGGGACTTGATGCCCTGGGGGCTCCCACCATTCTCTGTGACACTCGCTACGCTCATTACTGCTGACATCATGGTGTTGATGGAAGACAGGTCTGAGCCTTCTAAACCAATGGGCGAATTCGACGTCATCGGGACAGGGTTTTATGCTTCTAAGAAGTCTCTGCTATAGAACTGAAAAAGAGAAGTCAGTGATGTCCTTGTGAGAAAGTATAGGATTATCATAGTCATGTGGTGCTAATCATAGCTACCACGGTAAAAGAGACAGAAGTGCCCAACACCCTTGTCCTAGTTCAACCCAAACCCAGAAGAGAGCTCAAAATTATTATTATTATTATTATTAATTATTACTTCAGTTTGTTCATGGTGTTTATTGAGACAGGAGCTTGCAATGTAGCCCAGGCTGGCCACACTATGTAGCCATGAATGACCAGAACTCCCCAATCCTCCTGCTTCAGGCTCTCAAGTACTGTGATTACAGGTGTGAGCCACCACACCCAGTTCCAAAGCAGCTTAAGCTTTTTTCTACTGATGGAACGCTTTTCCGTTCCGTGCTTAGCACCAGTGCAATTCAAGCCTTCTGAAGCATCTTCCTTTCCCCTTTCTTGTTTATCCCACATGTACTGTGTGGCATGTTTTGTGTTTGCACGTTGGTGGGCCCGTGTGTGCTTATTGTGTCGTTTCCTTGATTGTTGCCTTCTTTATGCACAAGGAAGTGTCTCATACAAAACCCAGAGGAAGTGCTCACACAGAACCCAGAACTTGCTGATTTGGCTGGTCTACCTAAGTATCCTGTCCCTGCCTCCTGAGCACTGGGTTATGGGGTGGGTGGGGTGGGGTGGGGTGTGTGTGTGTGTGTGTGTGTGTGTGGTGTACCATACACACCTAGGTTTTTAATGTGGGTGTGGGGGATTCAGACTTTGATCCTCGCATTTCCATGGCAGTTTATCCAGTGTGCCATCTCCTGAGCCCAAGCTTTCCCTAATCTTTGGGAGCAGAGTTCGGAAAGGCCTGAGCCTTTCCAAGAGGAAACAGAGCTCCCGTTTGGCCAGCACCTCCCACGTACCCTGTACTTGCTTTCTTCTAATTAAATGTCCTAGACTTAAGAACTAGCTGATAGGAAACTCCAGGTTTCCTCTAACTGGATGCAGTTTGAAGAGGATGTGTGTGCTGATTCTATAGGTACCAACACTGCTGTAATTGTAACCAAATTTAAAACCAACATTAAAAAGCAGGTTTCCAAAAAAAAGTTACCTATACCTCATAAAAGAACTGTCTCCACTGCAAATTACCTCCATTTTCTGCCCCAAATGATAGTCCTTGCTCCTGCTGTCATCCACACGGAGTAGGAAATGACTCTGCTGAGCCCTTTTCTTCTCTGGATATCACTCCTTTATGCTGGAAGACAAACAGGAGACACTGCATTAGTTAATTCATCAAGGAAGGCGACTCAGTACTGTTGGTAGGGAGTGAAGGGCACATGCCTTTGACCCTCTGACCCCAGACACAGAAGTGAGAGAATCTGAGTTCAGTGCTAAGCCGGGCTATGCGTAGAAACTTGTATCTCAAAAAGGAAAAGAAACAGATTCAGTCTCTTTGCTTAGAAAGGAAACTGTGGAACCATTTATTTGCTGTAATCTCAGATCATGCTCGTGAAATACAAGGAGGACAAAGTAAGTCACCTTTTTCTTATAAAACTGTATGTGGGTTTTCAACCTATCCTCTCCTGCTGTCTCACAGACGCTCAACAGCTGAGGAATTCTTACAGTATTTTACTCTTTCTCAGCTACCATTTCACACAAATTTTCTCTTATACTGCACCCCATTTCTTCACAGATCTCCACTTGACTCACTCCATTTCTCATTTCCTAAGAGCTCAGAGTCTAACAATAAATATTAGGCCATATCTAGAAGACACTGGGTGATAGGAAACAAACAGCCAAAAGGAAATTCATAACTCAAGCCACATCAAAATTGACCTCATTCCTAAACCAAAAGATAAAATATATGGGAGCAAGGAATTTGTTCGGCACATACGGAACTTTGATCCCCAGCACCTCCCTGCAAAAGACAAAACATGCCTCATGCTGTTACGATCTGATGCGTTCCCTCGAACGCATTAATTCTCAAGCATAGGCTGATGAGTGGTCTTTGGGGGTGGGGTCTTTTAGAAGGTTAGTGAGATCCAATGAGGGGGAGCAGCAGCAGGAGGAGGAGCCAGCAGACTTAACCTGCCTCACCAAGGAAAGAAACAAAATTCAAGCCTGAATGCTGCCTATCCATGAAGTCTCCCCACTGGCCAGCAGACCATTTCAAATTAGTAAAGTGTCTGCATGTTTGGTTTCTCTCCTTTCTTTGGAAAAAACCATAAAGGCAGGAGTGCACACCCAGAAGAGAGTACACACTTACTTCTTTTTTAATAGATTGATAACAAGCATGTCATCAGTTCCTGCTGGAACCAATCAGCATGTATACATACCCATTTTATTCCTAAATGAACTGACCTCTTTTAAACGTTCTTCTCTGTATTTTTAATGTACAGAAAAGTTTAAGATGGGTGACTAGAAATGGTCACTATAATTCTATTATGTTGGTAAAGAGAAAACATATCTTTCTACCAATTTATATCAAGTTTAGATGCTGGGCTTTGGTCTTACCATTACCATCCCCCTGTCCCCCCTTTAAGACAGGGTTTATCTATACAGTTCTCTTTTTCTTTGTTTGTAGACAGGGTCTATCTATCTAGTCCTGGATTCCCTGGAATCCTTTATGTAGACCAGGCCAGCCTCTAACACACAGAAATTCCCAATGTTTCCATCTCAGGAGTGCTAGGATTAAAGACATGTACAACCACGCTTATATAGATGAATCTAAAAAGTAAATATATTTATCTATTGTCTTTGTTTGTTTATTTTAAGAGACAGTCTTTCTATTGTAACCCAGGCTGGCCTCCTTCAGATATCCTCATACTGGAATATTTATAGCCTTTTCAAAGAAATTATGTAGACTCTGGATTACTTTGATATTTCTTTTTTTTTTTTTCCTTTTTTATTTTTTTTCACTGTTTTTTTTTATTACATATTTTCCTCAATTACATTTCCAATGCTATCCCAAAAGTCCCCCATACCGCCCCCCACTTCCCTACCCTCCCATTCCCATTCTTTTGGCCCTGGCATTCCCCTATATTGGGGCATATAAAGTTTGCAAGTCCAATGGGCCTCTCTTTCCAGTGATGGCCGACTAGGCCATCTTTCGATACATATGCAGCTAGAGACAAGAGCTCCGGGGTACTGGTTAGTTCATCATGTTGTTCCAACTATAGGGTTGCAGATCCCTTTAGCTCCTTGGGTACTTTCTCTAGCTTCTCTACTTTGATATTTCTGTTGAGAACTGGCAAATAGACACATACAGGAATACAGCCTGGCATGAATCTTTCTGTCTCCACTCTTCTATGAAGATGTCTCCCACTGCCACCTGAGGCTGAAGTGAACAGTAAGCAGTAACTGTAAGCAGTACTCAGGTGGGGAAGTGAAACCATGTGTGTGTGCGCGCGCGCGTGCGCTGGGATTAAATGTGTGCACCATCATGCCCAGCCACATATTAGGGTTATGTTCCACCATGTCCAGCTCAATAGGAAGTGACAAAACATATATTCCCTCCATAGAGGCAAACTACCAATAATCCCTGCCCCACATGTCAATCCAGCAAGAGTACATATAGCTAGCTATATAAATATGTGCTAACTACCTAGCATCTTTTCCTACCTGAAAAGGAGAGAAGCCTTGCAATCATGTTCCCTGCTGTCTGGACAGGAAGACGCTGGCTACATCTACTTCCTTCTAGGGGATAAAGTGTAAAGTGTGGCACTAGGAACCCGTTTGTTTACTTCCTTTCCATATTTGAAATGTTAAGTAAACAGCAGCATGGTTTTAAAGGGGAACTATGATTTCTGATGAGAATGCAGTTAACAAAAGGAGAGGGGCCTGAACATGCTGAGGGGCTGTTTCAGAAGCACCAACATGCTGTCCTCAGAGCTGGGCTACAGCTTCACGCCAGTCTGCTCAGTCTTGGCTGAGTCTGGCTTGGGAATTCTCCTTAGGGGTCATGGAACAGGGCAGAAGGAAAAGCCTAGTGCAAACTCAACACTGTTAACTGTTCTGCTTTAGAAAAACATTGAAAACAACATTCATCTTTACATTAATGCTGAGGTAAAGGATAATTTATTTAACCAGAAACAAGCTGGCTAGTTCTAGTTGATCCTCTGTAACTATCCAGCAATAGTGAAATGAAACAACCATCCAAATGAAAACATTTAAGCCTGCTGATACACAATCTGTGTTAGGAAAGACAATTTTTCCCTTTGATACAATGTCATTTCCCGTGCATGCTTTAAAGAGGATACTAATACTCACTCTTTAACATAGGTTCCAAGTCTCAGAGAGAATTCTGTGCTTGTACCAGAGGGGTTGAAATCCCCTACCTTGTGGGGTTAAGCTATTAAGCCTCCTACCTACTAGTCTAAAATAGTTTAAGGTTCATGTGTAGTGTGTGTTTGTTTAACCCAATAGTCACAAACCTAGAAATGCCTCATTCTCTCTTCCACGCAATCGCTTCTTCCGGGTACTGTGCTAGGTACTGCAACTAAGCTCATTTTTAAAACAGAAATAAAAATGATAAACTTGCCAAGATAGCTCTGTGGGTAATAGCGCTTGGTGCCACGCTTGACAACCTGAGTTCAGTCCCTAAGATCCACATGTCAAAAGGAGAGACCCGATAGGTTTTATACACACACACACACCACACACTAAAATCTTTCAAATAAAAATCACTGGCCCTGTTTTACTAAACATGTCCAACTGGAATCAGACAAGGACCCCAAATGAAGCTCTCAAGTCAGAGATGTGACCGACTGACACCCACAGGCTGGTTGTTTCAGTTTTACTGCTCTAGTTTGGAACTGGGAGTGGGGAGGAAAGAAGAAAAGAGGAAGGAGCAGGAGGGTTGCCTGAGATTTTGCTTCCTGTGAGGTACCCTGAGCATCCTCTTCTGAGACACCTCATCCCACGCACCAGAGACTCAACAGCTCAGGAACCAGCAAGCTGCAGTTACAATTTTAACCGGATTTTGCTCTATGCCTTGGGGAGAAAGAATGGATGAGGTATGAGGAAGAAGATACAAAGGGACAGACAGGACAGAGGGCCTGGGAAAGCAGCAGACAATTCAAGTCCAGGCGAGGGAGTGCCTGAAGACTCACTCACTCACTTGAGAATGCTAGGACTCAAGGAAGCGCGTGCAGGGTAACTGACCTGTTTTCTTCGTTCTGCTGAGGGGCTGATGAGGAGAGGGCCAAAATGTGGGCAGGGTCACACCTCAAAGCCACCAACTCTGGAGCACAGGATTGGAACAACCTGAAAAATTAAAAGAAGATAACATTAAAAGGGTTTAAAAGAAGGAAAAATTCTGCTTCTGTCTAGTTTCCTCTACTCAGTGTCCACGGTGAGGACAGTTCCCACCCTGCATCTACATCTGTTAGCTGATTCCACCAGAATATACAAGTGCTGCTGGAACTGCAGTGTGCCTTCAACAGCTAGGACCCCCATTACCTCTACCCAAGTACATCCTACATTCCGGCGATGCTGAGGGCTTGTTAACGACACAGGAGAATGCTCAGAATGCTAGCTCTAGGTGGAGCTTTGAGCATCCCAGCGCCGTGGTAATAGTACTGGAATGCACGGACCACTCAGTGGCAAAGCACCCGCCTAGCACGTGAGGCCCCAGGTTTCATCCTCATCACCATAAACACCAAATAGAGACAAAAATGGCTGAACAGACCCAGATGATTCTCCAGCATAAAGGAGGAAAAGAGCAACAGCACTTGGTGCGAGCAGAAACAGAGGAGAGGAAAAAGAGCTGAAGAGAGTAAGAAATGTACAACTAACAATGCCTTGAGGTAGAGATTCCTACAAATACCGGGACAACTAGGGACCAAATGCATGCCCTGTTCTTTCTGTAGAAGATACAGAAAACATCTTCACGCATGTCCCTCAGGAGTCTGAGAATGTCTGCTCTGGGGGTCCACGGACCCTGAAAGCACAGTAATCTGAGTGCTGGACCTGCTGCTCAGCTCAGAGGAAGGGAGCATGAAGCATGTTCTCGAGCCACAACTCGCTCACAACACAGCAACGAAGGTTGCACTACAGGGAGAGGACTTAAGACGCTGAAGGGCTGGCACATAGCTCGGTGAGCCAGCATCTGCCTGGCACGCACAGAAGTGAGCTCCAGGTTCCCCCATAAACAAGGATGCTGAGGTGCAGCTGTCCTGCAGTTTCTCACTTCTTCCTTTCTCAGAGCATCTGGAAACAAGGTGCATTAATGTACTACGTAGCTATCCTTGAGCATCTCACGGGGAGTCCTCTGCAAACAGTTCCCAAGCATGTGGGGCAGGACTGATCTGAGTGGAAGAGAACGCTCCACCACCCTTTACTCTCACAAGCAGTTCCTGGGTGGATAGTGACACCAAGATTCTTCCAGAAGTTTTTCTGTTTTCATACTTCAGTGACTCCATTCTCTATCTTCCTTTATGTTATTCTCTTTGAACTTTAGAGTACTGGAGCAACTTACAGGGAAGGCTCTGAATGAGCCAGGGAGTCCCTCACATCTGGAGGCACATGACACAACCCAGTATTCTCCAGGTAAGAAAAGCATAACTGCTGCCACAGAAATAGTCATATACTCAACATTTTTGTTCACTGTTAAAACAAGTGATGGGAGCTGCCTACCCAGGGACCACTGGGTCAGGATCTTTGCTTTACTGCTATATGACACATGTTAAAGAAAAGTTGGGATACACAGCTCCATGGTTAACTATTTGCTCAGCATCCTTTAAAATATGAATCAGGGGCTGGACATGGTAGAGTACACAGAGGTGGGTGGATCAGATAGGCTGTACAGTAAGACCCTGTCTCAAATACATACATAATATCAACTTAGAATGCCTATCCAGTTTTCAGAATTGCACAAACAAAATACCCCTGTAGATCATCCCTACCTATCTCAACTTATTAATACTTATAAAGACATTAAACATTAAAAAAAGTACATAGCTTAGTGGCAAAGTATTCTTGAGGTCTTAGATTCATCCCTTCCACTTATATCACTGCGTGTGTGTGGGACATGGGGGTAAGGATAAACTTCCCTTGATTGCATTCATTTTTAAAATAATTGGAGGTTGTGGGTTTAACTCCTATGGTAGGGTATTTGTTTATAAAGTTGAGGCCCTGGGTTCAATGCTTACCACTGAAGAGAAAAATAATAAGAGTAAGAGTGCAAGCAATTTTAAAAATATAATGATAAATTTAGTAGTCTTAGAAAGGAACAGCTTCTCTTTTTCTTTGGTAAACTGTCAAGCTCTCCAAATACGTGGAGTCAACTACAGGTGTGCTTTAGAGTGGGAGACGAGTATCGGGATTAAAAATTTCCAGAACCTAAAAGTCACATTAAAATTATTTTAGACCCAGTTCCTTCTCTTTCCATTAGACACTCAAGGAGCAAGCAGGTCCAAGTAGCTTCCCCATAAGCAGAAAGGACTGAGGGGGAAGGATGCACTCCCAGCACAGCGTCAGGCTGAGACGTGGCTCTGAAAGCTGCATCCTCTAGCACTGGATGGGAGTGCCTTGGATGAGCTGGATCACAGAGCCACCTCCCTAGGTGAGTTCCACTAGGTCTATCGGAGCCACAAAGCTTACAGGATGGAAATATACAAGGTGATCTTTCAAAAGGAACTTCAAGATACCCCTTACCTCCATCACCACCACCTCAGAAGAATGGGGGGATGGTGGGGTTGTTATTTCTAGTTATGTCCTATAAGAGAAAAATGTGACAAAGACTTTCTACAACATTTGGGGGTGGGCCTGAGATGCTGAATATCTGGATGTTCCTTCCCAGAAGTCTTGTGCAAACTCAGAGGCAAGATATCTTACAGAAGGCAGAGGTCTCTCTGGGAGGAGGAAGGGCAGGGGGAGGCCAGCCCCACCTCCGACCCCCCTAGATAAGGGACAATGCTATGTAAAGCCAGAAAGAGAAGATTAAGGAGCCTGTCTCCAGGTCTAGGGAGATAGCCACAGAGCTGAAAGGTAAAAGCAAGGATGGTACCCCAGCTTCTAAAGAGGAAATCTAAAAAATCTGTCCTCGGGTTCCCATGAAATATGGAGTAAGTTGAGATGCCTTGGCCTTTTATAATACTTGACTGAAAAGGCTACAGCACACGCCCCTATAATATGCACAAATACAAGGGATGGTTTGTCAGGGAAGTGTGAGGAGAGAGCTGACCTGACCAGATCAGGCCAATCCAGAACAAGATGCAAACTAAAAAGAGTAGAAGCTCAGATATGAGAATGACTGTAGCACTTGACAAACCACAAAAAACATCTAAAGGGTGGGCTAGGCTGGGGACAGAACATAACCTGACCAGATGTTCCACCATGTCCAAGCCTGCCAACCCCCAAGTCTAAGGCAAACCTGTGTCTCCTAACCAGGATGGCCTTGTGTGTGCTCTGAAGGCAGAGAGAGCAGAGATGGTGGCTCTCTCTCTGAGTTCCAGGAAGTTGATGTGTTTCTTGGCCTAGGGGCTAGGCTAGGCCTTGGATAGGGTGATAACCCATGAAAGTCACCAGGCCCCACCCCAATGGCACAGGCGTTGGTATAACGAAGGAATCCCAAGCATCATGCAGCAGCATCAACCCCCACGTAACTGAGCACTATGGGGTGCTATAGTCAACTCTGTATTGCTTCCTTTTGAGTAAAGATGGGTTGCTAAGAGATTGGGCATGTATTTTTCCCTAGTTTTGCACAGTTCAAGTGTATTTAAGAGACAAGCGTGATGGTAATGGGTGAGAGGGGCATCCAGGGATGGAAGAAAGATGCATGATCTTCCTCTCTAGTTGTCTTCTATGCTTCTTTCAATAGACTACAGGAAATGAGCAGTCTTTAACCCATCACTCAACAGCCCCCCAGGCTTCAGCCCAAGTTTGTTCTCTGGTCTAGTGCACTCACAGCACTCACCAGTAGCCATGGCTACCACTCTACTCTGTTTCTTGCCCCTAAGTGTGCATGACACCTCTTTAATTCTCATGGACCCAGGCCTTTTCATTCCAAGCAAGAAGACACATCTAACTCTACCATATTTAATGATAATTTTTTAAAAAGCAGCATCACCATCAAGTGATATCTCTGAGGATTAAACTTGCTATGCAGATGAAGCCACTACTTAGAGGAGTGACATCATTTGCCCCTGAAATACTGGGTGGTTTATCTGGGAGAACAAATTGATGCAAAGTTTCTGAACTCTATTAAGTTTCTTTTAGACAAAATGAGCGACTCCTGATGTAGCGTTTGGGAGTGTAGGTGCTCTCCTGATTGCTCAACAATCTTAGCACGAGGTCTTTCAATTACCCAAGGCCTGGTCTTTCATTTCTCATCTGTATCTAGACAGGGGGAAAGGGGGGGGGGTGTGCTCCCCTTCCTCCTCATCTCTTCCTTGGTCAAAGGAATAAGGCAGGTCTGGCTCAAAGGAGGAGACACACTCTCTGGCTGTGCAATGGGACCCTGGCCTTCAGTGAAGTTCAGGGAGGCTAAAAGGAAGTCCCACAGCTCAACTTCAATTGTTTAATGGCCCGGGTCCTGTGGAATGGTGGATTCCAACTTATCCATCAACAGGAGAACCCATGTTTTCCAGGCTATGTCTACTTCCACAGAAACTGTACGTGGGCTTGGATAAGAGGAGTCCACACTCCTGGGTTGTGGGGCAGACAGTTGTGACAAATTAACAAACCAACCAGGTATGTATATCACAAGTAGGGGGTGGGCTGGAGAGATAGCCCAATGGCTAACAGCACTCACTGCTCTTTGCAGAGGATCCTGGTTCAGTTCCCCGTGCCCACCTAGCAGGGCTTACAACTACCTGGAACTCCAGTTCAGAGGGATCCAATACCCTTTTGTGGCCGCTAAGGGCATCTGCATGGCAGTATATATAATACATTCACACACTTGCTCATAAAACAAATGTCTCTTTAACAAAGTAGGAGACAAAAGGCAGTAGTTAGGTAGTATAGATTAACTAGACAAATATGATTTAAAGGAACTCTTACTAATGATTTTATCTAGACAGTGAGGAGTTTAACTGAAGCTGACATGTGAACACTGTCACCTCAAAGTGCACAGGTGCCCCTCAATCTCCCAACAAACCCAGTGATAGCTCAAAATGCCTTTCACTGCCCAGACCGACCAACCCCCAAGCTTAGTAACATACATAGTGCATCACAGAGCATCAGTTGTCTCCGGTCCCAACTGTAGACTGCAATAAAACTGTGGCTATCTGGTCAGCATCAAGAGAAAGGATCAGACCACTGCTAATCAGAGAAAAGATCCAAACCCAAAATCCCAAGAATGCATTCTACCAAATGTGTAATAACTGTATCATAAGCTATTTTAAAAACTGTACAAGTTGAAAGCTTTAAGTTGGCAATTACCTGTATAGCCTAGCCTATCACCAGAAATGAAAACTCATGGCTTCAACTTCAAACGTACACCTCTGTGGGAAGGCCTGGTAGCCCTTCCTCATAGTTCTCTGGGAGAGTGTATTTAGTCAGCCCTGAGAACCAGCTAGTGAAGGTCAACAACAAGGTCAAACACCCCAGGATTTCCACCATCAACCTTTCTGAGAGCCACTGGCCTAGCAAAGCTCTGAACAAACACGGAGGCACTGAAGGAGAGACTCAGAATCTAGTTCTAATTTTGTGTTTACTTACTACAACTAAATATGAGAAGAGAAAAAGGAAGCCATCTACACAAGGCCTGTTTCCTGGATCCCTTTGGAGAAACATTTTGGATATAAGCACCAGACCGGGTAGGGCTGGACTGCAACACATGGGTAGACCACGCAGTCCTGGACCCTACATGCCACGTCTCCAGCAAATGCTGTCCTCCAAGCCCACACTACTCCTTGGAAATTCACATTGAGAGTGGAGCCCTTTGGCCAGGATTTCTGTGGACCTGGGCAACCTCCCTGTGCCTTCCTCTCTGCCACTCCTGGGCAATAAGGAATGTGTGATAAAGGGCAGAGGAGGAGAGAAGAGTTAGGGAGCATGGCTACTGCTTCCTACAGCTTTAGCGTTAGCTCAGGATCTACTGAGGCACGCCTCCTCTTGGACTCAGAGAAGGAGGGAGGGGGAGGAAGAGCGAGTGGAGAACACTCCTTCCACAGCTCAGTCCCTGGTCAGCATCTTCCAGGCCCTGGGTTCTATCCCTAGCACCATAAAGATGGAAAACAAAACAAAATGGGAACTGCTGGGAAGACAGTTTTCTGGTAGGTGCCCACCGGACTGAGCCACATCACAGTCATGACTCTGCCTCTTACGCCTCCTTGCTTCTTCACGGGAAGGAGCCAGGCAGCACCTTCTCACATCACAGGCTCTCCTGTAAGCACACTGCACTGAGGAAGCTGAGTCCACTCCTTGCGGCTCTTCTCCGGGGAGCACATATTACAGACAGTATCTAACAACTGCCAAATTCACAAGGCCAAGACGCAGCTGCCACCTGGCAGCCATTTGTCACCCAGCACCCTCCTCCCCTGGGAGGGGAACACGGGTGGCCCTTGGCACTGGGCTGTGAGAAGAGCGAGTCCCTGGCCTTTTCCCCAGGCAGGCCAGACTTTTCCTAAACATTGTTTTTCTGCTTGTCTACTAGGTCCTATATTCCATCACTTTCTTGCCTAGCTTAGCAGAAGCCTGTATCACTCTATACCAAACAGCCTAGGGAAAGCCGGGGTAAGTGGTCAAGGTGCCTGTGTGGACAGAGAGCAAGAGAGAGGCACATGCCCTTGTCTACCTGTAGTGCATGGCGGTCACCTGGTTTAGGGTGGGAACTGACCTTAACTCCCACTCTACCCTACCTCAAGAGCAGGGTGGGGGAGGGGTTTGCTCTACAGTATACCTGTTCTAGAATTTAAAACTGGAAAAGACACAAGACTACGAGCACAGAAAACAGGATTCAACTTAAGAGTATACCAGAAGCCTGCTTGTATTCATGTATGATCCTTCCAGAGAACAGCTGGGGACATATCCTGAGGCAAAAGTTCTATGTCAGAAATGCAGTAAGCAGTTTATATGTATTTAATCCTCCTGAAAATCCTATATAGTAATGATGTTATCTGCTGAATGTTCCACTGCTCTTGGGGGATGGCAACAGGTCTCCATCTGGATTCTGTGGCTTCAACACTCTTGCACCTATCAAGTCACCAGAAAGACCATTGAAACCCCCTGCAGGTAGAGGACATGAGAAAGCTAAAGGCCTGGGAAACCAAGTCAGTAGGAAAACAAGAGCCTGAAGCTAGAGAGGTTGAGAATGAAGAGTACTTCCTGAAACACACAGAGCTGGCTGCAAACGAGGCAGGACTGGAAGGTCCATGTGTTCATCCCACAGGCCCACTAGGACAAACATGACGAATGGAGGAAGGCCAGGGCTTTCTGCTTGTTTGCTAGGTAGAGGGCACTTCATCTTATAGTTTGGGTTAACAGTTCATCACTGAGGGATAGTGGGGCAGGAACCTGAAAGCAGGGAGGGGAGCTGAGCAGTGCACTATGCTGGTTACTGGCTGGCTCTGGTTTGGGATTTAAAAAAAACAAACAATCACGTATTTATTGTGTATGGAGGTCAGAAGGCAGCTGGCTCTCTATCAACCAGACTCAGGCTTTCATGCTTAGAGGCAAGCACCTTTATTTGCTGAGCCATCTCGCCAGCCTTAAACCAAGGCTTTGGAAGACAACAGCCATTGAATGGAATAAGGCCCATAAGGTCAGTCATAAGCTCGCTTCACCTGGGTATATTCAAATAGAGGGAATAACCAACTAGGCACATAAATATTAAAAAAAAATATTTTTTAAAAGTCTGATCATATTATGATTCTTCTGGCTGATGAATTACATACTTCTGAGCCTCAGTTCTCCTATCTGAGAGTGACATGGAGTTATCAAAATATATGGGAAACAGTGTGGCACCCCCAGTCTGAGCTAACTATATCAAATTTCTCCGCCCAACATTCACTCTGGTTACCCCTGCTCCTTTCCCTCTGGTGTGAGTCAGTCTACCTCTAGTTGCCTACCAGCTTCTCTGACAGCAGCCCAGTGTGATGATCAATGTTAAAAAAAAAAAAAAAAAAAAAATCCCATCTTATCCCACCAGTGAGACAGTTAAAACTACGTAAGTTGGCTTATCACAAATGCAGTTCCACTGATAGCAAGGAGCAGAACAGCTGCTGATTCTCCAGGCGCTGCACAGCAAACAGGAAATAAAACCCATCCGGCTCTGTGCACTGCCGATGAAACAAATCCTACTCAGCTCCACACTTGCTAAACCACGAAAGAACTCACACCACAAGGGCAGCGCAGGGCATAGCTGGTTCTTCCTCGTATCCCCCAACACAGCCTTTCTCTTTCAACTGCAGCGCCTGAACAGCAGCTGACACCCAGCTACGTGCCTGGTCTGCAACTGGACTGCAGTGATCTGGCTGTTCTGGGTACTTCTCTGAAATAGAACTAAGTATCCTGTTACATTTACAGCTTGGGAGAAAGGCTGGGGTAAAGTTCAGTAGCAGTTTGTAGAGTTTTGGGCAATACCCTGCAACTCTTTCATGAGCCCCAAGGTCTCGGGCTGGCCTTTCTGATATGCTGGGGAAAGGGTGCAAACGAAGCAGGAATCTCCAGTCTTCCCTGCAGGAGTGCAAGCTAAGTAACTCCAGGGCAGAAGGTTAACCTCAGATCAGAAGGGGCTGCACATTCCCAGAATTCAGGGCAGTTACAGGGCAACACTCCTTGGAAAAAGAAATGATTTGGGGAAAGATTAAAAACTACTGTTTGAATTGCTCCTTCCCTGGCCTCTTCTATAAGGCATTGGAACAGAAAGAGTCACATCTTTCAATTGCCCATTGGAAAAGTGGTCAGCTGTGGTCAAGATTTTACAGTGGGTAATCAGACATTACCAACTGTCAGCTGAGAATGACTGTGCCAGGGGAAGTGACGTGTCTGAGCTCCCAGGGACCTGATGGGTTACCCTCTGTGCACAGAACAGATGGTCTTTCCTCCCCCATCTCCCCAATTTTCCCTCTAAAAAAGAACTCACCACCATATGTGTGAAGGCGAACAAATACTCTGATATACAAGTGGTTGTTGAGTATTGATTATATACACTAATAAACCAAAAATGACCGGCAGGCAATGTAACTAGGGAGCAAGACTTGCCCCCTCCCAAGACACTGCATGTCAGGAAACCGTGGCATATACTGAGTACCAAGAGGCTACTGTGGCCCAGGAGTCCAGGTTTGGGGAGATTTATTTAATGCAGAACTGAAGGAAGTCAGAGGCTCTGGTCCTGCCCTGGCCTTGACCGTTGGAAGGATGATTAGTTCATGGCAACTGTACTGCCAGGGGTGGGGCTTGCAGGATTAGGTTTGGTCTTGCTGCTGAGAAGGGCTGTACTCCACTGAAAGGAGCCTGTGTCGCCAAAGTACACAGGCTCATTTGCTTTAGGTTGATCTCCTACCCTACCAGGTGCCGAACATGCCCAGGCTTCTAAATGCCAGTTCACATCTTACAGGCCCCACCCTAAAGAGATACCTCTTTTACAAAGAACTGAATTCCCAACAAGAGTTACAAAGTACACAAAGAAAAAAATGAAAGGGAAAGAAAGATAACCCTAGAGAGACAGGTCCCTTCCCTGAACTCCCTCTCATCTATAAATAATCACTTAGCTAACACTGGACCCACAGCTGAAAGGAAAGGGATGCCCTGGCCCCAGTGCCACTCAGAGACCCAAGGAGGGTCCCAGATATCTGGACATGGCTGGATGGCTAGACAATTCCAAGAGACAGATACTTTAGCATAATCCCTGGCACACAGATTTGGATGACCAAGCTGATGCCTATTTACATAGGTAAGAAGTGATTTGCACACTCTCAATCAAAAAGACATGGAATTGCTTTCATATGTCTATGGAACGCAGACCTGCATCTCAAGCAGAGTTCTCCAAAAATATAATCATAAACCAAGCGTGTGATAAAGGCACCCTCCTGTTGTTCAAAACACCCCCACTCTCTTTATCTTCCTTTCACAGTTTGCCATCCAGTGATAGGAGGGGCCAAGCCTCTAACAGTCCACACCTTATCTCCCACTGACCACTCAAAGCCAAGGGCTGGACTTCCTGTAGCTAGCCTGGAGGGGCTGTTTGACTTGTTCCAAATACTTGCCTCTCCTGCCAGTCACAGTGTCTGAGCAACACCTACCCAACACCCATTTTAGCTCCAAAGTCAACAACCTTGTGGTCCAATAAAGTAGCCCACTTAAAACTGTTTTTGCATTTGTTTTCTGTGCACATGGGCTATAAGTGTACCTGGGGCACATGTGTGGAGGTCAGAGAACATCTTATATGAGTTGATTCTCTCTTTTCACTGTGTGGGTCCTGAGGGATAAAACCCAGGCCATTAGGCTTGGTGGCACGTGCCTTTACCCACTGAACCATCTCACCGTCTGGAGTCTTGGTGTGGGAGAGACCTGACATGCCTAACATACTTTCTGGGGTCACTTATGAATTTGCTGTGTCTACAGAAAACACAATAGCTGTCTTTAAGTTGTATAAACTAACTAGAATAAAGCACCATTTACATATATACATTTTTTTTAAATGAAAGGATCTTGCTATGAAGACAAAGTTGTCCTTGAGCCCATGATCCTCTCGTCTCAACCTCTTGGATACTGAATTAGAGATGTAAGTCATTATTCCATCTACATACATTAGTATTCTTTTTGTTTGTTTTGTTTTGTTTTTCTAGACAGGGTTTCTCTGTATAGCCCTGGCTGTCCTGGAACTCACTCTGTAGACCAGGCTGGCCTTGAACTCAGAAATCCACCTGCCTCTGCCTCCCGAGTGCTGGGATTAAAGTCGTGCCCCACCATGCCTGGCCCATACATTAGTATTCTTAAAGTAACTCGTATGTGCTACTATTCTTTAAGTATTGGAAATGAGAGCAAGTGCTTGTATGCACATACAAAGGAGCTATGCTATGCTATCCACAGGCTAGAGATAGAACCTCCATCCATGTGGCCTGTGTCCCACAGATGCAGGACCTGGCCAGTCAGAGACAGTGAAGGACTGGAGTCAGCTAACTGGTTCGGCTCAACAGCAGGCACCCTTCAACACCCTCAACTCCCCCCAGGCCATGAAGTCAGAAAGAACCTATACAAAGAAAATAGAAAATGTGCAAAACAATGGTATTTACAGTGCTTATTCAACAAACTTAAAAGCTATTAAAGAAAGATGCTTCATTACAATTCCAGAAGGGGGAAAACAAACAAACAAACAAACAAACACAGTCCACTAAACTCAGGCACACACATGCCTAGTTGGAAGTCAAAATACAATTCAAGTGAACAGCAGTTGCTTAACTGAGTCACAGCTGTAAGCACACTTCCGCAAGTATATTAGAAGCTGGTGATATCCCGGCACGATCCCAATGGGAATTCAATTTTTTTTTTTTTAATAAAGAAAACAAAAACTATAGCTGGTATAATGGACCATGCATGTGTATAATTCTAGCACTTTCAGAAAACCAAAGCCAGGGCAGCAGGCAAGGTGCCGTCAAGGCCACCAAGCCTGCTGACCTGAGTTGGATCCCCAGCACTAAACAGTAGGGAAAGAGAATGGATCCCCTCGTGGGAAGACAGAGCAGATACAAAGAGTGAAATTCTAACCCAAGGGAAAGTGGACCATGAGCCAAACACAAAAGGCTGTGGGGCTCACCAGAGGTAAGAGGTGTGGAACACGGGGGCAGTGGGGCAAAGGCAAACCAGATGTTGGCAACAAGAACACCATGTGGAGAAAGCAAGAGTTCCCAAATCCTACCATTTTTACCCTTCTCTGGTGAAATGCTGACACCCACAATTAATTGGTTTGTATTCATTCATTCATTCATTCATTCATTTAAATTACTTGGGCTTTAAGGTTAAAAAAGCACTCCTTAAAATGACTGAGATTATTTTCTTATGCCCTTCCTTACTTGGCAAAAGAAACAATCCCCCTTTCGCCCCCCCCCCCCACACACATCTAACTACAAACCTTTTGCTTTGTTTCTGACCCATGAAAAACGCTCCCCTGGGAGTGCTCAGAGCACACTGCACTTTGTGAGAAAGGAGGGAGAGTGGAGTAGGGGAAATGGCAAAGATGAGGCTGGCAGAGTGACTCGGAGGTCAAGGTTCCATCGGGAAAGGGATGAACTTTAGCCTGCCACTGTGGAAACCCACTGATGGGCCTTTTTTTTTTTTTTTTTTTTTTTGGCCTGGAATGAACTAATCATATCCATATTTAAAAATCTTTTGGCAGCAATTTAAAAAATAAATTACTAGAGGCACATAACTCAGTTAGGAGGCAACTATGATAGTTTGAAGGACAGATATGAAGAGGGACTGGGGGGTGGAGGTGGAGCATCACAAATGGAGAACTCTTGCAGCCCGGACATTGTTCAGAATGACCCTGGACTGCCTGCATCTGGTAACACAGTGGATGATAAAGTGGTTAGCAGATGGAGGAAATTCCTCGTGGAGGAAGGAGCATGGGCCATATAGTGGATCAAGACTGATTATGGAACAGCAAAATTAAGAAAGTCCCAGGTCTCAGGCTTGGCTAGAGGCTCCTTTACCCACTAAGCCATCTCTTACATGAATCTACTTTAAATGGTTAGTGTCATGACCAGAGGCTTGAGATCCGGACCAGGTGGGTCTCCGGTGCTTTTTCTCTGGTAATCTTGGGTTACTAGATTGTAGGCCTTTGTTCTTAAGCCCCAAGGCAGGAATAAAAAAGTCCAGTATGGCCTTCCCTGTGGCCATGGGAGGGGAGGTAGTTCAGAAGTATGAGTTTCAGAGTATGGAGGGAAACAGCCCATGAAACCAACAGGACAGGGTCGTCCCCTAAGCAGGCAACCGAGTCATTCCCACCCTACCCATCTGCTCAGATCCTGCTCAAACTGGGTCCTGCCTCCAACACAAAAGTCCGTGTAACACTGGGAAACTGTTATACATTTAGGTCACTTGCAAGTGCAGTATGGGAGCAGAGGTGTAGCCTCCTGCTAAAGACTGCTTGCCAAGCCTGCCTGAGGCCCTGGGCTTAAGCTTCAGGTCTGCAAAAGCAAATCAACCATAAAATAGCAAGCTGGCACATTTGAGCATTGACGAAGCTGCTCTAAAATGAGCATAACACCGTGCTAAATGTGTAGCATGTAAAATTACTTCCAGGGCTAGTGAAATGAGGCTCAATGGGCAAAGGTGCTTGCCATCAAGCCTGAAGACCCGAGTTTGATTCCCAGGACCCACGAGGAGGAGAGATCCAGCTTCTAAAAGTTGTCCTATCTAGGGACTGTAGAGAAGTTCAGCTGTTAGAGGAGTGTTGGATTCTCTTGCGGAGGACTCAGGTTTGGTCCCTAGCATCCGTCCATATGGTGCCTTGCAACCATTCCTAACTCCAGTTCTTAGGGACCCAACATCTTTTTCTGGCCTCCAAGGATGACAGGCACACATGAGGTGCACATACAAGTAAAACCCACAAAACTAAAAATTATTTAAAAAGTTGTTCCATTTGCACACACAATGTGACACACACATGCCCATAAACATACGTACAGAAATATGAAAATTAAAATTTGAATGAATATAATGAATTTTTAAAACAATAGATACAGGGGGGCATGGTGGCATGCGCTGAGACATTGGGAACCCAAGTTCAAAGCCAGCCTAGGATACACAGTAATTTCCTTGTTAGCCTGGGGTATGTATGTATGTTATACAGCAAGACCTTTTTATTTTTCCCCCTGTGCAAGGGATAGATTCCATCTACCTGGTACTGGATTCCATCTACCAAACTACAATCCTATCGCCTACGGCTCTTCATCACATTTAGCACCAGTGGCAGGCCAGCACTCAGATATAGCTAACAATGAATAGTGTAACGCCTAAACTTCTAACCTTCCCTTTTTCTTGTGAAGAGTTAAAGCATACAATTAACTTCCATAGGAACACATGACAATAACTCAATGCACATTAACCAAATCAGCTTCTGAAAATCCCCTGAGGCATGATACAAGCATGAGAATCCCAAGGATGGCTCATTTTCCCAGAAAAGAAGAGGAACTGGTGAGCCTCAGCCCTGTCACTGCCTTTACTCAGGTTTGTTCACGTCCCGGGTATTCTAAGATCCCAGAGTGTTTGCTGATCGCTAGAAGAAAACATTCAGCCTGTATAACGTGGCCTTCTCTAAAGGGGCTGCAAGAGAGCCTTAGGGTTGTGTAACTACGCCCCATACTATCAACTCCTGGGGATTTCAGGTCACCAGACTAGGAGGTGGACTTAGGGAAAATGTTTTGTAAGTAACAAAAGGTTACAGATGTCTTAGTGAGCCTTTTAAATGGAAACCATCAATAAAAAGCTAAGATGCCCTTAAAGTTGTGTGTGCCCCCACCAAACTGCAGTCCATGAACAGCCTATTCGGGGGAATATATGGACTAAAACCAGACTCATGAGGAACTGGGAGTGTGGCTGTGCTTAGTAGGTATCTGGTGCTGAGCGAGCCTGGTCCTTCTTATTGCTTACATCCTTTGAAGATAATAAAACTAATGGGTTTTCCTCTTACTTTCAGGCTATCAAGGAGTTTTTTAAAAGAAACCTGAGTTGGCATGGTGGCATACACCTTTAATTCCAACATTTGGAGGCAGAGGCAGGTGGGTCTGTGTGAGTTTGAGGCCAGCCTGGTTTACAAGTTCCAGACTGGGCAAGGTCCTGGCACGGATACACAGTGAAACTGTTTCACACAGCATCCCCCCCTCCAAAAAAAAAGTTCCTTAAAAACAACAAGACTTACATTCTCACCTTCAAAGATATGGGAGGAAATACTCCCAAGGCATCAAATGTTTTACATATATATATATATATATATATATATATATATATATATATATACACACACACATATGTGTGTGTATATATACACACATACATGTATATATGCATTTTGAGAGAGGGTCCGGTCCCACTGTATAGTCCTGGTTAACTTGGAACTCATAGTGATCCACCTGTCTCTGCTCCTCTGGTGCTGGGACTAAAGGAATATACCACTATACTTGGCAAATATTTATGATAAAACCACCCTCCCACCCACAACCGCCCCCCCCCCCAAAGATCCATTACCAGGTCCAAGGGATAGGGGACTCCTCAAGAGCTTGTCACCTAGGGACAAGAAAGAAGCAGAAGCAGCAGAGAATTAACTAGGTGCTCAAGTGCATCAGAAGCAGACAGGTGTGTGCACGGGGAAGAGATGGAAAGCCTGACGGGGGAGCTGATCGTCAGAAAGCACCAGGTGCTGCTGAAGGGCAGAGGATGATTACAGAGGGTGTGTGGGGCAAATTATGGGGAACTGGGAAAGCTGGGTTTGGGGTAGTGAGGGGCACAGGCGCACAGTAGTCTGAGAAGATGATGTAAGAGTTTGGAAAACGTGTTTGAACATGGTGACTGGGGTGGAGGGGTGGGTGACTAGAAAGGGGAACAAAGGAAATAGAGAAGGTAAAACAGAGCAACTTTCAAAGAAAGGTGGGCAGGCCAAGAGGGACAAGAACAGCCACAGGCTAGTGGCCAACAAAAAGCTGCACATGGTGGATGGAATTAGCTGAGCTCAATTCTGTTCTAAAGACTGAGTGTGAAGTGAATGGAAAGAGGCCCAGAAGGTGATGGCAGTGTAGAAGTCGTAAGGGAGGAAACTTGAAATAGGAAACAGAAGAGACACCCCACCCCCTCAGGCATACAGGCCAGTGGACAGAACCCTTTCATCTGGATATGGTAGAGTGGAATCCCAGAGGGTCCAAGGAGGCCCCTTTGCTGGAGAGTCTTAATCTGTAGCACACAGTAGGAACTCAAATATTTGGCTGATTGGTAATCTCCAGAAAACAAGCAGTTGGTCCTAGCTGTAAGTCCCAAGAAGAGAATAGGGCAAGTGATGGTTTAGTGAACAAAGGAACCCAAAGAGCAGGCAGGGAGACAGCCCAGTGTCTGCCAGAGATAAAAAGATACCCCCCAACCCCCAACCCCTACCACCAGCCCAGTAGCCTCGGGGGATGAAGCTGAACAGGGGGGAGCAGTTGGTTCTTAAGTCTCTACAGGTAAATGACCTCAAGGCACTCTCTCAGTCCTCATGTCTACGGCCCCAGAACTTCAAGGTTGAAACAAAAGAATGGAGAAAGTTCAAGGATGCTCAACCAAGTAGGAATACAAGGCCAGCCTAGGCTATAGAAGTCTATCTCAAAACACACCCCAAATATATCTATAATTGTAATCCTGGCAGCATTCAAGAGCCCAAGACAAGACTAATTCAAGGTCATCATGACTACATTGTAAGTCCAGGGCAGCCAGAACTACAAAATAGGACTGTCTACCCCCCCCCCCAAAAAAAAAAACCACACCAGGCACGCACACACCCATACACAGACAGGCGTGCAAAACATGCATGCACACACATAACTAAATGGTTCCGGGGACAGTTAAGTGGTACTTCTGGAAAGCCCCACTCCTACTCAAGGAGTCTATGGCATGCACCATGTTCCTACTCTTGATTGCTGGCAGAGGAAAAGAAAAATGTATTCTTTCGAACACTGCACATCCTATACCCCAGTAGTTAAAGGCAAGCCTGTTACTTTTCTTCCAACTGATATCCAATGCAGTCATGTAGCTATTCTCTAGTTAAATATAAACTAGAGGGTTCCACATACAAATACCAAGGGCACCAGGTCTTTCAGAGAAGAAAAAAACACCTTCCAAACATTCATCCCAAAATACTTCCACCTTTTTCTTTCTGGGCTGAACTTTGTAGCTCTAACTCAGATATGGCTCAGTGTAAAATGCAGGCTGGAAAGTCACAGAAGACAGGGTTTCACTATGTAGTCCTGGCTGGCCTGAAACTCAGAGATCTGCCTGCCTAGACCTCAGAGTGCTAGAATCAAATACACAGGCTACCAAACCCAGCAAAAACAAGCACAAGGCCCACCAAGAGCATTGTGATTCAGTTCTCAGAGGTTAATCAAAGTGGCCCACTCTGAAAGTCAATCAATGTGAATCCAGGGGTTCTTTTCCAGGTTAGTTCTTTCTTTCGCTTCAGATTTGACTCAAGATTTCCTTCAGTTTTATATATACCATCATTTGGGCCAAATCAAATTATTAAGCAAATAAAACCATTTACACGGACAACGAGAAGAAAAGAGATAGATGGAGCTTTAAAACAATTTCTCCTCCTACCTACCTCTGCTCTTTCCCATCTCTATTCAACTGCTAGGTGAACAACTGTTTTTCAAGGGAAAATCCTATGCTTAAGTCGGAATGTCTGCTTGCAGAAAACTAAAAATGTCAGCACTTTGGAAATGAAATATGCTCGAACCATACAAAGCATAGCAGTTTTTTCCAGCCAATGTGAAGCGTGAAAGGGGCGATGCTCTATCTTTATCCTCCACCTAGAGTCAGCCAGGACACTGTCCCCGGCAGAGCTGCCAGGGAGCCATCTCAACTGCAGCCTGCTGGGCCAGCAGAGGACCACTAACAGCAACAGATTTCAGAACTGTCTGGAAAATGTACTTGATTGTCACATTTTATTTTTTAAAAAGATGTATTTATTTTTATAATGTGTATGATATGATATTCACATATATGTGCATAATGTTTATGTGTATTATTATAATATATACATATAATATATGCCCACACGTATGTATACTATATACATGCCTGGTGCCTAAGAAGGCCAGGAGAAGGCATTGCATCTCCTCAAATTGGAGTTTCACAAGGTCGTAAGCTACCATGTGAGTTCTGGGAACCGACCCTGGGTCCTCTGGAAGAGCAGCCATTGTTGCTCTTAAGCATTGAACCCTCTCTCCAGCCCATCACTAAACTTAAAAGAACGTAAGGGAATAAGCAATGCTTAATGTCATTTGGAAGCATTTTCATTGGCTCAAAATGCTAACGATTAGATTCCCTCCATTAACTCCTTCCAAGAGCCTTCGCAAGTGGCTCAACTGTTCTATCCCATCTCTTGGAAAGAAAAACACATTTTCTCTATTACACTGAAGACTCAACAGAAACTTTTAAAGTATCTGATGAAATCCAGCTTCACACAGGCAGGCACCTCTGAAAGGGCAGAGAGATGAAAAGCCAGAGGAGACTCAAAAGGGAAGGCGATGAGAACAGGGCCTCCCTGTTAAGCCCAGAGATTGCACATAGGTTAACTGAAGAAAATGTTCTTGTAATGTCGACTGAGCTACACCTCACTCTGAGAAACCACTTCCCACTAACTCCCTGGTTCTACCCCTAACAGCCTCATTCTGTTTATTGTTCGGTTTTAAATGGCTGAGCAACTACAACCTAGCCATGCACCTCCATGATTGGCCAATACTGCCAGTAGCCTACCACACATGTAAACCACTAACGAATGAAACTCGTGGTGAGGGGACTTAACTTAAAATATGAACTGTTGCCATCACACCACACTTCCTGCTATTTCTCAGATTGTCTCCATTCAAAAAAAAAAAAAAAGTAAAAAACAAAACAAAAACCGATAGGGCCCAGTAAACTGTCAACCTAAGGAGCAGCAAGCGCACGCAAGCACCCTGTGGTGGGGGGTGGATTTCTGAGCCACTCTTTGTGCCTGGGTTCAGCTCTTACATTTATCATTTGCATCCTGACCCTGTGACACTACCCTGTCTCAGTTTTCTCAGCTAAAAGACAAAGTCAGTAAAACCAGCTACATCGTATGGTTGCTGTGGGCAGCAGATGAAGACACTTGATAGGAGCGATAGGAGCGTAGACTGGGACACACAGTATAAACCCTCTAACACTTACTGTTTCATGTGTGATCCCAGGTATGTTTCCCAGACATTCGCAGTAGTAAATGCTTATCAAAACTTTAGGCTTAATTCTTCAATCATGAATCCGACTGGTGCTAAAACTAAAGTCACTCTTAACCTTTCTGATACCTCAATAACTGACTATAGCTGTTTTGCAGAACCCCACTGCAGTTTCTTCTTTTGCTTATGGTGCTAATTATCAATCCAAGAACCTAGGGCCTTACAAACACACAATCTACCATGGACCCGCCAGCCCTCGAGCATCTGATGAATAAGAGAGTCTTCATTACCAAGTGATACTTGTGCGACTTACTTGGGGAAACACACTTTGAGAATTACTGTTAAGTGAACAGTTCATGTTTTAGGCTTTGGGTCTTCATTTATTTATGTTCAAAGTAAACCTTCAGGAGATAAAATGATAAAGGAAGACAAGGCGGGCAGCTCACTAGTTAGACAATCACTGACTGGTCAGAGAATAACTTCGCATTCAGGCAGGTCACTTGCTGGTTAGGGCCATGTGCATCACTGCAGCCTGGATCCTTGAGTCATGAGCCTGGGAGGGAGCTAGACCAACAAGTTATAACCCTTCTGAAGACTTTATGTCAGCCATAAAGGCATGAGTTAAATGTCTTAGGTTTCAAGGCTTATTTGATACCCCATACAGTATACCTTAAATTAACCAACGTCTATCTGTGCCAGAAACGGTAGCTCATGCAGGTGAATCTCAGTGAGCTCCATACCAGCATTGAGTTCCAGGGCTACAACCATGAGATCTTCTCTCTGTCTCAACCAACCAAACCAAACCAAACCAATCAGCCAATCAATCAAACAAACAAACAAACAAAACAAACAAATTGCCTATCATCTTTATGACAAAGGTACTCAAACTGCTTCTAATCTATCAAACACACGTGTGTCTAAGGGTGAATGTGTAATCAGCCAGGATGTCTACCCTATCCTCATTAACTTTTATCAGCAAATGTATTTTTATGTTCTTTTATTTGAGGTCTGTTTTGGCCCAATTATAAAGCCCTCGTTGCAGTATGCTCATGAAACAACTCTCACTGAGAAAACAATATATGCTCACAAGTATTTCCAGGGTGAAACGTAAATACACTGGAGGATTTGGAACAAGAGCTGGATGAGATGAAGTATCCATAGAAGCCTGCTGTACCATGGCTTCTATAACCTTATCCCCTCACTCACTCCCACCCACCCGCACACCTCCTCCCCGCCCAAATCTGGAAGTTTCTAAAGGAAAATAGATCTGCTGTGCCTGGAGTGCTATACTGAATCAAAGGGAAGTCATGTAAGAACTGTGTTAGATATTAAAAGTAATCTAGAGATTACTAGAGTTTAGCAACCTTTGGCAGGGGAGCTTGGGAGCCTGCAGATGAGAAGGGTGACTGCTTTTCTCTCTCCTCACTGGAATCCTTAGGATTCCATTCTGCTTCTTAGGGACAGACCAAAAGCACAAAGGTTCCATTTGATTGTATGTGGACTGATAACTTATTTTGCCTATAGAGAGGGGGGAGGGGATCTCTTTCTTTTTGAAGGGCAGGGAAGACAAGATCTCACGAAGTTGCCCAGGCAGGCTGACCTCATTTTCCCTAAGTGCTAAGATTAGAGCCATGCACCAAAATGCCAGATTTAAACTAGAAAACAAAACACATAAAATTGAAAGAATTGGAAAGAAACAATTAAAAAAATATATTTAACAGAATCAAACACAGTCTTTCATTCTGTTGAGCCAGAACTGCACATCCTGGAAGGCTATCATTGAAGACTCTAGTCTACAACTCATTTCAAAGGAGGCAGAGTTTTCTACTGGAGCACACCATCATTCTATATAGAACAAAAGGCCTCTATTCTTTCCCTACCCCACCACCACACATGCCTTTTCACTGCCAGGTGATTGTGATAGCCCATGCCTTTAATCCCAACACTTGGGAGGAAGAGATAGGTGGATCTCTGTGAGTTTGAGGACAGCCAGGGCTACATGGAGAAACCCTGACTCGAAAAATAAAAACAAGCAAACCAAAGGAGAGAAAGAAAGAAAGAAAGAAAGAAAGAAGAGAAGAGAAGAGAAGAGAAGAGAAGAGAAGAGAAGAGAAGAGAAGAGAAGAGAAGAGAAGAGAAGAGAAGAGAAGAAAACCTAGGTTGGGTGCAGGGGTAAATGCCTGTAGCTTTGCTACTCTGAAGGCTGAAGCGGGAGGACTGTTTGAGTCACTAAGTTTGAGTGACACAGCAAAATGCCCTATCCAGGTGCCCACCCCACCACCATTCCATGCTAGAAATCAAACCAAGCTGCTCACACTTGTTAGGCAAGCCCCCTACCACTAAGCTATATCCCCAGCCCTGAAAACCTAGCTTTTAATTACCCCCATACATAAAAACAATGTCATTCTATTTGTGTTATGAAGATCAATAAATCTTCATTTGAATCCTGAAGGGGGATAATTTCTTCACTCTTCATATGGAAATAGCATGGAATATTCTCTTACAGACCATTAAAAAATAGTAACAGGAATTGTGTGCTGTTAGAAAAGAATCTTATTAAATTATATGAAACAGCATCATGTCTTGCTAGTGACTTTCCCACGAGGTTCCTAAATGATTTATTATTCAGCCAAGTGGCTTCATAACACTGGTACTGTTTCATCAAACCACAGTCCTTTGCACGCTTCTGTGTGAAAGGAAGAGATATGGGGATCCAACACTGAGAAAACAAAGCCATATAAAGCAATCCCGCATGGTTCTCCTGCTCTAACTTGATCACTTCACCTCTACACACATGCCCATCACAAGGGAATCTAGCTGTAAGTAAATTCCTGGGAGTTTATAAATGCTATCTTTATATAACCCAGATCCCCATTTACTTATGCTCAGAGATCTGCAGCTTCAGACTTTGAATAAATTCTCCATATCTCTAAATTATTCAAGATAGTTTATCACGATGATCCCTGTGCTCTGCCCCAACCTGGCTGGGCTTGCTTCTCCCGGTGCAGCAGGGGACTGGAAGTGACTGGTTTCCTTGCTATTGCCTCCCCTTAAACTCCAACTTATAGCCAAATATCGTAGCACATTCACGTCATAACTTTGGGATGTGCCAGATTTTGTATAAAATTAAAGTCAGTTCTCAGCTAAACGATTCCCAAGTCAGAGCATCCTTCCCACTCAGCAGTCCCTCCTCTCAATGGATGAGGCACGCAAGTTGCCAGCACTTTCTGCCCCTGGGATTGGGTACACAGATCATGTGACTGCTGAAATCCTTGGACAAAAGCCAGCATTGTCCACTTTTCCTTGAAATTCCCAAATCCAAGATAAGGCCAGCAATCAAGTAACATTTTAATCCTCCAACAACCTTAAATCAATTGATCAAATTTTTCTATCTGAGTCTCCTCTTCCCCCTAAATCAGCGACTTGGTATCTGTAAGACCAACTTTAGCTTTAAAGGTGATTGGTGACATCTAGCTTAATTTCTTTTTAAAGGCTTTTATAAAGAGGAAAGAGCTTTTAAGTAGTGGCTATAGAAGACTGAGGATCCACTAACAGCCCAGCAATGCCTGTGGTATCTTCAGATTCAGAGCTCTGCAGGGACAGAATAATAACTGCGTTCACTTTCCTGTTCTCTACCCATTAGGTCCAACGGGACCAAGCTCTCGATGCCTATGATTCACAAGGGCTGTTCTCCTGGCACCCAGAGGCTATTCTATTCCATGCCTGGACACTTCCCTACCTGCACCTCCAGTTCTGCCACTTCACTCTAACAGTTGTCCCTGAGGCTCCACCCACCAGCGGATATGACAAGATCCATCGAAAACAAGAGTAGCCATCACAACCTGCTAGAGGTGGCTTCTGCCAGCTGCCACGGATTTCAAAGACAAACTCTCCCAACCCCTCAGCAACACCCCTTCTGCACATGTACCCTGTGTTAACCCCACTTCAAAGAGTCAGCTCTCAGACCTGCTACTTGCTTCTTGGGAAGTCTGGGCTTTTAATTACTTTTCCAGCTGTTCTGAACATCTAGCATGCAGACAACCAGTTCCTATTTCTTATATGTAATTCAAATGCATTTTCCCTTGCTGGACAGTGTCAAAAGTGACGACAATGTAAGATAATACTTTCAACCTTTAGTGTGGCAATCTGGAGTCAGAGTTTCCCTGGATACTGGCAAGACCCAATTTTAACTCTAGTTAAATATTCAAATGAACAGTTTCACTTATGAAAAACACCCAGGGCTTGTCCGGAGAGGAACATAAAAGTTTATGCTTTTCTTCAGTGTTAGAAATGTGCTACAGCAAACCTAAATGCACAGAAGGAAGCTAATATATTGAAGTATTGAGTATTCAAATGTACCTATGAGATTATTAGAACATGGTCCTTCTGAGCCTACAATTCCATCCTGGCACATGGAAGGCTGAAGCAAAAGGACAGGAATTAAGTGTTAAAGCATGCCTGGGCTACAAAGTAGGGTACTGTCTCTTTAAAACAAAAGAAACATGCACACCCAGTGAGGCTAGGGCTAGCTCAGTTAAGAGGGCTGGTTGCTCTTGCATAGGACTTGAGTTTGGTTGCCAGCATCCATGCTGGGTGGCTGACAACTACTGTAGCTTCAGCTCGGGGTATCTGACACTCTCTCAGGCACCTGCACTTACATGCATATATACACACATCTACAGAACAATAAAATAAACCTTACACACTCACAGCACAAGTCCAAAATTCCTTTTCTATAAAGAGTATCTTCCAGGTACCTATGACCACTCTGGTATAGAGACATCTTTTTTCTTTACACCAGAGACAGTTTTTAAAAAATTATAATTAAAAAAAAAACCTCAATGGCAACCTGGAGCTGGGTTGATGTCTCAACAGTTAAGAGCATGTTCTTACAGAGGACCCAGGTTAGAGTGTGATCACATATATAACAGCTCACAAGGTCTGATGCCCTCTTCTGACGTCCACATGTGATGCATGGACGAACTTTCAAGCAACACACTCATACACATAAAATAAATCTTTTTTTTTTTTTTTTTTTGGTAAAAATTCAGTGGCACCTAACATACCATTCTAGCTATGAACACAAAAGACAACTCACATTAAGACCATAATTAAGACTGGGATAGAGAGATGGCTCAGTGGTTAAGAGCACTGACTGCTCTTTCAGAGGTCCTGAGTTCAATTCCCAGCAACTACATGGTGGCTCACAACTGTCTGTAATGGGATCTGATGCCCTCTTCTAGTGCATCTGTGACAGTGTACTCATATACATAGAATAAATAAGGAAGGAAAGAAAGGAGAGAGAGAGAGAGAGAGAGAGAGAGAGAGAGAGAGAGAGAGAGATCAGCTCCTCTTAGCCTTAAAACAAAAACAAAAACAACTATAATTAAGACTATAAACAAAGCCAGGTGTTAGTGTCAGCTGACTCACATGCACTATGTCACTTGGGTATGTGGAGGTGGCCCTGGCTATCCTGGATTTGTAGATCAAGTTGGCCTCAAATTCAGAGCTCCACCTGCCTCTGCATTCTGAGTGCTGGGATTAAAGGCATGTTTGAGAGCTACACAGAGAAACCCTGTCTCCAACAAACAAAAAATAAAAATATTGCTAGCATACTACACAAATCAAGGTTAGGGCGTTACTGCAGGGATTTCTTAACACTTGCGTGGCTTTTGAAAACTACAAATCACCACCATATATACTATTCACCACTCTAGCTCTCACTCAGTCTGGACTGGAGAGTGCCAAGTGAGTTGCCTCCCTGTAAGTGAGTCAACCCCATACTAACCAGTCTACTGTGGTCTCCATAGTGACATCAGGTCATCTAGATTTTCTAAGCAGCATCTAATACTGATGAATTACTACTAATAATTAGCAATTACCTAGAAACAAATATAGCTCACTTGAAAGTGTTGTTTTGTTTTGCCTTTGTATATGTCAGTGCACCATGTGCTTGCAAAAGAAAGCCAGGAGAGGGCGTCAGATCTCCTGGGGCTGGAGGTGCAGCCAGTTCTGAGCTGCCATGTAGGTGCTGGGAACAGAATCTGAGTCCTTGGCAGAGTGGCCAGTGCTCTTGACTGCTGAGCCATCTCTTCAGACATCTGTTTGGACTTTGTTTATTTTTGAGACAGGGTCTCCCTAAGTACATCAGTCTGGCTTTGAACTCACAGAGCTGCAACTGACTCTAGAATGCCAATCACTTTTTTTTTTTTTTTTTTTAATGACCTTCAACAAATTTTTATTGTAAGATCCATAACAGTTAACTATATACACTGACATCTCTGGCCTGGAGCAGTCCCAGTTTTCTTTTTTTTTTTATTTTTTTATTTTTAATATTTTTATTACATATTTTCCTCAATTACTTTTCCAATGCTATCCCCAAAGTCCCCCATAGCGCCCCCCACTTCCCTACCCACCCATTCCCATTCTTTTGGCCCTGGCATTCCCCTATATTGGGGCATATAAAGTTTGCAAGTCCAATGGGCCTCTCTTTCCAGTGTTGGCCGACTAGGCCATCTTTCGATACATATGCAGCTAGAGACAAGAGCTCCGGGGTTCTGGTTAGTACATCATGTTGTTCCAACTATAGGGTTGCAGATCCCTTTAGCTCCTTGGGTACTTTCTCTAGCTTCTCCATTGGGAGCCCTGTGATACATCCAATAGCTGACTGTGAACATCCACTCCTGTGTTTGCTAGGCCCCGGCATCGTCTCACAAGAGACAGCTATATTTGGGTCCTTTCAGCAAAATCTTGCTAGTGTATGCAATGGTGTCAGCGTTTAGAAGATGATTATGGGATGGATCCCTGGATACGGTAGTCTCTAAATGGTCCATCCCACTTTTTTTTTTTTTAATATGAACTTACTGAAGCTTTTGAAGAAACTTTTAACTTATTAGCTTGCACTACTTGGAGAAACACCGTTATGTAAGTTAAAAGGATGAGATTACAAAAAAAAAAAAAGAAAGGAAGAAAGAAAGAAAGAAAAAGATAGCTTTGTTCTACTGCATTAAGAACTCCTCAGTGAGGCTTGATAGAAGCAGTGTCTTATCAGCCTTGGAAAGGAGAGGATGAGACAATTAACTGTCACACAGTCAGATACAGATCCACTCTGATGAGGCCAATGAAAGAAAGCAAAACAGAAGTCCCAGCTTGGCAACCATCTTTTCCCTCAAGTTATTTACATGAGTCCTGAGGGAAAAAACACTCAGGGAGTAGGAGTGTTAGCGGGGTGGGGCAGGGGGCACGGATCTCTTATCTGAGCCACAAATGCCCTGATGCGCACTCTAAGCTGATTCGAGGTGTGGGACAAAGGGACTGCATTTGTTTCTCACTGTCACCGCGACTTGGCCAACCCTGCTCTGTCAGGTTCTGAAGGCTGCCATCAGTCCCACAGAAGCTACATGTCCTGCCCTGAACATCTAACATGATGGGTGGTAAATAATCTGGACAGCTCAGCAAGGCTGAGAGAGGAAACAGAAGGAAAATTTCTCTGTGGCCACCGAGAACGGCTACATGATCCGGGGTATGGCTCACCCTAACGACATAAAAGGATGCTCTCTGAACAGTGGGAGATCAGGACCCATAAAACAAAACGTATGTGACGCTAAAGACACTAACAAAAACAGACTTTTCTTCTAAAACAGATGCACTCAGAGGATTCTGCGTTTCCTCCCATGACAGTAAAATTCTTTTAACTTTCAGAGTGCCAGGCAAACAAGAATCAGAAACATTGCAGTGTAACTATGAAAAGCAAGAGCCTCTTTTTTTTTTTTCTCCCCCTCCCCAAAGACAGCAGGCCACAAGACACCAGAAATAGCCCGTGTGAGTCTGCTTCTCTGAGCAAGAAAGGAACTGTGCATTAGGAGTGCTTCCCTTGTGATGTTATAGCGAGCTCAAGCGTGACTATATATGGTATGTTTATGGGATGAATGGATGCAAACACCATGGACAACTTATATCAAACACAAACTGGCCTGCGACGAAACCAGTTCTCCTGCATCCTAGGCCCCAGGACACCCCAGAAGTCAGAGCTGACTAAAGATGCTTCAAACAATGTCTTCTGACTTAGTGGCATTTGAGTAGCTCATTGCTCGCCGAGTCTGTGTGAATGCACACACTCCTTCTTCATTCCAGCCTCCACATTCTCCCTCCCTTCCTCCCTCCCAAGCTGTCCACTCCACAGTCCCACAGAGGCATAAATGCATACTCAAGAATGCTGCTGCTGAATAGGGCCTATGTTACATGACAGAGGGCACCATCGACTGCTTGAGAAACAGCTGGCCAGGCTGCCTGCCTGTCGCAGACAAGCTCCTCATCCGCACAAAGTATTTTATTCACATCAAGTGTTCTGACTAGGAGAAGGGAAGCCAGGCAGTGAGTTGGGGGTGCAGGGGGAAAGGGGGGGATGTAGGCAATAGTCCAAAGATGTTTTCAAGTCCTGAAAGTGGTTAAGGGAAGGAGAGGGAAGAGGAGGAGGAGGAGGGAGGAAGAAGAGAAGGGGAGGAGGCAGGCTTCATCACTGACTTTAACAGTCTTGCCCAACCTGTTTTGTGGTATGTTCTGTTAACTCCTTTCTGGCAAATGGATGCAAACAGCAACCCCTTTCTTCCTTCTTCCTCTCCTCACAGCCATGTGGGCAGTTAAAGGCAGGCTTACAGAGAAAATACCACAGAGAAGAGCTAACCCCATTCCTCAAGGGAATTCTGATCATATTGCTGAGACCTTCACTATCAGCTACCGGAGCCTTCGTCCCATCACCTCCCAGCTCTCCTCCTTGGCCTCTAAATGAGCAAATCAAGCTTAATCTGCCCTGTTTCATTTTTCTTGCAGTCAGACAAAACACTGGGTTAGTTTTCTTTATCTTTTCAGTCTGCAGTTAGGCACTTATAGGGTTAATGGGTAGCCTCCAGACCAGAAACCTACCTGCTTA
Source organism: Mus caroli (assembly GCF_978045245.1). Lineage (NCBI taxonomy): Eukaryota > Metazoa > Chordata > Mammalia > Rodentia > Muridae > Mus > Mus caroli. Next base: position 83,346,979 of record NW_028227270.1, read on the forward strand.
GCAACAGAAGCATCAACTAAGCCACACTGGCTGCTCTGACTTAGGAAAAGCAGTTCCTACCTGCTGATAATTCCTTCTGGTGCTTTAGCTGCCATTTCGAATGGCACACATAATTAAACACACACAAACTGTGGTAGAAGGCGAGTCATCTGCAACTTTATGCTTTTTAAAGGCACATATCAAAAGCAAGCATAAAGTTGAGGACAGGGCTGAGAAAGCTGTTGCCCAGGACCTTTAAACATGAACTTGCTTTCCCCTCCCTCCCCCAACCTACCACTTAGGAGACATCTTCACAAAAGAACAGTGAAGTGAGAAAGATCCCACACCAGACTGTACCTTCTTCCTGTACGTGTTTCAATATGCCAATTTTTAACAAAAACACAAACATAATGCAGGGTCTCCATAACTTCTCTGAAAGACAGATAAACATCTCAGAACAAAGGAGCCTGCAGGAGGCCAGCCTGGGCTACAGAGCAAGACTATCTCCAAACACACAGGCAGACAGACAGACAGAGGGAGAGAATTTACTTAAGATTTAACTACATAGCTAGGGATGTGGTGTTGCATGCCTTTGGGCAGAGGCAGGTGGATCTCTGTGAGTTCAAAGCTAGCCTGGTCTACAAAGCAAGCTCCAGGCCAGCCAAAGCTATACAGTGGTCTGAAAAATAAAATGAACAAACCAAACCAAACCAGATCAAAGATTCAACAAGCAGAACTTCTTCATTTCCAGCAGACCGACAGTGCCATTATTAGAGGCCCGAGGATATCAATGCATGTAGGAACCATTGTTACAGGATGTTTAAAACATAGTAATCAGAAATTTGCGTCCTTGGCCCATCCAAGACCAACAACAGCTGGAAAGGTCAGTGTGGACAAGCAAACCAGAGCAGAAAGGGAAACGCATACTCTCTAGCTAAAACACCTTAAACTATAAAGAAGGAATAACTTCAATGTAAACACCTGCTGCAACCAATCAGGGCCCCAAACCAGCATGTGAGAGGAAAAGAAAACAGAAGCGAAAAAGCTAGCACAAGCACTGTCATGCATGCAACCCTGCTCCAAGTTATCCAGAAATATTCTAGAAATGCTTGAGAGCACTGTGTTAAACTTTAACTGACAGCTCCCTTAAATTATTTTTTTAATTAATAAGTTTTACTACGGTGTGGTTGACAAAACATGTCAGACTGGATATATATCTCAGTAGTAGTCACTGCCTAGCACAGCAGAGACTCTGGGTTGAGTCTGAACAGTAGGTAGGGATAGGGGGCTGTATTTACTTATAGTATTTTTTTTATATATGCATACATTATAAAATTGTTAAATTAAACAAAATTAACCCACTACCTCATATGCTTATTTTTGCTATGAAAGCATCTAGGATCTTAAATTCTGAATTGAAGGCAATATTTGATTAATAGATGATGTAAAGATAACTTTATAACTTCAATTTAAAATTCAGTTTTAAAGTCAGCATATGTGTGTACACACCCCCACCAAATTTTTCTTTAATCAACTAAGAATACTTATTCAAATTTTTCAGGCCAGTTTTAGCACACTAAAAACTTGATTTTCTGAAATTTGCACTTTTGAAAAATATAAATTGGGTCAAAGAAATTCTAGTGTGAATAAAATCTTGGTCCATGCCAGAAAATAAATAAATAAATAAATAAATAAAGGCAAGTGTTGGGGGAGGAATCCAAACACACTGATGCTCATTGGCCACAGGCAGAGTGGGCTGCAAGACCAGTTGTATCTAACAGTTGTGCTCAAAACAACAAATGGTGCATTCATGAACTGCGAAGCCAAAGGCTGTTCAGGAGCTGTAAAGTCTTCTCGGCATGAGGAGCCTCTGACTTTACTGTTGCTCCCAGTGAAAAAGGACTGGATTCAGTTAGAGGCACAGGCTGTCAACTTCGGCTGTGGCAAAACGGCTCAGATAAAGAGGCCCGAGTACCATTTTAACCCTCTTCTAACAGGACCTGGGCCTAATGATAATCGAGGCAACCCCACCAAAGATAATACTGTGAAGGGGAAAGGCACACTAGAAACCAGAATGAACACCCTCTTCTTCCTCCTTAAAGAAAATACTCAATACAACAAGCTCTATAACGTCAGAGTAGGCGATTAAACATAGCCTGATTACCTGAAACACTGCTTCTCCACGACTTTAACAAAAGAAACATCTGGTGCCTGATACTCAGCATAACTCTCGGAGCTCTGAGTTCTTAAAAAATTAATTAGTGGCATTTGCACCTGTCAGTGCTGAGGGCCCTGATGGTCCTAGCACAGGTGTCACACTGCGCTATTTAACAGCAAACTGAGCTTTATAGCAAGCAAATATCAGCTAGGAGAATGTGGGGCTTACCTTACATCCGTGTTTAAAAAAAATTTTTTTTCCTAGTTGCTGGGCTTGTGAAAATGACTCAGAGGGTAAAGGCATCTGCTACAAGTCTAGAGACCTTAGTTCCATTCCCAGAATCCACTGAGAACTGACTCTTGAAAGCTACACACACACACATCTATTTGTCTCATCAGGTGTGTGTGTGTGTGTGTGTGCGCGCGCGCGCGTGCGCGTGCGTGTTGGATCTATGTAGCTCTGGCTGGCTTAAACTCACAGAGATGCTTGGGAGGAAGATGAATGTCACCACGCCCACCTCCTCAAAAAAATTTGACACAAATGCTCTAAATGACCTGTTTCTACCCTTGACCTCACCTCACCTAGCTCAATCAGAATCTTCTGGGGGTGGGTTTTTGTAGCATGGAAGAGTTCTCACCCTGGTGACAGATGGATCCGTTTTGAGAAAGCTAGTCACCAAACAGTAAAGCAAAAAAGGAAGCAAATCCCAAAGTTCAGTAGGCCAGGCATCACACTGTAAGACAAAGAAATGATCCAGGCGACTGTCATGTACTGTGTGGGAGGGTCACTTCTCTGAGGCTGCATCCCAGTCGCTGGCTCCAGTCCTGGTCTGAGTTACATTTCTGGAAGGTTTCTAGAGAACCGGCCAGGGAGCTTCAAAGCTGACCCTGTGGACTGTCCTAGAGTAAGATAGAGCACACCTAACAGGCCGGCTCTGTGGCAAGAGACCTTTGGCCATCAGTAGCAGCGACAACTCTCCTTGCTAGTGTGATGTCCAGGTTCGGAACGCAAGGAAACCACACCATAGCTAAACAGGCCCTTTTTTTCTAACAACTGGTCCTGAGAAGAGAAATTTGAAACAGCCCTCAGATGAGACAAGGGCGCCCCATTTTCATCACAGTGACTGCAATGTGTGGGCTTCCCATGAAGGATGCAAAGTTGCAGGCCTGCCTCTGTTCTCCAAGGGAGGATCACTTTAGAGAGACCCGTTGGCCCTTCTGACCAGGGGATTCAGAAAGGCAGGGCTGAACTGTGTGTGCTAAAATGCTTGCTCGCTCCCTTGCTCGGCCACCTGGCTGCTGTCCCCACATGGAAGTCCCTGACTTCCTGCTCCCCGGGGCCTCCTGCGGGGTTCCAGCCCTGCAGCGGGCCAGCCCAGCGCCACCCTCCAGTGAGCCCCCGCCGCCACCCATCAAGGGAAACCCAAGATCCGAACAGGGACTTGGTTCTGAGGGGAAAACTACAGAATGCGAGCAAGCCCGCCAGCACAGGCCTCTGAAAACTTCCGACAACTGGAAACGTGGTCAGGAGCTGAAGAAAAGCCCTCGAGCTAGCCAGGAGGAAGGCGTAAAGAGGAAGATGGGGGTCCTGCTCAGAGCACCCACATTTTCTAAAGCCGTCTCTGAGAGAATTCTTTCTAAGGCTTCGTGCCTCGACAGGCTCTGGGGGGAAACCTCTAGTTGCCACTAATGCCGCTGCTCCTGAGAGGAGATCCTGGGAGGGAGAGAGCAGAGCTTCAAGGTCCCATCGGGGGACGCCAGCGCTCTGCCCCACCCCCCGCTGCCGCCTCAGCCAATCGGAGGCACCGCCGCCGTGACTGACAGCTCCGCGGCCCGCTCGCGGAGTGCCCAGCTCTCGAGCGGAGGTGAGGAGCGTCGAGCAGGTCCCGCGGCGCCTGGCCAAGCACCGCAAGTCGCCTCGGCCCGAAGAGGTCACCGACCGCGGCCCTAGAGGGCCAGGCTCGGCAGCTCGGGCGCCTCGTCCCGCGCCTCCCGTCCCCGCCTACGCGTGCCTCTATAATGGCTGCTCACCTCCAGTCTCCCTCAAGCCCTTCTCTGGGGAAGCCGAACCCAACCCGGGAGAGATGCCCCGCGGGGTCACAGGCCTGGAAGCTCTGGGGTCACCCGGCGCGTCCTGACAAGGACAGACCCGGGCCTGAGGACGCCCTTGCTCGTTTAAAGCGTACACCGAGGGCTTCGGGTTTCTTCGGCAACCTTAACCTCAAGGTTGCTGCCCCGGTCGTCGGAGCAGACCCAGAAGCGACCGACCGCTGGGCAAACAGCGAGGCGAGTGGGTGGGCGACCCGGTCTGCCGTCGCCGCTTTAAAACCCCTGGGTCGCAGGGGCAGGAAGAGGGCAGCTTAGTTATCCGCGTTTGAAACTTTACTTTTTTGCTTTAAAAAAAAAAAAAAATGGGAGAACCGGGTTCTTACTTTCAGACCTGACAGCCAGAGCTCTACTAGAATATTACATGATATGTGGAACTCCCATGTTTTATGCTATATTTGGCGATATTGAATTCTAGCGCTTTGGTTTACGGGTGACTGTACTAACTGATACAAATGGCTATCAGGGAGCAAACACGAGACAACTTTTTGAAAGGAATAAGAGAAATCCCTGCAACCTTCAAAAGTACCTAATGAATGCCACACTTCATTTCTTTGCGGAGGCCTTGAGAACATTGCATCCCTTCAAGGATGCTTTCCCATGAGAGGAAAGAACACCCTTGCCTCGCACTGCATCTGAACAAATCCGTGTTCGTCTCGATACATAAAATGCTAGGCAGAAGAGCTAGTTTCCCAGTAGGCCTCATAATGACTTGCTTTCCCCTAAATTCTCAATAATCCAAAAAAAAAAAAAAAAAAAAAATCCACCAGCCATCTGACCTTGGACTCTCATTTTCATCTGTCTCTTGCAGTACACTCTCTTTACTAACCATTCAGTACACTGCAAGCTCTGATAAAAGTGGTTAATGTTTACTGAAACCTGCGCATGAACTGTACTAAACCAGATATGGAGGAAAAAGGCAAAGTTCTGTTAACTGCATCCATGCACGAGGTGGGGGTGGGGAGGGTGGGGTGGGGGGCTCGAAGAACATTCTTCTGTAAGTTTTGAACCTGAAATTTCTCAGTGAGAAAATACAAATGTCCAAACTGATGAATTATGTCAATTATCTACCGGCCATGAATAGATGCTCTGGGTCCATTTTGTTGTCTCTGGAAGTTTTCTGGTAGAAATGCACCTCCACGATCTTACAGGGTTGTCAGAGAAAAAAAAAAAAATGAACAAAACTCAAACCAGAAATGTATGTTTCATGGACTCTCTTTTTTTTGAAGGCTTGTATACTTTATCAATAACCAATTTTAATGATACTGCTAAGTATTTATCTGAATAGTTTTTTGTAAATTGGGTTATTATAACTAAAAGGAAAAGGTTAAGAAAAATATTTCAAGTTATCGTCTAAAATATCTCTCACTTAGCTCTTTAATCGTCCAAGGTTAACAGCTTATTTCAGCCTAAATAGATTTTATTCTAGCATCCCTTACCATTCATCACATTTACTATATATCATATTAAATCTGAACTTGCTGTTAATTGACACTGTATTTCTACATAATCCCTTTTCTCAAATAATCTCAGTTAATATAAAATGTCAATATACACACATCTAACACACATGGACTGTCACAAATAGGATGCTCTCAGGTGTTACTTTCTCTCTTCCCCATCCCCCCCTTGCTTCAAGAGCAGCAATAGAATCAGTCACCTTGGAAACAAACATCACCCAGTGTTTGCAGAACAAACAATGGTACCTTTTCAGCCAGTACCAGGCAGGCAGGGCAAGGGGCAGCCAGGCAATTCTGGGCCTTACAGGCGTATTAACATATTAAATTCATTCAATGCACCAAAAAGTAGTTCATTACTAAAATTCAAGTGCTCACTATCATGTGAGCCTTTGATTAGACACAATCCAGACACTGAGATTCAAAGTTTAGAAAAGCAAAAACAAGAACTTTTCATTATCTTTAGAATGGTTTTAGATGCCTATAAGAAATATAAAGCACATCTTGTTACCGAGGCTCACCCTCCAGAAAACAAGGAAGTTGCTTGAGAAAAAAACAAAACAAAAAACAAACATGTTTCATCTAATTATTCCTACCAAGGCATCTTATTAGTCTTCTAATATGCCAACATAATCGTTTTTCAAATATGCCTTAACTGGCTTATGTAATTTCTAGTATTAGTAAACCTTCCTATAGTGACCTAAAATACCTCAGTTCCAGAAAATTTTTCGATAGCAATAATTACTTTTTTGACCTTGGGAGAGTACAGAGCTTTCAGTTGCTGAACCCTCACATAAATGAACCACTTGACTGGCTCAAGTTTTAGCAGAGATTTGACTACTCCTTCCCACCCCCCCTTTTTTTTTAAGGGCAAATGGGCTGTGAATTAAAATGAAACACTGTCGTGTGTTCTTCATATTCTCTGGCCTGAAATGTTTTAAATGTCCAATGAAAGTGCAGGTTCCTCCTTTTCCTGGGTGTGTTTTCCTTCCCACCAATTAAGAAAGAAGCCTAGGTCTAACTGAAGTATTTGGACAGCAATTTGGTGTCAGTTAAATACCACAGTAACTGGCATTTTCTATCACCTCCAGACTAAGGGACAAATGCCCACTCAACAGGGAACAGCACCCAGCTTGAACTGGAAAGAGTGCCAGGTTTTGTGTGTTTGTAGTTTTTTTTTTTCCCTTCCCATGTATTTCTCCTCAAAGATTTGGATCTTCGACATCCTTTCGTACAAATGCACGAATGCCTTCTGACTGGGGTGTAAAATGCTAATTAATGAACGCTTTTTCTGAAGCCAGTCAATCAGTTAACAGGACCACCCTCCGAGTGGAGGCACAAGGAAAAGGGGTGGGGTGGGTTGGCTAAACGGTTAGACAGGGTGCCCTTGAAACCGAAAAGGAACCCTGGATGTAACGACTGACATGCCGACAACTTAAAAATACTTTAAAATCGGCCACAGCACTGAGCACCAGGCAGTCACCCTGAGCACAGTGGCTTCAGCTCTGGGCAGAGAGAGGAAGAGGAGGAGTCAGGCCAGAGCCAAGTGACTTCTCCAATCCTCTTCTTCCAGCATTGCAAAGAAAAAAAAAAAAGGCACAAGAGGGGGGGCTTCAGAACCACACTTTACAACTGCATCTTCCCACAGTCATTTTTACCACGACGAGGACTACCTGGAGTAATTTGAGCAGCTGACTCCATGGTTGGGCCAGAAAAGCCAGTTTCAATTCTTTAGAAAAAACACCCAAACCCTCAGCATTTGGCTTCTTAAGTTTTACTTGCCTATGCATTGGGGCATCTAAACACACGTGCACGCGCACCCTACTCGAGTTAGCATGCAGAACCAAGAGCCAAGCAACTTCTGGACCGCACAGACAGTGGCAGTTACAGCCTTCAGACCCTTCAACCCGGGCTCCTTGGATTCCAACTCCCTACCCAGGTCCTCCCTGCACCCCAGGGGTGGGGAGGAAGTGTCTAGGCAAGCAGAACATTCTCCTTGTTCCTCCCGGCTCCTCCCAGCCCTTCTGGGAAAGCCTGGGGACAGGCAGGACTGCCCACCTCCAGACAGCCTATAAAGCAAAGGGTCAGCTCAGCACAGTTGGGGAAGGAGTCTCAGTACCCAGCCACTCCCATCTCCAGATCCAGGAAAGATGACCCTAAGGGCAGTGCTTCCTCCATCTTCTGCAAGAACATCTCAAAAGAGCAGACTTGGAAGGGAAGGGAAGGGAAGGGAAGGGAAGGGAAGGGAAGGGAAGGGAAGGGAAGGGAAGGGAAGGGAAGGGAAGGGAAGAAGCCAGGTGTGTGGCGACCTCATCTTTTTAGCCTCCTCAGTATCTGTATCTAGTTTCTGTTTCACTACCACTGCACTGCACGTAAGAAATCTGTGAGCCAGTGCATGTGTGCTTTCTAATGTAATTCTGAGGGCAACACACACTTAGTGACAGATCTGAACAAGCCACGTGGTAACACAACAAAACCATTAGGCTTCAGAACTTAATCCATTTTAAATAAAGATAGTTGCGCTTTGTTTATAGATTCGTGTCTTTAGAGAATGTTATTTATTTTATGATCTGTTACACCTAAAAAAAAAACCACTTTCTTCAAGAAAGTAGGCCTGTTCAGGAGAAAAAAAAAGTATGTATTTCTAAGCTTGTGTGTGTGTGTGTGTGTGTGTGTTTCCACAACCCCTTTCTCCAATAGCTTCTCTCTTACAAACAATGTGCCTATTTCTAATCACTGAGACCAAAAGTAAGCTACTGGAGGGGGTGGGGAGAGGAATTCCTAGGTGTTTAAGACTTCAAAACAAGCCGGGCGTGGTGGCACACGCCTTTAATCCCAGCACTCGGGAGGCAGAGGCAGGCGGATTTCTGAGTTTGAGGCCAGCCTGGTCTACAAAGTGAGTTCCAGGACAGCTAGGGCTACAGAGAAACCCTGTCTCGAAAAACCAAAAAAAAAAAAAAAAAAAAAAAAAGACTTCAAAACAAACTGAAACCCTAAGATATCAATCAGAACCCATTTTCTATCTTTAAAAACAAAAACCAAAAAACTATAATTATACCTACAAAGGTGATGGAGGTCCTGCTGTGGAGGTGCCCTCCCACTTGAACCTCAGCCAGAACCAAACTTGCTCTGGAATTTTCTAAACTAAGTTTGGAGGGTTTCCCCGTGAGACCTTCATGAGGTCACTGTGCACCCAAAGTGACTAGGCCTCTAGTCGGGCAGAGAAGCCTTCCTCACAGCTGAGTTTGCCAGCACAGGTGCACTGTGTAGGTGGTCACAAGTTCTTGAACTGAGGTCTGGCAGACCCTCAGGTCACCTGCTACCTCCTTTACAAGATCCACTTCCTCCAATTATCCCTGCCTGGATTTGACCATTTGTGGACCAGTTAGGAATACTGGCTTTTTTTACTTTGCTAAGCTGCCACCTAAAGTTCCTCGAACAACATGGAAAGATTATAAAGGCTTGAAATAGAGACACATTAAATGTTTTGGAGCACATACAGACCCGCCTAAAATGTAAACAGCATACCTGCTTCCGGCCCAGACTCTTAGAAAATAGGACATGGTGGAATAGGGCCAGGGTAATGGGCTTCCTACAGATAGCAAGGGACATTTCCCTGAGATGGCCGGCACCTCTTCCTGCACCTTGGCGAGTTCATCAGTGCAGTAACTTGGCCCCCAGTGGTGAGGACAGAGGCATCCCATTGTAAAAAGAGGAAACTGCAACCAGGGGAGAGTGGAGATGAGGCTTCTAAGGAAGGTCTCCTTCCACTGGATGGGGTTTTCTGTTCCTCCACCTTAAAGCAGCTGGTACTTTTCCTTTATGGGAAAAGATAATGACTTCTCTCCTCCCACAGATTTATATGCACTGTTAGACAGGGGGTGCGGTGGGGGCGGGGGAGGAGTGGCGAGGGGCATCGGTTTGTCGCCTAACAATATGGTTCAAGGTATATAGTCTGTCCACTTCAGGGATGAGAAAAACTAAAGCTAACCATAATTAAGGCAGATGAATTTCACAAGCCCAGTGTTCATGTTAACAGACCATGGTAGATAATTAAAAGGGCCTTTTGGAGGAATGAAGGTAGGCAAGGATGCTTGGACAACCTGGCAGACTGAATTCACTCCCCTGACTCAATTCTTTGTTCTGAAGGACTGTGATCTAAGGGCTGCCCTGGACATTGCTCAGGGAATGTCCCTCTCCTGACCCACCAGTGTGAACACAACCCTCTCCTGACCCACCAGTGTGAACACAACCCATCCCCCTTATTTCTCAGAGAATGGCCCTCAGCTGCGCACCACTCCGAGGCCATTCCTAGGCTGAGTTGAGGGATCCCATTTACAGTTCAGAGCTGACCTCATGGTTATTTCTCCTGACATTAGTCCTTAGCGTGATTCATACACAGGAACTGTCTCTGGGCAGGAGCCTCTGGGGAACTGTTTCAAGGGGGCCACTTAATTATCTCTTCAGCAAGTTATCTACCAGCTAAGTATATTCACATGTTAAGTACTATTGGTCTGCATGTATATAAAGACTCTCCTACAACGAATGACAATAAATAAATGCCACTAAAATGCTATTAATGGCTTCTTTGTCATTACAGCTTCCAATATAGTCTAAAAGTATAAAGTCGTACTTGGTCTTGAAGATTTAAGATGGGTATTCACTATGTAACCTCCTAGCCTAGAACTTTCTATGCAGGCAGGGCTGGCCTCACAGTCTACCACTGCTTCATGAAATGCTAGGACTAAAGGCACGACTCCCAGCTTGCTTTGTTGTTTGACGATCTATCCCTATATAGCCCTAGGTTATAGCCCTGCAAATAAGTACGTGTGTGTGTGTGTGTGTGTGTGTGTGTGTACGTACATGTATGTGTGTTTTAATAATAGTAATAAGAAAGCCTATACTGAATATTATGAAAGACTACCCAAATATGACAGATTAAAATAAAATATCCCACAGAGGCATAGCCGCTGGGAAACCGCATGTCATATCCAGTACTATGTTGAGAATACAAAAAAAGAACTTTGTTCCTACATGTGACACCCCCCCCCCATTTTAAAGACACCAAACAAAGAGCCCAGCCCCCTCTTCTTACTCCCCTAACTCAACTCTTCATTCTAAGTAAAACTTTTTGTTGTTATTTTCCGTTTGAAAGCTCAAGCCCAGGACCTTGTTACAACTCCAGCTTAGAGTCTGGCCCCTTTGAGGGCCTCCTCGAATGGCTCAATTTGTTTTTCATTGTTGACTCCAGCTTGTTTGGGATACTGAGATGACAGGTCACTTACTACACAAAAACAAACACTTTTGTCATTAGTATTTTCTTACATAAAGTTTAACTGACTTCTGATTGTGTTTTGTTGTTTTTTTTTTTTTTAAATCTCAGACTGGCTTCTTTTAAATGAGGAAACATTCCTCCCCCCACCCCCCATAATGAAAACCCAGATTATGCCACATCAAAATAATGTGATTTTTATGCCAATATAAGGTTGACTAGACCAGAAAAGACTGGTCAAACATTCTTAAATTGAAAAAGATACAGTATAACTTAAAGGAGAATGTATACAGGTGAGTTTCTTATCCACAAATGAATCCTGCTTTTATATTGTGTTCAGCTGGAGGTATGGCTCAGTGATTAGAGTGCTTGCCTGGCATGCACTGGCTTCAGGACAGCACAGACCCACCTGCATGCTGCATGCAGGTTTGCAGGAAAACTACTTTATTTTCCACTGGCATTATTCTTTTAATTCATTTTCCTTGGTGAATGGAAATCATATTGCAGGAAAATAATTCTAGAATCTAATGGGATTAGAGAGATGGTTCGGCGGTTAAGACTTGTTCTTGCAGAGGACCTAGGTTCGATTCCCAGTACCCACAGTCCAGAAGTCTAATTACAGCGAATCCAATGGCTTCTTATGACCACTTTGTGCACAAGGCATGCATATGGTGCAGATCTATGTGTCCAAAACACTCACATACATAAAATAAAATAAACCTTTAAAAGTTATTTTTAAATCTCATAGAAAAAAAATTTAACTCCTTAGGGCTATATTCTTTCTCACTTTTTTGTTGGTTTGGTTTGGTTTTGAGTCAGATTTTCTCTGTGTAGTACTGACTGTCCTGGCTGGAACTAGCTCTGTAGACCAGGCTGGCCTCAAACTCAGAGATTCACCTGCTTCTGCTGCCTCTGGAGTGCTGGAATTAAGGTTCTCTGCACCACCACACCTGATGCCAGGCTCCTCGTTACTCTTAAAGGGAAGAAGACAAGTCACTTTTTCTTCAAATGGCTCATTATCTACCATGAATACAAACATTTTTACAGTCATGGTGTGATTTTTTTTTTCTATTTATATGAGTACACTGCAGCTGTCTTCAGACACACCCTAGAAGATTGTATCGGATTCCATTACAGATGGTTGTGAGCCACCATGTGGGTTGCTAGGAATTGAACTCAGGACCTCTGGCAGAGCAAGCAGTCAGTGCTCTTCACCACTGAGCCATCTCTCCAGCCCCATGGTGTGATTTTGATTTACCAGCTGGTAGCAGATTATTGATATAAACTGCTTGCTAACAGGATAACCAGGATAACGTAAGTACCTGGGGCTCCACCCACCACATTGTTGGGTCTCCTGGGTAGGCAGGGGCATACTGATGTCTAAGGAAATTAAACATGCAAGATCAATGGTCCACACCTGGACACCTCGGAGGACCTCATCTTTCCTCACTAGTTAAGGTGTAAGGAGAATAAGTAAACCACGGTATTGTTTTTAAGCACAACGGTTGTAAACAAAGATGAGAAAAGAGATTAACCAAAGGCTGGTATTTCTAACTACTTACCCGCTGCCCCAGTACAGCTGAGCTGATTTCACTAAATTCACTTCCCTGAAAAGCAGAGGCCTGAACGTTAGACTTGAGCATACTTCCAAGAGTTCCACTGACTACCATGCTTCCAGCTGCACTAACTGGGGAGGGGGGTGGGGGTGTAATCCTGCCCAAAACACACGACACATGTGGAGCAACGACAACCGCAGCTCAGTTTATCCGCTGTTTATACCGTGCTGGATATTGGGTATTTATAGTGTTTTATATCATGCTCTGTAATCCCACGGCATAGCTCTGATTACTCTCAGCTTACATGTGTAAAAAGGATCGGCTTCTTCTAAACAAAAACAAGACAAAGCAGAACCCTGCGGTGTGAAGCAAAAGCAAAGGCTGTTTCGGATGGCGTCGGAAGCTGCACACCCGAATCCGAAGCCCCCGGTCCTCGCGTCTACTACACCTGCCAAACTGGTAAAGTGACCCTGCCTTATCCATCTCACCCGTCTACAGCGGCCATTGGCTGAGCACCTAGGGATGAGCCAGTACTTGGTATACATTAAAAAAAAAAAAAAAAAAAAGATAAAAGGACAAAAGGCCTTATGAGCTTACACTTCAGTATGAAGAAACCTGATTTCACTTCTTTTTAGGGGCAAAACAAAATAGTGCCTGATATTTATTGGACACTTGATATGCATTAGCTCACTTTCTTCTGCCTTTTAACAATTGGAGGGATGGGGTGCAAACAAACAAACAAAAAAAAAAACAATTAAAAAAAGAACCCAGTGGAAGTAACAGGCTATGTCAGCCACAAAGGAGATAATTTTACTTAATAAACAACCTCAGAAGGGCTAGAAATAAGAGCACTGTGGGGACCCTGGCCTGGGTTTGAATTTCGCCCCACTAGCTGTAGTGTCCCTAAATAAGGCACACCTCTCTAAGCTGCAGCTTCTTTGCTCATAAGATGGAACTAACAATGACCTCATTAGATGGATGCAGAGGTGACTGTCACAGGGATGGCGATCAGATCTCCCGAATCTCTGAAACAGTTAAGTATACACACTTGCCAGCATTGTTAGGAAGGCAGCAGTTAAAATGCACGCAGGACTTGTTCAGCTCTCTAGATACCTGCTCCTTTAAAAAAAACAAACTGGGAGAAGCCATCCCTGGAAGAGCACGGTGCTCCTAGTCCAGGGCGCCAGGCAGAGAGTTTGCCCGGAGGGAGATCAGATGCAGGTGGTTGTGAAACGGCAAGCGCAACCGAATCTGAGTCACCCGGGGTGACGTCCAGAGCGTGTGGATTATGTGGGCCCTGGCCCTGGCTCTGGCTGCCTCTCTTTCAGGCACTTCCAGCTTTACCAGAGGGCTGAGGAGCGCAAAGCAGTGCAGTACAGAGGGATTTAATACTGCTTTGCAGGTTTCTAGAGGAAGGGCAGTTGGCTGTAGAGGATCAAACTGATTATTTGGGGGTTATTATCAGTAAAATGCCATAAATTCAGACTTGCCTTGCCCTGCTGAGCACCAGGTGAGGAAGACCTTTTTCTCCTTGTGGATAGAGGCAGAAGCCAGCAGCCCCAAAACCAGGATGGAGAAAGGAAATCAAGAAGAGATAGGCTCAGGAAACAACACTGAGACCCCGGGCAGGGCCACAGTACCTGGTGTCCTGACCCAACTGGCAGCTGTCTCCACACTACATGTGCAGAAGTTTTCCTTACAGATACACAGGCTCAGCTGCCAACATTAGAAACACAAAGCACCCTAAAAGAGCTTCCCAGACCAAAGGGAAATGAACCCAAGCCTTCCAAGTAGAGGCCTAACGAGAATTCAGTTGCCTGCTACCTGGCCGCACCTTCCTTAACACCTCTCAAAGGTGGCTCGCCTGAATCGGCAGCTATGGAGCCAGAGATTGTGACTCAGCTTTTCACCGAGACTTCCTGGTGTGTGCATCAGTGCAGTGGCTCAGGGCAATTAGCATCCTAAGTACTTAGCTTAGTGCATCCTGTACCAGGTGCCCTGGGATGTGTTCTCTCATGGTGGTCACCAAAGCACCAATGCTCAAACCTCCTTCTCTCTCGTAAGGATGCTGCCAAGACCCTGGGAGGACAGACTGTCACTACTCTGCTCAAATCTTACGGTTCCTATGTCCAGAAGATGGAAAGGTCAACTTATGCCCCACCTGACCCGGGCTCTAAGTAACCCGTCAATCCTGTTATCTTCTGGTACATCGTCTTCAACAGCAAATTATACCCTGGACTTCCAAACCGACCTGCCCTCTCCTGCTGGGACCTCGGCCCCTGCTTGTACTTTTTCCTGGAAGTGCAGACCCAGTCCGGTGAGCCTCTCTGAACCCTGGCCTTCCCATGGGAACTTGGCTTGGGGGACCATTAGGCATTGTGGGTTCCTTTCACAACATAAACTCCCCCGAGGCAAAAACCACCGCGCTTCACCTGCCAAAACCTAAACCGAATTCCCTCAGCACTACAGCTGCTCAATTAAGGCTATTTGCCGACTGAAGGTGGAGGCAATCAAATCGCATGCAACACTCTCAGGAAGTACTTATCAAGACACAAGAATGGAGTTTAAGTAATAGAAAGCTTCAGGTACCAAGGTAGGAAGATCATCCACAGCAAAAATGACCAAATGCCCGGGGCGGGAGTGCAGCTCATCAAAAGATCGCACGCTTAGCATCTGTGAAACTCGGAGTTCCACACCCAGAATCAAAAATTTAAAAAACAATAGAAAAGGTAAGAGGAGAAACAAAACAAACAAACAAAAACAATAACAACAACAAAAAAGATTATCCCTAATGCTATGGAAAATGAGCCATTGAGCTTCCTGGAAAACTACCATTAGCTGTAAGATGCCAGCCAAACAAACGGCTCCAAGCCTCTGTTTCCTTCCTTTACAAGAAAGACAAGGGGCAGGAGCTCAGTTAAGAGCTGAACAGTCTTAGGCACCCATGTGGCAGCCTACAGTCGTCTCCAGAATATCCAATACCTTCATGTGTACATGCACATACAATAGAAACACACATGGAGGCAAAGCAGTCATCCACAGAAAATCAACCTAAGAGCAACATTTTTGTTAAAGGAAGAGGAAAACAGCTACATCCTACCAGACGGTGATAGACATTACACACAGATCACAATCGGCACCTCCTTCCCACTGGTCACATACACCAAAGGAAGCCTTGAGCTGCACTTTCAGAGGCCTCCCAATATCCTGGTTCCCCAAAAAATCCTGATTCAGCTTAGGAGGACCCCACTTCCTCTTGCACACTTGTAGCTCCAACGTTTAAAGACAAAACTAAGCAATGTGGAAAAAACCAGGAAGTCTTACCAATCAGTTTTAAGTGAGTAACTAGAAGGTCTCTGTGCTGTCTGGCCCACCAATTTTACAGGGGCCTACGTACATTTCCCCCCAACCTTCTCAGTCGGCTCCTTTAGTCTGTGAGTATAGGCTTTGAAATGTAAAGGCGGGCCTATAAAAAATATTTTAATATTTCCTCCCCAGAGGACAGAGAACTCAGAAAACTTCAGAGTCCAAGGGAACACTGTGTCTACAATAATTATTAAACCACTAATTGTCTGTGGAGCCTCCCATCTGGCTGCTTTCACACCCACCAAAATACTTTAAAGCCCTGGGCATGGCCCCCTTCCCTGGCTATCCCATCTACATACAGGGAAGGAGGAGCAGGGCCTGGAGCACCTGAGGGGTGGAGCCCTTAGGTGGAGGGCGACTGTGACCTAGAGGAGCAGAGCTGACACCTCTGTAGAGACAGCATTCTGTTTTATGAACAGATTGTTTCCACCAGAAGCCGCTAAGCCCCTGAAGATGTCTACCCCTGTTATGGAGACTGTGAAGTTGCTAGCCCTCTGTCCACTCAGCCCTGGAGCGCACTGGATCCATGAGGACAGACAGAGCAAGAGTCACAGTAAATAAAATGGTCCTTGCTGATCTCCTGGCATTCACCTCCTTTGCTGGGAATCAACTCCAGAGCCTTGTGCATATCAGACAAATACCTTAATATTGAGCCCCGGCCCCGGCCCCAGCCCAATCCTTGCAACACTTGAGTGGAGGAAAGATGAGTCTCTAGCCTACTAAAGACTTCAGCTCTCTAATGAACTTAAAGTGCCAATTAGCAGGATACAATAAAGGAAGTTTAAACAGTGTCTGATTAAATTCTATTTGCTGCAAACAAATTCTCGCACCTTTCAATGACCTTTTCTTCTTTAAAGCAAAGCAAAATAAAACAACAAAGCCGGGCAAGGTGGCGCATGCCTTTAATCCCAGCCTTTAATTTAATCCCAGCACTCGGGAGGCGGATTCCTGAGTTCAAGGCCACCCTGGTCTACAAAGTGAGTTCCAGGACAGCCAGGACTATACAGAGAAACCCTGTCTCAAACAAACAACAAAACAAACAAACAAACTAAAACAACAACAACAAAAACCATCCACCGTTGTAGTGCTACAATCATCCTACCCACACCCCTCAGTTATTACTTAACAGTGCTTGGAAAGATAATCCACAGCCCTGAAATGGAAATTCTTCCACAAAAGAAAGAAACTATTCTATTCAGGAGGATACCAAGCTAAGCATGGCTTTCTATACTTGAGTCCTTAGTATTCAGGAGGCAGAGGTGAGAGGCTTGCTACAAGGTCCATACTAGCTCGATACAGTGAGCTGCAGGCCAGCCAAGTTATATAAAAGAAGACACGGTATTTCGAGTGTATGCTACACACTTGATGCCATCTCTCTTGCATTCCTCCCAAGCACTGGCTGGTCCCACCATGACTCTACTTGAAAGCAAAGCCTATGGCAGCTTGTAAAACCAGGGAACACTTCTCACATCTCCACTCTAGAGAATACCCACAAACCCGACCCTCCAGTCACCTCCTTCACAACTGTCCTATTCTATCCCCAAATCAGCTTCCCATTTTCCTGCCGCATTGGGCACATGGCTGTTTTAGCTGAGAAGTGCATCTTGCTTTTCCTTCCCCACCTCCTTCTCCACGTGGTAGGCCCTCCAAGGCTGGCTGAGACCATACTTCCTCTTTCCCAGCTGCAGCACTCTTGCATCGATGCAATATGGCCTTGCCAATTTGCCAGTTGCTGTGGAGACTTACATCAGGAACCATATGCCTATCCTTGCCTCCCCGGCGCTTGGTACCTGGACTGGGTGTCAAGGCAGAGTGACCGACACAGGCATGCAATCCATAGTTGAGAAATAAAGAGCACAGATCTCTCCTAACCTGATTTGCTTCTCATTCGAGCAAAATCACCGATTATAATAACAGAACCTATGGGCCAGTGATAACCTGAGCCCATAGGCGTGCAAAACTTAGATTCTGTTTCTAGTTTCCAAGCAATCCCCCTTCAAAGACCCTCCAGATGCAAGAGGCAAATCTCACAGCAATTCAGGTCCAGCTCTACAACTCGTCCAGGGCCCCTGAAGAGAGCAAAGCATTATGATGAACCCCACCCCCAAAACACGGAGGAAGGTAAGATGTTCTCTGACTATCCTCCAGTCCACGCTGTCTCCTGTTTATGAAATGAAACAGCTCTACAGGGTACTTCATGCCTCTGATCCCAGCACTTGGAAGCTAAGGCTGGAGGACCAAGAATCCCAGGTCAACCTTTGAACGAGAGTTCAAAATGAAAGAGCAAGAAAATCCACAAAGAAACGGAAGCTCTCTTAGCTGATCTAGGCAAATATGAAGACACAAGTGTGAGATGAATTCAGCTGTCCTATGTGACACTACAGATCCCTGAGCGGAGCAAACTCTTTCCGTATGTTAAAGGAAATAAACAAGTGGTGATGGAGCTGGGCTTGGTGGCCCATGACTTTAGTCCTAGCCTTTAATCCTAGACCCCAGGAAGAGGCAGACGGATCTCTGAATTCAAGGCCCACCTTGAATTCATCTACATAGTTCCAGGTAAGCCATTAACTACAGAAAAATCCCTGTCTCAAAACCCCAAAACAAATAAACAAACCAAGTTTACAACAAAAACAATGGGCTGGTTTTTTTCCCCTTCAGAAACCCAAAGCTATAAATACATACATATGTACATACATACATATAAACAAACTCATGTGGAGAGCATGCAGCCTCTACTCTGCTCAAAAGTGGCCACGTTAAAGCAGAACTCAGGAGCTGCCAATGACGTTGGCATGGGTGTCTTTGGGAGTGATTCAGGAGAGCATCCTACCAGCTGGCACACAGAAGACCAACCTCCTTCCTCCTACTATGTGAAATACCACCTATCCTTTGCGGTTATCTTCTCCAGAGTGATGACCTGGTGAAAATTCCCTTTGTCCATAGGTTTTCCTTAGGCCTGCCCACCCCCACCCCCCGTCCCCCCAGGTCTTTCCCACAGTCGTGGGCCCCTATGTTTTGTTTTACTGCCTCCCTATACCCCCTTTCTAGGAGCACCCTACAAGACAGTTGCTTTGCTGTCTGGGCAAGTTGTGCACTCCGAGTCTCCAGTCGCCTCTCCCTCCTGAAGGTCTAATTCACTAAATCGAGCGGGTAGTAGGTCTAACTCCCTACTCCTAGCAGAATGAGCTGTTTCATGGCATGACAAGTTTCCAGAAGCTAGAATCCCTGTCACAACCTACTTGCTCTTGTTTGTCAACCTCCTTGCTGACCATCATACCATCATATCTGTATGAAGAAAAATTTCAAGGAGTTATTTGGCGAATCTTGAGTCAACGATACCTTAGGTAAGGCAGTCGGGCACAGCAGTAGCCAAGGCTCTGGAGCCCACATCACTGAATCGACTGTGTGCTGCCTCTCTGGGTCTCAAATCCTTCATCTGAATCATGGGGATAATAATTGTACCTACCTCACTGTGTCAGAACTGTAAAGCATGAACGAAATGGCGCATGTGACGAACATGGGACCATGATAATTAGTATGTTCTCAATACCTAATCAGCTATGACCGCTGCTCCTACCATTGTGCCGTGTTGTTTTCACACAACAGACCACCACCACCAAAAGGGTGGGTGAAAGTAAAGTGTAATCGCTTTAGGCTGTGGTGGTAGAGTAGGGTTCCGTGGGTCTAGTAGGGTAGGAACAGGAGAAAAGGGGCTTTCTTCACTTATGCTGTGTCTGTTTCAAAGGACAAGCGCACCTTGCCGGCGGGTGATGTTCTCCGCTAAAGGTGACCCAGAACTCAAACTCGATTTGCCGTACTTCTCCAAACGTCATCTAGACAAGACTCGTTTATGGTAAGAAGAACCATGTGGTAGTCTCTCCTGTTTAAGAACAGATTTCTAGTTGGCTGCAGTGGTGGAGGTACAGGTATTATCCTAGAACTCTTAAGTAGACACAGAGGAGGACCAGGAGAAACAGACCATCCTAGGCTATCTTAGAGAACTCCCCACCCACCTCAAACCCTCAAAAAAAAAAAAAAAATCGGTTTTCCTGTATTCAATCTTCTGCCGCTGAGCCGAGTGTCTCTGACTTCCTGAGACAAACCTACACAGACAGCCCTTCCAGAACAAGGACCAAGTGAATCTTAGCTGTTTCAAATGATCTTTTACTTATGTATTGTATGTATGGGGGGCAGCAGGGGGATGTGTAGATGTCTGGGTGTGCACAGACCACAGGTTATATGTGAAGGCCAGATCAGTCCACTCCTGCCAGCCTATTGCTCAAACCCAGGCTGTCACGTTTCTCGGCCCACACCTTTAACCACTGAGCAATCCTGCCATCTTTCTCCCCACTGCTCTTGAATATCGTAACACAACCAGTGCTAATCTCTGCCTCCCCGGCATACATATAGCATTCCCTCCTCCTCTTGGGTATAAGATGCTATGGTCATATGATCACAAACCATCTCCCCTCCACTGCAGAGCATGAGGACAGTCACCGCTCACATGCCACCCTTACCCACTGCTTCACCAAGTGTCACTTCAAAAAAGAAAAAAGTGTGTACCAGTTGTCTGTTCATGTTATTTATTAATCCTTTTCGATACTTTGCTTTATGACTGCAAAGCAAATCCCTTAAATTAAAAGCTAAATGGGGAGCAGCCCAAAACTCACAGTCTTATATAATGATCTTGGTTACAACTTATTTTGAAACTCCGAAAATACCTTTTTGCCAACTTTTCATTGGAAATGGTAAAGAAATGTCTTGTCTTTAGAGGATAAAATAAGATTTGAAATTTCTGCCGGGTATGATGGCACACACCTTTAATAATTACTGTTCTGGAGGCAGAGGCAAGAAAATCTGAGTTCAAGGCCATAGTGAGACTATCCCCCAAAAAGAAAAAAAAATTATGCAAAGCCATCAGAGAAAAACTACATGCCATTTCCAATGTTTGAAACCAACCATGAAGCATACACTAAGGTATGTTTTGTTAAATCAAGGCTGAATTAACATTGAAGCTGGGCCTTTCTTACTGAACCATAGGACCATGTGTATTTCAAATGAGCTTTGTGGATATATTCTAAAATAAATCTGCTTTTGACTCGCTGGACATTAAGGACACATGGGCTAGAGATGTGGCTTGGTGGCAGAGAACTTGCCTGCTTGCCAGAGAACTGCTCCATTCCTCAGCGTTCCAGAACCAAGAAGCAAGAGAGTACCCAGCCCCGTCTCCCCTTCTAACTGCCGGACACAACAAACACTGTACTGTACAAAACACTTTTCTGTGGAAAACGTAGAAGTCTTTTTGTTGTATATAATTAAAAAAAAAAAAAAAGGCAAGGTCTTACTATGTAGCCCAGGCTAGCCAATAATTAATTCTCTTATGGACCAGGATGTCCTTGAACTTAGAGATCGGCATGCCTTTCTTGGCTCAAAGATGCGTACCACCATGCCTACCAGGCTAGCAAATACTCCAAGATCAGTCAGTCAAGATAAAGGTGGCTCTGGGCTCACGGAAGGACAGAGATAGCCTCAGGATGTGTATCATGAGGAACTTCTGAGCAAAGCTTGCTGGGATTCCGAAGCATTCCCCCCAATATTTTATCAGTCTCAAGAGCTTTTCCACAGAAAGCTTCCACTTCATCGCCAGGCAACAGGTAGGGTGAGGAGATGTACCTCAGATATGCTCGCGCCCCCAAGTCTGTTAAAGAACATCAAAATAGGGGCTTATGCGTAGACTGTCCAAAAGTGGCTTCATGAGTTTGTCGCCAAAACTTGGCTCCTGAAGGAACTATTGACAATCGCGATAGCCATCACAGGGCAACTATCTAGTGAACAACACTTACAACCAGCTCAGATGCCAAATCCACACAGAGGCTAGATCCACAGCTCAGATGCCAAATCCACAGAGAGGCTAGATCATACTGGGGTATGGGCCTCTCCGAGGCCCCTCAAACATTGTTCACAAAGTAAGTATCTAAATTTCCCAGTTTTAAATTTCAAATTTTATTATTTTTTTTTCATTCCTGCTGAGCATCTGCTAAGCTACTGTTTATTCTGAGAAAAGGGGGGTGTGGAGCCCAGGCTGGCCTTGCCATTATGTAGCAGAACTCTTGATTTTCCTTGATTTGCCTCCATCTCTTTTAAAGTGTGAGATAGAATTATAGGCGTTGGCTAGAAAAGGTCTCCACATCCTCCGTTCAGTTCTTTATCAAATAAGGAAGAAAAGTTGTTTTAGCTGTGATGGGATTCATGGACCGGTGATGTAAAAACTTACAGGATCCCAAACAAGTGATGGAAAACTGTGTACTCCCCACAATGTGGGACCAGAGCTGCCTTGGGCGTGCCAGGGTTGTCCCATGGAATGTTCAGGCTTCACCAATCAAGACTGAGAATATCTGGGCGGTAGCGGTGCACGTCTTTAATCCCAGCACTCAGGAGGCAGAGAGGCAGGCAAAGATCTTGGAATTCAGGGCCAGCCGGTTGTCTATAAAGCTAATTCCAAGGACAGCTGGGACTACACAGATAAACTCTGTCCAGGAGAATCAAGGCTGGTAATGGTGAATTAGCCATCATCCTTGGGGCTTTGTGGGCTGACCTGGGGTGAGTGGCCTCAGAGACAAGCACTAACCAAATCTGGAGCGCTAGTAAGCCATCTCTGAGAGGCCATCTGATGAGTGGGCCCAACTCAGGCTCCAGGGGGTGGCTCTGCAGCCCAGCCACAGCAGTGAGGCAGATACGCCCTCCCCCGGGGAAGCAAGAGTCCTCCCTAGGAGGTGAGGACTTGCTGCTCAGCCCTGGAACCCCATGGAACTTGCTGGGAGTCAGATTGCAGCGCTTCCCTTCATGGCAAGAACACAGGGGACACGCCTGCGTGCCAGCCTCCAGTGTGTACCAACTCAGCGGAAAACACTCTGTCTGCTTCCAAAAAGATTGCTGTCAGCTAGGGAGAGAGGTTAACAGAGTAAAACCCGAAGACGGCCTGGTTGATGGGTGGCCCGTCAGAGTATATACCAGACAGACAGCCACTACACCGGAACAAGTTCCTGCTCCCTTGTGGAATTCTCTTAAATCTTTGTCTTTGGTATCTATCTGAAGCTCTAAGGGAGAGCCTAGGATACACACAGAAGACACACAAGTTTAATGTCAAGGAAAATATTGATGCAACCATCTAAGATGGTGGAGGTATCATGTGACCAAGAGCATCACGTGACCAAGGGCCTTTGTGTGGTTCATGTCATGAAAGGAACCCTGATTTGAGCAATCCAGAGGGTCCCAGCTCGGATCTTACCTGGAGCTTCATCCCTTGAGCCCTTTGCTCATAAACGAAACAAGTATCACTAAAATGAGTGAAAACCCACCAGCTCTTCAAGCCTGTGTAAAGGGCTGGTAAGATGGCTCAGTGGGTAATGGTACTTGCCAGCAAGCCAAACAACCTGGGTTCTATCCTAGGGACCCTCATTGTTAAGAGAGAACTAATGGTTCCCATGCTGTCCTCTGATCTTCACACATGTGCTAGAGCATGAAGGCCCACACTCAAAATTAAGTGTAACTTAACTCCTCTGAATACTGTTCAGAAGCTCAGACCACGGACAACAAATTGTTCCTGCTCCCTTAAAGATGAGGAAATTAGAGAGGCAACAGAAGAGAAGAGAGAAGAAAGCCACTCCTACTGGTCCCCATTAAGATCCTACTTCACAAATCCCTCTCATGAGACCTCTCATGCTTCATCTATGCCAGGCACATACTTCTTGACCAAATAAACATTACAGGTAAACAAAAATGTTTTTTTTTAAAAAAGGAAAAAAAAAAGTGAATTGATTTTTAAAAGAAAATTTCCTTCCTAAGTTTTTCTTAGCCCCACATTTCAGTCTCAGAGAATTAGAAAAGCTGGTGACAGAAGCCACCCAAGTCTCAAGGTCTCTGGGACATTCCTACCTTTTGTCACACTTGAGTCCAAGGATGTGCCCATTTCTGCATCCACAGGAAGAGTTGTCAGGAACTAGCTCTCTAGCTGCTCTGCAGGCACAAGGTGAAATCCACCTGTGTGATGATCTCTTCTTTGGTAGGTAGGCGTGGCCCCCAAAATGCTAATTTCAAAATGCCACTCCCTGGCCTGGCTTTTACAACTTGCTCTTAGGTACCTCACAGGCAGATGCTGCAGCCTTGCCTGCCTGCAGCTCTTTTATCATGCAGTCTTTGAATTCTTGATTTGTTTTGTTTTTTCCTTCCTTAGAGACATTCCCTCTTCCAACCCCAGGGCCTTTGAGAAAGTTGTTCCCCAAAGGACTCTCTTTCTATGGTCTTATCAGGTACTTGCACAAATGTCAGCTTTTCACAGGATTTTAATCCTGACCTGTCACCCAGAATCCTCCACTGACCCACAGTCCTCTGTCATATTAACTTCTACCACAGCTATCAATGGTGTGTTGCCAGACATGCCTGCCTGTATGCAGTATGCTGTATAGCCACTTCGAGGCTATAAGCTAGGGTAGGTGTCTTTCTCCCCCACAATAAAGCCTGGATGACTAGCCCTGTCTTCACATAGGGCATAAATATTTATGTCTATTAAAAAATACCAAAACAAATACCATGGGATTTGTAATAAGTGATGCAGACCTGACTGAATGGATACTGCATCCCCTGATACAGTATTTGGTTTCGTTGTCCTTAAGACAGATCTCTGGCCGGGCGGTGGTGGCGCACACCTTTAATCCCAGCACTCGAGACAGAGGCAGGTGGATTTCTGAATTCGAGGCCAGCCTTGGTCTACAGAGTGAGTTCCAGGACAGCCAGGGCTACACAGAGAAACCCTGTCTCAAAAAACCAAAAAAAACAACAAAAAAACAAACAAACAAAAAAACGACAGATCTCTGTGTAGACCAGGCTGGCCTCATACTCACAGAGATCCTCCTGTTTCTCTCTCCCAAGTACTAAGATTAAAGGTGATGCCCAGGCTGATGCAATCTTTAAAGAGGGCTGTGAAGCCTCAACTTAGCTCCCGGAATACTGTTCAATGGAACCTGATT
This sequence comes from Mus caroli, assembly GCF_978045245.1. Classification (NCBI taxonomy): domain Eukaryota; kingdom Metazoa; phylum Chordata; class Mammalia; order Rodentia; family Muridae; genus Mus; species Mus caroli. The sequence goes on from NW_028227270.1 coordinate 83,371,898, forward strand.
TTCACAATGTAAATACAAATGAAGGGGCGAAGGGGCGTGCCCTTGCCAAGCATCTGCAAGGTATTGCATTCATCACCAACAATGCACTCCATCTGTAAATATCCAGTTCAGAGATGTGTAAACTTAGCATCCTTTCTTTAAATCCTACTTGGAATTCAGGTGTGGTACTCCATATCTGAGATTCTAGCACTCAAAATTAAGCAGGAGAAGCTCCCAGCCAGGACTATACAGTAAAATCCTGCTTTGTGCCTCAAAAAATAGAATTACATAGTAACATGCATATAAGTATGTATGCATGCATGTTTCAGGGTAAGGCTATAACTCAGAGGCAGAAGTACTTCCCTAGCATGTGCAGTGCCTGAAATTCATTACTCAGCACTACATACAAAGGTAAGTTATACTAGATTTCAAACTTCAAGTGCTTAGCCAAATACACAGATTTAATTAACCACTCTATGGGACCCATTTGGAGATGTTCACCAAACACTTCTATAAAAATCATTCTCCAAACAATTAAATGTCTTATAAAAGAGAAAATGGCTCTTCAAAAATTTTACTTTCATTACTGGAGAGACGGCTTGGCAGGTAGAGCCCTGGCTGCTCTTCTAGAGGATCCAGGTTCAATTCCTAGCACCCACATGGTGGCTCGCAACTGCCTGGAGCTCCAGTTCCAGGGGATCTGACACCCTCATACAGACACACATGCAGACAAAGCACCAATGTGTACTAAATAAGAATTAATAAATTATTATTTTTTTAATTTTTTACTATCTAATCCCAGCACTCCTAGGCAGAGCAGGATCTCAGTTTGAAGCCAACCTGGGCTACACAGATAAGTCCAGAACAGTCAGAGCTGCAGAAGGAAAACCCTGTCCCAAAAAACAAAACTTTTAGTTTCTGACTGCATCTAGCAGATCTGTTTGAACTATGGCTTCATGACTTATGTACATGACAGGAGGACAGAGCCATGTCCTCGCACACATTTGGCAGTATGACAATAATCTTTGATTGTTTCTTCAGGATTTTGCTGTATAGTCCTGGCTGGGAGCTTCTCCTGCTCAATTCTAAGTGCCGGGATCTCAGATATGGAGAACCACACCTGAATTCCAAGTAGGATTTAAAGAAAGGATGCTGAGTTTACACATCTCACGTAAACCAGGCTGACCCTGAACGTCCTACAGAGGATAACCTTGAATTCCTGATCCTTCTTCTATCTCCCAAAATCTAGGATAACCGAGATAAGTAAGCTACCATGCCTGAGGCAATCAAGACTTCATCCTCATAAAGGATGCTGTAAATGTTTGGCTTTTTGGTGATGTGTTTTCTCTCTCTCTCTCTCTCTCTCTCTCTCTCTCTCTCTCTCTGTGTGTGTGTGTGTGTGTGTGTGTGTGTGTGTGTGTGTGTGTGTGTGTATTGTGGTTTGGGTTTGTTTGTTTGTTTATTTTTTGAAACAGGCTCTCACACTCCAAGCTTGCCACAAACTAGCTATGGAGCTGGGCGTGACCTTGAACTTTTGATCCTCCTGTCTCCAGTTTCTGAGTTCTGAGTATGCCATTCAGGGCTTCTGGATGGAAGCTAAGCAAGTGCTCTACAAACTGAGCCCTCATGCTGGTTTTGATACCCCCCCCCAATTCAAGAACATCTATTGCTAAACAGAGTGCCCATCTTCTTTTTTTTTTTTTTTTTTTTTTTGGTTTTTTTCGAGACAGGGTTTCTCTGTAGTCCTGGCTGTCTGTCCTGGAACTCACTCTGTAGACCAGGCTGGTCTCAAAGTCAGAAATCCGCCTGCCTCTGCCTCCGGAGTGCTGGGATTAAAGGTGTGTGCCACCACACCCGGCGAGTGCCCATCTTTTCGTTTCTTTTTTTTCTAAAAAAATTTTTTTATTTATTTTTATTATATGTAAGTACACTGTAGCTGTCTTCAGACACCCCAGAAGAGGGAGTCAGATCTCATTACGGACGGTTGTGAGCCACCATGTGGTTGCTGGGATTTGAACTTCGGACCTTCAGAAGAGCAGTCGGGTGCTCTTACCCACTGAGCCATCTCACCAGCCCGCCCATCTTTTAAAGACAATTTTGAGATGATTTTCATATTCAAAAGCATCTTGTTTCATAGCAGTTCCCTTCAGCATCAAGGGCAGTTCCCCTGAAACCATGAAGGGTCATTACTATGGCCTAGAACTAATAGCTACGGAGCATGTGTATGCATACACAGGCAAATAAAGGAGGAATGAAGGGCCAGCCATATCCTCTGGGTTTCTGGTTTGGTGTTTTGTTTTAGGTCCAAGAAGTAGTGGGGGGTGAGAGGGAAGAAGTTGAATTATACACAGACCAACACTATTAACTCACACCACTAATGAAGCAAAACTCTAACTAAGCAGAGAAAATGGGCCCACTCCTTGGAGCTCTGAAATGATGTGGTCTTTGATCTGCATGCTCATCTCTCCTATTTAATGTAAACTTTAAACCAAGAGCCATGAAAAGTGCTATAATTAGTAAAGCCCCTGGTGCGACCGTTTTTTAGAGCAACCAAGCATTCACAAATTTTTTTTTTCTCTCTCTCTCTCTTTACTGAGACAACTTTTATTTTAGGATTTTTGAACATCCAAGTCTTCCCCCCACCAATGTGCACCTAGAACCGAACCGTGGTATGAGGGGCGTGCAGAAAAAGAAACAAAACGCGTGTCTGTTTCCTTCACTGAATCTGCAGCTCTGTTTAGGCCTCGGCTCCAAATTACATATGGCTCTTCTCCAAAAACTTTTGGGGTTTGTATCATAACTCAGCACACGCTAAGGCATGAGCACCAACTAAGCATCAACAATCAGGGTAGGTGCTAGGGACAGGGTGTGTGTGTGTGTGTGTGTGTGTGTGTGTGTGTGTGTCTGTGTCTGTGTCTGTGTGTGATGTTCCTGAGGTGGGAAAACACTAGGGGTAGAGGGGAGGCTGTAAGGAGGACCTAACAGTCCCCAAATGACAAAGTTTTGAGAAAAAAAAAAAAATTAAGAAAGGATTTTAGCTGGAGACACAGCAGAAAGAACAACCCAGGTAAAAGCAGAGAGAAATTACTCAGAAGGGCAGTGGTTTGAAGCATGGAGCTGCAAGAGCAGAGGCTACAGAACACACGTAGAAGCAGCTGATGGAGGAAGGTCCTTGTGGGCCATGTGGAGACACTTGGATCTCTTCCTGTGGACACAAGGAGCCAAGGACTGTTTTGAGGCACGCAAGACAATGCACGCCACTCTGGACAACAGGGCAGGGCGAACAGCAGAAAGGAGGAACTGGGCACAGGAAATTAACTTAAGAGGCATTTGCAACACCCTTAAGGGGTTCTGCCCAATGTGGGGCCAGCCACGGAAGACAGTGGGATGCCTGGCCTGGCTGCCTGAGGACACCAGATCTTTCTGATCCCTTTCTAGAAGGGGAGGGAGATTGGCTTTCATTTTTTACAAGTACCTGCAGGGCGAGGTGCCTGAAGGGCCCAGCTCTGGCAAAAGCTGTAAAAGTAGAAAGCTGGGAGTTGCCAGTTCATAGGTTGAGGGCAGGAAAACACCCAAGTGCTGGATGGAACAGGACCCATCCCCAAGCAAGGTGTCTGCTAGGCTGTGGCACTGAGTACCCGGGGTCCAGAGGCACACAACACAACTGGAAGCTCAGAGCATCACAGTCCTCCCTGTTCTGGAACACTGGCTCCTTTACTCTCCCCAGGACTCGGGGGCCTTGTCTCCGGTCTGAGTGAGACACACTGAGCAGTGGTAGAGAAAAACCAGGGTAAGGCTGTAAGCAAGTGATACTTGTGTCCCCTGACACTTCTAGACATTTCCAGCTGGGGTCCCATACAAACAAGCACTTCCTTTCTCCCCTCCATCCCTGGGCCCCCTCCTCGTTCCCTCCTCATCCTGTCTTGCCATGGGATAGCCCACCTTTCTCCCTAGAGGAGGCACCTGAGCCAAAGGCTCAGGAAAGCTGCCCTTGAATAAAAGATAGATGATTACATAAGAATTTTACAAAAATCTGAGAAACAAAACGGAGAAAGACTGTGAATGCCCAAAAGCATCAAGCAAGTAGGGGCTAGTTCAAACACTTAAAAAAAAAAAAAAGTTATGTACTCCACATAACTTACAAAATGAGGGAACCTGACAGAAGGGTGGCTGAAAACATGATGGCAGAGTTGAGCCATCTACAGGGGCAGCTTCCTGTCAGTGAACCAAGGTTGTTTTAGAAGCAGATGACTCCTGGGACTGTCTTACTAACAGGGTTTTTCAAATCTACTTAACAGTCCAGTAGGCAACCACTGCTCCACCCTCAAACTGTCTGTGATACTTTGAACCTGCCAACCGAGCTCCCTTACGGGCATGTAATAAAGAGCTTACCTGCTGCTGTATGGAATTTCTCCACACAGAATACATGCGATATGGAGTGTAACCCCCACCCCCCAACACCCTCTTGGTGGTACGAGTGATCTGATCGAGGGCTCTGGACATACTCAGAGCAGAGCTGGGTCCTAAGTCCTACTACTGGAAAGTAGGGGTTTTTTTTCTACCTTGGCTCCTGGATTTCTGAGGCTGAATGGATAATCAAGTCTCCACTGCATGGGGGGTGGAGGGAGGCTGCCCTGACCACTATAGGAAGTATAATGGCATCTCTTGTCCCTATTGCTTAAAGGCTATAAGGACCATCCCTTTGAAGAGTAAGCCCTGAGCTTGGCTCCTGTCTTCCTCCTCAAGCCCATCCCCAAGTGAACCCCATTAAGAGGGATCTGCTTGTCCTGTCTGTCTGCTCCCCACACTGGAAGCAAAAGGTGCAGTCCCCACCCCACCCCCATTGAGAGAAACTTGTAGGTAAATTCAGCTAAAGGTAAAGGAACCAACCCGTACAAAGTTCTGGAAAGGAAATCTGGAATGGATACCCACAAAGCTTCCTGAACTCAAAATATACCACTCACTTCATTTATAGGTTTTTGACTTTCTGGAACATTCCTTTTATCCTTTCCAACAATGCTGGGAGGTAGAAGAGGCGTGCGTGCGTGGATAACCGCATCCCCATCGGTAGCAGCGCAGCCAATGGGCTTTGTGCTTGTTTACTTCCCTCGCGCCTTCAAATTCAAGCGGAGAATTACTTCCAAAAGGGCCTGACCTTATTTTAAAACACCACCACAGAAAGAGACACCCACGGTAAATATTAAATGCTAAGTCCTCAAAGCCAAGGTTCCTCCAATCAGCATCTGTTTTCAGCGCTGGCCTGAAGTTAGGAATCAGGGGTCAGGATGAACCTAGCTGTAAATCCCTGTTGTTCTGAGTGTAAACTTAAGAATTTTAGCTAACCCTCTTCACAATCAGAGGCTGACAGCTTAAAAAGCTGGGGGGGGAGGGGGGTGAAAGCTAGGGGGGGAGAGGGGGGTGTAAAGGCAACTCAACTACCTGTCAACCACTTTTGTAACAATCCTTCCCCAGTCTTGGAAAAGGGGGGTAAAAGGATGAAATACCAAGCAAGCTCAGGGGAAAAACAAATAGAGCATTTAAAAGCTTTATCTAATTACCCCCACGGAGACTTTTTTCTCTTTCAGTCTGGCTGTCTGACAAAACCAGTGGGGGATTTCATTCTCCCTCTCCAGCCGGTGAGCTGGTGAGCCTCAAGGAGCCTGCAGGTGAATCGCCACAGAAGCAGCCAGTCCCTAGGCCCTGGCCTTCAGAGACGTTTTCAAATGCTCTCAGCATTAGTGGCCTGATTCACACAGAACAAACAGTCTCCGCCCTCCCACTGCTTTGTCTGAGGCACCTATTCACAAGCAGTCATCTTTACTGATGGGCAGACAGACTGGGTAGGTAACCTGCAGCCTGCAGGCTCATCGAACCAGGGATGCTAGCTCACAGCTCCCTGGACCCTCCTCCCTCCCCTCCTCCCTCCCCCTCTTCTTCAGCTGCCCAGGAGTGGGGTGAAATCTCCAGGCATGCTCAGCTGCCCTTCAGACCTTGTTGGGCACCCAAGGGACGTGACAAGAGAGACCTTGAGAAAAGCTGGGCTGATGACACAGCCCAAGGAGACTGACTGCTAACTAGGAAAGGCTCCTCCCCATCTTCCTCATTCTTCTACCTCTGCAGTAAAGAAAACACCAGCAGCCAGGTTTCCCTTCCTTGGTCTGCTTGCTTGCCATGTGGGAGTGGGGGAAGTTAAAAGTAAATGATGCATTTCAGAGAGCACATCTTATACTTCCCTCCGGGTTCAGACGGTACACCTTTTACCTCGGATCTACCCCCACCCCCTACCCTCACCCCTGGGCATGGAAACCATTCTCTGACCCCTGCATGCATTTCAGAGAGGTACTTGATTGTTCCCACCCTAGAAGCACAATCTAAATCTAAAAAATTGAGGGGGAAAAAGAGAGAGAGAAAACCTATCAATCTTTTAATTACATTTGAATATAAAAATATGACTCAAGGAGGCCGGCTTGATAGGTCAGGAAAACACGCATAACCTTGAGGCAGGGAAGCTGCTGGCTTTGCAGCAGGCCTGCCACCCAACAGAAGCGAGGGTTTCCTTCCAGCCACCAGCTTGCATCTTATCATCATGAAAAACTTCACAAACCTTGAAACACTAAGACAATACACAAGTCATAATACTTTTGCCTTCTAACATCTGTTCAGTCCTTCCAAATATATTCTAAACCTAGAGGACTTAAAAAAAAAAGATTATCTATGAGCTGGGTTGAACAGACAGAGCCAGAGAAGTAGGGTAACATGGACCAGGAACAGCCACATCCACAATCTAATCTAGGAGGAGAGCAAGCTATTGTCCTCTCATCAGGAGGGACTATATTGTAGTTACTATTGATACTATATTGTAGTTACTATTGATACTATATTGCACTTCTATCTTTTGAATGCAAACGTTTAATAAAATACAATGGCAAAAACATCACTTTGTGGATTATGTAGAATTTCCAAAACAAACATAAAAATCCTTTATTAATGCAAAAGCAGGTGAAGTTATACGTGAATAACAAAAGGGAAGTTCTACCTCTTCACAGACAAGAAAGTCACCCCAGACAAGCTGCCATTTGACACCACAGCAAGGAGTCAAGAGAATACTGAACTTCAATTAAAGACACTTACAAAAGGAAGATTATTTGAATATAATAACAAAAACAAAGACCAACTTTAACATACTACCTTCCTAGATCAAAGAACATGGAAGATTCAGAAATTAATTAAACCTAGTAGGTAATGTAAAACAGGGAAGGACTCCCTTTCAAAAAAGCTTCAGTTAATTTTAGCATCCTTCTGTTTAGCTGCTTAGCAACCCTTATCCTATGACCTTCTAAGCACCACCTACTTTTCAGAAGGATAATGAATAAAAACATCAAAAGGACCCACTTCTAGCTGCTTCTAGAGAGCCTGTTTAACCAATTTCTGTAAAAGTTTATATTAACTATGTCACTCAAAACCCTAAGAGGATAGAATTTTTTTTTCAACTTCATTAACCAGGAAATTTACTTAGCTGAAGCTGTTAAGTGATGTTAGCGAATGGGCACACAATAGAAAGAAAGACTTCCAAACTGACCTAGGAAGTGAACTAATACAGCAGCAGGTTAAAACAGAAAAGTGAAACAAACAAACAACAAAAAGCAACCCAGAAGCTGTTTGCTAATAGCTGCTACCTAGTACCTGACTTAGGGGCAGAAAAGCAATAAACAGCTGTTGATCAGATGAGGACTAACACACTTCATTCCCCTCCCCTTCCTACCTGTACTGGATGCAAATCATCTCTCTCAAATGGCTCTGCCTGAAGAAATCTAAAATAAAGGCCCCTTCCATCAAAAGGTCACTTGCTTGATGACGTAAATGGTTAGGAATGGATGCACCACCACCTGTAACCGGCTGAGTCAGACAAATGTTCCCCATCACGTCCACGGCAAGGGTTATCCTGTCTGGAGTTTCTGATGAGGAGGAATAAAGCGGTATCCAGGGAAACGGCCGAGAATAATATTCCATGTACCACTGAGCATCAACAGCATTTCTTAAGTGAGTAAAGCATTTCTTAAAAAACAAAACATGCTGAAAAGACAGCCAGCCATCTTACCGTAAAAATATGTTGTAAGACAGAGACAGTGCAACTTAACCCAAAAATAAACGGAGAAAGGGAAAATAATTAAATCAAAGTACCCCTCTCTCCCTTTCTTTTGTAAAAATTGGGGAGGTTTTTTTTTCACACATTTAAAACTTGATTAGAGCCATTCAAATGTTTAATTCAGTGTAATCAAATACATCAAAGGAAGACCCATCAGTAGGTACCCCAATAGGCAGAGGTAAAAACAAACAAACAGCAGCTCTAAACCTCTAAAACGAGTCCACCCTTGCACGTGTTTGAAGAGTATTCTGAACTCTTTCCGAAAAAAACTCTATGGATTCTTTTAGGGCGTACAGAATTTTCTTAGGAGTTTTAACCAAGACCTTAACCTCCAACTCAGACTTCCGGGTTAAATTACAAACGATACCTGCCTGCTCATGAAAGCATCAAACTTAGAGGATGTTAAAAGCTATCAACACATTCTTTTCGTGGCTGTTCTCATTTCTCCACCTTCCACTCCAATTATCTATTGCACAACAACTCGCACGCAGACACAGACCACCATATTATCTGAAAAAGGAATCTCACAACCAAGGGATGCACAAGCAACAAGTGAGCCTTTGCAGAACCATTTGCAAGAATACTTTGCCAACTCCCAACATCTTTATTCAACCAACCTTCTTCCCATAGGCTTTCACAAGGATATGCTTAGCTCTAACTCGAAAACGAGACCGAGTGTTGAGCAGTCTAACAATGGAAACCTGAGGGTAAGGTTTTCGACACCCCGACAAAAGTTGCTTTTTATTCACCCTTGTATCGGTCTCCACCACCACCACCACTACCAGCATCCCCCAAAGAAGAAAATCTCCGAAATGCCCCGAATGAGTGCTGCTGCTGGCTCTGAAGCCGTGTAGAATTTCGTAATGGAATGTGAACTGCTCGTCCGGATCTGGGCTCACGTTCTATCTCTTAACCAGTAAGGAGCGAGGGAGGGCAAATCTGCTGAGCAAGGAAAAATAACTTTCCTCCTCTTTTATAACCCATCACGGATGCACCGCGGACGAGGGCAGCTAGCAACACGCGGCGCCTGTCAAGCGGTCGAGCCCGAGCCCAGTGGGGTCCCCACGCCCCTAGACCTCGGCAGGCTGCCCGCAAGCACCGTAGCCGCGCCCCGCACTCACCCCGGGCCAGAGAGCGGGTCACATCCTCGATGCGACCCTAGCCCTGTACAGAAAACACACCGCCTCCCAGGGAGGGGGCCGGCGACGGGAAGGACCTCCCCTGCTCCTTAGCAACCATTAAGGTCGCAGTTTCCTAAGAGACCGCGAACGGGGAGGGGGCGCGGGGAGCTGGGCCTGATGGGGGGCCCGTGCCTCTCGAAGTCATCAGTGCCCCCTCCCCGGGGGACACCGGCTTCCCCCAACCCCCTCTTTCGGTTGGGCAGGCCGGGGTGTGAGGAAAAAGCGAAGCCTCAGAACTCCAGAAAAATTGGTCCAGCGGGTGGCGGACAAAAGTTTCCGAGCGCGCTCCACAGCTGGGCGGTGGGGCGGGCGCCGGCCCCGCCTCGGATGCTCCCGGCCTCCTTCCTGTGCTCGTGACGGCGCCGGGCGCGAGCCCCCCCTCCGCGATGCAGGCTCGCCCCACGCCGGGGGCTCCCCCAAAGCTCGTACCCAGCCAGCCTCAGAGTCACCAACAATACGCGTCGGCGCGGCCCGGGTCGTCGCCTCCCCTCCTCCCCAGCGACGGTGGTCGCTCACAGCCCCGCCGCCAGCCGGGAACTCGCAGAGGGCTCGGGGCTCCCTGCCGCCCCTCCCGGTCGGCGCCGTCCGCCCGGGAGGATCAAAGTCCGCAGAGCAGGGCGCGGCGGATGCTCCCACCGAGCAGCCCCGAACGCACGGCCCCCGTGCCTGCACCCCGGGTGGGCACCCCCGGATACCTTGCGGCGGCGGGCTGGCTCCGTCATCTCCGTGCTTCCCGACCCGAGAGGGACTAGAAAGTATGTAGGAGAAAAGTTTCCCCTCCCACATGGGGGGGAGGATGTCGGGGGAGAGAGGGCGGAAGATGGAGAGCAGCGCTGGGAAGATGTTTCTGGCCCGCGGTGCGCGCACCATCCGAGTCCCGGCAGGGCTGGTTAAAAATAAACTCGGCGGCGCGGGTCGGGCCGGATTCCTGCGCTCGGACGGCTAATATGGATGCGCATCAGGTCCTGCTGGCGGGGCGCTGCGGCGGCTCGCGCTGGGAGCTGGTTGGCAGAGCCGGCAGCTCGGGAAGGGGAAAGGAGCGGAGGAAGGGGAGGAGGAGGAGGAGGAGCGGCCGGGCGTGCAGCCCGAGGGGAGAGGGCTGCCCAGCTCATCCCGGCTCCCCTACCCCACAGCCCCAACCGAGCGCATGCTGCCAGGGTGCGCGGGTCCTTTCTGCCAAACGCCGAGTTTCAGAAGTACACCGCGCTCTGCACACTTCACCCTCCCCATCCCCAAAAAGTTCTTTAAAAGGTCGCTCCGGCAATGCCCCGGGCATCTCGCAACCACCGGAGTGCCGCAAGCGGGGGACCCGGGACGCGTACTTACGGCCCGGCAGGGTGCTGGGCTCCCAGGCATGATGCGGTGAGGACCGGTGGGCTTCGGGGAGAGAACGAGGAGAGATGCAAACTTGTTCCGGAAAAGGAATCAAAATGGCGTTTCTGGATGTGCAAAGTTCATCAACTCCGCAGTCACTTCCCCTCCTCCTCTTCTCCCATAGGGAGGGAGGTGGGCGAGGAGCTGGCGACCCCGTTGCCCTAGCCGTCTTCCCGGCCCCCGCCTCGGCCCCCCGCCCCGCTTCCTCACCCGCACACTCGGAGACTCGCTCTCCCCCTCTCACCCTGATAAGTAGACACATCACGTGTTGCTCCTGCGAGTCTCCTGGGGACGTGTTACAGAGCTGCCGCAGCAGCCGCGGCTGAACGAGCTGGGGGAGTCGGGAGGACCGCGGTACCCGGCTGTCCCTGTCGTCACCCCCGCCCCAGTTTTAGCTAGGCAACCGCAGTTGCCACAATCCCGGGATGAGTGGAGGTGGAGTTCCCACCTCACCCCCTACAGCAGCCCCAAGTTTGCCCCACGCCCTCCCTAGGCGCCCGGGGCCAGGGGCGGGCCCGGCAGCCGGAGGGGAAGGGTCTCGGCCGCTACAGCTGAGCGCAATTCCGACCCACCCAGCGCTCACTGGTGGCCACTAGCTCCAGACACCGTGCCCCCTCCCCTCCAGCCCCTCATGCCAGTGGCTCTCAGCCCGCGGCTTTCCATCACTTTACAACATGGTTTGTTTCACTATTTTAACAGAGGTAGAGATGCAGAGAGGAGCTTGGGGGGACGCCTAGGAGGCCCGAGAGAGGGTAGTGTGGTGACGGTGGACCCCAGATCCAGCGCTGCTCCCCCTGAATCTGAAAGCGATGTCCCAGCCGCACAGTTCCTTCTGTACGCGGTCCTCGCCCTGCATCCAGGTGGGGCGAGTTAGAGGATGGGGCCGGAGATTAAAGAGCAGGCGCTTCACCCCGCCCCCAACCTCTTGCAGTTTCTCTCCCAGGTTGGTCCTTCCTACCAGCGCAGCGACTTAGGAGAGTGCTTCTCTTCTCTAACAAACGCAAGGGCCCTAGACTTTTATCATTTTGCCTTCTCTTCCACTCTACACACGATGCTTCAGCGAAGGCTGCCTGCCCGCGAGGGGCCTAAGGATGGCGTCTACCGCCACCTTGTCCCCACCCCGCGACGGAATGGCTGGTGCTGTGTCATCCACGTCTCCCTTCAAGGCGTCAGGGAAGCCACATTGCAATATCTCTTTCTCTCAGAGGGCTCCTGTTTCAACTGTGAAAAGCATAGGTTCTCCTGCGAATTTCTCTCCATCCCCGGGGCTCCTGAAGCCACCACACTGCCTTGGCCCAAGTTATCACAGAGCCCAGGGAAACCAGGCCTCAGCTGTGCTTCCTCCATAAAGCAGCTGACATGTTTCCAACCTCCAACCAGTAAGCCAGTTTCTACTTAGGTTCCAAAAGGGACGTGTTCTCGGTTTTGGATATATCTTCAGAATAGTTACCTTCACACACACACACACACACACACACACACATACACACACACACACACACACACACACCAATTCTGAAGATAAAAGCACAGAAAAAAGGACTATAGAGTTATGCACTTGGGACTACTTGGTTGATGTTATACATGCAGAAAGCTTGCTACACGCTATTTGCTATGACCTTTGCCCTAGCTCCACCCCATGGGCTCCTCTTGGAATGCCTGAACACCCTACAGTTGTAAAGCTTATTATGGGCTTTAATTTGAAGTCTTCCTTCGAATGCACTCAAGTTTGGGGGGGGGGGTGGCGACTGACAACAGAAGTGTCTATCTGAGGATAGAACGAACAAATGAAGCCTGGCCAAGATAGAATTCTCTAGAACTAAAGAAAAACAGTTGGACCATTACCCCTGACTTAAGATAAGTAGGCTAAACCACAGGCTGGGAGGGAACTGTTTGACTTCCAGTCATCAAAAATAAGTTTTCAGAACCTGTTACATTTCCCAGGGTCTACTGTTTACTGAGCAAAACTCTATCTGGTGAAACTTTTAGCAGTGACATTTTTTTTTTCCTTTCTCCCCACAAAGTCCCCAGGCTGGCCTTGAACTTATTAGCTGAGGATGACCTTGAACTTATGACCCTAGTATCATTGTGCCCCATTTGTGACATGCTAGCATGGGCTTCCTGCTAGGCACTAAGAGCCTTAGCAACTCCACCTTTCTTTCTTTTTTCTTTCTTTCTTTCTTCTTTTTTTTTTTTCTTTTTGATTTTGTTTTTTTGAGACAGGGTCTCACTCTGTAGCTCTGGCTGTCCTAGAACTCACTATGTAGACCAGGCTGGCTCAGAACGCACAGAGATCTACCTGCTTCTGCCTCCCAAGTGTTGGGATTAAAGGTGTTTGCACCACTCACTGTCTATGCCTCCTGCCACATCCATCCTGTCTCCCAAGTGCTATCAAATATTGTTTTGAGGACTTGTCTGCTGAGAAGATGATGGACTAGTTTTAAAACAAAAGTTTACAAGGTCATCACAGAAATTCTTACTCTTGGGCTTCCAATTTATAAGCTGTCTGAACGAGGAGGGTCGGGATGGGCACTCCAAAAACCACTACCTGTTTACTTGTCTCTTGGTGTTTGTTTCATAGTATTTTTCTTGACACTGGCTCTTGTAGACCAGGCTAGCCTCTTACTCGCCATCCTTCTGTCTTTAGTTCCCAAGTGCTCAGATTATAAACTTGGGTTACCAAGCTGGACCACAAACAGCATCTATATCCAAGTTGGAGTTTTACTTGCAGTTTAGTTTGTTCTGTAAAATACTTTCAAATGTCCAAAGTTCCATGGATTTTCACGGTAAATCTCCATCATTTTTTTTTTTTTTTTCCGAGACAGGGTTTCTCTGTGTAGCCTTGGCTGTCCTGGAACTAACTCTGTAGACCAGGCTGGCCTAGAGCTCAGAAATCTGCCTGTCTCTGCCTCCCAAGTGCTGGGATTAAAGGCATGTGCCACCACTGCCCGGCAAATCACCACCATTTTTATACTGTAGATAATTCTGGCAACAAAAAAAGTCACCTTTAGGGTTTATTTTATTTTATTTTATTTTATTCTAATGGGGCTTACTAGCTCATGCCTGCAATCCCAGTGAGTTCCAGGACAGCCTGGGCTATTGTGTAAGAACCTATCTCAAACCACAATAAAACACAATAAGCTACTAAAAAAATTAGATTCTAATGATTGTTCATACCTAGCTAATTAATAAACTTGAAAGTCAACGATCCCATTCAAAGGTTTGTTCAAATGTTGATATCTTTTATACATCAAATATTTACAAAATACCTAATTTTAAAAAGGAAGAATGAGGTTATCAAACCATGGAGAGATGCTATTGCACAGCCACTAAAATGGCACTAGCCAAAAAGTCAGCCAATAAATAAATGTTGGCAAGGAAATTGAAGAATGGAAAAGGGTACAGCCATGTTGAAAACTATTGTGGCAGTTCTTCAATATGTAGTGACCATAGGACCCAGCAGTTTTACTAAGTCATATATTAAAAAAATGAAAATATATGTTCAGCCAGATTTGTACACAAATGTCCATTTTGACATTAGTCATCATGGTTTAAACGGTAAATAAGAATATGAAGGTTGTTGAGATGGATCCAAACCCCCACAGTGGAGGGAGAGAAAGCACTACACAAAATTATCCTCCAGCCTCTACCTGGGCACCAAAGTACATGCAGCCATGCCTGCACATATGTGAACACACACAACAACAACAAGTGGAACTTAGCCAGCCATGATGGAACACCCTTTTAATCCCAGTGCTCAAAAGCAGAGGCAGAATTATTACTACAAGTTCAAAGACAGCTAGAGCTATCGATATAGGCCTATCTCAAAACAAAAGCAAACAAGCAAACATAGGAGGACTGAGAGATGGCTTAGTGTTTAAGAGCATCAGCTGTTCTTCCAGAGAACCAGATTTCAGTTCCCAGTACCCACATCAGGTAGCTCACACACAACTGTTTATAACTCTAGCACCAGGCACCGGGAGCTCTGATGTCCTCTTGTGGCTTCTGAGGGTACCAGCACAAAACATACATATAGACACACATACCCATCAAAAACCAACAAAAAGAGCAACTGGTTGATATATATATATATATATATATATATATATATATACACACACAAGAAGAGATAAAAGCACTGTTGCAGCATACTATGGGCCTTGTCTGTTATCCTGAGTATCCTGATAGTAAAGGTTCTAGGATGAATGGATTAAAACATGGGACAGGAATTGAAGGTGATGGGGCACAGTTAAGTGAGATTACAACATAGAATTTTTCAGTATCAGTACCCAAGTTGAGGAGCAAAGGGAACTCTTAGAGAAAAAAAAAAAAAAAAACAAAACTGTCAGAAAAAGATCTGATAGAATTGGGGAAATGGAGAAAATGGAGATAGAGAAATCAGGACCAAGCATGTGCCTGAGGTAAATAAGAGAGGAAAAAATGAGGAGAGGTGGGAGCCTATTTGAGATAGAAGATAACAGAGTAGGCAGACAGTGAGACCTGAGGTGGAAATGAATGGGATATTTCCTTCCTTCTGAGTGGATAATGAAGGAAAGGATGTGGACACTGGGAAGGCTGCCTGGATGAGGTGTCAATGATCTCCAGACTCTCACAAGCTGTGTAGGTGTCTCCCAGGCAGAGAGGAGGAGCCGCGCACACCAGACAGAGAAGTCTGGGAGCAGCCAGCACAAGGGCATGGAGCCACAACACAAGGTCAGTCTCCTGAACTTCAAATACCTCCCTCAGTGACAGCAGCTTGGGAGGGGGAGGGGGAGGCTGAAAGAGATGGGGCAGGAGCAGCAGCCAGGGGGCCCTGCAAACCACTAAGCAAACTTGGACTTCATCCAAGAAAGAGCATACTGAGGAGGGCAGCCAGCTTCCCTCATGGTACTGTGGAGAATGGTCTGGAAGATGACAAGATGAGACAGGAACACTCATTAAGAGTTAGTCGAAGCCGGGCGTGGTGGCGCACGCCTTTAATCCCAGCACTCGGGAGGCAGAGGCAGGCGGATTTCTGAGTTCGAGGCCAGCCTGGTCTACAAAGTGAGCTCCAGGACAGCCAGGGCTACACAGAGAAACCCTGTCTCGAAAAACCAAAAAAAAAAAAAAAAAGAGTTAGTCGAAGAGTTCAACTCCGAGAGAGAAATACTCAGCCACTGTTGCTGAGGTAGAGGGGAGAAAACTGATCCAAGACATTAGGCCACTAGCTGGGCATGGTGACTGACTGGTACATTCTTGGAACCCTCTGAGGTCACAGCATGAGGGTTGTTGTGTACAAGAGAGGGATATATAGTGAGACCCTCTCTCAAGAAAGAAGAAAAAAATAGGCCATAGAATGAAGAGAACCCGGCCAGTTGAATATGGGAGAGAAGAAGGTGAAAGACATTGTAGAGCAGTGGCCAAGAAGTGTGATGTTAAAGAATGGAGGTCACTTCAGCCATGTTAAGGTCACCTGTGTCTAAACGGGGCAGAAACAATACAAAGACAGGAGGGGAGCAGGCAGAATCTGGTAGCTTTGGTCCCTTGATTGTGACTAATGGAGATTCGGAGTCAGCTCACTAGGGCCATGAATTTTGGGCAAGGTATGCATGGAAAAGGATGGGGAGCTGGGTTCAGCACACAGGTCTAGAGAGACAGTAGAAGGCCAACAGACTGAAGGGAGTAGGGGACGATATGCCTGAAATTAGGAGAAGGGAGTGGGGCCCACAAGAAGGCCCTCCCCCTTTCCTCTAACGGAAGCAGTGGTCAGCCCTAAACCAGAGAGCCATTGAGGCTAGTAACTGGAAAAGGGCAAGCGCTGAGAAACAAGACTGACTAGAGCATCATCTTAGCAAGGACTAGGGAGTACGGGGTTAAGGAAGAGAAGGAAGTGAAGGCCCGGGAGCTCTGCTGAGAAGGAAGAGAAAGGAAAAGGGCAACCCTTAAGACAGCAGCTACCTCTTACTGGACACTCAGTCTGTGCCAGACGCTGGTCCAAGGGTGAGCTTCTAGCTAAGATCTTGCTGCGCCCTGGTCAGGTAGGTACTAACTATCACTGTGCCTATTTTACAGTTAGGCAGTGGCATTGTTCCACTGCTCAATCGCATATAACTGATGGGAGAACTAAGATGATGCAGACCAGACATCAGACCCAAGGGACCCTACATTCATTACTATTGCTTTTGTTAGCCAACTGAGAGCTACATAGATTACTAATATATTTTTTAAAGCCATCTGATTGTTTTGTATAATCTCAATAAAATACTGTTGACTGGAGTTTTGCTTAAGGGTTGTTAACATGTGTGCAGTTGTTTAAACAAGAATTTTATTGGGGTTGGGGAAGGGGCAAGGCAGACAAGGTGCAGACCTTTTTAATTCCAGCACTTAAGGCAGAGGCAGGCAGATCTCTGTGAATTAGAGGGTAGCCTGGTCTATATAGTGAGTTTCAGGGCAGCCAGAGCTACACGATGAGACCCTCTTTTTAAAAAAGAATTTAATCGGAAAGATAAGCGACTGCACGTTTTGTAGTTTTGGGAATTTTTGTTTATAATTGTTCTTTCCTTATATAATCATAAGGTACAAAGCTTTTTCTGTTCTGTAACTGTCGTATTCTGTATGCTCACAGTGATGCTGAATGAAGTCTTAGTCGGGCGTACTGTGGACTTCAATACCCCTGCACAGAGACTAGCAGCAACCACTCGACACAACCCACATTCCTTTTATCTTTTGTTTTTATTTTGTTTTATTTTTGAGACAGGGTTTCTCTGCATAGCCCTGGCTGACCTGAAACTCATTCTGTAGACCAGGCTGGCTTCAAACTAGGAGATCCACCTGCCTCTGCCTCCCAAGTGCTGAGATTAAAGGTGTCTGCCAACACCAGCACAGAACCTACATTCCTAAACATCTACACCAAGCGTTTTTAACCAGGCAGTTCTCTTCTACAGGGATATTTACCAAAGTCTCCACATTCTGGCTTGTCACAAGTTGGAGGAAAGGTACTCCAGGCCCCTGATAAATACAGGTCAGGGACGCTGCATAATACATCACCCTGCACAGAACAAGCTCTGCAGGGAAGAATTCTGTGGCCCCAGGTGTTGATGGCGCCATGGTGGTGGAGTTCAGATCAGGGACACTCACAAAATTATCTCCAAGAGGATCAGTGTGAAAGAGCTATGGCGTGCATAAACCACTCGGACAACTGAGGTCAAAGAGGAAAGAAATTTAGACCCAGAGAGGAAGGAAATACAGATATCTGAAGCAGAAAGCAGCAGCTTTGGAAGGAAGGAGCAACAGAAAGGAAGGGAGGAAGGAAGAGAGGGAGGGAGGGAGGGAGGGAGAGGGGGGGAGAGAGAGAGGAGGCAGGGAGGGAGGGAGGGAGGGAGAGAGCAAATACCTGAGTCTCCACACAGTGGAGAGATCAGCCTTGGGATGATATGGCCCTGAGGCTAAGTAATGACTTTGTGCCTGGTGCCTACAGAAGTCAGAAGAGACCATCAGATCCACTGAACCTGCAGTTACAGATGTTTGGGAGCTACCATGTGGGTTCTGGGACTTAAATTTGGGTCCTCCACAAGAGCAACAACTTGGGGTCGGTGTAACCGCTGAGCTATCTCTGTAGCCCCACAATAACTCTTTCTCTAACAAAGGAAAGGAAGGAAGAATTGTAGGGACATAGAGAAAATACTGATGGGGGTGGGGCAGGGAAAGGGCAAGCAGTGTTAGTAACTGATGGCCCTGAATGTGTAAAACAGCAGTACAGACTAGACCAGCAAGAAAGAGGCGAGCTGACCATATCGGGTCATGGTCATAACTCTTCTTGAGTGTCCCTCCTGTGCCTTCATGCCCCAAGGGGACAGAGCAACAAGAGGGCCTCTCTCTCTGCTCTAAAACAGGTCAGCCAAGGGAGTAGAAGCAGAGGAAGCAGAGCTGGGACTGTAAATGAGCAAAGCAGACCAAGTGTGATTGATCAAGTCTAAAGACCTCTGTACCTCTACACGGGATGAAATGCTGGTGTGGGCGTGGCCAGACCAACTGGGAAAGGTGGCTAGCAGGGTAGGGGTGAGACTGAGGTGGTGAGAGCTGGGTGACTCAGGAGAGCAGGCAGGATGGGGTCAGGCCGGGAGCTGATGGTGGGAGAAAGGCATGGGGCTCCCTGGGGAGGAGAATTCAAGGATACTGGTGAGATGGAGAAGTCTGGGTTGAGGAACTGGAGCAGATATGAAGCAACATCAGAGAGATGGGGACCAGAGATAACTCAGAGGTTAAGAGAGCACTGTGCTAGCAGGGCGTTGGTGGCGCACGCCTTTAGTCCCAGCACTCGGGAGGCAGAGGCAGGCGGATTTCTGAGTTTGAGGCCAGTGTGGTCTACAGAGTGAATTGAGAAACCCTGTCTCGAAAAACCAAAAAAAAAAAAAAAAAAAAAAACTCACGACAATCTGTAACTTCTAAGGGACTTGATGGCCAGTTCTGACCTCTGATAGTACCAGGCACAAATGTGTACATACATACATGTAGGCAAAATATCCCTACACATAAAATAAAACAAAACAAAATAAAATTTAGATAAAAGAATCAAATGTAGGTCAATCGTGGGGATGGAACTACCACAGAAAGTGTGGAAGGGGTGGGGTTGAGAGGAACCATGCAAAATAGTTGCTTAGGCTGTTATGGGACAATGTGTTTTAGCACTCAGAGATGAGAAGAGAAATATATAAATCTCATAGGAAGTATGGTGGCCTCAACTGTGTCTCTCCCAAAATACACTTGTAAGCCTTAAATCCAAAGGCCTCAGAATGTCACTGCATCAGATCTTTTAAGAGATTAGTGGTGGGTCCTGATCCAATCTGTCTGATGTCATTTTGCGAGGGGGGGGGCAGATATTAATGATACAGGAAGAAGATAGCAGACTCCTTCAAGCCATGGAGAAAGGACACTATGATCTAGTCATTTGTCCCCTCCCAAATTTATGCTAAATCTTAACCTCCAAAGTCAAATATTGGTAGATTTTGGAAATGGGGTCCTTGGGGATATACAGGACTAAAAGAAGTCATGAAGACCGGGATGGAATTAGTGGGTATTTGTTTGTTTTGTTTTGTTTTGTTTTTCTGCAATTGAGTCTCAGCTATGCAGCCCAGGCTGGCCTCTGACTTGCAATGCTCCTGCCTCAGATTCTTTTGTGTTGGAATAACAGAGGAGCACCCTATGCCTGGCTGGATTATGCCTTTCCTTAAGATTTTTTAAAAAGTGGGAGGAGAGGGAAAAGGGGCCATGGGATGTAGCTCCATTGGTAGAATGCTTGCTTAGGATGCAGGAAGCTTGGGGTCGGTGTAATCTGTAATCCCTGCACTCAGGATTTGGAAGCAGGAGAGTCAGAAGTTCCAGGTCTGTCCTGTCTATCCGTGAGTTTGAGGGAGGGAGTCAGCCAGTCTGTTGCCTCTGTCCTTTGGGAGACTGCCTACGCAATCTGCTCAGTGTGTTATGATGCTGCAAGAGGGGCCTCACCAAATGCCGAGCAAATGCCTGTACTATGTTCTTGGATTTCTAGAACCATGAGCTAGATAATTCTTTATAAATTTCCCAATTTGAGACCCAGGGAAGGTGGCACAAGTGTAATCCCAACATTTTGGAGATGGAGGCAGGAGGGTAAGAAACCAATGTTATTCTCAGCTCTATGCTGGGTTCAAAGCTAGCCTGGGTTACAATAAACTCTATCTCAAAGGAGGAGGAAGAGGAAAATGAAGATGAAGGAGGAAGAGGAAGAGGAGGAGAAGGAGGAGGAAGAGAGGCAATAATGACCTCGGTTATGGTACCCAGCTACAGAAACAGAAAGCAAAGACAGAGACCGTGTGAAACACCATCAACCCTGCCAATATCCTGATCTCAGACTTGTAGCCTGAAGAAATGTGAGGACATAAAGCTGTGTTAGCAGCAGTGGGAAGGGCAGGGAAGAGGAGACTCAAAGAGACTGGTGAGTCTCTATGTGCAAGGGACAGAAGGGAAACACGCACACCCTGTGACCTGGGAGAGCCGGTCATGAGGGAAGGTTTTGGAGGAAATACTATCTCTAAAGACAAGCCAAATTTCTTTTAACAGGGTAACGAAGAGAGGGGAAGGCTAGGAACTGATTTCTGAGTGAAGGGTTCCATGGCATTGGTGGATGAAGCCTTTCCTGGAAGCAGGGATTTGTGTACGCTAAGCAGATATACGTGGCAAAGTGTACAGAGCTGGGACCAACCTGGAGGAGGGTGGTAATGAGTCAGAAAGGGGTAAAGGCACCGAGGAAGTGGTCGGAAGAATAGTTTGCCTAGGAATAACAAGGGTAGCAGAAGACAGGACAAGCGGAGCGATGTCATTTGTAGTTTCACATTTTCCCCGAGCAATGCTGCTACCTTAATGGGTTTCCCACAAGTAGCAGAAAGTAGCTGGCAGAGGTGAAGCACACCTTCAACCTCAGCACTCAGCAGGTAGAGAGGCAAGTGGATCTCTGAGTCTCACACCAGCCAGAGCTACACAGTGAGACTGTGTCTCAAAAGAGGAAGAGGAGGAGGAGGAGGAGGATAAAAGAAGACAGAAGGAGTTGGATACCAAAGCACCTGAATCCAACTTTGGTTATCCACAGTCCACTGTCCCTCTAGCTACCAAGATGACTAGACCAGTGCATTGTTTCTAGTGGCTAAAGGGTTATTACCATTTGAAGTCACTTTCCCCCAACGCCCTGTCCCTGAAATGCGTGCGCTGTGTACTGCTTTGGCTTTGCTTCATTTTCAAAACCACCCGAACACTAATATATGAACAGAATGATAAGATCATAAATTTCTCTACTAACAGCTATCACTCAGTAGCTTTTGTTATTTGGTATCAAGGGTTAAACCCAAGCCTTGTGCATACTAGGCACACGGCACACGTGTGGCCTGGGCTCCCAGGCCCATGCCAACGGTTTATAAGCATTTTAGCACAGGCTGCAGATGGTCGCATCCCAAAGAGACTGTGCATCTTTAGACATCCAATAGCTGCTTGCCAGCACTCCCTAAGACTCCACTGCTGCTGTCTTCGTCGTTGGTTCTAGCTGGAGTGTGTTTGTCTGCTCTTTGTTGTCTTTCCTTCCCAGTATCTGGCTGACCCTTGTCACTTCTTTCTGAACTCTGTGTGCCTGCCAACAGCAACCTGCTCTTCCCCTTGAATTGATCTGCTCTAATCTGCAGCGGTTAGGAAACTGGATAACCAGGGTTGTTAGAAATGTGTCAAAAGTAAGCTGGAGGATGGACTCCCTTGGCTGTCCAGCTGTCCCGAGCCAAGCTGCTCACTGCGTGCCTGTGATCTTTCTGTGGGGATAGGGATGGAACCCAGTGCCTCACAGGAGCTAGGCAAGGGTTCTACCACTGAGTTAGTTAGTTAGTTATACTTCCCACCAACCTGTTGGGCTTTACACGGATGCATGGTTCATATGCGTCTACATGACAGATGTTGCTTCAAAGATATATAAACATTCAGAACTTTATGAAGGGTTACGTGGCTCTTCTGAGCCCATCCTCCCTCCATAATGCGGAGTTCACCGCTTCCTAGAAGTTTTTAAGCCCTGCCCTCCTTATCAGAGGGAAAGCTTTCTTGGCCCAGAAGACTTGCCCTTAAAATTCCATGTTTCTCTCTAGGGCAAAGCTCTTCATTCACTAGGCAAGGTACAGATTCAACCAACCAACCAACCAACCAACCAACAAAAAACTGCCCCCCCCCACACACACATACAACACATACTTTCTCAGTAAATCGTGCACACATTTTTTTCTTTTTCTTTTTCCCTAGTGCAATGGGTTGACCATGGGCCTTGCATTTGCCAAGCAAGGACTTTACCACAGAGCTACATCCCCTGTCATGAGTATGTGTCTTTACAAGTCTAACTGAATGATGGTCAGAGCCAAAACAAAACTTCTTTAGCTTCAGCTTCAAATGATGCTGGTAAGCGGCAGGCCACTTTACTACTACAGACGGATAGCCCTCGACTATTGTGATGGCTCTGACCACACTGCCTGGCCATCACTCATCCCACTCACAGACTGGATTCTTGTGTTCATCCATCAAAGGATCAGGTTTTCAGTTGTAAAAAGTGATGAAGAAGTTAGAATAAATCACCCTATAAGATGGCTGTGAAAAACCCTGCCCATTCATCTGAAAAGACTGAAAAGAGCCACATATGAGTCTCCCTGGGTCAAAGACTCTTTCCCCTCTTAGGAAACAAACAGAGACATGTTCTAGAGCTTGGGTGTCATTTCACACTGGAACACATGGAATCCTAATGAGTCTGATTTGGATAAGTGCTGTTGTGGCCTTAGTTCTCCATGACTTTATTCTGTGCCCACTTTGGGACAGTGCTGTCATTTTGGTTTGTTTGTTTGTTTGTTTGGGAAAAAGTTTTCCCTGTAGCCCAGGCTATCCTGGAACCTGTCTGGGCTTCTTAAGGACTGTGGTTACAGGCATGAGTCACCACGCCCACTTTATAAAACTGCAGGAGATTGACCCTAGGGCTCTGTATGTGTTTGGCAAGCACTCTACCAACTAAGTGAAGCATCTCATCCCAGCGAGGTATTTTAAAGTATGGAGGACAGATAAAGTCTTTGCAAACCCGAAGAAACTTGACATGCGTTTTTTTCGTCCGTTGACTAAGTGTCCAATGGATATGTTGTGGCGCCATGCTCTCTGAGACAGAAAGCTAAGTGGGGGTAATTCAGTGGCTCCTGAGAGCTTAACATGGAGTATGTTTAAGACAACAAATGCCATTTTAAAAGACTAAAACATAAACAAACAAACAAACAAAATAAAAACCAAACAATAAGAACCAAAATAAATAAATAAAACAACTGCCCGGCGTGGTGGCGCACGCCTTTAATCCCAGCACTTTAATCCTAGCACTCAGGAGGCAGAGGACTTCTGAGTTCAATGCCAGCCTGGTCTACAAAGTGAGTGCCAGGACAGCCAGGGCTACACAGAGAAACCCTGTCTCGAAAAACCAAAAAATAAAATAAAATAAAATAAAAAATAAAATAAACCAACCAACAAACAAAAGCCTTTAAAGACCATATTTCCTCAGCAAGACCTCTTAAAATAAAGTCAGTAGACTGGGACAGAAATCAGTAGCAGAGCATCTGTCTAGTATGTGAGGCCCTAGGTTCTATCCTCAGCACGAAAATAAAACAAACCAAGAAAACTACTGCAATGGGGAGATACAGCTCAGCGCTAGACTTGCCCAGCATGTGAGAAGTCTTCGATCGGAACCTTCGTTTAGCAAAGCAATAAAGAAGTACAGTAAGCCGGGCGTGGTGGCGCACGCCTTTAATCCCAGCACTCGGGAGGCAGAGCCAGGCGGATTTCTGAGTTCGAGGCCAGCCTGGTCTACAAAGTGAATGCCAGGACAGCCAGGGCTACACAGAGAAACCCTGTCTTGAAAAACCAAAAAAAAAAAAAGAAGTACAGTAAAAGTTTTTCCTCTCCCCAGAACTGGAGCCTGAACCAGAGCCTCATGCATACTAGAGAAATGTTTTGCCATCCACTTAAATCCACTCAGTTACCCAAGCTGGCCTTGAACTCAGCAGTCTAAGCAGACCCTGCACTTGTCATCTTCCTGCCTGGGTCTCTAAAGCATCTGTACTATAAGCCCAATGTCACCAAGTCCAGGAAAACATTTAAAATCTTCAGAGAAGGCCAGTCTATGACTGTTAAGGATGGATCCCCTGCTCAAATTCTCAAGTACTAACCCCCAATATCAAATATGACATATTTGGAGACACGCCCTTTGAAGAGGTTCTTAAGGAAAACTGAGGACACATCAGTGGGCCCTAATTTAATGCACTGAGTATCTTTGTAGAAAGGAATGAGGGCTGGGGATAGGGACCATTGTAGAGTCCTAGCTTAGCATGTGCAAGGTCCTGGGTACCATCCCAGCTCTTGAAAAGACTAAGGAAGAGATTAAGATAGGAAAAGCACAGAAGAAGAAAATGTAACGACACAGGGAGAAGCCCATCTAGAAACCGAGCAGAAAATAACTGTTTTAATATATACATGTACATGTAAATATATACAGATAAAGATGTGTTTTAGATTTACTTTTATAGGTAATTTTATTTATTTATTTCATGTGGGTGTTTTGTCTACATGTATGTCTGAGTAGCTTGGGTTTGTCTGATGTCTGAAGAGGTCAGAAGACGTCATTAGAGCCCCTGGAACTGGAATTCTAGATGGTTGTGAGCCACCGTGGAGATGCTGGGAATCGAACCTGATCCTCTGCAAGGGTAACAAGTGTTCCTAGCTCATGAGTCGTCTCTTCATTCCCTTAACCTTCTAGCACCCGGGGTACTATGCAGAGATTACATTTCTATTATTTAAGCAAACCAGGCCATGGTACTTGGACATTTCAGCCCTAACTTATGAACATACCTAACAATGCTTCATGGTGTGGGAGATATTCTGCAATCTAGAACCGTTTTTTATCAGAATCCTAAGTAAGATTCTTAAGATCTGCCGGGCGTGGTGGCGCACGCCTTTAATCCCAGCACTCGGGAGGCAGAGGCAGGCAGATTTCTGAGTTCGAGGCCAGCTTGGTCTACAAAGTGAGTTCCAGGATAGCCAGGGCTATACAGAGAAACCCTGTCTCGAAAAACCAAAAAAAAAAAAAAAAAAAAGATTCTTAAGATCTTACTTAGAGCTCTGAACAAAACACTCTGCTTCCACTGACATGATCCTGGAGAAGATACTCATTGCCCTTTCAAAGTTCAGAGTCTGGACTGTTGAGATGGCTCAGGGTCTGAGTTTGATTCCTAAGACCCACCATATTATCCTGAACACAACTAATCTCATCACACACACACACACACACACACAGCTCTGACCTCAGTATGCATGCCTGCCATGGCAAACACACACACACACACACACACACACACACCTCTGACCTCAGTATGCATGCCTGCCATGGCAAACACACACACACACACACACACACACACACAATCTATATTGTTATATTATATATTGTTATCTATTTTGTTATATATAATGTAAATATATATATATAAGATGGGGTCTCATGTATTTTAGGCTGTCACTATGTAGCCCAAAGATCACCTTGATCTTAAACTTTTGACCCTGATGTTTCTACCTCCAGAACAATGGAAATACATACACTTAGTTTATGTTGTTGTTGATGATGATAGTGCGCGCGTGTGCGTGCATGTGCGTGTGTGTGTGTGTAAATGTATTTGTACCTCATGTATGCGTTGTCTACAGAGAAGCCCAAAGTGGTGTGGTGTCAGGTGCCTTAAAACTGTAATGAGAGGGAGTTGTTAGCTACCTAATGTGGGTGATAGAAACTGAACTCTGGTTCACTGACAGAGCAGCAAGTGTTCTTAACCTCTGAGCCTTCTCTCCAGTCCCTTCATGAGATGTTTTTAAGTAACAAATAAACAAACAAACGAACAAACAAAACCCTGGCTGTAAATACATAATCATTCTGTTTACATAATAAGCAGAAAAACTATATTCATATATAAATGTGAAACCCAGATGTGGTGGCACATGCCTTTGACGGCAGCACTCAGAGGTAGGTGGATCTCTGTGAGTTCGGGTCCAACCTGGTCTACCTATAGAGTTCCAGGACAGCTAGAGCTCCATAGTGAGATCCTGTCTCAATTCTTCCCAGAAAAGAAAGGGAAAAGACAAAGGCTGTAAAGACCAATTTTTAAAAAATAGTTCTTATTTCTGAGTAATGGAATTATAAGTGGTTACTTTTAAAAAAATTTGGTTGTCTCTATTTTATAGTTTTTCTACAATAAACACGCAATAACTTTGTTACAAAAAGAAAATTTATTAAACCCATTACATCAGGTAATTACCTCTCTCCCCTCCTTTTTCTGTACCAAGGATAGAACCCAGGGCCCCATGCACGCTAGACAAGTACTCTACCAACGAGCTACATTTCTGGTCCCGGAAGTAACTAACTTTAATTTAAAATTTCAATTCTATTTTATTTACACATGAACTCACCTCTCTCTATATGTGAGGTCAGAGGACAACTGTGATGGCTAAAGTTGTGTTTTAAGTTTCAGTTACTGGGCTTAAAAGATCTATAGCTTTATAGATGCCTCTAAACCTGTGAGCCCCACTTGCCCAAGGACAGATTGCTGAGGCTGTGGTTCATGTACGATAACAAGCCACTTGTTTTCACTTCAGTAAACAAAGTTGGTTTACTGCACAGGATGATCACATGTAGGTGGGAGATACCAAGGCAGGAAGTTCATTAGAAGGCAAGCTTGCCTCTGAATGGACAAAGGTGGGGTACTATATAGCCTTGTACATTCTTCCTTTATAAGCACTGACTAAAGTAATTTGCTGCCATACTTTGGGAATCCTAGGTTTGAGCCTGTCCAGTGTCCACGGTCCTGGCCAGTATTTAATTAAACTTGCTTCAGATTTGGCTCAGAATAGTGTGGTAGTGGTCTGATTCTCTCTCTCCCTGTGGGATAAGACAGTTTGTAGAAGTTGTCTCTCTCCTTCCATCCATCCTGTGGGTCCCAGAGATAAAACTCAGGATTCTGGGCTTGGCTATAAGTGCCTTTACCCACAGAGCCACCTCACCAGCCCAAGTAGCTATCTTCATCTGATTTATTTAATTAATTGAGACAAGGACCTTTTTAAATAGTCTTGGCTGTCCGGGAATTCATTATGTAGACCAGGATGCCCTCTGAGTCAGAGAGATCCGACTTCCCTAGTACTGGCATAAAAGGCTTATGCCATCACGCCTTACTCAAGAAACAATCTTTAAAGATCTTTAAAGTCAAGGATCTGATGCAATTATTTAGAGAATGTAACAGATAAGACTGGTAGCATAAACTGTAAAGCACGTGGTCGTCTTCACTATGAACCCCTTCCATAATTTAGGATTTCTAAACTAGGTGGGTGTGGTGCACGCCTTTAATCCCAGCATGCATGAGGCAGAGGCAGGTTGATCTCTGTGCATTGGAGACCAATGTAGTTAATCTACAGAGTGAGTTCCAAGACATCCAGAGCTGCACAGAGAAACCTTATCTCAGGAAATTAAGACAAACCAATAAACAGATAAAACCAAAACCAAATAATATAGTTTCTATCAGTTCATCACAGATGGTACTTTCTGCCTACACTGAAATTCAAATTTTAGATCCAGCTAAAGGTCTTCCTTCTTTAATTTCTTTTTTTTTTTTTAAAGATTTATTTGTTTTATGTATGTGAGTACACTGTAGCTGTCTTCAGACACATCAGAAGAAGGCATTAGATCCTATTACAGATGGTTGTGAGTCACCATGTGGTTGCTGGGAATTGAACTCAGGACCACTGCAAGAGCAGTCAGTGCTCTTAACTGCTGAGCCATCCCTCCAGCTCCCTTCTTCAATTTCTTAGGCATTGCATTTTATCAGACAAAATGAAGACTAGAAAGGGAGACTGCAGTGGAGAGAGCATGGATGGAGCAGCCCTGGCTCAGATACTGACAGGCTATGTTGTGGATACAGGTATCTACCTCTAGCGAAGTCAGTTCTTTCCCCCTGAAGAGTTGGAGGCACTGCTCACAGCCTTGCTATAAAGATTACAGAAGATGATGTGCAGAAAGCATTTGAGTAAGGCTCCTGGCCTATGGCAGGTGCTTAGTAAACTGTAGCTCTTGTATATTTTTTAGTTAGATTTTGTTGGTGGTGTCCTTTCATTTTCTGAGACATTCTCATGTAGTCCAGACTGGGTTCAATGTCACTATGTATTTAAGGATAGTTTTAAAGTTCTTATCCTCCTATGTTCCAAGTGCTAGGATTTTTAAATTCCTACTACCCTGCCCAGTTTTAGGTGGCGCTGGGATTAAGCCTAGGGCTCTGTGCATACTAAGATAGCACTCTACCTAAGAAGTCATATTTGCAGCCCTTAAAATTATTCTCTTAATAGCTACATTTTGCAATCATACATACTTAACTCGATACAATCAAATTCCCTTGTCAATCTTTTCTTAAAAAACAGAATACTGTTGCATGCACATCACCATTTCTAAACTGCCGCCTATTAAGCATCCCTTAGGAGTAAACGTAGGTCGCTGGCTTTATATGTGGGTGCATATCTGTTTATAAGGTTCTTATAAAATAAGGTTCTCAGGTCAGGTCAGGCCAGGCATCTCTTCAGTCCTAGAGTTACAGAGGCAGAAGCAAGTGGATTTCTTGGGTTTGAAGCCAGCCTGGTCTACAGAATAAGACCCTGTCTTAAAATAAACAAACAAATAAGTAAATTTCTCATAATCTGTAGTGATATTATTAAAGGTATATATACTAATATCAGCTAAGATGACAAAACCGTTATCACCAAAAGGAGTTATAACATTTTTGTAAATGTAATTTTTAAATCTGTCTTATTTTTAAAAGTGTGTGTGTGTGTGTGTGTGTGTGTGTGTGAGAGAGAGAGAGAGAGAGAGAGAGAGAGAGAGAGAGAGAGAACACCCTTGTGAGTACAGGCCCATGAAGGCCCGAAGAGTGAGTTCTAGGCACTTTCAAGCCGTCTAAAGTAGGTGCTAACAACTCAAGCTGGGTCATCTGGAACGGTAGCATTTGCTCTTCGCCACTGAGCCATTTCTTTAGCCCCAAGTCATAAAATTTTTGGAGCCATTGAAATGATTTTATATATAAGCATATAAAATTGAAGATCCTATGATTGGTTGATTCGGTTTCATTATTTCGGGAGAATTTGGAGTAAGTTTTTTTTTTGGTTTTGGTTTTGGTTTTGGTTTTTTGAGACAGGGTTTCTCTGTGTAGCCCTGGCTGTCCTGGCACTCACTTTGTAGACCAGGCTGGCCTTGAACTCAGAAATCCACCTGCCTCTGCCTCCTGAGTGCTGGGATTAAAGGCGTGCGCCACCACGCCCGGCTTTTGGAGTAAATTTTGATTTAATTTTTTTCTAAACTTTGTATGATGATGATGGTGGTGGTGGTGGTGGTAGTGGTGGTGTGTGTGTGTGTGTGTGTGTGTGTGTGTGTATGATATGTGCATGTGAATGCTTCCACATACGTGCCACAGCATTCATGAGGAGAACAGAGGACAATTTTCAGTTGTTGGTTCTCTCCATTCTGGGAACTGAACTCCGGCTGTCAGGCTTGTACGGCACCATTACCCACTGAGCCATCATGTTGATTTCCACCCCACCCCCCGACACACACACACCCACAATTATTTTAAAAGAGAGCTTTAGGCTGCTGAATGGTGAAGGCTGAACTGGGATCCAAGTTCTCTGACCTGAAGCCTAAATTCTGTCCTGCAGAAGACAAAACATTTTAATTCTTTGGACAAATTTTTAGTGTTTTGATGGTTGAATTTGTTGTTGGTGTTTTGGGGGAGAAAGTTCTGTCTTCTGTGAGAGCAGTTCTTACTCTTAACCTCTTAGCCTTTTTTTCCAGAAATTTAGCTCCACTTTCAAAGGGACATACTAAGCAGTTAAGAAGGGATGGACTCAGGGCATAGCTAGCAGAACAGAGTCTGAAAGCGACTTGATCTGAATTCCACTCTTTCTTTGTTTTTGTTTGTTTGTTTGTTTGTTTTGATTCAGGGTCACAAAGTAGCTCTGGGCATCAGTGAGTTCCTCCTGTCTCTGCTTCTGCTGGGATTAGAGGAATAGAACAAGACACCAGTCATTAATTCCAAGGTCTCACTCCAGAGTGGTGGTGGGCCTGCCCTTCTCAATGTAGACCAGGCTGACCTTGAACTCACAGAGATCCACCTACCCCTGCCCCCAAGCTTTTCTCTTAATTGTGATGCTCTTAATCAATGAAATGGATACTTCAGACTTCAAAGTCCACAAAGGACAAAAAGAAACAATTAAAAGACATGAATAGTTAGTGAACAATCTATGCTATTCTGAATCAACAGTAATAAAACACACAGTAAGATTTCTTTCCCCATCAAACAAGTAAAACCTACTTGAAAAATTAAACTTCTAGTTTTAGTAAAACTCAGAAAAGAGGATATACATATACACTGTTGTGGAAATTATCTATTTTCAATTACTGTGAGTAGAAGCTTGGAAATTTAAAGATTATATCTCTTAAATTTTTTCTAAACTATACTTACACATTTATATAGTGTGCATATGTATTTCTGAGCATAAGAATTTGTCATGTTTGTATATATTGAGATCAGAGGATAACCTGTGGAAGCTGATTTAATTTCTCTCTCTCTTCAGGACCCATAGAGAGGCTGACACAGGACTGCCACAAGTTCAAGACCAACCTGAGCAACAAAAATGAGTTCCAGGCTAGCCTAGACCACTAAGTAAGACCCTGCCTCGAGGAAAATAAACAACAAAAGTAAATAACAAAAAAAAAAAAAAATCAAAATAAGAAAAAATTTCATCCACATCAAGAAAACAATTGTCATTAAAAAAAAAAGCAATCTTAAATCAGAATAACACCATCTAGTTTAAGAATATAGAATGTATGCCCTGTGAGATGGCTCTGTAGATAAGGGTGATTTCTACCAAACCTGACAAACCCAAGTTTGACCCATAAAATCCACATGATAGAAAGTGAGAACTGAGGCCAGCAAGAGGCCCTCCAACCTCTACACAACACCATTCCATGGTGTGGGTGTGTGTGTGCCCGCACGCACACATACACACAAAGTAGAGTATTGAGAAAAGAACATGGGCCGGGCGTGGTGGCGCACGCCTTTAATCCCAGCACTCGGGAGGCAGAGGCAGGCGGATTTCTGAGTTCGAGGCCAGCCTGGTCTACAAAGTGAGTTCCAGGACAGCCAAGGCTACACAGAGAAACCCTGCCTCGAAAAACCAAAAAAAATAAAAAAAAAAAAAAA
The DNA here is from genome assembly GCF_978045245.1 of Mus caroli. Taxonomy (NCBI): domain Eukaryota; kingdom Metazoa; phylum Chordata; class Mammalia; order Rodentia; family Muridae; genus Mus; species Mus caroli. The sequence continues at coordinate 83,403,412 of NW_028227270.1, forward strand.
AAAAAAAAAAAAAGAGAAAAGAACATGGAATTTAACTCCCCCTGATTTGTGGTTAAATGTTCCAAGCTTCAATATATAATTGGAATCAAAGATAAAAATGTGTTGTGGAACTTGAATCAGATGTAAACTAAGGTACAGATTTTTTTTTTTTTTTTTTGGGTTTTTTGAGACAGGGTTTCTCTGTATAACCCTGGCTGTCCTGGAACTCACTCTGTAGACCAGGCTGTCCTTGAACTCAGAAATCCGCCTGCCTCTGCCTCCCGAGTGCTGGGATTAAAGGCTTGCGCCACCACGCCCGGCTTAAGGTACAGATTTCTATCACATAAAGAAGCCAGCCACAGGGCCAAAGGAAGGAAAATGTTTCTTCTAAGGGAGTTGACAGCATTCCTGTATTCAAATTTGTAGGAAGGCTCATAAATACTCCACACAGAGATCCATTTGTGGAAGAAATAATAACCTCTGTTTCAAGATAGGATGGGTCCCGGGATGGCACGCCATGCCTTTAATCCTAGCACTTGGGAGGCAGAGGCAGGCTGATCTTTGTGAGTTCAAAACCATGCAGGGCTACATAGTGAGTTCCAATGCAGACAGGACCACATAAAGAGACTCTAGAAAAAAAGAAAGGAAAAAAGGGAAAGAAGGAAGGAAGGAAAAGGGAGGAAGGAAGAAAAAGAAAGGATGGAAGGAAGGGAAAAGACAAGATGAATTTTTTATTTTTATCCTTTCTTTTGGATAGCATTAACATTGTAACTTGTCAATAATGTTTTCTAGCTTGGGTATATCTCCCCAAATAACTGATTTCAATTTTTAAAACATAAGAACTGAAATACTTATTTATCTAACATACAGAATCCACAGTACAACCAATGCTATTTATACTTTACAGTGAACAGTTATTGCATTTCTTTTCAAAATAGAATACCACACAAGACCAAGTTAACACAACTCCATAGCATCGCACTGCTGGTTTTTCTGGTTAATTCAAGAAGACATGAATCAGAATTAAGAGATAGAAATATTGAGAAGGAAAAGTTAGTGTTACCATTAATTCTTTGTCATATCATTGTGTGACTACAAAACAAAACAAAATTAATGGAAATATATTAAAGAGAACTCTAACAGTAATAGCCACAATTTATTGGAGGCTAGCATACCAAGCAATGGACTCATGTCTACTTCAGGTCATACATGTAGTGAATAGCAGACCTGAGATTTAAACCCAGCTCTCATTGGACCTGGGAGTACACACCTGTAATGTAAGTACTTGGAAAAATACTTTTATCACAAGTCCAAATTAGTCTAGGCTACAGAGCAAAACAAGATCATTATCAACACACACACACACACACACACATACACAGTCTTCTTGCCTGCAAAAATCATCTTCCTTTCAATATAGCATTGCTTTGCTTTAGAAAGTGGACAATTAGCCATCTGTAATTCCAGGACTTGGGAGACAGAAGTAGGAGGATCTCTGTGGGTCTGAGGCCAGCCTGGTCTAAATATTGAATTACAGGACAGCCAGCCTATGCAGAGAGACTCTATGGCAACAAGCATACAGATGGAAAAACAAAAGGAAGATAGACAGACAGACAGACAGACAGACAGAAAGAAAGGAGAGGACAATTATAACATTTTCTTATACACACACCACATAGTGTTTTCATCTTGAAAACACTGACTGTCAAAAATATACAATTTTGGGCTGGAGAGATGGCTCAGTGGTTAAGAGCACTGACTGTTGCTCTTCCAAAGGTCCTGAGTTCAATTCCCAGCAACCACATGGTGGCTCACAAGCATCTGTAATGGGATCTGATGCCCTCTTCTGGTGTGTCTGAAGACAGCTACAGTGTACTCATATGCATTAAATAAATAAATAAATAATTTAAAAAATACACAATTATTTAAAGCCCATGCACAAAGCAACAAAGTTATAACATCATTTGTGTGTAACCAGGAAAATAAAAAGGAAACATAAATGCATTAAATGCATGTGTCCAGAGAGTTAACAGGAGATTGAGAGGGGAAAATTAAAATTGCATTTTTTTTTTTTTTTTTTTTTTTTTTTTTAGGTTTTTCGAGACAGGGTTTCTCTGTATAGCCCTGGCTGTCCTGGCACTCACTTTGTAGACCAGGCTGGCCTCGAACTCAGAAATCCGCCTGCCTCTGCCTCCCGAGTGCTGGGATTAAAGGCGTGCGCCACCACGCCCGGCCAAAATTGCATTTTTAAAATATTCATTCAGACCTGCCAGAATTGCAGAGTAAGACCCTATTTTTTTATTTTTTATTTTTTTATTTTTGTACATTGTAGGGCTGGAGAGATGGCTCAGTGGTTAAGAGCACTGACTGCTCTTCCAGAGGTCCTGAGTTCAATTCTTAGCAACCACATGGTGGCTCACAACCATCTATAATGGGATTCAATGCCCTCTCCTGGTGTGTCTGAAGACAGCTACAGTGTACTCATATAAATAAAATAAGTCTTTAAAAAAAAAAAAGTATATCATAGGGCTGGAGAGATGCTTTAGCAGGTCAAAGAACTTCCAGCCGTGTATGACGACCTTCATTTGGTCTCTAAGACTCACATGGTCAGAGAAAAGTAACTGCCAAATGTTCGCCTCTGGTCTCTATATGCATGTACCTACATCCACACCTATATATAAAATTTAAAAAAAAAGAATTTATTTTTTTAAAATGTGCATCCTAAATTGATAGCAATGAAGGCAATTCCAACCAAAACTTCAAAAGTATATAGACAACATTTCTATAAAATATAGAGAGGTAAAAAACAATTCTTGGGTGCATCTGAAACAAATAAATGAGGATATAGCAAATAATATTTTGGTGAGGGGCTAGGCATGGTGAGGGGCATGGTAGTATACTCCTTGGAAGACTGAGGCAAGAAAGCTGGGATTCTGAGGCCAGCTGGGTGGAGCTAGTGAGATAGCTCAGTGGGTAAATGCGCTTACCGTCAAATCTGAGGACATGAGTTTGTCAGATCCCATAGGCTAAAGAGATGCTGTTAAAAACAATAACAACAGAACAACAAAAGTAAATAAAAGCAACTTTACTAAAGAACTATAGACAGAAGAGATACTAGGTAGTAAGACATTATGAAGCCCGCTGGCAAGATTGCTCAGCAGGTCAAGGTTTTTGCTGCCAAGCTTGACACCTTGAGTTTGATCTCAGGAACATGATCTATATGAGTCACACTAAAAGTTGAGAACTGATTCCTGAAAGTTGTCCTTTTGACCCCCCCCATCACCACCACCCCAACATACACTACAATAAACAAATGCATCAAAATTTTAGTAAAAATGACTACAAATCTATAATTAAAACAATAAGAACTAGGCAAGAAAAAAACAAATGATACTGGAGTTGACACCTTTCGGATGCCCTACTGTCTAAACAATCAGGAGGTAGTGTGTCGAGGGCGTGGAAAAACTGCTCGTCTGTGCCGGTCAGAACGGAAAAAGGTTGGTAGTTCCTTGAAAAATTAAAAATAGAACTGGCATATGATTTAGCAATGACACTTCTGTGTATATCCCCTGAAGAACTGAAAACAGGGTGTTGAAAAGTGTCTGTACGTTTATGCTGATAGCAGCATTGGGCACAGTAGCCAGGAGGTGGGCATTACTCAAAATTCTGTTGATGGGTGAATGAATAGACTGAAAAATGCAAACTATAGAATACTTTTTCGTTTGTCTTGCTTTTTTGAGACAGGATCTCACTGCCTCTCCCTCCTGAGTTTTAGGATTAAAGGTATGCCCCACTAAAGATTTATTTCTATTTTATGTGTGTGGGTGTTTCGCCTTGCGTGTATGTTTGCACACCACACATGTGCCTGACGCCAAATGGAGGGCAGAATAGAGTGTCAGATCTGTTGGAACTGGATTTACAGGTGGTTATGACTGCCATGTGGGCACTGAGAATTGAACCTATGTCTTCAGGAAGAGCAGCCAGTGTTATTAACCGCTAAGCCCTCTCCTTCCATGGGATACTGCTTGGTTTTAGGTAGTAAGGAGGTTGCTGGGGTTGTAGCTCACTGAAGGAATACTTTGTCTAGTAAGCACAAGGTTCTGTGTTTGATACTAGCAATGCACACACACACACAACCACAAAACCACAAAAGCACAAAAGAAGCAGGGTTGGGGAGGTTGACTCTGACGCACACTCTGAATCGATCAGCCTCGAGGACATTCTGCTAACAGTAGATACAATATGGTTCTACCTACATAAGGTTCTTAGAGCAGTCAGACTCCTAGAAAGAGGAAGCAGAACGGAGGTTGCTGGGGGGTTACGGTTGGAGAAATTGGAAGTTAGTATTATTTTAGGACAGTTTCAGATTGGGAAGGCGAAAAGGATTGTGGGGCTGGATGTTGGTGATGGTTTCACAACGGGTGTGAGCGTTCTCCGTACGGTGACCTCTACACTTAAAAATAGTTAAGCTGGTAAAAGTTGTACTAACGCACACCTCCACCCAATTAAAAAACAGAAACCAAAAAAAAAAAAAAAACAAAACAAAACAAACCAAAAACCTACTCAAAGAAAACCCCTGCCAATGTGAATGCTGAAGCCAATGTCAGATTCAGCAGATATTTTACTCAAAGATGTAGACTGTCCTTCAGAATGTTGCAGGCACACAACAGAGCCCAGGACTAGGTAAATGGGATCTTCCAGCCAGGTGGGAGGAGGGTTATGCTTGGCTTCTATGGTTCAAGTAGAAGAGTACGGAACACTATGGGAAACGGGTGAATGCTAAGACTATAAAACAATGTGGAGCAGTTTCCTTATCGCACTCTCCTGCCTTTGAGTTCTTTACCAAAGCAGTTTACAAGGGCAAAGTTCTCGGCCCTCAGAACTCCTGGGGTTTGGCTCCTGTGATGTGGAAAGACTTCTTTCCTGTGCCAGGGAGCACACTCGAGGGGGCTTTGCTGTGTGTGTGAGCTGTGAAGGATGATAGCCCATCACAGTCAAAGGGTAAAATGTGGGCCTGGGGGCTCGGAGCTGAGCCCTCCCTCCAGTCACAGGGGCTGGGGTGTGTGTCCTGGGCCAGGGATTATTCTGAGAACTTCAATTAGCCACAGATGCACACTTCCACTTAGTGGCACACCTAAGGAACTCACCCGTCCTCAAGCTGGGGACCATTCAACTCTTCGAGCATGCTTTCTTTTGAAGCCCAGATTCCGTGGCTCTTTGAAGCTCCCTTTAGTCTCTGGCCACTGAATTCCCCCCCCCCCCCCCGCCCCCAGCATCAGAGCTGGGCTGAAAAAGAGCAATGGGCTGGCCTTGTTCAAAGGAAAGTGAGAAGAGCTGGACTCTGGGAGCTAGACAGGCTTCATTATTCAGTACCCAGGGGATTTGCCAGAGACTCGCTCAGACACACTTCGGGACTCCCCTTCTCTCAAGGAAAAGCCAATTATATCTCCTACCTAAGGAGTTTAGCAGGAGTTATGTAGTGCAAAGTAAAGGCACTATAACAATGTCACCCTGGGCAAAGACGAAAAGGTGGCAGGATTCAAGCATCTTTGCTCATTTGAACTAAGTTTCTGGTGTGTGTGTGTGTGTGTGTGTAATGATAACGACTTGCTGGTTCTTATTTTAAAAGGATTAACATCTACTTTCACTTTCTAATGAAGGCTCCAAACTTGTAAAAAAAAAAAAAAAAGGCACCCCCCCCCCCCCCCGAGTTCTGTGGAAGGCATTTAATTAAAACCAAAGTCATTTTGATTCATAGAGAAAGCATTCTGTTAGATGTGGCCCTTGAGATGAGAGAGGGAACTAGAAAAGAAGTCCCAACTCATTCAGGAAGAGGCACACCGGAAGCGAAAGGAGGCTGATGCTGGGTTCTCAGTCTCGGACATTGCAGGGGAGCCAAGCAGGTGCAGCCACCTGAGCTGCGGGGCAGCTGTGTCACAGACAGGCTGTACAGGATGCTGGAAAGTAAGTAAGCTGCATTTCTGAACAACACACGGGCGTGGCTCCATGCAGGAAAATCCAAAACAACAACAACAACAGCAACAACAAAATCCTGAATCTGGGAAATGCTGGTAAATTTAGGGCAGTGTCCTAGGTGTTCAGCCTGACAGAGGTGCTGCCATCTGGATGGAGAAGGATTGAGGGCTGGGTGTGTCGCTCAGTGGCAGGGGCTTGCCCAGAATGTTGGTGGGCCTGTGTTCCATCTTCAGCACTACTTTAAAAAAGAAAAAAAGACTCAGAAAGATACTCTCAAACACAGAAAGAGCTTGCAGTGTGTGATGAGCCTTAGTCATCTAACAGAGCACTCTACGTTCTGAGGCCTGATTTCACTTGCTGAAGCTCCTTCAAATGGCAAGACAGAGACTTAGACACAGAAGCCCTGACTGCAGAGGTTGAGTGGTCTTCTCACTGTGTTGAATCTGAAAGCACCCAATGACGTGGGGGCAGTAAGTGACTTGATAAGGCTCCGTGGCTCTGTGCTGGCAATGGTTCGCCTTCTCGGTCATAGAAGGTACAGCAATGGGACCGAGTCCCTGGGCTCTGCCAAGTACTGTGGGTTTTGGTTGCATCCTACGCAGTGTTTAAAAGGTCATGGGGGAAAAGGAGGTGATGCCTGCTCTGGGGTTGCGGGAAAGTGAAAAATGTCCACCAAGCTGCCTAGAAGGGCCTTTCTGGGGGCCTGTGTCTGCCTCCAGCCTCTCAGCAGTTTTCCAGGAGTACCACATTCCTTAAGGCTTTGCTTCTATTTCCCTGGCTGTTTCCCATCCATTTCCTTCCTTCCTTCCTTCCTTCCTTCCTTTCTTTCTTTCTTTCTTTCTTTCTTTCTTTCTTTCTTTCTTTCTTTCTTCCTTCCTTCCTTCCTTCCTTCCTTCCTTCTTTCTTTCTTTCTTTCTTTCTTTCTCTCTCTTTCTTTCTCTCTTTCTCTTTCTCTCTCTCTCTCTTTCTTTTTTTTATGTATTTTTTTGGGGGGGGTTGTTTTTTTTTTTTGAGACAGGGTTTCTTTGTGTCATGGAACTCACTCTGTAGACCAGGCTGGCCTCAAACTCAGAATTTCTCCTGCCTCTGCCTCCCAAGTGCTGGGATTAAAGGCGTGCACCACCACTGCCCGGCTTCCCATCCATTTTCTAAGCATCCAAAGATACTGATAATGTTGAACCTTGAAACTAGGCTCTTCTGCCAGCGAGACAAGTGCTTTACTGAGCCCCAGACCCCAGGATCCCCCTTCCTGCAAATCTGGCTATGAGCTGCCACATGCTAGGATTGTGGCCATGTGTACCCCAGGCTAAATAGTGAGGTCCTTCTCCGCCCTCACCATATGCACATGGGCACCACCATCCACAGATTTGGATCAGGAAGTTGATTAAGAATAAATGTGCACGTGCGTACTAAAAACCCTGGCTTAAATTTGAGCCAAGTGATTAGCCTACATGATCTCATTTAACCCTTGAGATCACCCTTTGAGGTACACAGGATGCCCCACTTATGGAAGAGAGGTTTTAGAGAGATTAAGTCACCAAGGTCACAGAGTGAGGCTGTGACATTCTAAAGTCCCTGCACTTATCACCTTGTTCTAAAGTGTGAACCAACACAGTATCCCGTTCAGAAATCACAACCCCCCCACCCTCCATAGCCCGCCTCTCTACACAGTCCCTATCTGAAATAGTGATGTTGAACCTTTTACAAGGGGTCATCGCTAAGTCAGTATACTAAGTATAACTTAGTCTGTTCAGATGACCTTGAACTACAAAAGCCAACTGAATACCATTCTCTCTGTGTGAGCACCTGACCCTGAAGATGGCAAGAGAGCAGGCTGCTGCCAACATTCGAACTGTAAGGGAAAAGCTCACATCAATTTGCTGAGGTGGTAGAAACGGGGATGGGGCGAGGGGGGGGGTGTCAATTCGCCACAACCTCTTGCCAGTTACAAACACACATGGCTGTGTTCCCGTTCTTCCTCCTGACAAGTATTCTCCAGGACATGAGATGCAGGAATCGTGGGGCCAGATTCTTATTTAAACTGGGATGGAGAGAACGGGAGAGGGCTGCAGAAGGCAAGGGAGGACTGCTTGAACAGGGGTGTATTGTTTTTCTGCCTCTTCAATGCACCCAAACTTTACCTCGCCAGCAGGACAAAGGTTAGGGAAGAGCTGATAAGCTGGGCATCAGATCTGCCGCTGAGAGGCAGAGAGTGCCAGGCTGCCAGAGTCACTGAACTTTCAGAAGAGGAGCCACTGGAGAGAGGGGGCATGGGGGGCTTAGTTGGCGAATTACGTCAGTCTGAGGAGTGTCCTTATCTCTCTATCCTTATGTTACTGGGCTCTGAACCGAGGGCCTCAAGCATGCTAGTAGTGTTCTACCACTCAACTGTAGCCCTAACCCATTTTAGTTACTATGTATCATTTTTGAGACCCAGCCTTAATTAAATTGCCCAAGTTGGCCAGGAACTCACATTATAGCAGCTCAAGCTGGCTTTCAATGTGCAATTCGTGCTGTCTCAGCCTCCCAAGTAGCTTGTACACCAGTCCCCGTTCAGGAATTGGTCTTTTGGGGGAGGTGAGAGGGTACAGAGATGAATTTCCAGGGATTGAACCCACAGCCTAACATCCATGTTCTACCAGGGAGCTACCAGCCCAGGTGAGCATCCAGAGGAAACTGTATTCTCGGAGCTTAGAGGTCTGAGGAATGGTTCTTATCGGATGGTTCTACTACTGCCAGTTACGGTCTTGGCTACATCCTTCGCACCTGCTGCCAGTGTTTCAAATGAAAGAAAGATACCAGCTGAAGAGGGTGTTTCCGACTAACTCAGGCAAGCGCATGCCCTGATTCCAACCCCCCCATCCCCCCAGTGAGCCTTGTTGCAAATACGTGTGCACCTGTGAGCTTTCCACTGAGGACTTATCCTGATTCCTTAGACGTCTGGAAGGCACCGAAAGAGTGCAGATCACATGGGCACTGAACGAGTGTAGGTCACATAGGTTTTGGTTGCAAATATCAACTGTATTTGGGGTTAATACACAAAGCAATCACCACACTGGGCATGACCATAAGTCACTGTGTCTTTCCTTCACTGATGGAGAACGTTCTCTAGCAGGGAGGAGGTAGAAGGAAGGAAGGTGGTAGAGAGACAGGTCAGAGGAGGCTCCTGTGGGACCGGATGGTTTCCTGGAGCCTAGCATCACATGGGGCTGTGCCTCCTCGGGCAGTGCCCCTTTGGGCTGTACTCTTGGTTGACTGGCTACATCTTTTCCTGCATTCGGTCCTTTTGGATAATGCTACCCTGGTGCACCTGCCGCTTTTGCAGAGCAAGGTTCCCAGCCTGGCTGTGGCAGAGGTTTCTTCTCCTTTGCTCTCTCTGATCCGTGCCAGAACATGGTTGAAATATACCATGTTGTGAGACGCAAACATTACCACCTGGGTGATGCTTTCTCTAAAAAGGATGTGGGAACTGGTAAATGGGAAGTCCAACAGACTACCTAAAACAAATGCGCTGTAAAAATGCACAGATTCTGCCTCCCATTTCCTCATCACTGAGGAATGAAAGGCAGGGCCCCACACATCCTAGGCACACTCTACCATTGTTACACACCTAGTCCTTGGTTCAATCCCCGATTAGCTGTCCCTACTTATTTCCATGTCTTCACCCAGCAGACATATGACCACTTACTCCTACTATAGGGTCGGCATGCTGAATAGGTTAAACTGCAGAGGACACTCCTCCCAGCACCTGGCCCATGGGGAAGAGTCTCAACCTACCAGTTCCACAGACACAGATACCAGCTGTATGTGCTGATTCTGATAAAACCGGAAGGCTGTAAGTTCCATAAAGGCAGAGCTGCCTTCTCTCTTTTGTTAAATGCTGTAACTGTGTTACATGAATGCCCATCAGATGGGTATATCAATAGGCAAAGCAGAGATGTCAAGCTGTTGAAAGCAATCCTGCAGATTTGGGCTGGTTGGTGGTCACAGTATCACACACTTTTCAGGGACCACAGCCATTTTGTGCATTGTGGACTATTTTGCTTTGAGTTTTGCTATTCTGCAGTGCTGAATCAGGATCAAACCTGCCCTCGGGCATGCTAAGTCAGTACATCATCACTAGGCTATCTACCCAGCTTTTGTCTTGTATATTGTAATTAATATCCCAGACCAACATAGTATATGGTGAGCACATGACCGACACAGGATTATCAAATATGTTGGTCTCAAGACTCTTTTGAACATTTATGGTTATTGAACAGGACTCCAAATAGCTCCTGTATGTTATACAAATGGGTAATGTATTAAAAAGCAAAGCTTAGAAATATAAGTAATTATTCATTCAACTAAAAATCGTGTGTTAATATAAATATCGTATTTTACAAAAATAACTATTTTCCCACAAAACGTTAATGAGAGGAATGGCACGACTTTATTTAACTTTTTCTGAAAATCTCTGAATAGCTGGCTCTGCTCAGCCTGTTGCAATAGCACACATCACACATCTGGGAAAGCCAGGGAAAGCAAAGGAAATAATACAAATAATATCTTAATGCCATTATGAAAATAGTGTTGACTCCATATACTCCTGAAAAGATGTCAGAAATTCCCAAGGAATCCCCAAACCAGTGTTCCAGAACAGCTGTGCCATCAAAAATGAGCATATGATGTCATCTTTTGCCAGGGGTAGTGGCAAATACCTTTGATCTCGGCACTCTGGAGGTCGTTGCAGGCAGATCTCTGTGAGTTCAAGGCCAGCCTGGTCTACATAATGAATTCAAGGCCAGCCAGATATAGCGGCTAAGCTGCTCTCAAGGGTATGTAGTACATGTGCTCACTTGTGTGTGCACTCTCCCATACAATCTGAAACTGACCTCCCTACTTCATCTTCAAACTTGCTCTTCATTGGTGGGAATACTGGTACGTTTTATTATTATTTTTAACGTAATTTTTAGCTCCTCAGAATTAAGTCCAGCAGTCTTTTATGGCCTATTCTGCATCTTCTTTCAAACTGGCTTATACAGGGTGAGCTGACTCTTTTTCCAAGTACTTGCAGAAAACCAAAAACCATTTCTCCCCGCTAAGGCCGTCGTGGGGAACAGGGTTAAGTTGTTCGTTCTCTATGTGGCCTAAACCCAGAAGCCCCAGTTCCCAGGCCAGGACTTGGCAGGATCTCACGGATGACAATCCTGGGTCGGTATAAGCAGTCTGCACTCATTTTCCTCAGGCTGATTGATACAATATTGGAAAAGAAAGCATAAGAGATGGTATGATTATTTTCCAAACTATATTTACAAAGTAAAGCATTAGCGAGGTGTTATTGGTTAGTACCACAGGGCCCGTTGCAACAAATCAGGTGGTTTTCTTTCCTGAAGGGTAGTTTACTGATTCCTATGAAGTTGTTTTTATGAAGACCCACAGCAGGACGGTGTTAGGACCAAGCAGAACGCTGGGTGCTAGGAATCGAACCTAGGTCCTCTGCAAGAGCAACCTAGGCTCTAAACCATGGAGCCTTCTCCTCAGCCCCCCCACCCCCACCCCCTTGTTTTAAAGACAAGGTCTCAGTATATAGTCAGGATCCTGCTGCCTTAGATTCCAGCTAATCTTCAGTCAAACCGAGTTTCAAAGGAATGTCAGAAGTAAATGGCAGAAACATGAATGAATGTAGGAACTGGGTAAAGACAGCTTCTCTGTTTCCCTCTCACCCCAAGATCTAACTGTGTAGACCTTCCAATTCACAGCGGTACTCCTGCCTCAGCCTCCAGAGTGCGGGGGGGGGGGGGGGGGGGTGCGCGGGGCGGGAATTGAAGGTATGAGCCTCCACATCTTACTCCTGTCTCAGCCTCCAGAGTGGGGGGGGGGTGTTGCAGGTGTGAGCCTCCACATCTAGCCTATTTGTTTTCTAGAGTCTGTGTGATGTTAATCATCTCTCCAGATGGTTATTTAACAATAGAAACATTTCGCTACACATCTAAGGCATCGCAGTGGTGTCTGTATGCAGAAGGTCCCCTGGGATTAGAGACAAGAATGCCAGGGAAATGAATGTATCACTTTTCATGTCTACAAATACCTGTGAAAGACAATTATTTCTTCTCCGTTGGGCAGGTGAGAGAACAGAGCTTCTCCCTGCGCCAAGATTAAATAATTTTTCTAAGGGTATTTAAAAGATGGGAAGTGTTACAGCCAGGATTTGAAATCAGGCCTATGTTGCTTAAAAGCTCAAATGGGGTGTGTTCATTCTGTGAAAACTTGGAGAACACTACATTTATGATATACTTAGGCTTATTTTAAATAAATTAGTAAATTTAAATACTGGATTATTTATTATATCTCTTCCATTTAATATCCATTTTCTAAAACATTGGTCAGAGAGAGATAGCATGGGTTAGAACCCACGCTTATGTATCTGAGGCCTTGGTAAGAGTAGATCTAAAAATAATTATCATATAATATAGGCGGATCAGGCCTGTAATCCCTGTACTTGGGAGGTTAAGGCAAGAGGATTGTCACTGCCTGAGTGATACAGTGAGTGCCAGGTGAGCTATGGCTACACAGCAAGATCCTGTCACAAATAACTGCCACCACTATCATCATCATCATCATCACCACCACCATCATCATCAACAACATTACCATCATCATGATGTCAACATATACCTCCTCTTCTTTAATCTTTTGAGTACGTTTTCTCCCGGTCTCTTTTAGAAATCATCTTTTTAAAAAACATTATTTTATTTTAGGTATATGGGTGTTCAGCTTGCACACCACATGCCTCCCTGGTGTCTACAGATGTCAGAAGTGTCAGGTGCCCTGGAATTGCAGTCATGGATGATGGTGAACTTCCATATGGTTGTTGCAAACTGAACCTAGGTCTTCTGCAAGAGCAACAAGTTCTCTTAACTGCTGAGCCATCTCTCCAGGTCCCATATTTTCTCTTTTAAGTTTTAAGGTTTTCCATTTATGTGAGTGTGTGTGTGTGTGTGTGTGTGTGTGTTTGAGAGGGGTGGGCCTGCACATACCACAGCACACATCTGGCATTCAGAGGACAGAGGCAGTTCTCTCTTTCCACATTGTGGGTTCCACAAGTCTAACTCACACTTTCGGGCCTGTGCAGCAAGCTCCTTGATCTGCTGAGCCATCTTGCCAGTCCGATTTTCCATCTTTTTCCCCAGGCTACAGGTAAGCAAGTGGCATGCCCTGAGTGAGTGCCATTTTCATATCACAGCGTGAAACACATTATCAATAGAGTTTGTCGAGAAACAGATGAAGAGCTACTTTAAGTGCTCAGCACATAGCCCAGGATAAGGCAAATACCTCATAACAATAGAGACTCTCTAATCTATATATGGACATGGGTAAAGACATCTCCAGTGTGTCTGATATGACACTAGCCTTTGTGCATGCTTCTCTTTTGTGAGATACCTATTCTAAGCCACAGGGACTCTAAACACTTGGTAAGGATTTTCTAAAACAATTAATAATTCATAAAGCATCTAGCAGAACTCTTAAGCTACAACCATGATCCATGCAGCCCCTTTAGAGATGTAGCTCATTGGCAGAACCTAGCATGCAGGTGGGGCTAGGATCAATCAATCCTCAGCAACATGAAAAATCCAAGCAAAAAGAAGTTGATCCTTTCTGGGCAGTGGTGGTGTCCACTTTTGATCCCAGCACTCAAGAGACAGAGGTAGGCAGATCTCTGTGAGTTCGAGGCCAGCCTAGTCTACAGAGCTAATTCTAGGACAGCCAAGGCTACACAAAGAACCACTGTCTCAAACAAACAAAAAAACAAAGTAGACTCTTTTGGTCCTCTATTGGCTAAACCATCTTCTTTTGCAATTAACCAAGAGGTTCATAGAGAACATGAGAACTATGCATTAAAGGTTAGATGCTATGTACGCAATCAAACATTGCTGAGCCTCTGCCTGCCCTTCGGTACAATGGTTCCCGAACGAGAGACTGCATTCTATGAAAACCCAAGGTGCTCACCTCACACACTGCTAAATGAGTGTCAGCCACCTAACTTTCCATCTGATGACATTTTCCATTGAGTGATAAGTAGTGATCCATGGAACCCCAGCCCACACCACCTTCATTATTAGTAGCAAGTCCTGATTGATGGACACTATGCCCAGGAACCTTTCAATAGGCTGGAATGTCTCTGCCTTCCATGCTGTCTAAGTAATTTCCTTGGTCTAGAACGGTCCCAGGAATTTGTTTTTAGGTGAATTCCTGGAGTGAGGCGAACACAGGTCTTAAGTGAATTGACAAATATTAACTAAGAAAAAAAAAAAAAAACCCACAACAGATACTGTTTTATAGCATATTGAAGGAACTGGGCCAACTTTTGGGTGCTTCCCCGGTCTCTCCAAGGGAGGGCTTTATGGTTTGGGTAAAAACCATTAAGAACACATTGGTTTCTTTGCTGGTTTCAGTTTGAGTCTCTGTGTCTTCCAACAAAGTGAAATCACACAACGCCTGGCAGCTTTAGTCTGAGCCTCCTACGTGAATCAGAGCCACGTGACGCAGCCGTGCTGAAGAACCAAAACCGGAGGGGACCTGGACTAGGGGGACGGATGTTATGTTTTCCTTTCCATTATTCTACATCTTCCATGTGACTTTGCTGTTCTAACGTATTAGCCTAGAGTTATCACGTGGAGTCTTTTGTCTGGCTTAGTAAGATGCTGGCAAGGTTCCTCCATGTTGAAGCATCTATCAGTATTTCAACCCCCACTTTACTGTGAAATCCTTTCACCAATTAATAGCTATTTGGGCTGCTTGGTGAATAATGTAATTTTTTTTTGTATGAGCAGACATTTAAAAAAAAATATAGCTCCACAGATACCTTTGTGATAGTAACAAGTAGAAAAAGAATGACATTTGCTCTTTTATCTAAGGGGATCCAACATACTGGAAGCTAGTCAGTGTTTAAAGTGACTCTAATCTCAAAGGATATGGCATCTTTGATACCAAATTGGGGAAAACACAGGGTATTGGAAATATACCCTAAGAAGATTTCCAGCCCTCTCTCAGGGGTCTGGCAATAAATACTGAGACTTCGAAATCCTGCTAGTAAAAAAGAAATTACAGATTGGAAGCAGCCTGAGGTAGCAGAGAAAAATATAGCAGGCTGCCAAATGTTTGGATGCACGTCAACAACAGAAATCAGAAGTCTACAATGGTTTGAATTGGGTAAAAATGTCAGATCAGGTAAAATAGAAGCAAGGTTCAGCCCTCTCAGGACAGAGCAGTGGTTGTGATGCGTTGTCACTCTGTCCATAGTTGTTGTTCTAAGCAGTGCCTTATGGAACACGACATTTGACTAGTGCCATCCAAATATGATCACACTCAGCTCATAAAATAGACTAGATAGTTACAAGGACATCAAAGACACAGAGATGGTTGACGTGCCATTTGATGCATTAAAATATCTATATCAATATAGATATATACATACATGTGTGTGTATGTGTATGTATTTTATTTTATTTTATTTTATTTTATTTTATTTTATTTTATTTTATTTTATATAATGAGTAAGTAAGAATAGATTATATAGCCAGGCAGTGGTGGCACATGCCTTTAATCTCAGCACTTGGGAGGCAGAGGCAGGCGGATTTCTAAGTTCAAGGACAGCCTGGTCTACAGAGTGAGTTGCAGGACAGCAGGGCTACACAGAGAAACCATGTCTCATAAAACCAAAATAAATAAATAAATAAATAAATAAAAATTAAAAAGATTATATATTAATACCAAGTAATATATATCACATACATGGGCTAATGTTCCTACACATGTTGGGATAGGAAAATAAAAATATGTATCATAGATAGTTTTATTTCTTCATTAAAATGTTTATATATTTATATGTCTTTCTGGGCACATGCTCAAGAGTTCTCAATTGGTGGGTTGTGACCCTTTGTAGTTTGAATGACACTTTCACAGGAATCACCTGAGACCATGGGGAAAAACTGTAATTTACATGATAAAAAGTAGCAAAATTATGGTTATGAAGTAGCAACAGAAAATAATTTTATGGTTGGGGGTCACGACAACACGAGGAACTGTAGTAACTGGTCCCAGTAGCAAGAAAGTTGAGAACCACCGCTTTAGCTTAACAAGGAAAAACAACGTATCAAACTGTCTTAGATGTTGAAGAGGCTCCCTGTGAACAAACAGAATTAGCGTTCAAATACATAAGCTTGCCAAGGTGAAACAAATCCTTCAGGTCACTGAGACTCAGTGCATGGTCGGTAACCCGGTCGGACACTGACGTTTCGGCACATTGTCTTCTGATGTGCCTGACTCCTGTAAACACGTCATTTCTACCCCAGTTCCTCTACAGATTCCGGATCGTCCCACTAAAGATTCTAAAAACTTCGGCTAGGGGAGTAAAGATGTTTCCAACATTTATTGAGAAAGGCAGCAAGCCAAGGACACCAAGGCATCCTATACCATCCGGGATGGCAGGAGTCACCAGAAACCTGTGACAGTTCATTGCAACATGAACAGTTGACATGGCTGTCGTTGAACAGGCAGTAGTTTTCTTTTTCAGAACTAGGGATAGAACCTAGGGTCTCATACATGTCAGGAAAGCTACTCTATCACTGAGCCGAAAGCCCTAGCCCAAAAGCAATGTCCAATTTAGTAATTCTTTTCTATTCATCTTCTAGTGTAAAAATTAAAAGACCTTCCCAAACCTAAAACCTAAGACTTGGTTTTTTTTTTTTTTTTTTTTTTTTGAGCAGGGTTTGGGAGTTAGGGAAGCAGAGTTTCATGAATGTAGCCTTAACTAGCCTGGAGCTCACTCTGCAGACCAGGCTAGCTTCTCCCTGCTTCTTCAGTGCTGGTATCAAAGGCATGCACACACCTGAGACTCTCCATTTTGATGGAAACCAAGCACAGAGCTATCCAGAAAGCACCAGTTGGTTCTCCAGATGTGTGATTAAAGTCACTCTCAGAGAACAAATGATGAGTGCTTAACCCGAGGTTCCTGCTGACAGCCCTGGCATCCGCTTCGTTCCTAGGAGCCACTTAAATCTTGCCCACTTGTTAAGCTGCGAGGATTGAGACAAAATGTTTGCTGGCCAAGCAAACACTGGTTTTAAAATTCTGCACTTGAGTGGCTGGGTAAAATGCCTGTTTACTGAAATAAATGTTTTATTTGGAAAACCTCTACTCCTGTGGTCGCTTTCCAAGAAACACACCAGGATTACCAGGAAGGTAATGTCACCCCTTGATAGAGAGAGGCTGGCATCTTAGGGCAATGGCACCAGGTTTACTCTCATAAGACAGAAGAAAGTCACATGCTTGACAGCTCAATCCCACACCAAAAATGCTGTGGCTGTGTCCCGAACTAGACCAGCTTCCTTCCCAAGAGAACCCCTTACAGTTTTCAAAAATGACCTCATTATACCAGGTCTGTTGCTCTAGAGTTGTGAGCTCTGGTTGTCATATATGACAGGACATGTGTTGTATAGTATGTGTGTGGAAAGACAACATTGGGTGTCTTTCCTGTCACTCTCTACTGTAGTTTTTGAGACAGAGTCTCTTACTGAACATGAGGCTCCTGTTTTCAGGCCTTGCTGGCCAGCAAGCCCTCAGCACCTGCCTGTCTGTACAGCCTAGTTCAGGTTTGGGGGGAGGGGAGGGGGAGGGGAAAGGGCCCGGGAGGGGAGGGGGTTACAGGTTGCCGTGTCCAGATTTTTTTTTAAATGTAGATGCTAGGGATACAAAGCTTGTACATGGAGCATTCTACCCTCTGAGCCATCTCTCCAGCCCCCAAAGGCATCTCTTAGTAGGATTCATAAGCACCCTGAAATGCCCTGATTCACCAGGCTCAAGGCACATTTAACTTGAATCCTATTTAAGTAAATTCCCACACCTTTCTCCCTTTCTCTTTTTCTAAGGCAGAGTCTCACTATGTAGCCCTGGATGGACGGTCAGGTACTCGATATGTAGCCCAGGTCAGCCTCTTATGGCAATTCTCCAGTCTCAGCCTTCTGAGTGCGGGGTTTATTCTCTATCTAGGACTCAATTAAAGAAACAAAAGGAAACTGCATAAAAGATAGCCGTGGTACCCAGAGATTAATTTCATATGAAGGCTCTAGTCTAGACATCATATTTGACCAAATAAAATCCCCCTATGGTTTAAGGATTTCATCAATGTTTCCTTTTTCCAGGCATGGCAGTAATTCCAGCACTCTGGTGGTGAAGGCTAGAAGATCTGGAACTCAAAGGCAGCCTCTGTCACAGAATGAATTTGAGGCCAGCCTGGGCTGGATGAGACCCAAACAAATGAGATCTCAAACAAACAAACAAACAAACAAGCAATCAGTCTCCTGACAATATCAGGCTTTACGGAATAAAATAGATCATTATTGGCCATAATAAGACTTTCCCAATGAAGCATATTCTCCTATCTTAAAAAAAATGCATATCGCCAAGTCTTCCATGTTTTTACTTATAATGTGCTAAGACATGTTATAAAATATGCAAAATTGGTCAACACACAGGACATAGGAGACATTATTTGAAATAAGTTATACCAATGACCAATAAGAAATAACAAAGTTGATGAGGTGGCTACAAAAACTGTCCCCTGGTTTGCACATTCACACCTGCTGCATGCCTGCACACACACACACACACACACACACACACACACACACACACACACACACATATTCCTCTTCCTCCTCCTCCTCACCATCATCAAAAAATAAGAGTAAAAATAAAAGATGGAATGGGTATGTGGCTCAGTTAGTGGAATATATGGTTAGCATGCGCAAGACCCTGGGCTCAATCTCTAGTATTGGGAGAAACCAAACCAAACCAAACCAGACCAAACCAGACCAAACCAGAAACAAACTCAATCTCATCAGAGAAATAAAAATCCCAATGAGATATCACTTTAATTTCGATAGGATGGTGAGAGTGTGTTCTTTGAGACAGACAGGGTCTTGCCATATGGCCCTGCCTGGCCTGGCACTTACTATCCTTTGAACTCACAGAGGTCTCTGCCTGCTTCTGCCTCTTTAATGCTTAGATTAAAGTGTGTAGCACCGAGCACAGCCCAGAAGTAGAGAATTTTGAAAAAATAGAAAATAAGAAAGACTAGCAAAGATATGAAGAAATCCGTGCCTGTGCATCGCTGGAATGTAAAATGGAGTACCCAGATCAGAAAAGAGCTTGGTAGCTCTCCCCAAAGTTAAGGAACTGACCCAGCAATTCCACTGATGCCTGCAAGCCAGTCCTAGTAGCATCGTTCAAATCAGCTAAGGGCCACAAACAACACGTGCATCTGTTTGCACA
Source organism: Mus caroli (assembly GCF_978045245.1). Taxonomy (NCBI): domain Eukaryota; kingdom Metazoa; phylum Chordata; class Mammalia; order Rodentia; family Muridae; genus Mus; species Mus caroli. The sequence continues at coordinate 83,422,681 of NW_028227270.1, forward strand.
GTGAAATCAAGCGTTTAAAAGGAGACCTTAGGAAAGGTGAAGACTAAACAAAGTGTGCTGTACACAGAGGGCAGGATATTATTCAGCCGTAAAAAAGAATGGAGCGTTGAGCCGTGCTATGGCAGAGATGAATTTTGAAAAAAACATATGCTGGATAAACCAGCAAGACTCAGAAGGATGAATCTAGCAATGATTCCACTGGTATGAAATATGCAGGCTGTGCACAGGGAATAGAAGGTCCGTTAGAAGTTACGGGGATCTTCGGCAAGATGTGACAGGGGGTTAATACTTACTTAATGGACACAGGACTCGTGTTTGGGTGACTTTTTTTTTTTTTTTTGGTTTTTCGAGACAGGGTTTCTCTGTATAGCCCTGACTGTCCTGGAACTCACTTTGTAGACCAGGCTGTCCTTGAACTCAGAAATCCGCCTGCCTCTGCCTCCCGAGTGCTGGGATTAAAGGCGTGCGCCACCACGCCCGGCTCTTGGGTGACTTTTAAAAACTGTTGATGTAGAAGGGAGAGCTACTCGCAAACACTCTGGATGTGACAGATGCCACTGTCTTATGCACTTGAATTAGCCACAGCAGCAAATTTTATGCTACCAAGAGTTGACCACAATAAAATGGTTTTTCTTGAAAAGCCGACACTACAGAAGGAAAGGTAAAATCCACAAGTTGATGTTCTGTTTTCTTCTGGCATCCCAGTGGGTCTTCCTGCATCCCAGTGGGTCTTCCTGCAAGCTGCAGGGTGGGCAGCTTCCAAGCAAAACCTGGCCTTCCTCATGAGTGGACTGTGTGGTAGGGGGGGATATCGGGAAGATATTTAGGACTACAGCTAAAAGTGAATTTTATTTTTAATGTAAGGAGAAGCGGACCCTTTTCAGTAAACGAGTTCTACAGAACCAGATAGAGACCCCCAAGGAGGTGGTCTTATCCCTTGCAGCACAGAACTGGAGATCTGAATTATGCAAGTATGATAAAACACCAGAAAAGTCCTCTTCACTTCAGCAAGGAATTCAGGCACGCATTTGCTTCCTCCACGCTAGGGCACAGTAGCCTCCGAAAACATACTGTGTGCTTTGGTGGTTGTCCTCAAGCAAGACCCAAGTCCCAATTTAACGTCCTCCTTTCCAAAGCTATTTTCAAAGTCATTTTCATCACCCCCTCTGCCCCAGGCTCAAGAGCATCCATCACAAGATAAAATGACAGGAAATAATAAAACGATTAACAGCTCAAGACCAAGTGGCACCAACACTGCCCATGCCCAGAGTGTCAAATATGAGGCTGGCTAAGGACCAAGGTAATCAGAAAGAAGACACACAGAGTCTGAGGGCTAAGCTGACATTTCAGGAGTCTGCAGCAGTCCTGTTGAAGACACGACTGGCAAAGCAAGGGGGCACAGCTCTGGGACCCCGGGCAAAGCAGCATAAGCTCTCCATCCACATTTCCTAAGGTTTCTTTTTGGTCACACCGCTTCACTGTGCAAACAGGCTTGTGTGGAGGGCTGCAGTTTGGGGCTTAAAAGCTGGAGGACTTCTTTAATTCAGAAACCAACCAACCATCCACCCTCAGATCTAAAAGGAAAACTAACATTAAGACAATGCTCTGCTCCCAAGCCTGTCTCAGCTTTCCCGTTTTAGAGGTCTGCAATGTGACCAGAGCAACTGCTTGTCCCTTTACTCTGGCAGTCCTGTTGAAACCCGCAACTATCATGTACTGAGAAAGGCAAACATTATATAAATGCAGTATGAAATGGTCAACACACCCATCAGGCACATAGTGGGATTGTCTAGTATCTGTGAAATCCCTGGTTTCACACCTAGGGTTTCATACCACTAAATGTATAGGTATACATACATGGACACACTTACACAAATGTATATGCATATACATATATATATATGCATATACATATATGTGTGTGTGTGTGTGTATGTGTGTGTGTGTGTGATACACACACTACACATAATAACAGAAACTCCCAAGTTAGTCCTTTAAAAAGCTGCTTATGCCTTCCGTCCTTACATATAGCTCAGTTGACAGAGTGCTTGTCTATCATATGTCTATCATATCATATGTCTTTCAATCAATGCCCAGCACTGCAGCTCCCCAATATTTTGGTACACACTTCTGATCCTAGCACTCAGGAGGCAGAGGTAGGAGGAGCCAATGTTCAAGGTAACCATATAAATGAGATCATTTCAAGTTGAGAGATGGCTGGGAGGAATGAAACCCATCTGAAGTCCTATGTTTCTACACTATTATAGTATAGAGGATTTAGAAAGAGATGCTACCTCTGTTTCTAAACTGGTTCTACTAAGTCATACTTGGGTAGAAAGGAACCAGGATTGTGAGGATGCAGGTGCACATCCCCACCAAAGCTCTTGGTCCCAAGCTCTTGGTGACACTGTACATTACCTATGCCTGATTTGGATGCTATCATAAGAAAGAAAGAAAGAAAGAAAGAAAGAAAGAAAGAAAGAAAGAAAGAAAGAAAGAAAGAAAGGAAGGAAGGAAGGAAGGAAGGAAGGAAGGAAGGAAGGAAGGAAGGGAGGGAGGAAGGGAGGAAGAGAGAGAGAAAATCTATTGCTAATCCAACCTCATCAGGAAATCCTGGCTTTGTAAAGTGCAGTCCTCTGAATCTAGAGACGTGAATACGGTGGATATTATTTGAAGTGTTCTGTTTTAGTTCCAACACTGATATTGTTCAAAAATTCTCTTCTCTGGGCTTTCTAACATGCTAGGTTTAAAAAGCTGCCAAACTGGTTTTAACACATCTTTTTAAGGCTGATAAACAAAAGGCAATTTTGAGTAAAATCAGCCAATTCCATGAGTTTCGTAAGTCCAGCAGTACACCTAGGTGGAAAGGCATGGAATAAACTATACATGCCGCCAGCTACCACAGCTGTGGGAGGGCATTTCTCCTTTGGAGAAATACAAACCAAAAACTTCTTTAGACCTGAAGCTGACCTGTTGGAAGGATGGCCTTCGAATCTGTTTTGTGGGCATTATGGATTGCGGCTATGGGAAAACAGTAAGTAATTATGAAAATAGTCTGGCATTTAAAAATGTGCTATTGGGCTAGAGAGATCGATTAGTGGTTAAGAGCGCTTACTGGTCTCCCAGAGAAGCAGAGATCCTTTCGGCTCATGACTACCTGTAACTCTAGCTCCAGGGGACCTGATATCTCTAGCCTCCATGGGTACCCGGACTCGTGTGCACACAGCAAAGCCCTACATACACAGAGCAGGGTGGAGTGTGAGGTGACAATTCTGCCACTTACAACCCTCACTGTCTGTTTTAAACAGGAGCTTTCGTCTGCTCCCTCACCAGGCATGTCACACTGTAGACACCGGAGGTGTTCTCTTTATACTGTATAAACAAAAGAAGAGCCAGCGATTAGTTTGTAGTTGGATCACGGCTACTAGCCTGATTGAAAGTTAGCTGTGACAAAATGTCTGACTGGTGTTCAGCAGAGCACACATTTCTTTTGTGACAATAAGAAATAGACTCGTCTGTAGGTGGGTATATCTCACACCCACGGCCATCGCCTTTTAGAATCTTTCTCCAAACTTCTGGCAATGTATCTCTGCCTTTAAGCTGGTGCTTACAGCCTGTGGCTTGCCTCACCTCACCTTAGACAGACAGAGCTGCCTTGAGACGTCAGCCAAACAGTCTACTCCCGAGGATACTGCCAATCGCCACACCCTAGGTCTGTGAATCCAAGGGTACAGGAAGTGGTCTGCCCAAGCTGGGCTATTGCATCATTCCCACCGGCTTCCATGTACACAGTTTGAGTCACTCCCTACCACACCGGGCTCAGAAACGCCACCTCCTTCCAACTCAGCCGGACAGAGGTCTTGAGGCACACATCCCATCCTCTCTTCCAGACCACTGCTAAATTTGGAAGGCAGCAGGCAGGTCACTGGGATAAAAACAACTCCGAGCACTGTCTGTCACGGGCTGTCCATTCAATGCCCAAACGGAGGACACATTTGAGATGTACGCATGGAAAGCTAGAACTTTCTTGGTCTCCTTAGGAGAGTCACAAGATGCTTGGGGATATCTCCAGCTGTACCATAAACTGGAGAAGATGGAAGTTATTCCAAGGGACCCACACCAGGATGTCCTAAAAGGGCTTACTGAAAGCATGGACTGCTGATCTTGGGATGATTTGATGCTGGGCCAAGGGGTGGGGCTCCTTAATCTGATGAGGCAGGTTAGAAGCCACTGAGCTCAAGCGCTTTGGTTAGAACAGTGCTGAGCCATCATTTGGGCTCTGCGAAAAAGCCCCAGAAGTGACTAATTTGTGGTCTATGAGGAGGGAGATTTTCCAGATTGTACTGAGGCACATTTTAACTGAGAACGCTCCCTAACACTGGTCTTTTGCCAACTGGTTCGAACTCGGGTGCTTGGTTACACCTGGGACCTGCCATTACTTCCAGTGAGTGATGCACAGGCCCGTGAGTCACCCATTCCCCTAAATCGCTTACACCCAGGTTCTAACATGACCTCGAATACAACTTTCTCAAAAGAACATTTGTCAGTTTGCCTCGAACGCAGGCTTCCTGTGGATCATCCTACCACTCAAAGCATCTGGAGGTACAGCATCAGGTACCGTGACTTCTGAGTCCTGCCCATAACCTTCCATAAAAGACAGTCATTTTCTGTTTTAATATTATTTATGTGTGTATATGTGTGTGTGCGTGTGTGTGTGTGTGGAGGGGTTGCCTGTGGAGGCCAGAAGAGAGTATCAGATCCCCTGGGGCTGAAATTATGCACAGTTGTATGCTACCCAGTATGGATGCTGGGACCCATACCCAGGTCCTCTGAGAGCAGGAAGCACTCTTAGCCAAGGAGACATTTCAACAGCCCCTCTTTTATCTTTATAAAATTTTTTTGTGAGGGTCTTGCATACTCTAAGCAAGTACCCCAGTGAGTTACATCCCCATTCCCGTTTCCTTTAACAAAAGTATTTTCCATTGTCCCCTTGGGTCCCTGCCATCACCATTCATGGTCCTTCAACTCCTACTGCCACCCAAGGCTGATCTTCTCCAAATCTAACTTTGATCTCCTATAGCCTACCAGGGCCCACCACTGCAATAACATGAGCAGAATAAAAAAAGTGACCCACACAGAATTCCTTGGGTTTCCCTCTGCACATTGGGCTATGTTTAATGTGCTGAAGTCTATGAAGTATGCAACATCATGTCACACACACACACACACACACACACATAGATGCACGTCTTGCTTTTTTTTTTTGAGACAGGGTTTCTCTGTGTAGTCCTTCCTGTTTTGAGGGCTCTAAGGGCATGCACCACTACCAGGCCATACATCTATTTTATGGCTAAAACTTGCTAACAGTCATCTGAGCTATTGAAAAAACGGACTTGTTTGATTCAGAGTTGGACAAACCCTCCATAAAACAGTATCTACCAAGCATAGAATGAGGTATGCCTGTATTTTCCCTGCTTTAAACTCTCTTGTAATACCCTGTTATCTGCAGACAAAGTCCCAGGACCCAGCCATTCCTTGTCCCTGGTTGGTCTGGCCTAATCTTTTCACTGAAATGACAAACTTCATATCCGATCTACCTCTTCCAGCAAAGCTGCTCAATTCAGATTCCTGGGATGTGCTCTGCAACTTTCCGGCTCCTGACTCCCAGGCTTGGAGCACGAGGAATGCTTTTTCCTTTCTAGCTATAAAAATCATGTCTACCCTTTAAAGCCCAAGTTCCAGTCATAAGACCACCCTCAGAACTACTCCGTGACAGGTGCCACTAGTCAGCCACCACACAAGAACATTCCCAGCACCCTAAAGCAACCAAGCCCGAGCAAGGGTGTGGGCTTTCTCCATCCCCTTCCGGGTACCTTCAGCAGCCACCTCTGAGAAGGTGAGCTTGGCACTTGATACTTCACAGAGCCCCACCCCTACCCAATCTAGTATGCTGTGTTCTCTACCCCTTCTGGAATTTCCAGTGGTAATTTTTGTCCAGCACCCTCACTGGTAGCTATTCACCAGCTGGTGGTATATATATATATATATATATATATATATATATATATATATATAATATATATACATACACACACATATATGTAGGATATACACACATATAATATATATATGCACATATATATTGTATGATATCTTTTATATACATTCACAGGTATCAGTGAGTAGATTCCTCCTAGCACATTATCCAACATATGTGAAAATCTAATATAATGAATAGGAAACTTTTACCCTTCCCTCCTCCCAAAGGAAGCTGGCTTACTGTGTATACTGTATAGTTCTATCAGGCTGGGAACTTGCTATGTAGATCAAGCCAGTCTTAAACTCAGAGATCCGCTTGCCTTTGTCTCCTGAGAGCTAGGAGTAGAGAGATGTGCCATGGGACCTGGTGACAACTTAAAAAAAAAAAAATCTTTTCCACTACTGGAGAACAAACCCAGGGCCTCACCAATACCAATAGAGCACTCTGTCACTGAGCCATATCCAAACTTTGCATAAATCATCACCATCATCATCATCATTATTGTTATTATTATTTCTTCTTCCTCCTCTTCATTCTCTTTGTTTCTTTCCCTTTCTGTTTTCCTTTCTTTCTTTCTTTCTTTCTTTCTTTCTTTCTTTCTTTCTTTCTTTCTTTCTTTCTTTCTTTCTTTCTTTCTTTCTTTCTTCCTTCCTTCCTTCCTTCCTTCCTTCCTTCCTTCCTTCCTTCCTTCCTTCCTTTCTCAGAACTCATTCTGTAGACCAGTCTAGCCTCAAACTCAGAGATCCACCTGCCTCTGCCTCCTAAGTGCTGGCATCAAAGTGCTACCACATCCAACTGCATAAGTGGTTTATTTAGGAAGAATCCCCTAAGTACAGGTATGAGACCTGCTGGAGCCACTGAGATGACTCAGTGAAGGAAAGTGCCTGCCACTAAGGCTAATAACTTGAGTTTGATCTCTAGAATCCCCATGGGAGAAGGAGGGAACCCCATAGACACCATAGCACACATACCCACACAGGTAAACGAGCACAAATAAATGTGAGAAAAATATGTTTTGAGTCCCACTGCTCTTTCTTTTACTTAAAGTTCCTATCGGTTTTTATGGAAAGTCTTCTGCTATGAACCAAGCTTTCAAAGGCAAACTATCTCTTCTGTAGAAATAATTCTATGTGCTTTTTTCAAGTTTCCAGAAACCCTTTAAAAAATAACTATAATTTTCCTACAGACTATAAGAAGATCTGCCATATGCAACTCTAAATAAAGCCCTTCAATAGCTTATGCGAACATGCTGTGTGCATGCTGAAATGAAGATTTCAACACCCAGTCTTGGGGCTGGAGAGATGGCTCAGCGGTTAAGAGCACTTGCCACACTTTTGAGAGGACCCAAGTTTAATTCATGTGGACCTGCATGTCTGCTTACACCCATCCACTATTCCAGTTCCAGAGCATCTGACACCCCCTTCAGACTCCTTCGGGTCTCAGGAACACACGTGGTACACATACATGCATGTAGACAAACATACTCATATGCATAAAATTAAACTTAGAAAATCCTTTTACTTGAATAGAGGCTGGCTATTCCAATAACTACCAGGATTGCCATTCTACTCATGAGACAATACAGCCAAGGTCACCTAGGCAAAATAATAATTATCTGGGCTGGCAGTATGGCTAAATGGCAGACTGTGCTGAGATCTGCAAGACCCTGGATTTAATCTCCAGCATTAATACAAGTGAATAATAGAGCTGGATGTCATGGTGGCATACCTGTAATCTCAGAGCTTGGAAAGCAGAGCTAAGAAGATTGCTACAAGTGACAAGCTAGCCTGGTCTACTTTGAAAGTTTCAGGCCAACCAGGGTTACTTCAACCCTTTCTTATACTCTCCAGCCAGTAAAAATTAAACCCTATTTTGGTGTGTGTGTATGTGAATAAAATCTCTACAAAAGTTTTCACAACAAAATAGTCAACCTCCTTTTACATGTTTAGAATGTGATGCAATTTATAACGATTTTTCCCCGGTTTGTTTTTGCTTCTTGAGACGAGGTGGCCTTGAACTCCTGATCCTTGTTCACCTCCCAGGCATGTGCTATCATATTCAGCTCAACTTCCCAGGTTTCGTCTCCTTGGAGTAGCATACTCTTCCAAAGCAAGCTCCATCCTGACCCACGTGGGCTTCTTTGGCAGTAAATGGAACTTTACATGAATTCCCAAGTTCCTGGGTTACCTAACTCTGAGGGCGGTGCTGGAGAAGCAAACAGCCAGCCAGCTACTATAGATTTCTCAGCACTTGGGTTCCTCACTCCTGTCCCTCCCCCTGTGACTCTGGTCCACTGGATAAAGCCAGAAGAAAGGAAAATGGGGCAGAAACCAGGAAGTGTTCAAGACAAGTCTGAGTTAACAAACTCAACTAACATTAAGTCTCCCTTTTGCAGGTACAGTGTGCCTTGCCTTTCTTCTCCTCCCCCCCCCCCCACCCCGCAACCCACCTCCTTTCCTTTTTCTTTTCTTGTCTCCTCTGCCTTCAACCCCAAAGCCCAACACTTTCAAACCTCAGTTCCCCCTTCCTCATCACGTGCTTGGGGTGTGAGCATCTCCAGGGCCCAGCTTCTTCTGCTTTGAGAGGACTGGACACCGCCCCGCCCCCGTCTTCCCCCTTTAATAAAGGCCCTTTAATGTTTGTTTCTCAGGCTTTCCCCAAAAGCAAAATTGTGACTGTCCCTTGTTCCTTTCAACTCGAGGGTATCAACTTTAAACCTTTGCTCTACTTAGCTACTGCTAAGAACTGTGGTAAACTGATGTCCTCTGAGGCAGTAAAAAAGCAAACACGGAACACAGCAGAGCCCCACCTCCTCCTCAGCTTTCCATTCTGGCCTCCTAAGCTCAACTGTAGTTTTCTCCACGGCCAGGCTCACCTACAACGTTCACTGCATCATTTCATCCAAGCCAAACCCGGTTACTGAGGCAACTAAGTTTTTCTTCCCAATGGCTCACAGAGAAACACATCCCTTGGGATCCCCTGGTAACCGTCCACCTATAATACTGGGGAGCCACAACAGCAAATGACTCGCTTTCCAAGGCTGGAAGCTGGCGGCCACGGGAGGGGTGTGCATCCAGTCACATTCCTGACCCACTTTCGCATCCCTTCCCTCCCCCTCCTCTTTCTCCTACTCCCGGGCAGGCCGCGAGAGCGCCCGCGCTCGGAGGAGCCACCCGCGAACACTCCCTGGACCACGGCTGGAGGGTGCACTGGGTGGCTGTCACTGCGGGGGACCCTGAGAAAGCCCGCTCCCCACCCCCTTCACCCTCTACTCCTGCGTGTGCTTCCTCCCGGTCACATGAGCTCATGAGCACCTGTTGGCAACTTCAGTCCCAGGCCGAGCCTCTTCGCCCGTCTCCCCATCCCCCTCCTGCCCCCCTCTCGCCCCGGGTAAAGCCCCTTAACGAGAGAGTGTGGGGACGCCCATTGACTCCCGTTTGCATACCCGCTCCCCTCCCTCCGTAGGGCTCAGGGACCCATGGGTGAAGGGGACCCCGCCCCCACCCCTTCTCCCCCAGGCGGAACGCAGAGATGCGCCCGCCCCCCAGCCGGACAGCTCTGGAAACCTGGGCTTCTCGTGGGCGCGGGGAGGGGATGCAGCCTGGTGCTGGCGAGGGCAGGTAGCGGGCGATGACCACTGGGTGTGCGATCCAAGCCGCCGAGTCCAGGAAGGGGGAGGGAAGCAGCCTTCGCAGCTGCAACTTCTGAGCCTGCCCCGCAACTCAGCAACTTTGCCTGCGCCGCGCGCCCCTCCCCCGCGTCGCCAGGCCCTGGCGGGGGCTGCGCGTTGCCAGGGTCGAGGGATGCGGGCGATTGGGGAAGGGACATGGGAAATGACACAACTTAATCGTAGTTACATTACAGGGAGCACCTACGCGCACCGAGGCCTTGAGGAGAACGCGCGGTCCTCTCATCGGCCCGCCAGGCGATTACTGCTGGGCTCCTAGGGAGGAAGAGGGAGGAAGGATGGCGGCAAAGCCTGTGAAACTGTGCAGGGTGGATAACTAGGGAGAGGACCGCGCGAGGCGGTCCCCAGCAGCCAGCATCTTGCAGTCCGAGGCAGTGCTTCGGTAACCGCGGCCCAGCTCGCATAAATTGTTCAATTGTTCTCCACACGACCCCATCACCGCCGCCCTCCACGCCCACCTCTTCTAGAGACAGACCAAGGCAAAGAAGGAGGCAGCGGTGTGATCCGGTCTGTGGGGTGGATGCTACTGTGTAGGTGAAGAGGTCATTGATCACCTGATGCTTGTTAAGGGTTCAGAGGACAGCACGAGGCACCCTCTAGTCCCATCATCCAAGGGGGTGCTTCAAGGAAGATGAAATCAGAAATGTCTGAGGGGGCTACACTGATGTGTAGAGATTCTGGGCCAGTTTGGGATGATACCTAAAGTTCTTAAAGTCAGGCCCCCAGGGGAGGTGGCCCCAGGGTGGGGTGGTCCAGCCAGGAGGAAGAAGGGTGTAAACTGGAGGCCTGGACCATATTCACTCACTTGAGCAAAGGCACCGGAAGAGCCCAAGTTATCAACCACACCCAGGCCTTGGAAGCCAAGCTGGCTTCTAAGTCTCCTACCCGCCACTCATACTTGATCTGACTCACTGCAGAGTAACTGGCGCTCTATGCCTCAAGCCGCTTGCCTGTAAAGCTAGAGATTTAATGGTGGTGTTATGAAGTTGAGTCACTCTGGGTGTGGGGAATCTTCGGAAGCAAAAGGGTCATTTCAAGTGAAAGTAAACTGCTTCATGGAGAGGTTTGTCAATAAGCTGAATAGTTTAATTACATGCCATCTTAATTTAAAGAGATGTGCATGATCACCGAAGCCAGCTGGACAGTTCCTTCTGATGTATAACCTGGAAATTACTCTTTAACTCAGCAAAGTCAATTCATTTCCTACTGCAAAAAGGTGACCAGATTCTGTACCTGCGAGCGTGTGTGTGTGTGCGTGCGCGCGCGCACACACACACACACACACACACACACAGTTATTTCTTGTTATTCTTCTCAGTTTGGGAAATTCCTCTATACTTTCCCCTGGAAATAATTTTGAAAGCCTGGGACCAGAGTGTGACTTTCCAGAGTTGTCCCAAAGATCCTCAGATCCTCAGTATGCCATAAGTGATACTGGCAGGGTGGGTGGGTGAGTGGGTCGTGTCCGAGGTCATTATACCACATCTTAGCCATTCCAGATGCACTAGTTTTAACATCTTAGGTTTAACTGCACATCTCCATGGCTTCTGCTTGCTGACATCCTGGCATTAAGTTTTCATTTCACTGGCTTTCCTTCCCACTGGTCCATAAAATGAGGAAGTCTGATAAATGCTGAGTTAGGCAGTTTAAATCCAGTTTATTTGTTATAAAGTACAGCAGCTTTATCACAAGACCTGTCCATCTTCAGTGCTGGGAGGGACCTGCAAGTCACCCAGTAGAAATTAGAATGTGCACTTTTTATGATGTAAAAAAAAAAAAAAAAAAAAAGGCCTTCATTTGTTTGTGTGTGTGCGTTGGAGCTTATGTGCACATGTACATGCATGTGTATGTGTTCATGGGTGTGCACACATTTGAGTATGCATGTGTGTGGTTATAAGTGTGTGTATCTATGAGCATGCACACATAAATGCACACATGTGTATGAGTGTGTGCATGTATAAGTGTGTATGTGTGTGTGCACATGTGTGTGTGTTATTGTTTAGGGCTAATAATTCATTTAGGAACTGTCACTTCTAAGCCCCTACAAGATTTGAACATAGTGAAGAGAAATGTTTATGTGCCATCAGGAATTATTAAAAATCATTTTAGTGTCATAGTAAAAGAGAAGTAGGAAGGAAATGAGTTTTTGAAGAACTATTCAAACAACTGTTCCCATTCAGCTCTCATCAGGGTTGTCTGTTAGGAGCTGTGAGTGTTGACGGTAGGTCAGGAGTTCCATGTAACTCAAACCTATAATCAATGCCACCCTGCCTCTTGCCTGATTTTAACTTAGGGAAGGTGAGAAATTGGCTTTATTTAAATTTGACTGGCTTATTGAACTGAGAGTTTGGGTTGGTGGTAGAATGCCTGTCTAGCAAACATCTAGCCTGAATTGATTCCCTGAATCCAATAAAAAAGATTGGCACTAAGCTATTTACAGATGGCAGTGACTTAGTTGCCAATAAATCTATTGTCAATTGAAAGTCTTAAGTAAGAAAAAAAAAAAGCAGTTGTTTTGTTGTTATTGTTTGGTTGGTTTTTTTTTGTTTTGTTTTTTGAGACCGGGTTTCTCTGTGTAATATCCCTAACTGTCCTGGACTTAGTTTGTAGAACAGGCTGTCATGGAACTCACAGAAATCCACCTACCTCTGCCTCCCAAGTGCTGGGATTAAAGGCATATGCCACCATACCCAGTCTTAAAAAGCAGTTTATATAGACACGCTAGACAAGTGCTGCCCAGGCCTTAAGATGCTTTATCAATTTTATTACATTTTTTTTTTTTTTTAATGGGAGAGGGCTGGAGAGTTGTCTTAGAAATCAGGAGCACTTGTTGCTCTTGAGGAGGCCTGGGTTCACAACCCTCTGTACCTCCAGTCTTAGGGGATCTGCACACTCTTCTGACCTCTGAGGACACCCGGCATGCATGTGATGGCCATACATATATACAAACATGCAGGTAAAACATTCACACATGTAAATCATACAATTAACAAATCTTAACAAATAAAACGGGGAGGAGGTCCGAGGACCAGCTTACGCTCAGGCATTCAGGCATTCAGACTTGATAGCAGGCATCTTTGTTCTGTGAGATCTTTTCAGTCCCTCAAAGAGGCCCTTTGCACACCAACCTAGTATCACAAACCTTAGACTAGGATTGGGCCAAGTCACTTAACACCAGGCCTATCTGACATTTGTTTGTGTGTGTGTGTGTGTGTGTGTGTGTGTAGAAGGCCACAGGTCGGAGGACCACTTTGCTCTTGCCTTTCACCTGTATATGGATTCTGGAGATTGAACTCAGGTCACTAGGCTTGAGTGGCATGCACCTTCACCTACTGAATCTCACCAGTCCCCAAAGGACAGCCTCTACTGAATGTCAAATGCTCCATTAAATCACTGTAAAAAAAAAAAAAGTAAGTAAAAATATTGTGAGTCCAAAATTTTCCCCAAAAGAGTGTTAGAGACAAGTGTAAAAATGGTAGTGAATGAATAGGAGAGAGAGAGAGAGAGAGAGAGAGAGAGAGAGAGAGAGAGAGAGAGAGAGAGAGAACCTAAGAGCAAGTAGACCCCGTGGCACCAGTCTTTAAAGTCTTTAAAGTCAGCTATTCAGGATGCTGAGGTAGGAGGATCTCAAACGCAGATCTTGTATCCAAAAAAAAAAAAAAAAGTAAAAAAAAGGTTAAAAAAAAAAGTAAAAAGAGGGCTGGTGTATATAGCTCAGTGGTAGTGGTAGAGTACTTTCCTAGCGTGAGCTAGGTGCTAGGTCTGATCCCTGGTACTGGAGAGAGAGAAAGTAAACAGGGATGGAGAGATACACACCTTACAAAGAGAGATGAAATTACAAGTAGAAAAGAAAAATGTCCACCACTCGTTCCTTGCCAAACATTAGCAGCAAGGTTCTGACTACTTGCAATGTTTTCACATGCAAGTAATATTTTATATTTTAATTATGAAATAGAAATTGTGTGTTTACATGCATTGGCTCATTTTGCTGGGCAGGGTCCTCTGTAAGGTAGACAGGACAATGATATGAAGCCCCAGATTACAGGCCCCACCATTTATTTATGTAACAGGCATAGCTTGAGGACCTACCAGTCTCCAGAGGTGACACTGAATTTTATCACAAAGACAGATAGGACTCTTTAAAGGTTTATGTCTTGTAGGAAAGATCGTGTCCAAAACAAAGAATTGCAGTTCAGTTAAGATAGTGAAGCTTGGAAAGGCCAATGAACAACTTAAGGATGCTATCTGGCTGGTTTTGTTTGCTTATATATTTATCAAGACAGGTGTGTGTGTGTGTGTGTGTGTGTGTGTGTGTGTGTGTGTATAGCCCTAGCTGTTCTGGACCTCAGTCTGTAGACCAGGCTAGCTTTGAACTCACAGATCTGATGGCTGCTGCCTCCTCGGTGCTGGGATCAAAGGCGTGCGCCCTCATCGACAGGGTTTGGTTATTTGATTGCAAATAATACAATGTCTCCTGCAATAGATATGTTTTTAATCTTTGCAAATAACACCATGACATACAGTATAACCAGCCAGTTGTCTCTGCATCCATCAGTCAGTACCAAAAGAGGATTGGTCCAAGTCATGTAGCCCAGGCCATCTTTAAACTATGCAGGGCAGGATGATGTTGAAATTTGACTCCTGTTTTCACTTGCAGGGATCTGGAGTGGAACCCCCCCCCTTTTTTTTTTTTTTTTTTTTTTTTTTTTTTTTTTTTTTTTTTTTGCAGAGCTGGTGATCAAACCCAGGGCAAGCACTTTGCCAGCAGGGCTCCCCCCAGCCCTTTGTTATGTACTTTCAGTCTGGTTTAGGTGTCTTGTAACAATGTAAATGCTATTTAAAAAGCTGTTGCATAGTATTGTTTAGAAAACAAGGGCTAGCAAAACAGTCGCTGCATATTAAGTACAGCTCTGTTAATTTGGGGATCCCCCCCCCAGGTGGTCGAATTTGTTGACAAGGAGCACAAGATATAGAAGATATAGAAGGTAGACTTTTAAAACAAAGTTAAATATAATACCAAACACATTGAATCTTAAAAACAAAATGGAAGTGGGTAGTAGCTGTGCATGCCTTTAATCCCAGCACTTGGGAAGCAAAGGCAGGTGGATCTCTGTGAGTTCAAGGCCAGCCTGGTCTACAGAGTATGTTCCAAGACAGACAAAGGCTACACAGGGAAACCCTGTATCACAAAACAAACAAATAGACAAAACAAAACAAAAAGTTAGAAGGAAATTTCAAGGTTGTTTGGACTAACCTATTCATTCACTTTGCAGCCTTTGCATTGATTGGTATATAGGGGAGAATTTGCTCAGTTAGGATGTAAAGTTAAATAGTGGTTATTTGAGATTAGCATCAAGATCTCCTGACCATGCTCTCTGTTCTCAGGGGCTGCCTTGGTAATAGGCACTGAGGAACGACCCTCTGCAGTCTTGTTGCTACTGCTGTGTAGAGTGTGGGCCTATCTCAGTGACGGAAGGTGGGGATTGTTGAATTTGTGATAAAGTATTCCATGACTAAACATTTATTTAAGGAAATGTTCCTAAGAGGAACTGCATGGGGATTTCAGCTCTGTGAGTTCCTTAAAACAGACACATGGCACCTTGCAACTGTATGTATGTAACTGTAGTTCCAGAGAATCTGATGCCTATTTCTGGCCCCCATGTGCACATAGTGCCCATATATCCATGCAGACAAAAATACTGATACCCGTAAAGTAATAAAATAAATATAAAACAAAACAAAATCCACCACCACCACCACCACCAGAAACCCAGCTACTGTCCGTAAAAGCTGAAGGGAGAGCTCAGCGGTGCTGGAGCACACCTTTAATCCCAGCACTCCAGAGGCAGAGGCAGATGCAGAGGCAGGAGGATCTCTGAGTTTGAGGCCAGCATGCTCTACATAGTTAGTTCCAGGACAGTCAGAGCTACACAAAGAAACCCTATCTTGAAAAGCAAAACAAGGGCTGGAGAGATGGCTCAGCAGTTAAGAGCACTGACTGCACTTCCATAGGTCCTGAGTGCAAATCCCAGCAACCACATAGTGGCTCACAACCATCTGTAATGAGATCTGACTCCTTCTGGTGCATCTGAAGACCACTAAAATGTACTTAGATGCAGTAATAAATAAATCTTTAAAAATAAAAAGAAACTGAATTTCAGTTTGTTCATCTGTCAATGTGATTAATACATTCTAAGAAAGAAAAGAAAAACACAACAAACTCACAAACAAAACAACAAAAAAGTTGAGGATAGAAGCTGAGCAAGGTGATACATGTCTGTAATCCGGGCACTCAGGAGGCAGAGGCAAGAGGGAGCTACAAGTTCTAGGCTAGCCTAATTTATTATACATTGAGTTACAGGATAGCCTGAACTACAAAATGAGTTGTCTCAAAAGAGGGGGAAGAGAATGAAGCATGGGAGATGGCTCGGTTAGTGAAGTGCTTGTCATGAGTTTGGACAACCAGCACATGGGTTCAGGCCAGGCAACACTCGGGGCGCAGAGACATACAGATCTCTATGAGTTCAAGGCCAGATAAGGCTACACAGTAAGACCCTGCCTCAAAATCAAAACAAATAAAGTTGAGTGTAGTAGGTCTGCATCTGTAACTCCAGCGCTGAGGGGAGGTGCGGAGAAAGGTGTATTCCTGAAGCTTATTGTCCACATGGTTAGTGAGGGATCCTGTCTCAGAACGTAACTAGTGGAGAGAGACTAAAGGGGAGGGCCAGTATTAACTGCTGGTCTCCGTATGCGCATGTATGCACACAGGCCTGTTTATTCATGTGCACAACACCCACACATACACACAACCACAACATATAGCCTATATATACCCACTTTTAGGAAGAAAAAGGGAAGAAAAGGCACATCTGATGTTTTTAAAAATACATTTAGGGAATACTGATTACACTTTAGAGAGCATTAAAGAATTATTGTTACTAATTTAAATATTGGTACGTTTGTGATTATATTTAAAATATAGGTCTCATTTCTTTTTTTATAGTATATTGTTTTACTAAGCTTTTAAAATATAATCTTACCTTGTATTAGATATTCTATAATTATTATTTTTTTAATTTTTATTAGGTATTTTCCTCATTTACATTTCCAATGCTATCCCAAAAGTCCCCCATACCCACCCCCCACTCCCCTACCCACCCACTCCCCCTTTTTGGCTCTGGCGTTCCCCTGTACTGGGGCATATAAAGTTTGCAAGTCCAATGGGCCTCTCTTTCCAGTGATGGCCGACTAGGCCATCTTTTGATACATTTGCAGCTAGAGACAAGAGCTCCAGGGGTACTGGTTAGTTCATATTGTTGTTCCACCTATAGGGTTGCAGTTCCCTTTAGCTCCTTGTGTACTTTCTCTAGATCCTCCACTGGGGGCCCTAGTTCTCATTTCTTAAACAGTAAAGTATTTGCACTGAAATCCTGAGCTATCTGTTACTAAAATAATCTAATTTGGGGGGGGGGTTTGGGGTGAGTTAGAGAGTGAATATAAATGATATGTATATAGTTGTGGCTATCCTAGAACGTGCTATGAGGACCAGGCTGACCTTGAACTTGAGGAAGTCAAGATGCTTATCTATCCATGGAGTGCTGGAAATAAAGGTGTGTGTCATTACATCTAGACTTTATTTTGTATTTTAAAGGTCACCTTTTGGCCGGGCAGTGGTGGCACACACCTATAATCCTAGCACTTGGGAGGCAGAAGCAGGTGGATTTCTGAGTTCAAGGCCAGACTGGTCTACAGATTGAGTTCCAGAATAACCAGGGCTATACAGAGAAACCCTGCCTTGAAAAACAAAATAAACAAAAAAACAAAAACAAAAAGACTCAAAAAGTCACCTTTTTAAAATTTCTCTAAAATTTCCCCAAATAAAATGAACATACATATTTTCTCATATATACATGAAAGGATATATATGTCTATATGTGAATATGACTGTGAATATGAATGAAGGAAAAATGTCAGAAAGGAACATGTTTGCTTTTTTAAGGAAGGTTTGTAATATTCAGGAACATTCAAAGTGTATCACCATGGAATCTCTATTATTAAGACCCTCTTTGTGGCTAAGAAGACTTGCTATGTCATTGGTTTTATCCTAAGATCTATAGAGCTGGTTTATAATACTGTATTCTTAATTGTATGGATAACATATTTAAAACACATGTGGTAGCTGAGGTTCTGGTTCTATTTTGAATGAGTGTGCTGTGTCTCCACCCCCTTTCTATTCATATCTGCATCTGGAAATCATCAAACTATCACAAAGACAATCCAATGAGTATAGCTAATTTGAGGTATAGATACCATTGAGGTTATGGGCAAGATCGCTATCATCCAGTAAGTATTTGGTGATATGTTATAGAGATCTGAAAAACTGGAACTTGTGTGGGATTCCCAAGGACACAGAGAGGAAGCAAAGTGCAGACAAGACCGACTTCATGACTCAGAAATTTGGGGAAAAGATTTTTTCTTTTAATTAAAATATTTATTATTAGTTTTAGATGGAGGCTGCTTATATTGTTCAGCTTGGTCTTAAACCCCTGAACCCCAATAATCCTCTTGCTTCTATCTTCCAAGTGGCTGGGACCATAGGCTTCAACCAGAGGGGAAAACATTTAATCCCATTTTGCTTAAATCACCCAAAACACCTTAAAGATGTGCCAAGGACCTTTTTCTGCTTTCGTTTGTGCCCTAGCTAGTTTAATGTCAACTTGACACAAGCTAGAGTCATCTGAAAGGAGGGAGCCTTCGTTGAGAGGAAAGATTTCTATAGAATCCAGCTGGAGGGTATTTTCTTAATTAGTGATTGATGGGGGAGGGCCCAGCCCATTGTGGATGGTGGCAGCCCTGGGCTGGTGGTCTGTGCTCTATAAAAAGGCAGGCTGAGCAAGGCAGGAGCAAGCCAGTAAGCAGCAGCACCTCCCCCCCCCCCCCCCCCCCCCAGCCTCTGCATCAGCTCCTGCTCCAGGTTTCAGCCTTGGTGAGTTCCTGCCCTCACTGCTTTTGATATGAAACTGTGAGCAAAACAAACCCTCTCCTCCCAGAGCTGCACTGGACATGGTGTCTCACTGCAGTGACAATAACCCAAACTGTGGCAGTGTGTTTCTGCTCTAAGACTGAGGCTCCTTCATGGTGACAGAACAGTCAACAGGATACTGAATTATTGCAGTGTCTGCAAAGCCTTGTGTGTGTCAAGCCCAATAATAATAGAATAAAGACGTCCTATGCAAGTGGAAGTCTGTGTCACTAATCAATTTATTTAGAAGCCTTTCTAAATTTATATAATCATATGTAATATGTATCTTTTTTTTTCTTTGTCAGAAATGGTGACAATGAGTTACTTTTCTCATCGTTGCCACCAGATATCTGACAAGGAGCTACTTAAGGAAGGATGGGCTGATTTTAGCCCGCAGTTCCAGGGTACAGTACATCACAGTGGGTGGAACCATGGCAGGAGGAGGTTCGGCAGCTGGTCACATGCATCAGCAGTAAGGAAGTAGAGCGAGGTGGCTCCCTCGCACCCTGGGCTCAGTTTTTCCTTTTTATTCAGGCCTGCACAGAGGACCATAGTACAGTGCAACCAATGGGCAACTGCTTTAAGTTCTGAAGAAGCTGACTGTGCTATTGCATGCTTAATTGAAAATAATAGCAATTATGGGGATACCTGCATGAATTCAAACTGATAATGTTTCCGAATATGTATCCAACAAGATGAAGCAATTCTTTGCATATTACTATATAAAGGATGTTACTGGTATTTCACACCATCCCACTGGGTAATCAGTTATAGAAAGAACCAACCATACCTTTGTGTGTGTGTGTTGCTTCTTTTTTTTTTTTAATTAGGTATTTTCTTCATTTACATTTCAAATGCTCTCCCAAAAGTCCCCCATACCCCCCCCCACTCCCCTGCCCACCCACTCCGACTTCTTGGCCCTGGCGTTCCCCTGTACTGAGGCATATAAAGTTTGCAAGACCAAGGGGCCTCTCTTCTCAATGATGGCCGACTAGGCCATCTTCTGATACATATGCAGCTAGAGACACGAGCTCCGGGGGGTACTGGTTAGTTCATATTGTTGTTCCACCTAAAGGGTTGCAGACCCCTTTAGCTCCTTGTGTACTTTCTCTAGCTCCTCCATTGGGGGCCCTGTGTTCTATCCAATAGCTGACTGTGAGCATCCACTTCTGTGTTTGCCAGGCACTGGCATAGCCTCAAAAGAGACAGCTATATCAGGGTCCTTTCAGCAAAATCTTGCTGGTGTATGCAATGGTGTCAGCGTTTGGAGGCTGATTATGGGATGGATTCCCGGGTGTGGCAGTCTCTAGATGGTCCATCCTTTCGTCTCAGCTCCAAACTTTGTCTCTGTAACTCCTTCCATGGGTGTTTTGTTCCCAATTCTAAGAAGGGGCAAAGTGTCCACACTTTGGTCTTTGTTCTTCTTGAGTTTCATGTGTTTTGCAAATTGTATCTTGTATCTTGGGTATTCTAAGTTTCTGGGCTAATATCCACTTATCAGTGAGTACATATCATGTGAGTTCTTTTGTGATTGGGTTACCTCACTCAGGATGATGCCCCCTCCAGGTCCATCCATTTGCCTAGGAATTTTATAAATTCATTCTTTTTAATAGCTGAGTAGTACTCCATTGTGTAAATGTACCACATTTTCTGTATCCATTCCTCTGTTGAGGGACATCTGGGTTCTTCCCAGCTTCTGGCTATTATAAATAAGGCTGCTATGAACATAGTGGAGCATGTGTCCTTCTTACCAGTTGGAACATCTTCTGGATATATGCCCAGGAGAGGTATTGTGGGATCCTCCGGTAGTACTATGTCCAATTTTCTGAGGAACCGCCAGACTGATTTCCAGAGTGGTTGTACAAGCTTGCAATCCCACCAACAATGGAGGAGTGTTCCTCTTTCTCCACATCTTCGCCAGCATCTGCTGTCACCTGAATTTTTGATCTTAGCCATTCTGACTGAACCAACCGTGCCTTAAAAGAAATGCTTATTAAAAAAAAAGAAAAAGTTAAAAAAAAAAAAACAAAAACCCGAGGGCAGACTAAATAATGCTTTGTTAACTCTCAATTTTTTTAATGTTGGTGAAGAAGGAACAACAGCAGCTGAGAGACACTGGGTTACCAAAAAAAAAAAAAAAAAAAAAAACCAAAAAAAAACTGAGGAACTGGACGAGCTGATGCACTATAAGGATGTGTTGACATTAGAATGGAAACCTGCAATAATATTAAGATGGGGACGTGGCTATGCTTATGCATCTACAGGGAATGAAAGAATATGGCTATCAACAAAGCTTATAAAGATTAGATCTAGCCGGGCATGGTGGCGCACGCCTTTAATCCCAGCACTCGGGAGGCAGAGGCAGGCGGATTTCTGAGTTCGAGGCCAGCCTGGTCTACAGAGTGAGTTCCAGGACAGCCAGGGCTACACAGAGAAACCCTGTCTCGAAAAACCAAAAAAAAAAAAAAAAAAAAAAAAAAAAAAAGATTAGATCTGACCAAGGAAGACTTGTTTTGTTTTGTTTTTTGAGACAAGGTTTCTCTGTATAGCCCTGGCTGTCCTGGAACTCACTTTGTAGACCAGGCTGGCCTTGAACTCAGAAGTCCACCTGCCTCTGCCTCCCAAGCGCTGGGATTAAAGGTGTGCACCACCACCGCCCAGCTAACAAACATGTAGCCCAGGATAGCCTCAAACTCATGATCCTCTAGCCTCTGCCTCCTTCATCAAATCCTACTGGCATGTGCCACCACTATCAACTGAGACACGAATGTCTTCACAAAGCAAACACCCTGCGTGATTCACTCTCACAGACTGTCTCTGTTACGGATTTCTCCAAAATATGCATGCAAATTGACTTCAAAATGGCTAGCCCAATTGATCGATCACACAAAGACTGGACAACACACAGATGGAGGAAACAACACAGAGACAGATGAAGGAGATGGACATAAGCCAGCAGGTAGAGAGATGCTGAGAGAGATGAGAAGGAAGAAGCAGGCTGGGACTGAAGAAGAGGTCACTAATCAAATGGTAGATATAGTATAGTTTATACAGTTACGAGCTAGTCATGGAATGAGCCAAAGCTCATTGCCTAGGCACTTAATAATAAATAATTAGTCTCAGATTCATCAGTCCAAAATTGGGGGCTGGGCTGGGGAAGGAAGAATGGATTTAAAATTGTCTTAATGACAACCCATAGACAAAATGGTCTTTCCACCTTCATTAACCTAATCTAGATAATTTCTTACAGGAACGCCTACATGCTTGCCTCCTAGGGGAGTCCAGATTCTGTCAAGTTGGCACTCAATATTAGCCATCACATAGAGTCTCATGTAGCTCAGGCTAGCCTAGAACTCGCTATGGAGCTGAAGATGAGCATGAACTTCGATCCTCCTATCTCCACTGCTCAAGTGCTGGGATTATACAGACACATCCCCACACTATTCTTACGTATCTTTTGAATTAACAAATACTAAACCCGGTATGGTGGCATATGCCTTTCTTTTAATCCCAGCACTCTTGGGATGCAGAGGTAAGCAGATCTCTGTGAGCTGGAGGCCACCCCAGTCTATATCCAGGGCTGTTAGATAGAAAAACACTGCCTGGAAAAACAAACAAACAAAGAAAAATAAAAACCACACAAAGAGAATAAATAAAAACTGAAAGTTCAGTTGTTATCTTGTCTATGGAGGGAGTGGATAAAATTGGACCATTTCCGGGCGGGAAGCTCGAAAGTTTGGTAAAGGCAGCTCCTTCTGCCTACCATTCCCTTCCCCTCCTCCCCACCGTTCTCCTCCCTCCTCCCTTTCTGTGTAGCTTCATTTCATGTAACACAATGCTTTTGTTTGTTTATAGCATAGTGTATTGCTGTGCTTTCCATCACTGTGACAAAATGCCCAAGAGAATTAATTTAAATTGAGAAAAGGTTTTGCTTTGGGCTTAAGGCTTCAGTACATGTGTGTGTCCATATTGGTTTGGGCCTGTGGTGAGACAGCATATCACAGCAGGAGACAGTAGATGAGGCCTATTTATATCGTGGAAAAGCAAAGAGAGGGGTGATAGAGAAAGGTCGAGTCAGTGGTAATGAAATGATGTTGGGTACCATTCGTATGTGTCAGGACTGTTTTGGAAGCTCTGGGCCTCCCTTCTTTGCTGTGTCTTTATACTTACATTCCACTCACTCTCCACATCCATGGATTCCACTAATAGAATGTACATTAGGGGCTGGAGAGATGGCTCCGCAGTTAAGAACACTTGTAGCTCTTGCATAGGACCCAGATTCAGTTCCCAGCACCCACATGGTAGCTCACAACCAGCTCTAAGTCCAGTTCCTGGATATCTGGTGTCCTCTGCTGACCTCTCCAGGTACCAGGCATGCACATGGTGGACAAACACATATGCAGAAAATACTCATATACATGATAAAAACATGTAAACATGCTGAGAGAGAGAGAAAGACAAGGGGGCGGGGAGAAAGAATATTTTAAAATTTATATTTTGAACATGTAATAAGTTTTGTTATAAGTAATCTAAAGATGATCTGTATATACATGTTTATAATATATTCTATGCAGATACATTGCAATTTTATAGAATATGAGTGACTGAGGCTTTGATTATCTGCAGGGAGTTTGTGAACCAATCCCCTCGGGAGGCCTGCATTCGCTTTAATATCCCACACCAGGGAAAACTTTCACAATCTGTACACACCGCCAGACTGGAAATACCCAAGACACATAAGACTACTGCAGCCTTTTACAGTAATAGAAGCTTAAAATGTGCTCTTCTCATGAGAACCCCAGACACTGGTCAGAGGGCCTCAGAAGGCTCTTTTTACAGGATTCATTCTGCCCTCAACTTTCTGCTTACTGTTGATAATTCTTTCTTCATCGGGGTACTTTTCGAAGGGACTTTACTCTTGGATTATCACGGCAAGCCTGCAAGCAGATGGTGTCACTGCTGAATGAGGACCCGGTGCCTTGGATGAGCTCTGGAATTGGAGCTGGAGGTGGGATTAGGAGGAAGAGAGACCTATGTACCAGCAAACCCTCTTCGTTTCACTCATTGTCTAATCACTTATCTGATCCCTGCCAAGTTCTCATTTGGCGTGGGGCCTTCTCACAGGTTATCTTCACGACTTCGTGAAGCAAATCTTGCTGGTATCCCCCCACGTTCAGATGAAGAGATCTGACCAGTGAAGAGGCTGGGGTGATTCATCATCTAATGTCAGGTAGCTGCTGGGTGGCAGAATTAGAATCTGAACACTCACGGCTCTGTGACTCCAGAACTGTAACCAGCACAGAGGGGTCTCCTGGTTAGCTCAGGTCTAACACCACGAGCACCCGCTCGCTCTTGTCTTTGCAAAGGTGAGGTTTGCTGTAAACTGAAGCCAGATCCTGACAGCTGTCTCCTCGGCTCCCTGGCATTTATCACTTCTTGCTTACACTTCCCAGGGACTTGCAGCCATGTAAGTGGCTTAACCGCTACCGGCTCATCCTTGAATTGAATGCACAGATGGTACCCAGCTAGATGTGACTTAACCTAATTATTTTGTCCCTTTCACAGTTGGAAACGGTCACCAAGAAGGAGAGACTTTAAAAGATGTATTTAACCCTTAGTATCTTAGAAAAAAAGAGAGGCAATTATCTTGAAAGCAAATGAGTCTGTGGCTTTTCCATAGGAGAGGCATCATCACCATCACCACCACCACCACCATCATCATCGTCTTAGAAGACAATTTAGAGCCCATTGCACCTAGTAGCTATCAAGTCAACAAATGCCATGTGGAAGTTGAAGAACTCACTGTTTCATACATATGGTGACTGAAAAAGTAGGGCATCCTTCTGGCTCCACGGCTCAGCCTCTCTTACACGCATTGATGGTAATTTATCTTACTTCCTATCATCTTTTTGGGACCCAGAACCATTTTACCATCTGCGGATGGCTTTAATGGCTGTTTCTCCAGTGTCTCTCTCCACCCTCACTCTACCCTACCCCACCCCCAGGCTTCAGGCTATAGCTCTACCCTATACCAATGATTTTAAGATGGGTGGCGACAAATCCCAATCAACCCCTCAAATCCCCAAAGATGGTTCACTAGAACCACCCCCTTCCACAAAGACAAAAACGAAAAACCCCATATGCCTGCAATAAGATCCTCTGATCTTCCAAGAGTTCTGCCCAGCATACACATTGGAGAAAGTGAGGAAGCTATTTGTATTGGGAGGCTGGAGGGATGGGTCAGGAGTGTGTCATCAAGGTCAGAAACGAGGGATTGCAGTCTTGGGTGTGAGGATGCTGCAAGGGAGCAGCAGGTAGTATCTGGCAAGCCAACACTGTGGCTGGGGGCTGAGGGACAGGTGGAGAGAGGATCAAAGCAGTGCCTCTTAAAGCTGCTACTATTGGACTGGAAAGATGAGCATCTTTGTAAACAGCTAAAAATATACAGAAGGAGGTTAGAGAGACCGAGGAGCTGACTTGTAGGAAGAAAGGTGTCCATGTTTCCAGTCCACGGGACCACAGCCATAGATGAAGACGTAAACACATTGTAGACTTGACTTACCAGTGTAGGAGCTGGCTCCTGACTCTTGCTTCCAGGGGAGAGTTCCTTTGTGTTTTTTTGCTTTTGTTCTTCTTTGTTTGTTTGAGACAGGGTTTCTCTTTGTAATCGTGGCTGTACTGGAACTCACTTTGTAGACCAGGCTGGCCTCAAACTCAGAGATCCCCCTGCCTCTGCCTCTGCCTCTGCCTCTGCCTCTGCCTCTGCCTCTGCCTCTGCCTCTGCCTCTGCCTCTGCCTCTGCCTCTGCCTCTGCCTCTGCCTCTGCCTCTGCCTCTGCCTCTGCCTCTGCCTCTGCCTCTGCCTCTGCCTCGAGTGCTGCGATTAAAGGTGCATGCCACCACCCTCTGCTTCTTTTTGTTTTTGTTTTTTTTTTGTTTTGTTTTGTTTTTTAAACATGGTCACACTCTGTAATTCTGGCTAGCACAGAACTATGTAAACCAAGCTGGCCTTGAGCTCACAGATTACCCACCTTCCAGGTGCTAGAATTAAGGCATGTGCCACACTAGGCTAAGAGATTCTTGTTATTGTTGTTTTGTTTTTGAGACAGGGTCTGTCTATGTTGTCCTGGATGTCCTGGACCTCTCTATACAAACCAGTATGGCTTGGAATTCACAGAGGTCCCACTGCTTCTGCCTCTCAAGTTCTGGAATTAAAGGCATGCACCACACCTAGCTAAGAAAAAAATTTTTTTTGTTTGTTTGTTTGTTTGTTTTTTTCTGAGACAGAATTTCTCTGTGTAGCTCTGACTTCTCTGGAACTCTATATGGACTGGACTTGAACTCAGAGATTTGACTGCCCCTCCCTACCCAAGTGTTTGGGATTAAAGACATATGCCACCACTGCCCCGCTGGAATTCCTTTTAATAGTCCATTTCTTGCTTACAAAACAAAGAAATCTAAGTAACAAAATTCATCTGTATTTTTCCCTACTGATTTGGACTGATTTGGATCCCAGTTACACATTACAACTTACCTCTACGTCTTTAACAAGGCACCTCTAAGTTTCCTGCAAAGAAGCAATGCTCTGAAGCATAAATCCAACTGCCTACTGATCTCTTGCCCTGTTCTTTCCAGATGAGACTCTGTTCACCTCTTGTCAGCGGGACGTTGATTTGTTAACACTACCCATGTCCCAGGTAGCAGGCTCAGATGGGTCTCAAAATAGACCAGGAACAGAGGGTTGATAAGATCCCAGTGGGCAGAAAGTAATGTTACACCATCTATGATATAACCTCTAGAATGAGCGCTGCTGCCCTTTGCTCTAGAATCCAGCTCTGGTGCCTTGCGAGGTAGAAAGTCCTCAAACGACTGGGGATGCAGTGTT
Organism: Mus caroli; assembly: GCF_978045245.1. Classification (NCBI taxonomy): domain Eukaryota; kingdom Metazoa; phylum Chordata; class Mammalia; order Rodentia; family Muridae; genus Mus; species Mus caroli. The sequence continues at coordinate 83,449,315 of NW_028227270.1, forward strand.
CTCAGGCTTTCCCTTGAAGTTAGTTAAACTTCCACTCGAGCTTTTGGAGGCGTCAAACGAGCAGTTTTCAGCCTTTTCTTTCCTTTCTTTCCCTTATTTTGCTTTAGAGGGACGGGTGACCAAACAAATGTTCTGGGGGGCCGTTTAAGCAGAACAAAATCCTTTGCGAGAGCACGTGCCAGCTTTATTACAATGCACGGCACACTCTGAGAGCTTTTGGCACGCACTGGAGCACAATTGAGTTCTGGAGCTTTGGGGACAAAGAACGGCTGCTAATTTGTGCAGCCACTGCCTGAGAACTGGGAGCTGGGCGGGGAGCGTGGAGGATACTCCTCTAAGAAAGGATGTTAGAGAGTCAGCTTAGATGGGTTTTCCAGACATAAGAAGGGGAAAGACCCATCTGGGGTGATATCCCGGCTTCTGCTGATCCGCGGGACTGATGGCAGGATATCTTGTCCCACCCCGTATAGTTCAAATTTCTACCTTCCCGCTGGAAAGTCACCTTTCTCAAGCTACATAGCTGCCACTGCTGAGACTCTTCTGAGAGGAAGGCAATGTACGCTAATATTTATAGAGGAAACCAGGAAGTGAGGAGACGCAGCCCCAGCTTCCTGATGGAGTTGTTGACTCACACTGCCATACTTCCGGTGATTTCCTTCGTTTCTTTGCACCTCAGTTTCTTAGCAAATCATGAAGGATGAAAATGGAATTCCCCTAGAGGTACAGGGAACACCTAAATCACATTTATGATTTTTTTTTTGAGATAACCAACATAACTTCCTTACATAAAAGATTGCATCTTTATGGTCATCTCCCCAGCATAGGTCTGAAGAAATACTATTTGAGGTCCAGGGGTTGGGGTGTGTGTGTGTGTGTGTGTGTGTGTGTGTGGTCATCTGACTGACTCTTCATTCCCTGACTCCCCTCCTCTTTCTTCTTCTTTTCCTTGGTGAGTTTCTTATGTCAAGTTTCTTATGTGAAGTTTTGCTTTTGGGAGATTGGAGTTTATAATTTCTCTTCGCTCATCCCCAAAGCCGGCAGCTTACAAAGCTGTGTCCCAGGGTCTGTTAGGTGATATAGATGACAGCCACAAACTTCTTGGTCACAGCTCTTTGTGCTGTTTAACGTATTTAGGTTGCCCCTTTGTGCTGGCTCTTTGTTTTTCTCTTCTTCTTCTCCCTTTCAAAGTGTTGACTTTATTGTTTGGCTAGGATGAACACTTCCCTTCCTCTTGGGTTTGGGACTGGCCTCTGCTTTGTCTCCCGCTGTTTTTGAAATGACATGCAATTTGCTGGGCTTTGCTGGATTATGTCCGGGGGTTTTTGTTGCTGGTGTACCCAAATTGTCACTGGTCCCCAGAACCTTCACCACCTCTAGTCCCAGACGGATGAATCTCGATAGAAAGGTTGTCTGTGACATTTACAAGAGATATGCATTCTTTAAAAACTGCCCTCTCTCTTCAGTTGCCTGCAAAGGGAGTTCCCCTGGAAGGATAAAAGAGCCAACAAACCCACAGGGCTGTTATCTTTTCCCCCTGCTGTGCGGTCAGGCTGCTCTGTTACTGGACTTACTATCAGGCTGGTTCAGAGTGGAACACCAGGTCTTTCCGACAGAGTACTGGGCAACCTCAGGTGCTCTTTACTTCCTGACCAGCTTTTTCTGACTCCCCACGCATGATATTTTCCACTCCTGGAAGCAACACTTTTTTTTTTTTTTTTAACTTTGGTGAAGTACATTTTGGTAGATACCCTTGGATCTTACTAACTCATCCCAAAGCGTGTTTGGTGGACCAGAAAGCACTAGATCTGGTGTGTGCGGTAAGAATAGTGTCTCAGCAGCTGCGCTCCCAGAGCAGGGTGTGTGCAGGTGGTGATGGGGAGGCCGCCACAGGCTCGCACTTTGTAGGAAAAAGAGAAAGATGTCTGACGACGACAACTATATCACAATGTTCACAGTATAAGATTGTCTAATAAGAACAAAAGTATTCCCCTATCTTCCTATGTGCCAGGCACCAGGGCAATCAGGGTGGACTTTAGTCCACTCTTGCAGGACTTACATTTTTACTTCTTTTGACAGACGAAGGGATGGAGCCCTGAGGAAGCACAGCTGCTTCTTCAAACTTGGCCACCGAGGCTCTGCTGCAAAGGGAGCTGCCCTTTTGGATGGCGTTGGACTGTGCTAGGGAAAGTCCTAGAAATAAATCCTCTCATGTTTCCCTGAAAATGGATTTGTTTCTCCAGTTCTAGAAGGACACGGGGTGGAGCTAGTTGTGCTTAGAAGATGTTATGGGTGCCTGTTTTGCTTCCTCAGCCTTCAGGGGTAATCACCCAATGTTTTCCAGGTGACCTTGGCTCTGGGCTGGATCTGTGGGTTCTTTCATGCACTTAAGGGAAGCTTTGGACTGTTCTGCTGATTCCACGAGGGACACCTGTTTAGAAAGAGATTGGATGTGTGTGTGTGTGTGTGTGTGTGTGTGTGCGAGTGTGCTTTGATACTAGTGACTAAGTTTCTACTCATAAAAGGGAAAATTCTTTCAAATATATCTAAAACTATTAAGATGACTCTGTCAGCTCCAAGTGGGCATCCCAGAGATCAATATGTTTGCCAAGGTCTTGGGCAATGCCTCTGTCGCTATATTTAAAGGGCAAAGTCATAGTTATTGAGTTCTCAGCATCATTTGCTGCTGGTTATCATCTTTTGAATGAACCCATTCTCTTAGTTTCTCGGTGCTGATGTTAATTTTCATGATGTACATGTGGAGGGGTATGGGTACAGGTGTGTGTGGAGGCCAGCATGTCTGGTGTCAGTCCCCTGGAGCTGGAGTTACAGGGTCATTGGTTGTGGGCTTTCTGACACTGGTGCTGAGACTCTTAACTGCTGAGCCATCTCCCCATCCACATCCTTCTCAAACAATTAATACTACCTTCTTCTACCTACTTTTCTCATTGATGATGTGACAAAAACACCCAACAGAAGTGACTGTCCCGTGGAGGAGTTCACTTTGGATCATGGTTTCAGGTGGTGCACCGTGGAAAAGAAAACATGGCAGAATTCACATGGCAGAGATGCTCCCCACTGACAAAGACCCCTCACATGCCAGTAGACAGGAAGCAAAGTCTGGACCGGACCAATAGACCTGCCTGTACTGACCTACCTGTGCCAGCCAGGCCCTGCCTTCTATGGGCTCCACAGCATTTAACCATATCCTAGTGATGGAGAGTTTAAAACATAAGGTTGTAGGAGACATTTCTGATTCAAATTCTAATACTATCACAGTGTTAATTGGTACTGCCTGTAGACTGTGCTCTGGGAATGTAGGGGTAGAACTGTTTTTTATACATTGTATCCTACCTAGAGTTTTGTAAATAAGAGGGCAGAGGCCTATGTTAGATATTTGCTAGTTAAATATTTACCTATGGTTGCATAAGTATTTACCCTAAAATGTAGTGGCTTAAGACAACAAATTTAAATTATGTCAGTTTTTCTGGGTTGGTATTTCAGGAACGGTGCTGCTAGGTGCTTGTCTTAGAAGGTCAGAATGCCAGTTGGGGCTGCTGTAATCCAAAGGCTAAAGGGCCTTTCTCTAAGATGGTCACTCACATGGTTGTTGATAGGAGGCCTCTGTTACTGAGAAACTTTATAGGCCTCCCCAGATGTTTGCTTGAGAATCTGTTTTTTGTTTTGTTTTGTTTTTTAAATTTTTAAAAATTTATTTATTTTATATATGTGAATACAAAGTTGCTCTCTTCATGAATACCAGAAAGAGGGCATCAAATCCTATTACAGATGGTCGTGAGCCATCGTGTGGTTGCTGGGAACTGAACTCAGGTCCTCTGGAAGATCACTCAGTGCTCTTAACCGCTGAGCCACCTCTCCAGCCCTTGTTTGAGAATCTGCATGAGACATCTCTTAGTTTGAGTTTCCATGGCTCTAATGAAACATCATGACTAAAAGTTGGGGAGGAAAGGGCTTATTTGGCTTATTCTTTGAAGGAAATTAGAACAGGACCTCAAACAGGACAGGAACCTGGAGGCAGAAGCTAGTGTAGAAGCCAAGGAGGGTGGGGGTGGGGGGCTGCTGCTGCTTACTAGTTTGGTCCCTAAGCTTGTTCAACCTTCTTTGAACCCAGTACTATCAGCTCAGGGATGTCACCATCCACAATGCACAGTTCCCTCCCCCCACCAATCACTAATTAAGAAAAGGCCCCACAGCCAGATCTCAATTGACTTCTCTTCGTTTGGACAACTCTAGCTTGTGTCAAGTTGCCATTAAACTCTCCAGTGCAACAAAGTGTCTTATTTATCCTAAGAAGCTAAGAAAGAGCAAAAGAGAAACTGTTGTATCCTTTGAGGTTTGTGGCACTAGGAACTGAATTTAGAGCTGTATGCAAGCTAGGCACCTACTCTGTTACTGAGTTACATTCCTAGTCTAAACTGCCCTAGTTCTCACTTGAGTAATTATTTTGATTACATTGACAGGAAGGAATTCATTCAAAGTGACTAAATACCCCCCTCCCCATTTTTTTTTCAAGACAGGGTTTCTTTGTATAGCTCTGGCTGTCCTGGAACTCACTTTGTAGACCAGGCTGGCCTTGAACTCAGAAATTTGCCTGCCTCTGCCTCCCGAGTGCTGGGATTAAAGGTGTGCACCACCACGCCTGGCTACCACTTATTCTTAATGGGAGTTAATGGGAGAAGAATTAGACTCCACCTTTTGAAGAACAAAATATCAAAGAATTTGTACCTAGATTTGGAAGTGACTGTAGAACTTGAATAAAATGAGCATAAGTTAAATAAATGCACTGTCCAGTGGGGTATTGCCACACATGTCTTTAAGCCCTGAACTTGGGAGGCAGAAGTAGGCAGATCTCTGAGTTTAAGGCCAGCTTGGTCTACAGTGTGAGTTCCAGGACAGCCAGGGCTATACAGAGAAACCCTGTCTCAGAAAACAAAACAAAACCAAAAACCAAAAATAAAACGAAACAAAACAAAACAAAAGCCAAAAACCAAACCAAAACAAAGCTAACCAGATAAACAAACAAACAAATAAACAAACATACTGTAGTTTTTGGACAAGAATGGCTCCCATAGATTTATGTATTTGAATGCTTGGTTTCCAGCTGATGGAACTGTTTGGGAAGGATTAAGGGGTGTGGCTTTGTTGAAGGAGGTGTGTCACTCAGGATGGACTTTTAATTTTCAAAAGACTTGCACTATTCCCAGGTCACACTCTATGTCTAGTGTTGTCACAAGAGGTAAGCTATCTGCTATTGCTCCAGCACTATGTCTGCCTGCCTGTTGCCATGCTTCCTGCCACAATGGTCATAGACTCACCCTCTGGAACTCTAAGCCCCAATAAACTCTTCTATAAGTTGCCTTGGTCCTGGTGTCTCATCAAAGCAATAGAAAGTAACTAAGATGCGCATCAATCCAAGATCCTGTCATTCATTCATTCATTCATTCATCCACTGAGTCCTCAACACCCACTGCTGCAGGAGTTTCTTTGAAGGAAGGCTGAAAATTCCCTTGGGGAAGAGAACACATGACAGTGGAGTTGGCCTTGGTGCTCAAATATGAGTGATTGGTCTAGTGACCTTGTCATTGGTATCCCAGATTATCCCAGGTCCTGATCACCATCAGCCATCTTCATGGTTTGTTTCTGTCATCACTCCTAATAACAGCTCTTTATGTTTTCTGGGCTTATAGGTTGGTTCTGCCATTTTCATGAATGATTTTCTCATATCTCTTTGAACTATTAACTCTTGGAAGACAAAGTTGAGGGCAATTATGTTCAGTTTAGAGCTTTGGACCGATGGGTCATTGTGTAAATGTAAATAAATGTCTATGTAGGGTCCATCTTTTCTGCATATGAGATTGTATATTAAACAGTAGCTCTATGGCCATTTCTGGGGAGCTGGAGACACCCCCACCATAATTCGTCTTTCACATCCAGTCCTGTCCCACAGGTATAGGTAAAAGGTCAGACCTGGCCTTCATTCTTTTGTTAGTTTGATAACTCAGACAGAGACCACTCTCTTTTAAAGCCTGCTTTGCAAATATTGCCCTATTTCCTGCCCAGCAACTCTTTAAGACTCAGGGATGTCCCACGTGCGGTGTGGAATTCCTAGGAAGTTCTGCACAGTGCCTGTAGGTGGGACCATCAAGCTCTTAGAACAAGCTAGTGGCAAGTACTGCAAATAGTTCTATGCCAAGCTGTAGCCATTCTAGCAAGAATGAAGATGCCATATAGAGACCTTTGTTCTTCTCCTTGGACTTTCAGATCTTTGAAACAATGGACCCCAAGGTATTGAACTTTCCATAGGAACCTAATTCTGGGAAAAGGAAAAAAACTGGGAGCCTGGTGCCAGCCAGCTGCAGGGTTGGTCTTGGAGGTTGTTGCAGAGGTTGGACCACACACCATATCCCCTAGAAAGAGATTTTAGGAGATATGGTTCTGACACAGTTCTGACTACCTGTCAGATCACTTTGTAGGAGGCTGCAGAACAGGAGCCCAGGTTTTATTTTTGGCTCACAGTTGAAGAAGGGAAAAGGTCTCTCATGGTGGCTGGATTTTGAGTTAGGTAATCACACTGTAGTCTTGCTGTACTGGAGCTCACTCTATAAACCGGACCAACAGTCAGTGTAGAGAGCCACCTGTGTCTGCTTCTTGAATGCTGATTAAAGGGACACATCATCAGACCGGACTGTGGTTGGTTTTGTTTCATTTTGTTTTGAGTCAGGATCTTGCTATAAAGACCAGACTGGCCTTGAATTCTTGGTCTTCCTGCTTCAAACACCTGAGTGCCTGTTGCATGGCTATAACTTTTCTTTTAAAGAGTTGCTTTTAAAATTACTCTGTAACAGCTGATGTGGTGGCTTTAATCCCAGCACTTGGGAGGCAGAAGCAGGTAGATCTCTGAATCTGAGGCCAGCCTGGGATAGAGAATGAGTTCTAGGAAGGACAGCCAGGGCTTCACAGAGAAATGTTCTTTCAAAAAATCAAAACCAAACCAACCAACCAACCAACCAAAAAAAAAAAAAAACCCAACTACAACAAAAACAAACAAACAAACAAACACCCCCCCCCCAAAAAAAAGTCTATAAGAAGAATTCCTTCATTTTCTGGAAATGAGACCAGCAGTATGCTCCTTTTGAGATTGTCCTAGTGTGTCTGTTAAAGAGTGGTATTAGCATTGTTTTCTTTGTTGTTGTTGTTTGTTTGTTTCATTTCTCTCTGTGTAGTTATTGTACCTGGACTCCAGGAGGACCCTATTTTAGTAATGAAAGATTTGGCAAACTGATTTTTACTTAAGGGCTGTAGAGGAACTTTCTAAGAAACTACGGGTGAATTACTTGGCAAGGAGAAAATAAATTCACAGATCCACCTGTCTCTGTGGTTTGTATTTCTTTTATCTCCTGCATGGCATGGCCTTCAAAGAAATGGATGAAGAATGCACAAACTCTGCCTTTGGAGTGAAATGGCCGGGTTTTAAGGACAAACACAATGGTCTGTTGGCAGTTTCATATGGCCCAGCTTGGTAGTAGGGGGCAGGAGAATGACACTTAGTGAGGGATCAGGGAAGGCCTGTGGGAGGCACGGATGCTCAGAATGGCAGAAGGCATGTTGTGGCTAGAGCTACCTCTCAGAGTGTAGGTGTCAACTTTTATTTCTCAACTCCAGCATTCTCCAGGACCTCCGAGTAGTCAGCTGAGCTCACCTCTTGCTCTGTCCTTTCTCATTGTGAACTTCCAATCTTGCAGCTTAACCCTAGAGAGAGGACACTCAGCCAGGTGGCATTGACCTTGACCTGCACTCCAGCCATTTTGGGCTCCTTCTCCTGCAGTTTATCTTGGGAGCACAAAGGTCCTGATTGGATTTGATGCTCAAACCTCTCCCCCAAGGCTTCCCTTTTAGGGATTTGGGTATTTTAGACAGAGACATACACAGACAGCTGTGGGTGGGTTGGATTGTGGCCGGTTCCCAGTTGGGTAGAATGCAAGGCTCTCTGCTTTTCAGGATCCTGCTCTGTCTTCTCACTGTGAACAGGGGCTGCCCTTGCCTGGTTCCTTACTTAGTACTTTTGTGAGACTGATTCTACTTCCTGTTGTTGCTGCCCATTTAGACTTTCTTCCTCCTCCCTCCTGGCAACTGTTGGGGGGGGTGGGCCTGCCTGCTGCAGAGCCCAATCAGACTTCTTCCTGGAACAGCCTTTCAGCCCAGGGATGTGCTAGATCAGGACACACACACACACACACACACACACACACACACACACACTCCCGAGGGCAGTGGAGGTGTGGCAGAGAGAGAATTTTCATGCACTCGTCTTTTGTTTGCTGAGCCCTGCCCTGGGCGTGTGCTGGACCGCCTTCCTAAAGGAATCACGCACAGCCTGCAAGCAGCCAGGCTGCTGAGCCTGTGGAGAGGGCCACACGTGATAAAAGGATGTGTGATGGGGGTTGAAAGGCTATGTGTGTTTCCTCAAGACAGAGAGAGGAGAAGATCTGAAAGACTGAGACGGGAGTCCATTTGTTTTGCATGAAGCAAACAGTGTTATTTGAAGGATGCTCTCCAGATGTGCGAGTGCAGTCTATAAGTCACTTGGAGGCAAGGGCAGGAGAGTAGCAAGTTCAAGGCCAACCAGGGCTACACAGTGAGATCTTGTCTCTAGGTGGGGGTAGGAAAGAAATGGTAACAAATTTTTTAATTTTTCTAATAATGCAAATGATAGCTACTTACCATGGGTTTTTCAGTATTTTGGGACATTACTTACTAATCTCAAAACCACTTTAGGTCAAAAGATGAGAAGGCTTGAATCTTCACTGTAAAATGTATTTTTCTTCTGGGGTCTTACCTGGTCCTGGGTTGTTGTAAGCCAGCAGCAGTGACCCAAGCCTCATGCCTTCATTTCTCTTTCTCTCTTTAAAAGAAAAACAAAATTGAGCCAGATGGTGGTAGTGCACTCAGAAGGCAGAGGTAAGGCAGGCAGAGCCCTATGAGTTCAAGACTAGCCTGGTCTACAAAGTGAGCGCCAGGATATCCAGGGCTGCAAAGAGAAACCCGGTATCAAAAGTCAATCAAACATAAGAAAATGTTTTGTTTTGTTTCACTTTAAAATTGATTTGCATGAATGTCACAATGCCACAGTACATCTAGAGGCCATAGGACAACTTTCAGGAGCCAGTTCCTTCCTTTTGTGACGTTATATCCTGGGACTCAAACTCAGGTTGTCCAGCTTGGTGGCAAGTGCCTTTACTTGCTGGGCCATCTCATCAGGCCTCCCTTACTTTGCAAACCTCACATCAGACCTCTTAACCTTTGAACTGTATTTTGGGCCAATGAGCCTGTCCTTCTGTTCATCAGACTCCTCACCCAGGACAGCCTTCTGTGACTGTCTCCATCAGGTGAGGTCTCATTGAACAATTATGTGTTAGGTTTCCTGGCACTCTGATGGTTTCTTCTCCGGAGCAACCAGTCATTCATGGATTTAGCATCCTTGAACACCTCTCCCAAGACACTAATTATACTTAATTTAACACTCTCCTCTTTCCTGTTGAGCTTATTTCCCCAGGGTCTAATTTCCTCCCACTGCTGGTTTTCTCAGATGTGTTGTGATTCCTGGGTATATCTTATGTACCAGATGAGAGTGTGGAGTTTGCCACTGACAACTAGCACATTTATATTCTGGGCCTGGTGGGAATCCCTTCGCCTTTGGTATCAAGACCCCTGATAACGATGAGGGGAATTGAAACATAGAGGGGAGGGGCGAATGTGGGTGAGAGGAAGATCTGGAGTACAGATAACAAGCAGGAGGAACATGGGGATCGAAAGAAGAGATTAGGCCTGCCAAAAGAAGACCCAAGGATGCCAGCAGATATGGAAGGATGCTTGGTGGGGTGGCAGATGGAGAGGATGGAAGCCTAGTGGCTTTTCTCAACTCTGAACAGTGTGAGGTCCGTTTACAGTGGTGGGTGGGACTTGAGCAAAGGGAAGTAGAGATAACAGACAAATACCAGAGGCAAGGAGATCCTTGTGAGGGGGTTGCCATAGCTGCAGTGAGCCGAATAAGATGTGGGCGTGGTAAACAAAGAATAAGAAGCAATTCTCTGAGCTGCTGCTGAGCTTTCAGGCTGGGCTTAACCCATCCCCCAGGGGTAGAGTGCTTGAGAGAGGAGAGTCTTCAGTGTGGGTGGAGAGTGGGAAAGATGCTGTCTGAGCCCCTGTGAAGAAGGAACAGGTTTGGGGAAGAGGGCAAGTAGGGTCTGAGATGCTCATGTGATATGGAAAGGGACCTGCAAGTCTGGGATAGTGAGTGAGGTCCAGGGGGCGGGGGGGGGGGGCGGGGGCAGGGGAGGAGGTTGGGCATCAGAGCCAGGCTTAGGACAAGTGTATACGGAGGTGATAGCTGGTGTCACAGGCATATGGATGGGACTTCTGAGGGCTCTGAAGGACTCCAAGGAAGTGAGAGGAAGAAGAGGAAATTGTAGAGTAACCCAAAATGGAACTGTCAAAGAAGGAGGGTCAGCCTAGCATAAAAGCCAAAAAAGCCAAAGGGAAGGAGGAGGGACTGTGGGAGGGGTGGGTGATGGGTAGTGTGAACTGAGGCAGTGCAGTAGCTCACAACCCTAGACTGATGGTTCTGATGCACACATGTTTCTAGAAGTAACTTAGGTAAGCCTTAAGACATTGATCTTTCACCCCCCCCCCCCATTTTATAGACAGGACTACCGAGACCAGAGATGCAAGTGCCCAGACTCACCTCGAACCAGCACAGTGTGGCAACATACGGTCCCCAGAAGAGACTGATAATACATTTTAGGAGCTTTGAAACTCAGGCTTTATTTTGAATACTCAAGGGGAGACACTGGATCCTTGCCATGTAGGGACTCCATTGCCTCAATGCTACCCACAGCCCTAAAGCCAATGGGTGGGCATAGTAGTCTGTCAGCACATGGCTTCCACCCTACCCCTCTACACAACCTTTAGGATGAAGCTATGGGGCTTGACTGTCAGAGGAGACCCTTGGTGTGGCACACAGAGTCATCCTCTTCAAAGCTCTTCCTTCCATGTTATCATTAGCCTGTCACCTCCCCCGTTCTCCCTGGTCACCTGGTTACTCGCTGTTACCCTGTGCACTTAGTGGGTCTCTTCTCTCCTCTGCTTACGAGGAGGATTTGTGTGGCTGGTCTACCGTTCTATCTGAGAGCAGTACCGGGGGGCATGAGAACTGTTCACTTCATCTGTTTTTGGCTAGAGGTGTTGCAGCCACTTCCTCCAGTGGCTTCCCTGACACTAAATGCTCTGCCTCTAGCCACATTTAGGGTCTGCTCTCATGTGCTCAATCAGAATTTGGGCCTCTCCTGGGTCCCACCCCTTCTATATTGGCTTATAACCATCTTTGTAAATGACTGCCCTCTATCCCATGAGCTCGGGACAAACAGTCTATATACCCCCAAGAGTGTGACAGGGTTACTTGCCCAATGTAAATCCGCAGCCAAAGTTGGCTTGCTATGGAGTGACCAAGAAAGGAGGAATTGGAAGCTTTAGTGAGAGAAGAAAGTCTCCTTTTCCCGGAACTCTAGCTTCCTTAGCCTGCTTCATGGCGCACATGGGAAACACGTCATCCAAGGAGAAAGCCACAGCCTATATCCCTGCTCACCACATTTCTGAGTCTCTTTGGTCTACATGCCTACAAACTTTGCAGGAGAGTCATGTCATCACTGTGTCCCCATGATGACCGGCCAGCAGGTACAGGCTGCTGTAGAGGTCTGCCCTCTGGGAGGGAGAGTGGTCCTCAAAAACTGGTCTGGCCCATGTGTTATCAATGGGATTTTCAGTGAAAATGGTATAGTGTGAAATAGAACATCACAATTGTCTAAGGATGGCTATCCGCAAAACCTCCTGGTCGAAAGCAGTTTCCACACAACCTGACTGTGTTGAAGTAGCTATGAAGAGTTGAAAAAGAATCAAGTTCCCAGATGTGTGCAAGCACGTTGTACAGTGAATACAGCTAAGCTTTCCAGCTTTTCTGCCCAACCAATAGGCACAAATCCCACTCCCTCTTTAAAGCTGGGGGGCGGGGACTAAGGTGGCAATTGGTTAACTAAAGGTGGGTCTGCAAAGATCTGGTTCTTAGGGCTGAGGAGAAATACACTCCATCTGAGCATGTGCATGTGGGAAAAGAACCGGAAGCCAAGCTGACTTAATGAAGCCAGCTCTCTTCTGTTGTTCTTCTGACTCCAGGTCCTACCTTCCTCATTTGTGAGCTTCCAGTCCCTACTCCCCCGACTCCTCAGGCTGGATTCTAAGCCGCACATCCTGGTTCAAACCAGATCCCCAGGTGTAGCCTCTGAGGCTGGAATTCAGTGTTAGAGAAGCAAGGGGAAAAGTTTGCTGCGAAGGGAGCTTTGTGATTGAGAACAAGATTAACATGTTACATTTTAGTACATAGCTTACATGCCTCTGTATGTGTGTGTGTGTGCATGTATGTGTTCATGTGTGTGCATGTGTCCATGTATCTACATGCACAAAAATGTATATCTTCGTGTGTGTGTGTGTGTGTGTGTGTGTGTTGAAACCAGAGGACAACCTTGGATGTCATTCCTCAGGCCCCGTCCACCTGATTTTTGTTGTTTTTCTTTTTGTTTTTCTCTTTTTGAGATAGGGGTTTTAGCTGGCCTGGGACTCACGGTGGCTAGGCTGGCTGACCAGTGAATCTCAGACATCTTCTGCTTTCTGGCTCACTAGTTCTGTGGTTAAAGGCACATATTCGCATGCCCCGTTTCTTGTTTGCTCTGAATATAGGTTCTAGGGATAGACCTCAACCCCCGGTGCTTGTTTCCTGCCTGATCTGTTCTTCTGGTACTATATTTACCTGTTTTTAATGATGTCGAGGATCAAATCCAGGGCCTCATGTATGCAACATAATCATCCTACCATCTGAGCTACATCCCTTATCTATAATACACACATTAACGTGTGTAAATATGCTGCGATGCAGTACAGCTATCCTCAGAGTCTGGGATGTGTGCCTGTGTAGCTGTGTACTGTGCTGCTAGCTCTGTGATGACTTTTTCTACCTCACATGTAACAGATTTTTTTTTTCTTGTCCTTATTCCCTTTACAACATACTATAACAATGACTTAAATGGCATCTCTATTGTTCGAGGTAGTGTACATCATCTAGAGATGATCTAAAGTATGTAGGAGGATGTATAGTTTTTGTGTAAGTTCTATGAAATACTTGGCATTGTTATATAAGAGACTTGTGAATCCATAGCTTTCATCTCCAGGTCAGGGGGGATGTTGAATCAACTCTCTGTAGACACCAATGGATGACTCCCTAGTACTGTGTACAGGCTACCACTGCCCAGTGCCCCAAATCATCCAAATGATAGGCCCATCCTAGTGTGCTCTTTGTAGAATGATGGGCAGGACAGGATGTCACAGAACTTGGAGAGAATGGTCTGGTAGGCCATATGCACATGACTCCACACAGGGTCTTTCTTTGGTCTGTCATTCTTCAACTACATTTCCACAATCAAAGGCATTGTTTCTATCTCTTTACACCCCTTGAGTACTTTATCCTAAGTGCCTTTATTCTACTCCTCGTCTGGACTGTCACTGCCCAAGATCTTACTAAAATGGATGGTGGTCTTTGTCCACCGCTTAGCTCCTTTGGTCAGATGGGTCAGATGGTTGACCTTGGGGCTAGGTGCCCATAGGGACACCTGTGAAGGACTCTTTCAGATAAATGTCTGCATGGCACCACTTATGACCCATATTAAGATAGTTGTTGGGACACAACCTTCAAATCCTAACACTTAGAGGCCAAGGCAGGAGGGTAAAGAATGCCAGGCCAGCTTGAGCTAAACAGCCAGGCTCTGTCTCAAAACAAAACTACAGAAGAGCACAAAGACTCCATTGATGGAATCTGTCCACCTCACGATTTCTCTCCTGCCAATGGGTCCTGGAACTGAAAAACCTTTAATGCAGCTTCTCACACCTCCAACCTTTGATGCTTTTATTCTCATTTCTTGGACCTGTACTTCCAAAAGAATCATAGTGACCGTCTAGGACTTTGCCTTTTGTCTCATGTATGCAGCTTTTTTTTTTTTTTTTTTTTTTTTTTTTTTGTACAAGATTTCACTGTGTAGCCTCTGGCTGGGGCTGACCTGAGACTGGCTATGTAGAGGAGGCTGGCCTTGAACTCACAGAGCTCCACCACTTCTGCCTCTCCAGTCCTGGAATTAAAGGTCAGTGTGTGTCCATATCTGGCAAGAGCCTTTTCTTATCTCACCTTTTCCTAGCTCTCCTCCTGACTCCGGGGACAGATTCTCCTTCCTATGTTTTGGTCATTGCTAGACACCTCCTGCCCTCTGTTCATGGGAAGCTTTGCTGTTAGTACCTCAACTGTCGCTGAAACCCTAACTTGGCTCTGGAAGATAGAGCTTGGCTGTTAACACAAAGCTCGAATTCCCTTTTGAATTTCCTGTCAAGATCTACAGGGGTGACACACAGAGGGTGGCTTCTCATAAGGGGAACATATGGGGAACAAACCAAGAAAAACTAAACTAGGCCCAGGCAGGGTATCTCTGTGAGTTTGAGGCCAGCCTGGTCTACAGAACAAGTTCCAGGATAGCCAGGGCTACACAGAGAAACCCTGTCTCAAAAACCAAACCAAACCAAACCAACCAACCAAAAGACAAAAAGAAAAGAAAGATGACTCCCCCCCCCCCCCCCCATGCAGGTTGAGAAAGAGGGTTTCTTAAGACAGACAGGCAGGCTATCTGGTCCATGTACATGTAGGGACCAGAGGTCAAGTGTAGCATGTTTGTTGAGACAGGCTTGCCTGCCTGCCTGCCTGCCTTTCTCTCTCTCTCTTTCTTTCTTTCTTTCTTTCTTTCTTTCTTTCTTTCTTTCTTTCTTTCTTTCTTTCTTTCTATTTTTGAGATAGGGTTTGTCTGTGTAGCCCTGGCTATCCTGGAACTCACTCTGTAGAGTTGGCTGACATCGAACTCAGAGATCTGCCTGCCTCTGCCTCTGCCTCTCCAAGTGCTGGGATTAAAGGCATATGCCACCACTGCCAGTGAGATGGGTTTTCTTCCTTCCTTCCTTCCTTCCTTCCTTCCTTCCTTCCTTCCTTCCTTCCTTCCTCTCTCTCAAAATTATTTATTTATTTTAGGTATGTGAGTACACTGTAGCTGTACAGATGGTTGTGAGCCATCATGTGGTTGTTGGGAACTGAATTTTTAGGACCTCTGCTCGCTCACTCCGGCCCAAAGATTTATTATTGTACATAAGTACACTGTAATTGTGTCCTAACACACCAGAAGATGGAGTCACATCCCATTACAGATGGTTGTGAGCCACCATGTGGTTGCTGGGATTTGTATCCAGGACCTTTAGAAGAGTAGTCAGTGTTCTTACCCACTGAGCCATCTCTCCAGCCTGAGACAGGCTTTCTTAAGGAATCTGGGACTTCCTGATTGGGCTAGACTTGCTAGCTGGGAAGCATCAAAGACATGCCTGTGTGTGCTTTCTCAGTGCCTGGACGTAGGCCTATGCTGTTACAGACGACACTCTGTATGCGTGCCGGGGATCCAAACTCAGGTCCCATGCTTTTACAGAACCACTTTGTTCACTGAGCCATCTCTTCAAACGTGTGTGTGCATGTGTGTGTTCGTGCGTGTGTATGTGTGTGTGTGTGTGTGTGTGTGTGTGTGTGGTGTGTAACAGAAAGACAAAATGGAGCTTGTAAGGCTAGAGAAAGGCACTTCCATAGTATCTAACAAGCCCAGCCAAGTTGTTTTTTGTTTTTGTTTTTTTTGCATATTGGCTCAGTGTAGGACCTATAAAAAGGGATTGTACTGGGCTGGAGAGATGGCTCAGTGGTTAAGAGCACTGGCTGCTCTTCTGAAGTTCCTGAGTTCAATTCCCAGCAACCACGTGGTGGCTTACAAACATCTGTAATGGGACCTGATGCCCTCTTCCGGTGTGTCTGAAGACAGCTACAGTGTACTTGTATACATAAAATAAATAAATTAGTTAATTAAAAAAAAAAGGTTGTATGATAGGCTCTCAGTGAGGGCCAATTAACTTCAAATGTCTGGTGTGCTTTCTTGTCTTGTTTTGTTTTGTTTTGTTTCTTTTCGAGACAGAGTTTCTCTGTGTAGCCCTGGCTGACCTGGAACTCACTTTGTAGACCAGGCTGGGCTCGAACTCAGAAATCCGCCTGCCTCTGCCTCCCAAGTGCTGGGATCAAAGGCGTGCGCCATCACCGCCCCGCATCTGGTGTGCTTTCTTAGATCATGGGAGACGGTGGGAGACGGTGTTTTAAAGGCCTCTGGGAAGATGTTAAAGGCAATTTGAGGCTAGCCTCATGGGGTGTGTTGACTTGGTTAACTTGCAACATAATCTAAGCACAACCCCAAAGGGAACTGGATGAATGGTCGGAGTTACAGTTATTGATTTATTGTTTAGGATAAATTGTTACCGATTTATTTTGTCACTTTGGATTATGCTTATCAGATAGTGCGTCACTCTTTGTATTCCTGGAGGATTTATTACAAGACCCAACCTCCCAACCCCCTCCCCACAGTACTAAAATTTACGAATATTCAGTCAAGTCCATAGAGCTTACATACTAATGTGGCATAGTCTTTGTATATAATCTATGTATATCTTTCCATTTCCTTTAGATACTTTATAGATGACTTATGCTACCTAATAAATGTAAGGGCTATATAAATCGTTGTTGCATGATACTATTTAAGGAAGAATGAAAAGAGTCCACATGTGTTTGCTCCAGGTGTGTGTGCCTCTCACCTCCCCCCCAGATACTTTCCACCTTTGGTTGATTGGATCTTTGGGTGTGGAAGCTGCAGATAAGCAGGGTCTATGGAATTGTTTTCAGGGCTCCGCACAGTAGTGCATGCCTGCTTTCCTAGCAGTTGGTAACTAGATGCAGGAGAATCAGGATTTCAAAGTGGTCCTAGGGTCTAGGACCTAGGCTATATAATAGGCTAGGCTGAGACACAGGAGTCTCTGTCTCAAAAAACTGAAAAAAAAAAAGAATAAAATATGAAGTAACAAATAAGAAGCAAAGCCGATTTTCTTCTGGATTCTCATCAGCATGTGATTCTTAGTTCCATAAACTCATGTCTATAAACCTCCTTAATTACTCAGATCTCTGACTTTAATTACTTAGTTCCCATATCTTCTTGACTTCTCTGTAAACATAAAAGTAGATTTCCTGTTGTATTGCCCAACTACTTTTTCGTGTTGCTTCCTTTTCCTTCCCTTCCCTCAACCCCTTCCACCCCAGGAACGGAGCAGAAGTCAGCTCCAAGTTTGCTGGTGAGGTACACGCTACCACTGAGCTATCTCTCAGCCAGGAGTGTTTCTAGTCTTACTTGGATTTTGGGTTGTATACTATCATTCATTGTGGATGTTGTCAGTTTGTAGACACATTGCTTCCCTTAGTTGGGTCTTACTCTGTTTCCAGAACTTCCTGTTGTTCCCTGCATAGGTGAAAGCCTGCCACGAGGGGACCTGGAGGTGGAAACACCTGAATCAGCCTTGCCACTGAGCGAGCTAACATGGTGGCAGCATTAGCATTAGCAGGAGACTTGTTTCTGATTGGAGGAATCTGTCACTGTTTGTGCTACGCCAAAAGGGACTTCTTTTTGGCCCCAGAAAGTTGCATTTTACTGATGGAACAGTTTCAGCGCCACCATGGACACAGGTGCATGCAAGTTTGAACTTGTGGAAACAAAATGATTTCCTTACTTTGTTGAGGAACGTTTTTGCTTAAAAAAAAATCATGAGTATGCCTTACTTAGATGGTGGAGAAAAACCTTCAAAATTAGACTTGAGTCACAGCAGGAAGTCACTTATGGGAGGCACTTATGGGAAGCACAATATACTGTTCAGTTGACTTTGTGAGTCTTAAGTTTTCCCTCCCCCCAACCCCTTCCTTCTTTATTGAGATGGAGTGTCTACATGTAACCCTAGAACTTACTATGTAGACCAAGCTGGCCTTGAACTCACAGAGATCTGCCTATCTCCTGGGCTCAAAGGCATACACGCCCAGCCCCACTCCCCCTTCAAAGGATGGAGTCTTGCTATGCATAGCAAATGCTAGGATGACAGGTATGTGCCACCACACCTCTTGAGCCTCTTTCCTTTCTTGTCCCTTCTTGAGACAAGATCTCATTATACAGTTCTAGCTAGCCTAGAATGGACCAAGCTGGCCTTGAATTCAGAGATAATCCACCTGCCTCTGCCTTGCTAGTGCTGGAATTAAGGGCACACCCCACCACACCCTTTCACATCTTTAGCCTCCAAATTTAGTACAGGTGATTGCCAGATGCCTGGATCCTGAATGAGGCAGCCATATCCTGTGGAGCATCTGCACTCAGAATTACACATGACACACCTCCTGCCCTCCCGCCCTCCCCCCCCCCCCTGCCCCTAACTGGTACAGCTCTGTTCCCTCAGCATCTACTCTAGCTTCTTGTTCTGTGGAAAACCAGTCTTTCCAGACAAGGGGTTGTGGGTCAGCAGTGACTTTCCTGCAGAGCTATTTATATTTTCCTGGGAGGTTCCTGGTAGTATTGCCAGTGTCTTCATCTAAATTAATATATTTTTTCTACTGCAGGGAATTTGAGGTATGTGGTGTGATAAGCCATGCAGATAATTTTTCGTGGGAGAAGGGTCCTTTCCAGCACCCCCTTTCTGTGCAAGAGACCACACAGTTTATAAACTACCCCTGTGTAGTTGCTCGGTGTCTGCTTCCTGGTCTATAAATAAATAGAGATGATGGTTTTATAATCACTTCCTGCTCTTACATTTCTGACTCTGTAAAAGAAATGATTTCTCAGAACTAGTGAGAGAGAGAGGTCACCTCCTTCATTTTTCTAGACTCTCAGGGATCACTGATTCTTATAATTTCCATTGAACATTCACACACCCAGGCACACTGCACATGATAGCTGAAAGGCGGAAGCAACCCCAGTGTATTAAAGGATAGATGGAGAAAAAGGTCTGAGAAGTATAGCCCTGGAGTGTTCCTGGATCTAAAAGGAAGTCAAAGTACAACATGCCTGAAAACTAAAGTCTATGTTAAAAACAGTAAGCCGCTCCCATGTTCATATATACACAACGTGCAAACACACAAATATACACACATGTATACATGCACCTCACACACATATATACACACAAACATACATACATACATACATACATACGTGTGCTGGTTAGTTTGTTTTTTGTTACATCTTGACACAAGCCAGAATCACCTAAAAAGAGGGAATGTCAATGCCAGGGGAAACAATAGGGAATTGCTTCCATTAGGTTTGCCTGTGGGGCATTTTCTTGATGAATTATTGACTCAGGAGGGCCCAGCCCACTGTGGGTGGTACTACCCCCTGGCAAGTGATCCTGAGTTTTATAAAATAGCAGAATAAGTCTCAGAAAACTAGCCAGTAGGCAGTGTTTCTCCAAGACCACTGTCTCAGCACCACCCTCCAGGTTCCGGCTTGAGTCTTCATGCTGGACTGTGACTGGCATGGGTAAGCTGAGTAAGTCCTTTCCTCTCCAAGATGCTTTTAGTCATGGTATTTTATCACTGCAGTAGAAAGCAAACTAAAACACAACAACAACAACAACAACAACACACACACACCCCTACATGAATCTACTAATAGCTACCTAGAAGAGACCAATGTGAAGAAACAGACCAGTGTTGTCAGCCTTAGAGAGAAAGGGAAATGGGGAATTTTGTCTTTTGTTGTTAGGGTTTCTATTTTTACGAGACCAGGCTGGCCTTGAATTCAGAGAGATCCACCTGCCTCTCTGCCTTGCAAGTGCTGGAATTAAAGGCACACCCCACCACACCCTTTCATATCTTTAGCTTCTCACCTCAGATCTGATCATTTGAAAGTATGTAACCTATTGATTTTTTTGTTTTGTTTTGTTTTTTTTTTGTTTTTGTTTTTCGAGACAGGGTTTCTCTGTATAGCCCTGGCTGTCCTGGAACTCACTTTGTAGACCAGGCTGACTTCAAACTCAGAAATCGACCTACCTCTGCCTCCCAAGTGCTGGGATTAAAGGCGTGCACCACCACCGCCCGGCATAACTTAATGATATTAAGAACAATGTTACAAAACTGTCAACTGTCCCCAGAGCTCTTCCATTTCCTGATCTGGAACCCAAGCACTCTCATGCCCATCTCTTCAAGTCCTGGTGTGTATGTGTGTGTGTCCACAAACATGCTACAGTGCTTGTGTGTAGGTCAGAGAACAGCCTGTGGGAATGGATTCTTTCCTTCCTCCAAGCGGGTCCTGACGAGAACTCACTTCATTAGGCTTAGCAGCAAGCACTTTACCCACTGAGCTGTCTCATCAGTCCATCACATCTGTAAAGTGACCCAGTCCAGACACCTTAAATAAATAGAATCACTAATATCATTGTGAATGTGTGGTGGTTTCAATGTGGTTGGTCCAGATAGCAGCATCATTAGGAGATGTTGGCCTTGGTGGAGGAAATGTGTCACTGTGGATGTGGACTTGAAGGTACTCATCCTAGCTGCCTAGAAGCCAGTCTTCTTTTTGTCTTCAAAACAAGATGAACTCTCAGCTCCTCCTGCACCATCCTTGCCTGGGTGCTGCTGTGTTTCAGCTTTGATGATAATGGACTGACCCTCTGAGCCTGTAACCCAGCCCCAAGTAAATGTTGTCCTTAATAAGAGTTGCTTTGCTCATGGTGTCTCTTCACAGCAGCAAACCCCTAAGACATTAATTCATTAACTGAGTGCAGCATCTTCAGGGACTAGCCATGTTACAGCATGTACCAGATTCCTCTTAAAGGCTGCAGAATAGTCCATTGTGTATACCCTATTTTGTTTATTCCTTCAACTTAGTACATATTTGGGCTAGTTTATCATTATAGGTAATTTTAGAAATTGCAGAAAGATGTAAAGAAATGGCAAAGTTCTATCATAATTCTGTCACTCATAGTCATTGGTAACATCTTTCTGGTGATAAGCTTTGACATTTATAAACAATACTTCACAACTATAAGTGTAATGTCTTCAAACATGTCTCTTTCTCTGAATCTCTAATAATGATTCTTAAAGTGGGAGTAGATTTTTTTTATTAAAAAAAAAAACCACTTAACAAGTTTTACCAAAAGGAAGTTGGAGCATAGAGAGTTTTCCTTTGTGTCTCTTTTCACAGTGGAAAATATTCTGTTGTAAGCCAGAAAGGGGTTGGAGAAATGGCTCAGTTGTTAACATCACACTGCTCTCCCAAAGGACCAAGTTTAACTCTCTGCACTCACATGGGGGCTTGTAGTGGCCTGTAACTCCAGATCCAGGGCATCCAATTTTTAGGCATCAGAAGACAGACAGACAGACAGACATACAGCATACAGACACACACAAACACACAAACACACATAGACACACATATTAAATCTTTATATATCTATATCTATATCTATCTATATCTATCTATATATCCATATCAGAATTGGAGAAATGGCTCAGTGGTTAAGAGCACTGGTTACCGTTTGCTGTTCCAGAGGATTCTGGCTCGATTCCCAGCCCCTCCAGGGCAGCTCCTAACTGTTTGTAACTCAGGTTTCGGGAGACCCATCACCCAGTTCTGATCTCCATGGTGCACAGACCTACATGAAGGCAAAACACTCTCACACACATAAAAACAATAATTTTAAAAATTGTAGAGGGATTATATTACATGTGTACACAGTTCACACAAGGGCAATAAAACATCTGAATGCAAGCCGGGTGTGGTGGCGCACGCCTTTAATCCCAGCACTCGGGAGGCAGATGCAGGTGGATTTCTGAGTTCGAGGCCAGCCTGGTCTACAAAAGTGAGTGCCAGGACAGCCAGGGCTACACAGAGAAACCCTGTCTCAAAAAACAAAAAAAAACCAAAACAAACAAACAAACAAACAAAACCATCTGAATGTTTAGGTTTGTTCTCCTGGGGACCAGATGCCTTGAGTGTTTCTTGTCACACAGAGCTAGAATTATTGTTTCTATGTCCAGGCTATACTGGGTTTTGGGATCTAGAAATGGAACAGGCTCAGGATCAACACAGTACATGGATTTACAGAATGGGCTGGCGGCTGGGTCCAGCATCACTTCCTATTTCACAGAGCATGAACCCAGAGGGGTGCTCTCTATCCTCCACCTCAGTGATGCTGGGAAGTCCAGGCGGTGTCTGAGTGTTTGGCCCATCCTTGGGACCTCTCATAAGAAGCAAGCAAACCCAGCAAAGGCCCTGACCTTCGCCAATTCTTATCAACAACGGATTGCTGCTTTTTGGTATCAGCTTGCTCACATTGAGCAGCTTCTTTTTATTTTATTAATTTTTACATTTTATTTTGATTGTGTGTGTGTGCACATGTGCATGTGTGTGTGTGTGCGCGTGCATGCATGCATGGGTGTTTTGCCTGCATGTGCTTGTCTGTGTACTACTTTTGTGCCTAGTGCCTTCAGAGGCCAGTAGTGGGTGTCTGAAGTCATGGACAGTTGTGAAGTGGCATTTGGGTGCTGGAATCGAATCAGATCCTCCGAAAGATCAGACATTGCTTATAATGGCTGAGCCAACTTGTCTGCCCAAGCAACTTCTTTTTGGAGGCACCTTTCACCTGCCACCTTTCAGTTTTGGCTTACTGTTATTTTCCTTACTGAGAACCAATTCAATGATTTATTTCTTTTATTTTATGTTTATAAGTACACTGTAGCTATACAGATGGTTGTGAGTCTTCATGGGGTTGTTAGGAATTGAATTTATAGGATCTCTGCTCCCTTGCTCTACATAAATACATTGTAGCTATCTTTAGATGCACCAGAAGGGTGTATCAGATCTCATTACAGATGGTTGTGAGCCACCTTGTGGTTTCTGGGATTTGAACTCAGGACCTTCGGAAGAGCAGTCAGTGCTTTTACCCAGTGAGCCATCTTGCCAGCAGCTTGAGAACGAATTCAAATGACCAATTAAAGACATTTGATAACCAGGGAAGGTCTGAATGAAGATTTGTTGTCATTATTATTCTAGGGGCAATTAATTTGTGATGTGCAGATGTAGATGTTGACCAACTTGGAAAGCCATAGGCTTTCTCAGGTTTTGTAGCCTCAGAACCACTGTCAACAAGGTCACTTGGAGACACACTTTGTTATTGTTGATTTTTGAGACTGGGTCTCATGAAGAAGCCCAGGTTGGCCTCATTCAAACTTGTTCTGTATCTGAGAATAGCCTTGAAGTCTTGATCTTTCTTCTAGTTTCCAAGTGCTAAAATTACAGGCCCAAATCCCCACAAGTAGTTGAGCTCTCCCCAGCCCTCACTGTCGTCCTTGACGCATTTCTGTTCCATGTGCTATGGTGTATTTGCACCTACTGTGATCTCACAGAAGTAGATTCTGCCAATTCTGCTTGCAAGGGAGCACAGAAACATCCTAGGGGGGCCAAAAATTACCTCAGGTCACACAGCGGTAATGCTGAGGTGGAGGAAACGCTAGCCTCCCAGTTGTAAGGCCAGTGTTCTCTATGCCAGCTCCCCAAACTGTGACATCCTTAGCCTTCAGGGTCCGCTGGTCCTCTCTTTCTTTACCTTATCTGACCTTGGGCAAGTTGTTGCAGATTGAAGACCAGCAAACTGGAGTTCAAGGGACACAGATGTTCTTTGCCGATCTAACATTTGGAATTTCCCCAGTTTTCACATTCCAGGCAGGGTCTGTTCTGGCAGAGCTGGCTCTTGTACTCTGAGTGGTCCTGCCAACCCTTCGCTCCTGTACTCCCCCCCCCCCCCAAGGGTACCAGGGAGGACAGGACTGAGTCATGAACACCTTTATGGCCTCCTCCTGCCCCCGCCAGCCTACAGACATAAAACTCTTCTTTCCTGTTGTCAATTTTCTTATTTCTTATTTTTATTTATTAGCCATTCAGGGACTGGCTATTTAAAGCAGTTATTGCCTATTTTGCAAACACTTTTAGGGATAGGTACATATTGTGGTGTTTGACCCCAAAAAGTAAGCGTTTATTAATACTCCTGTAATGCTCCATATAAAAAAAGCAACATTAACATCCTTCAGTTCCCTCCCTGTGGCTCAGGCTGACCAGTCATCTGTGCTAAGCGTTTTCAGTTCATCCCCACAAGCAGCAAGGAAAAGGGCTTCTTATGTTATTTGTGAGTGGTACGTGGCAGAGAGTTGAAGGAAATGTAATTGGTTAAGGTTTTTTAGTGAGTTTTCCATTTTCAGATGCGTAGGACCCCCGTGGACATCCTGGCTGGGCTCGGGAAGGGGGCGGGGAATAAAACTCTGCCTGCCAGGTCTGCCTCCAACCTTTAAAAACCCGCTCCAGTTGGCTTCTTTCAACAAGGGCTCTCCAGACAGCCCTCTGTGAACTGTGCTGTGGAAAACCATAAGCCCAGACGAACGGGCAAATCCAGAGCCTCCTAAATACCAGCAATTGCCCCGCCCAGAGCCCATCTGTGCTTTGTGGGAATGGGCGATGCGAGTCGAGGAAATTACAGGCTACCCAGCCACCAGGCCTCCTGACAAGATTATGGGGTGACTTGCGGATCTTTAGGTGGGTCAGGGGTTTTGAGGGAAGGTTAGATTCAAAGCCTGTAGTTAGTGTTGAAAGGCTGAGTTTGGCGTTTTCAGGGCGATACAGGTACTGTTGAGAAAGGGCCAGGCAAAGAAGAATCCGTCTGGGTTCCTGTCCTGGTTCCCGCACGGTCAGTGGGTGACTTGGCCACTGACTTTCCTGGGCCTCAGTTGGCTCTCTAGGAACGTAGTTGCCATGACGAGCTTAGATTTCCCAACGCTTGTCATCAGAAGGGAGGCTACCACCCAACCCCTCCATTGTCTTCTGAGACTAAGCTGCTTTCTAAGGAGGCCCTAGATGAGTTGTTGGTCTTTTTTGTTTGTTTGTTTGTTTTTGTTTGTTTGTTCGTTTGTTTGTTTTCTGGAGTCAATGTTTCTTTGTGTCGCATTTGGTTGTTCCGGACCTCACTCTATAAACCCGGCTGGCCTCGAACTCAGAGATCTGCCTGCCTCTGCCTCCTGTCTGCCTCCGCTGGGATTAAAGGCTTGGGCAGCACATAGCAGCCGGTCAGTGCTCTGAGTCTATCTCCACAGGCCGGGGAGATGCTACAACACAACTTACTGTAAATTTCACCAATAAACAGTTGAGCTTCGGGGAAACACTAATAGCTAGCTATACTTGAGGCAACCACAAGCATCCAGCTGATCATACCACGCCTCAATAAAGCAAACGCCTGGCTGTAGCCAGCCAATCGGGTGATTTCTCTAGCTTGCTCCTGCGGGGCGTAAAAGCTGCTGGCTTGTTGAGCAGCATTCTTTTAGCGTCCTCTACCATGAGCGATGCTTGGGCTGTGAAAGGTTCTTCACTCAAGTAAACTTCACTCAATTTATCTGTCTATAGAGTTTTCTGTGAAGCAAGCCCGCCAACACCTCAGCTTCAAAAACCAGAAGACAGTAAATTTCTCAGGGAGAAGCCACCCAGGCTGTGATTCTATGTCCATCAGAGAGCAAAGCAGTAAATTCTCTTCCCAACATGGCACCTCAGTGCTTGCTACTCAGTTGTTCTCTTCAGCTATTTCTCTCTCAGCAAAATATTTAGTGGTCTCAAATACATTTTAAAGTTTTTATTAAGTTACTCAATCAATTAACGAGTTAATTGATTGACTTTTGACACAGGGTCTTTGTGTAGTAGCTCTTCTGTCCTGGAACTAACTGTATAGACCAGGCTGATCTTGAACTCGTAGAGATTCCTCCTGCCTCTGCTGTATTGGGATTAAAAAGGTGAGCTCCCACACTTGACTCAGATACCCCTTTAATACTAAATAGAGTTTGGTTATTGGATGAAATTCAAAGGGAAAAAACTTTCTCCCTTTAGTTTTAAGATTTTTAATTTTAATTGTCTTTACACTAAGGAAAAAAAAAACCAAACTCTAAAGCATTCTATTTGACATATTTTCTTAGGTTCTTTATTGGCATTTGCTGTTTCGGCTCCTAACCTAAGGTCATTCACTCACTCCTCAACTCTGTCCTAGAGTTCATAACGGACCGTGAGACTCGTGCTCCCCACTCCTACCGTGTCTGAGGGGTTTCCAAGGGCTGATTTGCTTTGCTGGTTCCTCGGAGCAAAGCTGAGGGTCCCACTTCTCACTGTGGGTCTCTTTGAGGTGTACTCTGTAAATGTCTGTGTCTTTTGCCTTCACCAGGTGACTGAAACTGTATAAAACAAATTGGATAGGAGCAGACCAGTGTGTTCAGTTTGGGGCATAATTGTTAAATCTTTTGGATTTCTATTTTTTTTTTTCCCCGAGGCAGGCTTTCTCTGTGTAGCCCTGGCTGTCCTGGAACTCACTCTGTAACCCAAGCTGCCCTTGAACTCAGAAATCTGCCTGCCTCTGCTTCTGAAGTGCTGGGATTAAAGGCGTGCGCCACCACTGCCCAGCGGACTTCTATTTTTTAATCTGCCAAAGAATTCCACAGAAGGCCACGGTGTCTAGGGCTGACCATGGCAAGCCCTTTCTGCAAAGGTCCAGACAGTAAAATACAATAGAATTTGTCATACTTAACAGTTTCTGTTGCAGCCATGGAAGTACAAAGGTAACCACAGACAATATGTAAACAAACAAGAGGGTCACATTTCAATAAAGCTTTATTGACAGATACTTTGAAAATAATAATTAAAAAAAAGACAGGCAAATCATAAATAATCTCTTTTCTTCTTAAATATTTCTACTTTTAAAATATAGAATGTTGTTTGTTTCTTTGTTTTCTCACAGACAGTAGGAAAAAAAAAGTGTCAGACAAGATTTAGCTCACAGATTTTAGTTTGCCAACTCCTGGTCTAGCGAACAGACCCTGAACTCTGGGGTCAGAAAAAAAAAAACTAGGAGTTCCAGTGTGTCGCTTGCTGGCTGTGTGACCTTGGGTGAGTTACACAATCCTCTCTCTAGAGCCGGGAGAGTGGGTGCGCGTGCTGAAGATAACTTATGTAAAGATTCCGGCTTTCAGAGAGTACTCAGTAACTGCGAGCTCCTTTCTGATTTCTCTCAGTGAGAATTCATAACCTGAGCGCAAAGTCCACCCGGAGCCTGTAGGGCAAAAGAGTCTGGGATGCTGAGCACACACACCGTGCTCTTTGCCCTGACTACAAATGCACATGTGTGCAGAGGGTGTTTGTGTTTACAGATGAGACTCACAGCTCTCCACGATGGTAGGGAGACCATGGCCTCTCCCTCTGTCCAGTGACAAGGGCTTCTGGATTTTAGGTTGTATGGGGAATGCCTCTAGTTTAGCAGTTTCCTTAGTCTCTTATAATTTCACAACACATTAGAATATCAGTTTGTTAGACCAGGAAGTTTACTTTTTAAATATACTTATTCTATGTTCTACAAAAGGGAGATTTCAGTACTCAGCCTTCCTGCTGCTGCCCTGAGCCCTGCAGTGGAGGGACGTTATAAAGGCTGGGTGTGCGTAGGTGAGTGGGTGGAAGTGGTGGTTGGAGCCCTGGATGAGGAATCTTTTCCAGAGTTCAGAATTCATTCACTTGCCTGTACCACAGGTCCCGTGCTTTGGGATTTTAACACATTATAAAGAAAAAGATATTTATGGCTGGGCCTCAAAATATTATTTTTCCTGGCTAGCGTGAAACTCACTATATAGATTAGGCTGCCCTTGAACTCACAAGGATCCATCTGTCTCTATTTCCCGATTGCTGAGATCAAAGGCATGTGACACCACGCCCAGCTAGACATCCTGGGATGTAAAGTGATTCCTACATTGTTTTGGTCCGTTTTCTATTGCTATAACAAAATATCTGATAGTAGGTACTTTATAAGACTAGAAAAATCCCCAAGCCTTTCAAGAATCTGGAAAGTCTGCTAGCTGCCTGTAAGGGGTGATGGGTATCTTGGTTGCTATGCACTAGGGAGGTGTGCTGTGTGTCTAAATGCAAGGAGCAGAAGAGAGAAAAGCAACAGTGTTAGCCCCTTTTATAGTGATGTAACATATTCATAACGTGGAGCACTCATGGCCTGAACACATCTGCATATGTCCATCTCTTAACACTAACACATCAGTGATTAAATTACTGACACATCAGGTTTTTTTTTTTTTTTGAGTACATAAAATGTGTGTGTGTGTATGTGTGCATGCACACGTGCATGGGCGCATGAGCACACAAGCTCACATGTGCCCATACACATGTGTGTGGAGGTCAGAGAACAACTTTGTGGAGTCAGTCCTCTCGTTCTACCTTTGCTTGGGTTCTGGGATCCAACTCAGCCATTGGGCTTGCATAGCAGGCCTGCTTACCCACTGAACCATCTTGCAAGATAAGAAAAGTCTGAAGACCCCAGTGGCTAGTCTCTGTCTTCAGATACCAGACGAGGGGCTTCTGATAGTCAAGCAGGAATACAATAGGCTTATGTGGGCTGAGAAGATAAGGTTCAGGTGCAGGATAACCTAAATAAAGTGTGAGCAAGAGGAAACCTGCTGTGCATTGTGTCTTTGTTGTATTTGGCAAATCCTTCAGGTAGGAGGGCGAGGACTGCCAATGTCCAACACTGTGCTTCCAAGCATGAGACCGTGGGTAGACCAGTAGTCTCTCTCAGGTTTGATTTCTATGCATATATAGAACAGTGTTTGATTATGGCTCTGACCAGTAAGGTGCCATTTCAGATATGGCTTTAGTATCTTGTATGAGGAACCAAGATCAGAAGAGTTCAGATGGTTCTTGACATCACACAGATAGAACATAATCCCTCAGACTCCCATTCCAGTGTTGTATCTCCAAGGCAGCCTACTTTCAAAACTTTAGTCTGTCTTTCTTTCTCTCTCTCTTTCTCTCTCTCTCTTTCTTTCTTTCTTTCTTTCTTTCTTTCTTTCTTTCTTTCTTTCTTTCTTTCTTTCTTTCTTTCTTTCTCTCTTTCCCTTCTTTCTTTCTTTCTTTCTTTCTTTCTTTCTTTCTTTCTTTCTTTCTTTCTTTCTTTCTTTCTAGATTTATTTATTTGTTATTATATGTAAGTACACTGTAGCTGTCTTCAGACACCCCAGAAGAGGGCATCAGATCTCATTACAGATGGTCATGAGCCACCATGTGGTTGCTGGGAATTGAACTCAGGACCTCTGGAAGAGCAGTCACTGCTCTAAGCCGCTGAGCCATCTCTCCAGCCCACTTTGGTCTATCTTGTTTTTTGTTTTTCCAAATAGTTTTGGATGTATGGTATATATATGGTTTTGAGTTTCATGAGAGAGCAGAAATAACTTAAGGAATACAACTTGTCCATTAGTATTTCATAAATGTTCATCTCTTCAGACATTCAGCGACAGCCAGTCTCTTTAAAATATGCTGAGTTTGTTTGTGACTTCAGGGAAGAACTTGTACATGTTATGGATGTCGCTCAGGATGAGGGCTATGTCTGAGGGGAGGCTCTCAGTCTGCCCTTAGTTTTACACACAGGAATCTGAGACATTAAACTGACTTGGTCCCAGCTCTCCAGGCTTCTAATCTGCCATTGAGTTCATTTGTCCTCGTAGCTCTTTTTTATGTTGTTTTTATGTGTGCCAGGCTGACCTCTAACTCATGATCCTCCTACCTCCGGCTTCCAAGTGCTAGGATTACAGGTGGGCATCACCAAGCCCGGAGGTGTCAAGTTCTTGCACCTCTGACTCTCTTGCTCCCTCATCTGTGAGGTGGGAAAAAGAATACAGATGTCACAATGAGCTTCTAAGGATGTAAGTGCACAGCTCATAAATAGGGGTAACAGGGACAAAGCCCAGTGGTACATACAATCCCAGAGGCAGGGACAGGAGGATCCCTAGTTGGAAGTTAGCCTGTACTACACAGAAATGCTCCATTTTAGTTGGCGACAATGAAAACAAAGAGAAAGAGGAGGAGAAGGTGGAGGGGTAATAGCTTAGTCAATAACAGTCAGTTGATAACCCTGTTGGGTTTAGATGGCTAGTTTATAGTGTGGACAGAGAGACTCCCAATTCCCCTGCTTGTCATCTGTCACATACTCACATCCCGTGTGCTGACATCATCTTCCTTCGGTACTCAGGAAGCCTGAGCAGCTAGCAGCAGAGGGAAACACAGAGCTCAGTAAATCTCAGACTGGTTTTTACACTTGAAGTAGCAATTGTTGCTTCTTCTCATTTTTCATTGGCCAAGTCAAGTCATGTGATCAAAGGCTGTTACAATCAGGTAGAGAAAACAGAATTCTTCTCTAGGCGAAAGCTAAGGTAACAAATATGTTAAAACTCAACCTGCAGGAGGAAATTGCGACCATAAAAAGTTTGAACAGAGTGAACACTAGCCCCAAGGAGGATTCGAGACTTGATTCCTTTCAGAATCAATGATCGGTTGAAAATTTCCTCAGAAACAGTTGTCATCGTCACTTTTTGTCAGATTTATTTAAGGAGCAAAGATGACGATGGTACACACACTGCCAGCAACAGTCAAACACAAGGAATTCTGGGAAGCCAAGCTTCTGTTTGCTGTCTTCAGGGGTTCCAGACTAGAGGTAAACAACGATCAAAGCAAACAGCTCATTTTTGGTCAGCCAATCTAGGTTGAATGGTTGAACGAATCGAATATCTCTGTAGCTTCTGGAGACGTTAAGTGAGAATGCCCCCTCCCCTACACACCTGTCCATCTTTCCCATCACTCAAGGGTCCTTTAGTTACAGACAATATATATTTTCTAGAAAAGAAAACTAAAAGCTAAAAACAAACAAAACAAAGATCCCTTTCAGCGACCATCCAGTAATGACAGCGAGGTGGCTCCGAGAACTTCCAGGTGAGCTTTGAGCTCAGAAACAATGAGTGACTTGTGGCCAGCTGTCTCACCAGATTGTTCTGGCAGAAACTTGCTGCCTGCATGGGGCTTTGGGCACCTCTGCCAGCACTGCCTGCCAAGCCACTTGAAGCTCTTGAGCCTCCCTTCTTTGTGATCCTGGGTGACTTCTTCCTAGTTTTTAATTTTACTTTGACAGCTTCCCTGCAATCTGAAGCTCATGCCTTCACCCCCTAAAGCATTGAGCATCCTTTCTGTGACAGAAACTGTTATCTCACATTTTACAGCATGGTGCCTTGGGACACACACAGAAACCCTGTGACAGTTCTCATCAGGAGCTGTATGTCACCTTGTTGTATTGAATGTTTCTACGTTAGTTCTGGGATTGAACCCAGGGCTTTGTTCATGTTTACAGTGTCACTGACCTCCATTCCTGCTGATCACTTTTCTTTTCTTGTCCTTTCTTTCTGTGTATCTGTGCATACATGTTCATGTGTGTGCAGACACATATGTGAGGTGCTCACTGATTCAATCAGACTGGATGGCCAGCCAGACCCAGGAATCCCCCTGTCTCTGCTTCCTCAGTGCTGGTAGCTGGCCATTCAGGACCTTTGTTCGTGTGTCTGCATATGGGTGCCCTAGAAGGTCAGTCCTCTGGATTTGGAATTACAGGCTGTTGTAAGGTTCTGGAAACTAAACTCAGGTCCCCTGAGAGAGCTGAAGGTGCTCCTAACTGCTGACCCACCTCTCCAGCTCTCTAGTATTCTTTACTAACATAGATTTGGGTGTTTGTCATCTGGTGTGGTATTTTAAGGTACTTCCTGTGGTCTCACAGCCCAGTGCTGTTTTTCTAGAGAGCTCATGAAATAGTGCATCAAAGAGCATTTATCAGCTCCTTTGGTCTACTTAGGAACTTCTGTCATCCAACGGATGGCTCTTTTCTGCCAATCTCCAGTGTCTTTCAGATGTCTTTTGTTTTTCCTACTGCTTTAGAGATAGGTATTGTATTTAACTGTTCTAGTTTTTCTACATTTTGAAATGATGTGATCTCATGCATGCTCCATCATCAAGGCTCCGAGTTTTTCTTGGTCCTGACGTATATGATCTTTTGTATTACCTTACCTTATAACCTTAAAACATACCTTTCTGGGGCCAGGAATACAGGATCAATGAAAGAGTAGCTTACCTAGGTTTTTTGTTTCTTTGTTTTTGGGTTTTTTTGTTGTTGTTGTTTGGTTGGTTTTTTTTTTTTTTTTTTTTTTTTAGAATTAATTTTTTTATTAGGTATTTTCCTCAATTACATTTCCAATGCTATCCAAAAAGTCCCCAATACACTCCACCCCCCCCCCCCCCCGGACTCCCCTACCCACCCACTCCCACTTTTTGGCCCTGGCGTTCCCCTGTACTGGGGCATATAAAGTTTGCAAGTCCAATGGGCCTCTCTTTCCAGTGATGGCCGACTAGGCCATCTTTTGATACATATGCAGCTAGAGTCAAGAGCTCTGGGGTACTGGTTAGTTCATAATGTTGTTCCACCTATAGGGTTGCAGATCCCTTTAGCTCCTTGGGTACTTTCTCTAGCTCCTCCATTGGGGGCCCTGTGATCCAGGAGAACACTTTTTTGGTTTTTCAAGACAGGGTTTCTCTGTATAGTCCTGGCTGTCCTGGAACTCACTTTTGTGGACCAGGCTGGCCTCGAACTCAGAAATCCGCCTGCCTCTGCCTCCCAAGTGCTGAGATTAAAGGTGTGCACCACCATGCCCGGTTTAGCCTTTTTTTTTTTTTTTTAAAGATATGTTACAATTTTAAAGGATTTTGAATTTTAGATTTTAAAAAAGATTTACCTATATATGTGTGTGTGCCTGGGTCGGTAATGCACATCATGTGGGTGTGGTGCCTGCACAGGCGAGGAATGCTCGGGTTCTTCTGGCGTTGGAGTTCTAAGGATTTGTGAACTTTCTGATGTGCATGCTGGGAGCTGAACCTGAGTTCTCTTGCAAGAGCAGCATGTGCTTTTGGAACCAAGTCATCTCTCCATCCCCCTTTGAAGGGTTTTACTTAGCTATAGAGATAGCTTTCTTCTTACAGCATCACATGGATTTGATTTTGACATCTTTGTGCTCATTACAACATCTTAAAAATCAATGAGTAAACTTTGAGGGGATATCAGTAGGGATATCCTAGGATATCCTAGGATACTCTAACTCTCTCTTCTGCACTAATGTCATGTTTAGAAACAAAGCTGCTTAGCTTCTATGGATTCTCTGCTTCTGCCCTCTCTCTTTTTCTCTTCACTCCACCTCTGCTTTGCTTCCACTGCTCTAAGGGTCCCATCAGCAGGAGGCTCTGATTTATATCATCTAGTATTTACATGAGCTTTTCCAGACTTACCAGTCCTTACAGGAAACACATCCTCATGGGCTTGGGCTTTTGTTTTTGTTTTAAAATATATTTTAGGCTGTTTGTAAGCTCTCCACCATTGTAACAAAGTCCTGAGATAATCAGCTTATAAATATGAAAGGTCAGTTGTGGGCTGGGGAGATGGCTCAGCAGGTAAGAGCACTTGTCCTATAAGCCCAAGGGCCTGTGTCTTAGTCAGGGTTTCTATCCCTGCACAAAACATCATGACCAAGAAGCAGGTTGGGGAAGAAACTGTTTATTTAGCTTACACTTCCACATTGCTGTTCATCACCAAAGGAAGTCCGGACAGGGACTCACACAGGGCAGGAACTTGGAGGCAGGAGCTGATGCAGAGGCCATGGAGGGATGCTGCTTACTGGATTGCTTCCCCTGGCTTGCTCAGCTTGCTTTCTCATAGAACCCAGGACTATGAGTCCAGGGATGGCACCACCCACAATGGGTCCTCCCCCTTTGATCACTAATTGAAAAAAATGCCTTACAGCTGGATCTCATGGAGGCACTTCCTCAAGGGAGGCTCCTTTCTCTGTGATAACTCCAGCTTGTATCAAGTTGACACACAAAACCAGCCAGTACAGCCTGTGTCCCTAGATCCCTAGAACCCACATAAAAAGCAGAGCCTGGTCAGCCATAGTGTTGTGTCAGAGGTGATGGCAAGGGTGCTGGTAGAGTTGAGACGATCACTGGGATTTCCTGGCCACTAGCCTTGCTGCAGGTTCAGCAAGAGACCCTGTTTAGAAGGAACACAACAAAGACTAATAGAGCAGGACACCTGACATCCTTCTTGTGATGTTTTGTATATTCTTGGACCAGGGAGTGGCACCATGTGGAGGTGTGGCCTGGTTGGAATAGGTGTGACCCGGTTGGAGTAGGTGTGTCACTGTGGGTGTGGCCTTAATACTCTCACCCTAGGTCCCTGGAAGTCAGTCTTCCACTAGCAGCCTTTGGATGAAGATGTAGATAGAACTCACAGCTCTGCCTGCACCATGCCTGCCTGGATACTGCCACGCTCCCGCCTTGATGATAATGGACTGAACCTCTGAACCTGTAAGCCAGCCCGCAATTAAATGTTTTTTTATAAGGCTTGCCTTGGTCATGGTGTCTGTTCACAGCAGTAAAACCCTAAGTAAGACACTTCTTTTGATACTTCATGTATGCATGGGTATATGCATGGGTATGTATACCTGCTCATGTATGTGCATAACACATACATATAAGCACACATGTGCACATATACAGAGAGAGAGAGAGAGAGAGAGAGACAGAGTCAGATAGACAGACAGATACACATACAGAGAGAGAGAGAGAGAGAGAGAGAGAGAGAGAGAGAGAGAGAGGTAATAATAGGCTCTCAGTACATGGTCAATTGATTCAGTTGTTTTTAGGCCTGTGGTGAAGCAGTATTGTCATAGTTAAGGTTTTACTGCTGTGAACAGATATCGTGACTGAGACAACTCTTATAAGGACAACATTTAATTGGGGCTGGCTTACAGGTTCAGAGGTTCAGCCCATTAATTATCATCAAGACAGGAACATGGCAGCATTCAGGCAGGCATGGAGCATGAGGAGCTGAGAGTTCTACATCTTCACTCGAAGGCTTCTAGCAGAATCCTGGCTTCCAAGCAGCTAGGATGAGGGTCTTAAAGTCCACACCCACAGTGATACACCTACTCCAACAAGGCCACACCTTCTAATAGTGCCATTCCCTGGGCCAAGCATATACAAACCATCACATTACACTCCCTGACCCCCATAGGTTTATCCAAACATATGAGTCTATGGGGGCCATACCTCAACATAGTATAATACAGAATAAATCTAGTCTGACTTCCAAAGTCCCCATAGTCTACAGCAGTCTCAACAATGTTAAAAGTCCAAAGTTCAAAGTCTCTTCTGAGATTCATGTACTTATTTAACTGTAATCCCCAAAGCAAGACAGGAAACCAGCTGGGCAGACTCCAAACTGTGCATTTCCATGTCTGACGTCAAGGCGGTCTTCAGATCTCCAGCTCCTTTTTCATCTTTGTTGATTGCAACAAACTTCTTTTCCTGGGCTGGTTCTACTCCCTGTTAGCAGCTTTCCTCAGAAGATAGCCCACAACTCTTGCATCTCAAATACCTTGGGGTCTTCAAGGCAACTTCAATGTTACAGCTTCTTGTTTCAATGTCTAGGATCCACACATGATCTTCTGGGCTCCTCCAAAGGGCTGCTGTCACGTCTTCAGCTCTGCCCTCTGTAGAACTGTAAGCTCAGGTTGATCCACTCCACTGCTGCTGCTGCTCTTGGTGATCATACCATGGAACTGGCATCTCTAATACTTTGGGGGTCTTCCACTGCAACTAGGCTTTACCAATAGCCTCTCATAGGCTCTCTTCATGGTGCCAAGCCTCAACTCCTTTGCATGACCCTTTCAGTCCTGGACCATCAACTACAATTGAAGCTGCACATTTACCAATGGCCTTCTGTGGCCTCTCACAGTGCCAAGCCTCAGCTGCATTTCATGGCCCCTTCGTGCCTTCAAAACCAGTACCACCTGGGTGACTCTTACACATTACCAAGTCCCACTGCAGCACGAGGTACAACCTTGGCTATCTCTGAAACACAGCTTCTTTATGCTCTCAGAAAACACTTCTCAGAAGATTTCACCTCAGTGATGCTGCTCTCTCTCTCTTTTTTTTTTTTTTGTTTGTTTGGGGTTTTTTTTTGTTTTGTTTTGTTTTGTTTTGTTTTTAATTTTGGTTTTTCGAGACAGGGTTTCTCTGTAGCCCTGGCTGTCCTGGAACTCACTTTGTAGACCAGGCTGGCTTCGAACTCAGAAATCCGTCTGCCTCTGCCTCCCAAGTGCTGGAATTAAAAGGTGTGAGCCACCACTCCTGGCAATGCTGGTCTCTTAATCACCACTAATTTCATAACTCCAGCTAACCAGCATCAATTGTCCCAGTTGTCCTTTCTATTCTAGACTCTAAAACCAGAGCCGTGTGGCCAAAGCTGCTGAGTTCTGCTGCTTGCTGGGGCTGAAATATGGCCCCCTTGTTCTATTACAATATCACCAGCTTTCTGTTTTCCAATTCCTTCACTGCCTAAGCTTGGCTGTCCTGGAACTTGCTCCATAGACTGACTTTGAACTCAGAGATCTGCATGCTTGTCTCCTAAACATTGGAATTAAAGGTGTGGTCCACCAAGCCTGGAATTAAGTTTTTCTTTACCTAGAACTTCTAGGCTGGCCTTGAACTCAGTAATTCCAGCTTCCTGGGATAAAGGCATCTTTGCCTGGACCTACGCTTTTCATGGCCACTATGCCTCAAGATCTCCATGCCAAGATCCAGGTCAGAAACTTGTGTCTTCCAGCCTCAAGATTTGGATTACAGGTGAGCCCTCTAATCCTGGATGGTAGTTCATTGCAGATATAGTCAAGGTGGCCACCAGGAACAGCCATTACAGGTGTATCATGGCAGGGGCATGTCTTAGTTACTGTTCTATGGCTGACTCCATGACCAAGGCAATTTTTATAAAAGAAAGCACTTAACTGGAGGCTTGCTTACAGTTTTATAGGTTAGTCCATGATCACACGTCAGGAAGCAGGCAAACATGATGGCACTGAAACTGTATCGTGATACTGGTAGCTGTGAGCTTTGCATCCTAATCTGTAGGAAAAGAGAGACACTGGGGTTGGCATGGGCTCTTGAAACTACCTTAAAAGCTCAACTCCAGTGACACACCTTCTCCAACAAGGCCATATCTCCTAATCCTTCCTAAAATTTATCAATTGGGGGACTGTGTTAGTCAGGGTTTCTATTCCTGCACAAACATCATGACCAAGAAGCAGTTGGGGTGGAAAGGGTTTATTCAGCTTACACTTCCACATTGCTGTTCATCACCAAAGGATGTCAGGACTGGAACTCAAGCAGGTCAGGAAGCAGGAGCTGATGCAGAGGCCATGGAAGAATGTTCCTTACTGGCTTGCTTTCTTATAGAACCCAAGACTACCAGCCCAGAGATGGCACCACCCACAAGGGGACCTCCCCCTTGATCACTAATTGAGAAAATGCCTTACAGCTGGATTTCATGGAGGCATTTCCTCAACTGAAGCTCCTTTCTCTGTGATAACTCCAGCTGTGTCAAGTTGACACAAAACTAGCCAGTATAGGGACTAAGCATTCAAATATATGAGCCTGTGGGGGGTTGTTCTCATTCAAACCACCACAGAGCACAAGGAAGAGGGTGCTGCTTGCTTAATGTTTGCCAGGAAGTAAAAGAGAAAGAGCAAGGGATAAAGCATCCCATAATTCCTTTTGAGGACATACCCCGATTGACCTAACTTCCACCAACAGGACCCCACTCTTTGTGTCTACCATTTCTCCATAATGCCATGGGCTGGAGACAATATCTTTAACAGCGAGTCTTTGGGGGAACATTACAGACCTGAACCATAGCACTGGGCGAGATGTCTAATTGTGCGTATTGTCCCCAGCAGTTTGCTCTTGCTATCTTGTGGCTTCATTTGTACAGTACGTGAGGATCCAGAGGCATTTAAAAGCTGTGCTCCAAATCCACCTCTCTACAATTCCCCCCCCGGCCCCCAGCACACATTCCAATTTGAAAAATTTCTGGACACTACTTGGAAGACACACACAGGTGTGTATCTGATTGGTGGAGGTCAGGTCATATGTCTTCGCTCTCATTGCCAGGGATGAGGAGAAACTAGTTTTCGGATTCTACCTGGAAGCTCATGAGAGCTTAGGAAGGAGATGTTCTTCCTAGGATTGAGACTGCAATGGAGCAGAAAAGGTACCGATGATGCGCGAAACACTGGTTATGTGGATATATATGTTCCAGGCCTCATTAGTCACACAAGGCAGGCTGCTGCTTTTGCAGGGTCTCCGAGTTCCCGGCTGCTTCAAATACTTGTCCTAATCCCGTGAACCTGGTGCAGGCACATTGTTCTAAGCGTAAACATGACAACCTCTACAGACTCCAGCTTTCATTTTAATGATGAAATTAGGGTATTTAGGAGCTTAAATCAGTTTATCTGAATAGACAACCAGGGCACTGAGTAGTTAATCATATAAACCAGTTCAAAAACTGACCTGATATCATCAACTGGTTGTGTATACATGAACTTGTGTCTCAAAATGAACAGAAACACCAGAGTTGAGTCCTGTGCCTTTTGGGGAAGTCCTGTATGGACTGAGAATCATTTACAGCCTCTCTCGGGGCCAGACAGTGTGTATTGTATTAGTTTTGTTTTCTTTTTCAGTTTTGAGACAAAGTCTCACTATGTGGTCCTGCTGGCCTGGAACTTACTGTGCAATCAGAGAGTCTCTTGCTTCTGTCTCTAGGGTATTGGGATTGAAGGTATGTCTTTATTTTATTTTATTTATCTACTTTATTGGGCTATTATATCTATGGCCCTTCCAAACCTTATTCCACCCTAGTCCCTTCCAACCCTGCTGCACTAGGTAGGAGAATAAGAAGGTTAGAGGGGGAAGGGGACAAAGACCTCTTTAGACTACTTCTTGCTGATTAGGGGCATTGGGATCCTTGGGGGCAAGTCCAATTTTTTTTGTCAGGATCTCTCCAACTTCTTCTCGTCAAACTGCAACAACAGCAACCAGGAACATCAGGGACAGCAGCAGCTGCCACAGGCCCTCTCCCAGGTTCTTCCATTCATACCCTCTCCAGAGAGTCCCCAGAATTAAACCATCTGCAGTTGGTTAAAAAACAAAACAAAACAAAACAAACAAACAAACAAACAAAAAAAACCATGTTACTTCTGGAGCATGGGACAATCATAGTGACTATGGACAATCTGAAGCAGCCTCATATCCCACTCCTGGGATTAAAACAGAACCACACTCACATAACATAACTGGGTTTTGTTTGTTTGTTTGGGTGTTTTGTTTTGTTTTGTTTTGTTTTTCAAGACAGGGTTTCTCTATATAGCCCTGGCTGTCCTGGAACTCACTCTGTGGATAGGCTGGCCTCGAACTCAGAAATCCGCCTGCCTCTGCCTCCCAAGTGCTATAATCCCAGCATGTGCCACCACTGCCTAGCTCATAACTAGTTTTTTTTTTTTTTTTTTTTTTTTTTAAAGAAACCACAATTCTCACTACAGGTATGTGCGACCATGCCCTCAATTCCTTTTTGTTTGTTTTCCAATTCGGTTAACCCTTTTCTATTGTATCCCAATCTATTCATTTTTCCCCCCCTTGTGGCCCTAACATGCTTTGGAGGGACTCAAACCATTCATTTCAAACCAAGACATATCTGCACACAAAACTTCTTTAGCTCTTTTCCCACACTGGTCCAGGTTGCACTGGAATCACACAGTCATCCTGCAGATGAGGTTACAGATTTCTAACATATCCATCCAGTCCTTTTGGGAAGCAAACTAGTCATTCCTATGCTATCCAAGGTCCTGGGAGAACATGTTATTTATAGTGCTACATACATGGACCCCACAGTACATTTATGGGCACCATAACTGACAAGCATAAGCTGAGTCCTTTGGGAGGAGGCTTGCCTGGTTTCCTGTTTTGTTGCTGTCTTTACTAAAAATGTCCAAAGCATGTGATTTTTTTAAAACATTTTTTATTTTTTGGAGTTCCTAAGTCTGAAAAGCTTTTCCCTAGGTCTTCCAGAACTATGGCTGGCTTCAAGAGTGGTGGTTGGTAATTCTCTGCAGAGGAGGGCTTGCTGGCTACAGATCAGGAGCTTCCGAGGGCAGATGATGCTGAGCCAGTGTGGCCAGTCCTCCCCATGGAGAGGCACTTATGTCTAGGTCAAGCTCACAGTAGGCACATGCTTGCTGTTGCATTCTCCCTGGGTCATATGAAATAAGTACTATTAGCTTCACTTTGCAGAAGAGAGCTTTACGGGTTGTTTGAATGCTTTGAGATGCAGTCTATGCAGCACAGGTGGGACTTAGAACTTCAAATCCCCCATACTTCAGCCTTTGAATACCTGGGATTATACATGCATAACATCAGGCCTGGCAATCCAGACAATTTTCTACTAATATAATTTTGAGACAGGGTATGTAGCCTTGGCTATCCTGGAGCTCTCCATATAGATCAGGCTGAACTCAAAGGAATTTGCTTGGTTTTGTTTCCTGAGTGCTAGGATTAAAGGCATATGCTACCACATTGGCTATTGTTGTTCTTGTTGTTATTATTATTGTTGTTGTTATTGTTTTAATTAGTATTGTATTTAAAATTACATTTGTTTTAGTTCGTTTTCTTATGCTATAACCAAAACCATGACTGAATCTTCCAGGACATCATAGAGGGAAGTCAGGGCAGTTTTTCAAAGCAGGGACCTGAAGTAGAAAACATGGAGGAATGCTGCTCACTGGCTTGCTCTGTTACTCATGCTGACCCAGCTTTCATATATAGCCCAGGCTCACTCACTAGGGATGATGCTGCTCACAGTAAAGCTGAGTGACCCATTAGTCATCAATCTAGACAGTCTCTTACAGACAGGGCAATAGGCTATTCTGAACGGCAGTGAGGGTCCCTATTCCAAGGTGACTCTTTTTTTGGGGGGGAGGTGTTTGTTTGTTTAGAGACAGAGTTTCTTTGTATAGCCCTGGCTTTCCTGGAACTCTATAGATCAGGCTGGCCCTGAACTCACAATGATTCACCTGCTTCTGCCTCATGAATGCTGGGCCTAGCCCTAGACAACTCTTAAGTTATGTTGACAATAAAAACCATGTTAATGCCACTTCGTGTAAACGTGACATATAAGCACTTCATGTTAAACCATGACCTTACCTTTCTTGTCTTGTTTCCAAGATCTCATGTTAATATCATTGTATAAAATATAGTACAACTTTTAAAAATTATTTATTTTTATGTTTATTTTATTTTATGCATATCAGTGTTTTGTCTGTTATGTATATGTGTACCATATGCATGCCTGGTGCACATGGAGGCCAGAGAGGGTGTTAGAGACCCTGAAACTGGAGTTAAAGGTGACTGATTCCTATACGATAATAATAATAATAAAAATAGTTACATACTTCTTATTATAAAATTAAAGAACCAGGGCATAGGAACAAGCAAGCTAAAGTAAAACCTCAGAATCAGTAGTGTAAGTAAAATCCAGCAGCTTGTTGTCTGGCATCTGAGGATCACTCATGATCTTCTGGGCTTCTAGCTCTACCATTTATAGCACATACTTGTAGGCTGAGGCTAGCTCTACTCTATACCTGCTACTGTCCTTAGGAGACATCTTATAGATCTGGCATCTCCACTATCCTAGGGTTTATACAGTCACCAAGGCTCAATATTCACCAGTGGCCTCTTGGAGTCTCCTTCAGGGCTCCATCATTGATACACGGTCTCAAGGCTCCACAGCTCTATGAGACCCCTTCATGCCTTCTTAACCAACATCACATGAGAAACTCTTACATATTATTTGACCAGTCCTGTTGCCAGTTTGATGTCCAGCCTTGGGCTCTTTGGACCCCAGTTTCTGTGTGTTGATCTTGAAGGAAGATCTCTATTCACTGTCCCAATGAGGCACAGAAATGTACACTTCAATGATGCAGTAGTTATTTTATTATCTTTTATTAATCACACCTGGTTCTGCAGCTCCAGCTGACCAGCATCCATTGTCCTAGTGAAGTACAGAAAGTTTCATGTCAGCGGGGCTGCTCTCTAGTTAATTACTATTGATTCTTGCAACCACAGACTCTAAGTTCAAAATATCCCACAAATGTGGTCCTGATAGAGTCTGTGTTTCCCTTGGCAACCTCACAAGCTTGGCCTCTATTGCCTGCATTTCTCTCAGCATCATTAGCTTTCAAGCTTGCACAGAAGAACCTCGTCTTAGTTAGGGTTTCTGTTGCTGTGAAGAGACATCATGAGCCCAGCATCTCTTACGACAGTTTCAGAGGTTTAATCCGTTATCATCTTGGCAGGAAGCATGGCAGCATGCAGGCAGACATGGTGCTGGAGAAACAGCTGAGATTTCTACATCTGGATCCAGCAGATAGCAGGAAGGAAAACCATACTGGGCAGAGCTTAAGCAGCTGAGTCCTCAAAGCCTGCTGACAGTGACACACTTCCTCTAAGAAGGCCACACTTCCTCCAACAAGGTCACACCTCCTAACAGTGCCATTCCCTATGGGGACCATTTTTATTCAAACCACTAACACCCACTAAGTTCTGAGTACTGAACAGCTTTTCTAGCTCCATGTTCCCAACCTTTCTAATTCCCCAGCAAAACAACATGGCTAGGTCCTTCTCAGCAGCAGCCCACTGTCCTGGTACCAATCTCAATTCTAGTTTGCCTCTTTTTTTTTTTTTTTTTAATCTTGATAAAATACTCTTTTCAAAAGCAACTAGTGGAAGGTAAGGGTTTATTTGGTTCACGCCTTCGGTCACAACCCATCCCTGAGGATCTAGAGCAGAAGCTAAAGTAGGGCTTGAAGCAGAAGGCAGGCGAGAATGTCGCTTGCTAGCTGGCTCTCTTGCTGGTGTGCAGTCAGCTTTCTTCATCAGCCAGTGGTCTGGGCCCATCTGCATCAACCATCAATAAAGACAATCTCTCACAGACATGGCTTCATGCTAATCTGATTGAGGCAAGTCTTCAACCGAGGCTTCTTCTTTGTAGAT
This sequence comes from Mus caroli, assembly GCF_978045245.1. Lineage (NCBI taxonomy): Eukaryota > Metazoa > Chordata > Mammalia > Rodentia > Muridae > Mus > Mus caroli. The sequence goes on from NW_028227270.1 coordinate 83,492,229, forward strand.
GATTCTAGGTTACTTTCCACTAATGGTTGTGTCAATAAAAACCGTGAGAATGGGCAGCATTCTCAGATGGACTTCCTGGCTGTGATCAAATTCAGTGACTTTTCTCCTTACATGTTAGTCATTGAGACCTTATGGCTTGGAATAGTGTAGTCTCATAAGGGGACATCAATGACCTTTAAGGAGCTTAAAGAAGGGGCTCAACAGTCATAGTGACATAATAATCACCCAAAGAGCCCAGGACCAGAGGTAGTGGCTGCTTTCCTTTCTTTCACAGAGGAAGGAGAACTGTTGCAGGCGTGGGGGAAGCCTAAGCTCAGGAGGTTCAGTCTTAGCACTGGACGTTTGGGCCGTGCAGTCCTGTGTGGTGAGACCTGTTCCTTGCACTTCGCATTTTTGACCTCTACTCACTGAGTTCTAATATTAGCAAGTCTTTCCCCAACAGGTTTTGCCCATGAAAAATGTCAACACATATATCACCAAATATACCCTGAGGAACAAAATTACTTCAGGTGGTGCATTAGTATCACCAGGAGATCAGAAGTCTAGAGACCTAAGTCGGGAGGGTGGTGGTGGTGGAGGGGGTATCCATTCAGTTGCCCTCAAACAGTCCAACCTGAGTGGAACTCTAAGCTGGAGGCTAGAAGTACCATAGGCTTCATCTTGAAAGTCTCCTGAGGAGAGCCAAAGTCCGTTACTGGTGAGTAAAAGCAGGAAACAGGGTGCCCGAGGGTGGTATTCCACATCAGGTGTTACTGGGTGGCCTATCTATGGGTGTCATTTACAACATACACACACCATCTGGCAGCTTCACCTCTTAACTAGTCTTGCTAAGAACATGCTGAGCTCTTAAAATCCTCATTTAAAAATGCTCCACAAACAAAAAGCTCAGGGCCTTGGGGGCAAAGCCTTGGCCCTTTTGTTTGTGGATATGTTCGAGACAGAGGGCTTCATGTGCATTCACGAGCAAAGGTCCCTTCTTCAGAAGGCTGGCTTAACAAGACCCACCTGCTATGACAGATCAGTGGGCACCAAGGCTAGAGTCTGGGAGACTGGGTAAAAGGTAACAGAAATAGTAAGGGCCTGCGTCTAAGATGGAATGGTTGCTGGAGAGGGGAGGAGACAAGTAGACAATGTAGCCAGTTGGTCTTGGGTGTGTGTGAGGAAGAGGAAGCTGGGGAGAACCCAGGCTGTCTGGTTGTTTGAGCATCACGTTTTGGTAGGTACACAGGATGAAGAGGATAAGAGGGGTGAATTTGGGTCGCTAATTGGGACAATGAAGGAAATGACTGCAGTGTTGGATCCGGGAGCCGAGGATCCAGAGGCAGGTCTGGAGATAAGGCTTGTGAGTCATGCTATGCAGGTAGCAGTTGAAGCTGTGGGTGGGATAGCCCAGGGGACTGTGTGCAAGGAGACAGGCTGGAGAGGGTATGTGAAGACCTGAGAAACCACAGCTGCTTTCCGTTCCGATTCAAATCCTACTCAAGTCCTTTGTCCCATGATCCTCGTCCAAACCCACAACCCACATCGATTGCGTCATCCTTCACTCCCTGCTCTCAGGAATCTGAGTTTCTTGTCATGTTCCACCTAACGTGGGACCGCACTGAGATGTCTTGGGGCCAACAAAGGTATTTTTTGTTCTTTGCTGCTGGGGTTTGCTTTTTCGCCTTTGAAACCTGTTGCTAGGTCTAATGAAAGCATGGCTCTCATTTGGGGGGTGTGTGTGGCGTGGGGGCTCGTTTCTGCTTCCTCCAAATCAATTAGCCCTGGGCACAAATCCTCCCTAGGTGTGTTTTGATGGGCCCCTGCTACAGGATCTTCATTAAAGATTCTGGATCGGTGAGTGTTTTGACTAGAGGACAAAGCTCAGGTCCCCTAGAAAGAGTTCACAATCCATTTCCTCCTTGCCAACACTGGGGCTCAGGGCTGACTCAGTAAGTCAATATGTCTCGGGTCTCCTTGGTGGATCCCAAACCCCGATTCTGAGAGCAGTCTGGAAGGAGAGATGGTCTTCTGTGCCCTTACTTTTAAGCAGATGGCCAGTGGTTTATTTTTTACTACAAATTAGTTAGACGGTGATGCTGGACAGTAGAGCATGGGGATCATTGTTTATTTTGGAAAAAAAATATTAAGATTCCGTTAATCCAGCTGTAATTGGGGATGAGTACCGGAAAGACCGGAAAGACTAGGGACCTTCATGAGCCAGGTTGCTGGAAGGAAGGATGGCTCAGAATCACTGCCGAGTGCTTTCTCTGCTAACTGGGGTTATCTGCCAGCGAAGGTGCAGCTGATCCCTGGGACGTTTGCACCAGGCAGTTTCTGAACTTTAACCTACTGTTGCAATCAGGATTCTGTGTGCATATGTGGGAGTCACAGGATCTGGGCCCCCAAGCAGGGGTTACTAGACTACAGGCATGCTCTGACTGTACCTGGCCCAGGTTGCAAAGGGTGCCATGGCCTGTGGGTTAGTTCTTGTGTATAAACGGGGGCTGGGCATCCAGTGAGACACCGTGACTCCTGGAGAAGGCAGTGTGATTCAGAGAGCTTGGTTTCTCCACCGGGGCTCCCCTCTGCTCCAGGGGCAGAGGTTGACAGTGTTTGTGACAACAGATTGGGTCGTCCTATTGTTTCCTCATCTGGCTGTGTGCTCTGAGTGTGCACTCTTGTTTTTTTTTTTTTTCCTCCAGAGATTTTTAGATGATTTTCCTTCCTGCCCAAGCTGTCTGTGGACCGACAGTGTGAATCACAAGGTGATTGCCCTGCATCCACCACGCAGAGCACCCAGACGTGTTTCAGCTGAACAAGTGCTGGGAGTTCCAGCTTTGCAAAGTCAGGGCTGATTCTTGCTTGGCACTGGCAGGCGTTTCCACCCTTCGCTTCTGCCCAGAGTTCTCCTTTTTCTCTGCACTACCCCTCTGTCGTGCTTGCCACCATCCCTCCGCCTCCTCTGGATTCTTTAGCCCAAGGATGCACAGTGGCTTTCTTCGAACTGACTGAAGTTTTCAGTGCTCCAAGTTAAGAGGATATTTGTCCCTAGCCTACATACCCAAACTCATTTCAGCCTTTCTGTATCCTTTTAGGTTTAAAGGCATCTCAGGAAGCAGATGAGCAACTCCATTTAGGACAGTGCCATTACTACTAGTAGACCCTACTCTGTCTCTTGTTACTTCTTCATATATGTGACATTTGTAACTGTGGGTAATGTAATCTCACTTTTTTTTTTTTTTTAAATTTCACTTTGGCAAGAGGCACAGTGGGGTGGGAAGAAAAGTGTACTAAGTGGGCCTTCCCCATCTTTACTTTGGATATGAAGCCTCAGGACAGAGGTTAAGTGGACTTCGGATGGGAGAGGGTTGTAGGAGTGGGAAACAGAGGCAGAGGAAGGGCAGCTTGGCCTTTGTAGGCTTGGAATTCTTCATCTTTCCATCCCACTGGTGGAGTAACCGGAGAACTATTTTCTCTTCCCTGTAGACCAGAGGGACCTGATGGGTAGCCCAGAGGATATAGCCAGCTGTTGGCTTCTGGAAACTAAATGACAGGACAGTCCAGATGCAGTTGCCACATTGGCAGTGACTCTGTCCTGTCCCTCTTTGGAGGTGGGGTGAAGGCTGTGAGGGTGTTCCACAGCCCGGCTTAAAATGAACTGTCCCAAGAAGGCCCAGGGCAAACTCAGCAGGAGACGAGTGGTGGACTCAGGTCAGGAAGACTGGGGCAGGAAGAGGAGAAAGCTATGAATATGAAGAGTCCCTCCGAGGGCCAAGGTTGAGAAGGAATTTAGGTTGCCAAGAATTGTGGCACATGCCATTACTCCTCCTCCTCCTCCTCCTCCTCCTCCTCCGCCTATTACTACTAAGACTAGTATTTATTACTACAAAAGCATCAAGTGCTCCTTTTATTTATTTTATGTGTATGAATACACTGTAGCTGTCTTCAGGCACACCAGAAGAGGGGATCAGATCCCATTACAGATGATTGTGTGCCACCATGTGGGTGCTGGGAATTGAACTCCGGATCTCGGGAAAGAGCAGTCAGTGCTCTAAACCGGTAAGCCATCTCTCCAGCCCGCATCAAGTGCTCTTGACTACAGAATCGTCGTCTCTCTAGTCCAGTGTTTGCTTTTAATTCTGGAGGCAGAAGCACGTGGATCTCTGGGAGTTGGAGGCCATCCTGGTCTTCATGTCAAGTTCCAGACCAGCCAGGGCCTTGCATCAACAAAATAACAACAACAACAACAACAACAATAATAATAATAATAAACAATGATAAAAGAAAGGCGTTCGGATCAGAGATGGGTTAGAGGTCAAGGGTCACTGTTTAGCCTTGGAACATTCATTCTCTGAGCCTCAGTTTCTTTCTATGAAGAAAATGTCATCTCTGTCTAGATATCTTGAGTAGGTACTGAGAGCACATGGGACAAAGGGAGTGTGGCTGCCCCTAACCTTTCTTTTAGGAATGGCCATTTCTTTTACTTCTTCCTAAGACCCACCTTTCAGTCTACTAAGGAGGGACTGTTAAGCTCCGCTGCTGGGTACCATCAAATCGGATTGGGCATATCCTAGTGACATCTGATTCTCACCTCCCTGGTTGCAATGTGCTGGGTGGTTGATTGCTTGGATGAAGTCAGGGCCACAGAGAGATTAGCCCACAGGACTCCTGGGCCTGATGGTGAGCCTGAGATGCCCGCACTCTGGAATCATATCAAGCACCTGAGGTCTGGAAAGGTGGGCTCACCATGGTTTTAAGTGAGCATTCCAGCCTGTGCGATTTAGGCAAAGGGATTAAAAGGTTGTACCAAGCTGTTGTGTCTCACCTCCTGTCCTTGGAGCCTTATCTTTTACTAAGATAACCAAAGCTTGACTAGATGACTCACAAGGAGGTTTAACTCCTTCCTGCATGGTTCAGAGCCAGCTCCTGGGCAGTGGGAAAACAAGCTGAAGAATGGTTTATGACTGGATAGATCTTTATGAGAGCCTCGAAGGTGCAGGAAACATATAGATATCTGTTTACATGCAATTGAAATCCTTCTAGGAGAAAGGAAAGAGCTAAAGTGTTTAAATAAATAAACAAGAGAACCCAGCTTGCAGCAAGTGCTGTAAAGATAAAGAGGCAGGCTTAACTTTGAGCATTTGCCAAAGTCACCTCCAGGCCTTGAGAATACACAGGTGGCCAGCCCCCATCCCCAGAGACTCTGGTTCCGTGTGTCTAGGGTGGGGCCAGTATTTGCATTTCCAGCAAGTCTTCTTGCTGGACCAACTCTGAGAGCCCAGGATGATGGCATGTGTGTGTATGTGATGAAGAGTGTGGGTGGTGATGTGTGGATGTTGGTGGGGGTGGCAGTGATGGTGCGTATGTGGGGGATGATACTGTTGAAGAGTAATGGTATGGGTGGGGGTGGGGAGTGTAGTGGGGTGATGGCGTGAGGGAGAGATGGTGTGATGGTGCCATGCTGGTTTTGGGGAATAATGTCATGTGTGGGGTGATAGTGTTGGAGGCTGATGGTGTTGGCATTATGATGTTGGGGGTGATGGTATCAGAGGCTGCTAGTGCGTGATTTTGTGTGTGTATGTGTGCTTGAGATGATAATGACAAAGGTATAGAAGCTGCATTATTTGTAGTTCTTTTGAGGTCAAGGACAAAGAAAAGGGGAGCCTGTCCCCTCTCTGCTCTTGTCACTCTCCTTCAGGAGAGCAGCCCACAGGACTCATGGGCCTGACGAGCTTTGGGATCTTCTTGAGAGTTGTCTTAAGATGGCAGCTTCTCGACTCCTTTGCAATGGAGAATCTTCATGTCTATGTATACTCTTGAAGGAGCAGCTGCAAGACCACTTTGAATCTGTCATTGCAGAAGCCTTGGAGGGAGCACAGAGACAGATGCCCTGCTTCAGTTGTATGCATCCAAGACCCCCCCCCCCAATATCACCCCCATGTCTGTGCTTATGTAAGAAACCTGTGTGCATAAAAATTACTATGGATGAATAGACTGTCATTAATACCAAGGCAGGAGGCCTAACTCCTTGATCTGTCTGCAGTGTCTTGTAGCTGGCCTACCAGTACCAAAGCTGTATTAACTGAGTTCAAATATTGATTTGATCAGTTATTTATACCTGAGTAGTTTGCTAGACGCTAGAAGAAATATAGTACCAAAGACAGGTCCAGGCCCACATGAAGTTCATGGTCTGATTGGGGATGCAGAAAAATGAGTTGGGTAGGTTAGGAATGGTATAGAGTGGAGAAACATGCAGAGTTATTTTGAAGAGAGGTACTGGGTGGCTAAGAGGCAGTGGTGGCACATGCCTTTAATCCCAGCACTTAGGAGGCAGAAGCAGGCAGATCTCTGAGTTAAGGCCAGCCTGGTTTGTAGAGAGAGTTCCAGTTAAAAAAAACAAAACAAAACAAAACAAAAACCTGTCTTGAAAAAACAAAAAAACAAAAAAACAAATGAATGAGAGAGAGACAGAGAGAATCAGAGAGAGAGACAGAGAGACAGAGAGACAGAAAGAGAGAGACAGAGAAACAGAAAGATAGAGACAGAGGCAGGGTAGACAAAAGCCCAGGAGTGAGAGAGCATGAAGCCTTCCTTGCAGAGTCTCATCCAGGATAAACAGGTCAAGGGGAGGGGCTAGATCTTGAATGACCTTTTAGGGATGAAGGAGCAATGAATTTTAGGAGTCACTGAAAAATGTTCTAGGGATTTCATTGGTGAGTTGCTGTTTACACGGAGTGTGGGGTTCCGGCTTATGCTTGGAGTGGGGATTAATCTGACACCTAAGTTAGGACAGCATGAGAAGCCAAGGACTGGATTTTGCTGTGAGGTGGCTCTGCTGGCAGGCCATGGGCCCCTGCTTTTTCACTTCCTCCCACCTGTTGAATTAGGACTCTGGGCAAACCAGTTCTGAAGTCTCTGCATCACAGAGCGGTCTTAGGAGCAAAGCGGCAGCTCTACTGCCGAGCACCTTAGAGAAACAATGTATCCAAAACGAGATACATTCCAGACAGAATATATCCAGAACGGTTGGTAGAGACAGGCGGATTTCTGAGTTCCAGGCCAGCCTGGTCTACAAAGTGAGTTCCAGGACAGCTAGGGCTATACAGAGAAACCTTATCTTGAAAAAAACCAAAAAAAAAAAAAAAAAAAAAAAAAAAAAAGAAATGCCCAGATAGAATTGTTCCATCCCTGGACCTTCTCAGACTTCCGTGTAGCTTGCCTGCAGACCTAGCATATTTGCAGGACTTGGTGACCTTCAACAAGCTGGTTTCATTTGTTTTTGATGTCCTACTCTTCATTGTTGGAATATGGGGACAGTGGCTGCCTCTAGGAACATCCTGGGAATGTCAAGTGTAGTCATGAGATTGTGTCTATGAAAACACTGGGCCCCTGCAATAAAAAATGCTCAACAGCTAGGGTGTTCAAGCCTTCTAGTCCCTGGAATGGCTAGCTCTGTGTATTTGGACTTGTGTATATATTTAAGGGTCAACCGTTCACTATAGTATCTGTATGTAGTTTATTTCCATAAAATGCTTCCCAGTTGCTGTTAGTTAGACAGTCTCTGTTCATGTCTGTATTTATATGATAAAATTAATTAAGGTCAACAAAACTTCCAACATAGAAGAAAGTGGATGGACTCAGCCCAGCATTTTCTTTTTCAGTTCATCTTGGATGTGTTCTGAGAACCTGTTTGCTGGCCTTTAAAATGTATGTTTTGTGTCAGCACTGTCTAACTCATCGTGTTCTCATCTGTACTCTAAAATGCATTTTCTGGTAAGGACTGAGATTCCCCTGGGCACCCAGCTTTCTTCTTCGTCAGGCAGTCCCCCATCTTCAGAGCTCAGGTCTTGTTTAGACTTGAAGATAAATAGCTTCCTACATACTAATGGGCTTGTTTTCCTTGTACCGTAGATGACTCGAAATCCCCGCCAACCCCTTCCCTGTTTAGAAGCTAAGAAATACTGAAGCTCAGAAGGAAGGTTCCCGGCAAGGGAGACCTGTGGGCTGCTCCCGTTGCTCAGGGTTTTCCAGTTTTCAGCCCAGATGGCATGTTTGCCTCACGGATAGGAAAAAAGATGTCAACTCAGAGAGTCCATATCTTTTTGGGGGCTTCTCTTTTTGTGTGTCTGATTTCCTCCAATTTCTTGCTCCCATTTTGAAGGGTGTCAGGGAGGGTAGAGAAAGGAACTTCTTTCCACCTTGAAACCCATCCAGCTGTTAGAGGCGGGGGTGGGGGACTTGCTCAGGGGATGCTGCCAAATGCAAATTACAGTCTCTGAGCAGGAGAAGAGCTACGCTTCCCCAATATCCAAGTCCTAGGAGCAGGTTTGCAAAGAGAATCTAAGTGCTTTTGACCAGTCTCTGGATAAAACATATTTTAACATACTGTCCTGTAGAAGATGAGTTTGAGTACAGCCCCTCCCTCTTCCCACACACAGTGGGACAACACAATTTCATGGGCTCACAGTTCTAGATCCAAGGGCACCACCCTTACTTAGGTAGACAATATGAAATAGTCCCTACAAAGCCGGTTGGATTAACGTCCATTCCCACATCTTTAGAGACAGCTGCTATCGCTCATCTCTTAAAATTTACCAGTTTGATGGAGGAGAGATGGCATCTCACTATGGCTGTCCTGGAACTAACTCTCTATGTAGACCAGGCTGGCCTTAAACTTACAAGAGATCTGTCTGCTTCTGCTCTGAGTTAACGGTGTTAATTTCCCTGATCTGCTAGTAAAGTTGAACATCTCTTCATATATTTAGCAGCCATTTGTGTTTCTCATATAGATTTATAAATACTTTCTCACGTATTTATCCTTGGTAGTTTACCTTACCTTGCTTTTGCAGCCATGCACCTACCGTTCAGCAGGTGCTAGAGTCACCCGATGAACGGAGGTCCTCAGTTAATGGGAAAGATGAAAGCATTTGAAGCAGAAACGTGGTCCCGGGGACAATTATGTCCCTGCGTTTTGTTTTACAGCGGGACAAACCACAGTTCTGAGAAGCAAGAACTGCCTTCTAACTGGCTAGTGGCAGTTCTGAAAGTTGATCCCGGTATGGAGACTTTCCTTTCTGAGTGTCCGTCACTAAAGAGTGTTTATTGAGTGTCCCATTATTGTCTTTTCAGAGTACTGTCTTTTGGTGAATAACATCAACGTATCAGCAAGCAGATGCTGCCTATAGAGGCAGAAAAGAAGATCTATAGGAGGATGCTGTCTATCTATTGGGAGCCAGAAGAAGGTCTTTAGGGGGGAATTCTCTATATGGGGGGAGAAGAAGATCTAAAAGGGTGCTGTCTATAGGGGAAAGAAGAAGGTCTATAAGGTGTGCTATCTATAGAGGGAAATAAGTTCTATAGGGATCTCTGACTATAGGAGAGGGAAATAAGGTCTATAGGGGATGCTGTCTATAGGTTAGAGAGGGTCTACAGGGGTACTGTCTATAAGGGGAGGGAAAAAGGTCTATAGGTGATGCTGTCTATAGAGGGAAAGAAAGTCTATAGGGGTTCTGACTATAGGGGAGGAAATGGAAAGTCTATAGAAGTGCTGTCTATAAGGGAGAGAAGGTCTATATGGGTGCTGTCTATAGGGGTGGAGGTCTATATGGGTGCTGTCTACATACAAAAGAAGGTCTATAAGGGATGCTGTCTATTTATAGAGGGAGAGAAGGACTATAGGTGATGCCATCTGTCTACAGGGTGAGAGAATAAGAGAAGAAAAGCTTGTGTGCTGTGACAAGCCTCAAAACTGCATAGAAGTTCTAAGAAAGATTAAGAGGATGAAGACAAGATGGCTCTTCTGTGAAAACAGGCATTTCATACTGATGAGGAAGGAGTGGGCAGAAGCCGCTAAAGAGCCCCACTGCTGCCCTGAGCTTCCAGGGCCCGTATGCTCCCGTTCTTTCCGAGCGTGTAGCAAAGTATCAGTAGAAGCCATCAGATTCACAAACTTCCCTCTTGTACTACTTAACAAAAAAACATGCCGCATGATCTGGGGCTGTGCTGTGGGAATATTGGACTTGCGAGGTAGACAGAGTGTGAATCTTTTGAATGGCTCAGTCTTCAAGTCCAAGACAGACTGATGTTGGGGAAAGCTTTCAGATGCCTGAACTGAGCTGCATGATCAAAAGCTCCTGGTATGCTGGGAAATGGAGGGAGATGAGTTTGTTAAGGTAGAGAGCGGTGTTTCGTCATGTGCAAAAGGCTGGAATTAGAAGTGGGTAATCTGTCCTGTTCTCATGCAGTCTCACAAGGAAGGCCAAGATGGGCAGGAACAGGAATGCTCCCAGACCTGTTAGCCTTACTTACCAGTATAGCCTGGGGCTAAGCTTCCAGCAAGAAGGGGACTGGAATTTGGGAATGTAGAAATCTGTGCCTGTCATACCTGGACCAAAGGGTTCCTTGACTTCTCAGAAGTTTCAGGCCCATAGCCTCCCTCCCCTAAGCCCTGTGGCTACAAGAACTACTACAGCAATGGGTCTTACTGGAAGTGGCCAGCCATCCCTGGGGGAATAGGGTAATCTTGGGAAAACAAGGGTGGAGGGTAACTGTGAGTGTGTACAGCCAAGCTGTTGGTTCCTATCCCTTCCATTTTCCCCTCCCCTTCCCCTCTCTTTCCTCTCTCCCATCTCTCCCTCTCCCTTTCACCTTCCCCTTTCCCATTTCCTTTAATAGTGGTGAAGATCGGTACATTAGACTAGAAACTGTATTATATGTGGCAGCACCTCCAGCCCCTGCATTATTTCTGTATAAAAAGTCAGCAACGTCAGACAAAAAACAAACAAAACAAAACAAAACAAAAAACCCCCGTCAGAACCGAAAAACAAATGGATGAGGCAAGAGTCAACAAATACTTAACCCTTGAAATAGAAGATAAACACAGAACAGGGTTCCTGCACAGCCTCATCTCCTACATAAATCCAAATGTATGCATAACCAAACTGCTGTGTTTAGCTTCCCTTAAAAAAAGAAAAAGGCAGCATTTTGCTTATGGTTGTTTTGCCTGCCCATATGTCTGTGTATCACTCGCATGTATGCCTGTCTGTGCACCATTGCATGCCTATTGCCCGAGGAGGCTAGATAAGGACACTGGATCTCCCTAGAACTAGAGTTACAGATAACTGTGAAGTGTGGGTGCCTGGAGTTGAACCCCGGGTACCTTGTAGCCAGCACTCTTAACCTTTGAGACAGTTCTCTAGAAGCTGCCCCCCCCCAGCCCCTTTAGCTTTTCTATATGGTCTGTTTGTGTCTTTTGCTTTTGTTTTGTTTTGAGATATGATTTTATGTAGTCTTGGCTGGCCTAGAACTCCTTACGAAGCTAAGGATTACCTTGAACTCCTAATCTTCCTGCTTCTACGTCCGAAGTCTGTTTTCATCTGGATCCACATGCCTCTCTCGTCCCATAATTATTTCAGAAGCAGATTTCAGATGGAGATGTCAAATGGAGATTCAAATGGAGATGTCACGCTATCTCCATTTCCGTCTCTCTCTCTCTCTAGACTCATAGGAATGATTCAAGTTTATTCTGATGTATCAGGCCTCAGTTCCTTATAAATTATTTAGTCATTGTTTACATTTTCCCAGTTACACTGTGACAGCCAACAGGTGGTCTGCTTGCTTAAATTGGGATCTAAAGAAGGTTTATTCCTAGCAGGACTGGTCAATATTCTATATATTTGTCTTTTTTTTCGATCTACAGAAACACTGTTGTCTTTTTTTCCACCTCTTTTCCTCTATAAACAACATTAGGCCACTCTTCCCATGGAATTTCTCCTACCTATATGTTTGCTGGTAATAATCCCAGGGAAATGTGTGTCTTGTCCCTCTGTCACCAGCCTTTCTGTGCCTCTAAGTTGGGTGAGATTTGATCAGACCTCAGCCTGATGGCTCAGCACACAGCTCTGCCTTACAGAGGTTTGTCACCTCTTTGACCTCCCCTCCCTTCTGGTTCACTTTCAAGCCCTCTGGCTTTGACCTTTTCTGACTGCTCCTTCCAGTAGGCCAGTAGTACTTCTTCCTCCTTGGTTTTGAATCTCCTCCCTGTCTCCTGTTTAACTTTTATGGTACCTACTTTCATAGCTGCCTACTGCATACCTAACATCTGGTTCTTAGGTTGCTCTGACTCACAGCAGGTGGCCAATAAATACTATCTGACCGAATTCTAACTCTCCCTCTACCTGTCACAACAGGGACAAGGCAGCACTCACTTGTGAGTGCCTCCTGCCTTGTGCCAGGCATGTCATCACAACAACTGGGTCTTCACATCATTGGCAAGCCATGGAGATAGGGTGCTCATAGCTGCCGCAGCTGACTTCTTGTCTGAGGCCATGTGCATTCTGGCCTCTCTGCAGTGATGACTGGCCATGTACGTGTGGAAGGCTTGGCCTTCCTGGTTGGCATTGGCCAGTTCTGGCAGATGGGTTTGTATCGGCATTGCCCATGTGCTGAGCTCAAGTTTGGTCCATCCTACGATGCAGTTCATCCTCTCCGCCTAACCTTGACTTTTACCTCCTTTCTGCAGGTTGGCCTTTTCTATAAGCCAGATCTTGTGTAGCATCTTCATCCTGGAAGCTCCAGTTTGGAAGGGTTAGGAAGTCTTTCCTGTGTACAGGGAGACGTAGAGCAGAGTTTTTCCTGAGCTGTGGGCTCCTGGAGTAATGTGTTATTCCTGTGAGTAGCACACCTCCCAGAACCTTGAAAGGAGGGAGAGCCATTACCACCATGGCCTGGCTCTATTCTGGTTCTAGGCTAGGTGTAGGTTAGTGTTGCGTGGCTATGACAAGATATCCAAAAGACCGACTTAAAGAATGAGAGATTCGCTCTGGCACAGTTTCATGGAGTTCAGTCTGCAGTTGCTCAGCTCCACGTGTTGGGCAAAGCATCATGATAGCAGGAGCCATATAGAAGAGGAACTTTGTCATGGTGAATTGGGAGCAGAGAAAAGGAATCCAGGGTGAGATGGAACCCCAAGAATACACACGCATTTACCTACTTCCTTTAGTAGGCCTTGCCTCCCATCTTTCACCACTTTCTAATCATGGCATTGCATTATGAGTCCTTCAAAAGATCATTAATCCATTGATTAGGTCAGAGCCCTGGTGATCTAATTGTTTCTGGAAATCCATTAGAGACACACCCAGAGTATGATCAAGTTGAAAAAATTACTGGTCACAAGCTGTATTTGTGAAACAGACCATCAAGGTTTAACAAGTTGCTATAGGAAACTGAGTTCTTCATCCCCAACGGTTAAGTCAAGTTGTGGATTTCCTGCCTTGTGACTCAGAACAGGGAGGTGCAGAGGGGTGAAGTCTGCATTGGCCTGGGGGTGGGGAGGTATTAGAGGATACTGGGGAGTTGAGTGATGATGGGGTGCATAGGAGGTGGGAGATGACCCCCTGCAGCTGGGCTGGGGTGCTATCAGAAGACTCCATCTGTTGAGTAACGAGGAGTCTGTCTCTAAACTCCAGGAAGAAAGCAGGACCAGGGCTGGGGAGACACGTCAGGCCATGAAAAATAGGAGCACAGTGATGTGAGTTTGGCTGGAGCCAGTGACATCAGAAAGACAGGGACACATGAAAGAGAGAGCATCAAAGAAAAGCCAGCAGGACCTCAGAGAAAAGGAGGGGGAGTGAGCAGAAGATGGAGTCTATGTCATCAGACTAGAAAACACGCTGAATCTTTACTAGTGGTCTAACTACTGAGCTGTGTGTCCCATCCATCCGTTTCCATCCCTCAGAGTGATGTGAACACATCCTAGCTTTTACCAGGCTGAAAAATAGGGAGGAGATTTGCATATCACCAGTAGGATCATTCCATATGTCTGTCTGGAGATAATTTTAAAGGGTGGTTGTTGATTCCCTAATCTCAGTAAAGTGGGGAACCAGGAACAGATGGTGAAAGGACTGGTATAAAGCAGGGAGGGGTTCCTGGGAGTTCCCGTTTGGACATCCATTCCTTGGAACTTTGGGGCCATAAACTTGACCTCTTCCTCTGGCCCTGCAGGTGGACCCATGTGTTCCAGGGTGTGGGTTGCCGAGTTTTTCTTCCAAAAAATCACAGGCATTACTTTGTAGTCTGGCTCTCCTCTCCTCTTCTTCCCTTGTCTCCCCTCTCCTTTCCTTCCTTCCCCTTCCCTTCTCTCCCCTCCCCTTTCTGATCAGCATCTGACTCATGACTATTCCCAATTTGACAGAGGCACTGAAAACATCTGATGGACAGTCAGAGAGTGAGCAGGCAGCAATGTATTTTCAAGGTAGTTTCTAGGACTTGGCCCCACTGGCAGGCTATAGGAGTGAGTGTGTGGTGAGAGAGTGAGTGTGTGTGTATGTGTGTGTGTGTGGTGTGTCTGTGTGGTATGTATGTGTGTGTATGAGTGTATGTGAGTGTGTGGTGTATATGTGTGTGGTGTGAGTATGTCTGTGTGTGGTGTGTATGTATGTGTGGTGTGTGTGTGTGTATATGAGTATGTGTGAGTGTGTGGTGTGTATGTGAGTATGTGAGAGTATGTGTGTGGTGTGAGTGTGTGTAGTGTGGGAGTGAGTGTGAGAGTATGTGTGCATGCGTGCATCTGTGTGTGAGTGTGTGTGTGGTATGTGTGTGATGTGAGTGAGTGTGGTGTGAGTGTGTGCATGCGTGTATGTGTGCGTGCATGCATGTGTGTGTGTGTGTGTTGCACATGGCAGTGATTTTCCACTTGTCCTCTAGCTTCAGCTGGGTGATGACTTCCTCATTCTTGTGTTCAGCCCCTGCCGCTTTCCTCTGCACTTCCTTAAGATGTCTGTGCATCTCCTCTGGTCCAGCCTGCCTTTTGCTTCAGTTCCCGGCTGAACTTCCTTCCAGATCTCGGACCACTGATAGGAGAAGACCTTCAGGTTCCCAGTCCTTCCACTGCAGGTGCTTCCCAGCTGGAACAGAAACAACTCTTTCTTCTTTCTTTAGTCCCCTCCTTTGGCTGACCAGGGCTCTCTTTGATCTATTGTTTAGTGGCTAAGCCAGTGTTCCTTGAAGAATCCTCCATTGTTTACCCAGCAGCAGAGAGCTCTTCTGCATAAACCACCTTTTTTTTGCCAGAGTTTCCCAGCAGGCTTTGAACCCAGCTGGTCCTGAGGCTGTGGTGTTTGCGCATCAGAAAGACTTGTGGGTGAGGAGAAAGTAGGTGTCTCCTTGTCGAATGTATTTGTGCTGTTGCAGGGACCACCCACTGGTGGAACTGGCAAGGACCATGGACTGGGTGGGTTGACATCTGGAAAGAGGAGCTCAAACCAAGAAGAGGCTTTGCACACAGGTGGAAAGATGTGTCCAAGCCTGTATCAGCGAGCATCTAGGGCGGTGCTGGAATGCAGTGCTGGCTGATTCTTGGAGCACAGAGTCAGATATAGCTGTTGTCCATCTAATGAGCTTTTCTGGGTCCATATGAGAGGAAGGGATGAAACCTGGGCTCTTACTCCAAGAAGGGTCTACCCAGCAACCAGCGGCTTTCCAACATGGGGGAGGACTTCGTAGTCTTAGTCTTAGTCAGGGTTTCTATTCCTGCACAAACATCATGATCAAGAAGCACTTGGGGAGGAAAAGGTTTATTCAGCTTATACTTCCATACTGCTGTTCATCACCAAGGAAGTCAGGACTGGAACTCAAGCAGGTCAGGAAGCAGGAGCTGATGCAGAGGCCATGGAGAGATGTTCCTTACTGGCTTGCTTCCACTGGCTTGCTCAGCTTGCTTTCTTATAGAGCCCAAGACTACCAGCCCAGAGATGACACCACCCACAAGGGGTCCTCCCTGCTTGATCACTAATTGAGAAAATGCCTTACAGCTGGATCTCATGGAGTCATTTCCTCAACTGAAGCTCCTTTCTCTGTGATAACTCCAGCTTGTGTCAAGTTGACACAAAACTAGCCAGTACATGCAGGTCTCCTGCTGTTCCCTGGCATCTCTTTATATCCTTTACCCATCTCCTCTCTGCTTCCTGAGTGCATCCTACAACCTAGGCATCCTTTCAATGTCTAAAGTCCTCAGGAATAAAGACGTAGCCTGAGGATGCGCGTGAGACGGAGTGCAAGCCCACTCTTTAGCTGGTCTGGTGGGCTTAGTGGTGGGTAATATCTGAGACCAAAGAGT
This sequence comes from Mus caroli, assembly GCF_978045245.1. Taxonomy (NCBI): domain Eukaryota; kingdom Metazoa; phylum Chordata; class Mammalia; order Rodentia; family Muridae; genus Mus; species Mus caroli. Next base: position 83,508,325 of record NW_028227270.1, read on the forward strand.
CAAGACAAGAAGGCACACAGTGATGTCTGCTTCTGCCTTTACCTTTGTTCAGGAGTGCTGCGTGTGTGACAGTTCCTTAGGGGTGTGCCTCATACTCTTGCTGAGGTAAAACAGAGCCCATACTCTAACAGGAATCTAGAAGGACTGGGATACAAAGCATATTTCAAGAAATGTCTGCACAGCGATGAGATATGAATTTCTTTCCTTTGGAACGGACCTAGGTGTGAGCGAAGGGCATTGAGCAGGAAGCAAGCCCCTAGCAGATGGAGTAACAGACAAGTAGGAAGGACAGAGATGGTTCCAAGAGTTGAGAGCTGACTGTCCTTAAACCCTTCCATCCTAAAGTTGGCACAGTCTCTCTTCCCAGACCCTGCAGATGACTGGCCTCAAAGGCTGGTCTACAGACTTCAGCTGTGAGACTAGACAGGCTTTGAACAGTGACTGACCAAGGTCAAAGCAGCAAAGTGTGTGTGTGTGTGTGTGTGTGTGTGTGTGTGTGTGTGTGTGTGTGTGTTGGGGGGGGGGTGGTGGAGTCCAACATGAAGCCTTCTGCAGACCATATCTACACAGACAAGGGGTATTAACACATAATGAATGCAGTGGGGCCCTGTTTCCCTGTGATGAGAATCCCAATCTTGTCGATTCCAATGGCTAGTAAATCAGTTAATCTGTAGCCATCTAAAGCCACACCTAGGATCTTTACCTGGGGAGTTAACTCGGTCACATGCCCAGAAGCCACAGGCTAGTAACTACAGCTTCACATGAGAAGTGTGATTGGTTTCAGTAGGGTGTCTGGCCAGCTCTCCTAGCCTGAATAGGCTAGGGTTGGAGATAGCCTATAATGCCCTCCTAACTGCCGAATCACAGGCTCTTCCTCTCTGTCAGGGGTAGGGGCATCTTGAAAACACTGTCCTGTTTATTTTTTCTGTTTTTCTGAAGGTAAAACAGCAACCTAGCCAGATTCACAACTGCCTGAAGAGCTGTGATCCAAGTTAAATATGAGTGTGAAGATAAAGACCGTAATGAGCAGAGGAAAAATGCCTTTTAGACATGTAAAAGTAGCTTAGTCGGGATCCCCACTACAGCCAAAGCTGCACCTAATAACCAGAACCCAATGACATCACTCACTCCAGATGACTGGACACAGTCCTAGAACCCCGTGATGCCCACTAGACAGTATATAAGCAGAGACCACGAGCAATGCTCTGCTCTGTCCTTCTGGATCGACATCACCTTGATCTGCCTTGTGACTGGAGAGTCTACCCCAGGATGCTGACCCTTGAATCAGAGATTTGTGTTAGAGACTGGACCTGACCTTCAGCTAAGATATGGCACACAGGTGAGCAGCCTTGGAGAGACAGGGTTAGGAATTTAAAGTGTGAACCTTGTGTGATAATCCTCAGCATAATAAAAAAGAACTTTTGTTATACTAACTTCATGTCTCTACCTTCTTGCTTGAGACAAAGATCAATCCTTGCCTGTGGATGTCTAGTTCTTTAGGACAGGATCTTGCTACGTAACCTACATTGACTTCAAACACAGAGCAAACCTCCTGTCTTAGCCTCCTAAGTACTGGGACTACAGGTATATGTGAGTTGAAGGCCAGTCTGGTCTAAAGAGCAAGCTTCAGGACAGCCAGGGCTATATGGAGATGCCCTGTTTCAAAACAAGAACAAGAAAAGAAAAATTCAATGTAGAGTTAGCATAGACCTAGGCACATCATCCCACACCTTTTATATCTCCTTATAAACTTATAATACTTAATATAATGGAAATGGCATGTAAATAATTATTGGTTTATGTTATCTGGGGAAAAAAGACAGAAAAAGGTCTGAACATGTTTCCTATAGGTGCAGATCTTTGTGCCTATTTTCCTTGCAGATTGGTTGACTCTGTCAGGGCTGAACCCATGAACACGAAGGACAGATGGCTTATCGTAGTGTCACATTTTTATATTTAAAATAGACACAGTTTTTATTTGTTAATTACATAAGCTTTGATAAAATTGAAAACATAATTCAAAACCAATACAGAGCAATCTCAGGGAGTGAGATGAATGATCCTCGGGGGGAGAGGAGTTATATTAGCCACGTCACAGAAGATATTTTTTTATCATTATAGCTTAACTCGTGTGAAAATAAATTGGAAAGATTAGGCAAGGGGTTTCAGAGTCTCATGAAAGAAACTCAGGGAAATATCCAAAAGTGTTCAATCCAAGGCCATGGCCACCATTCCAAAGTAAGAAGTCTTTTGCCTAGCTGTATGGAATGGAATCACAAAGACCCTGAAACCAGGCCCTAGGTTAGACTTCCTGTCTCAGTGAGATTGCAGATCCAGCACCATTTGACCTTTGAAAGTGTGCTAGAGTCCTTGGCTGAATTAAAAAAAAAAAAAGAAAAAAAAGAAAAGACAAAAGAGTCATTGTACTCGAGACAATGCATTTACTGAGATAGTGTCTGGAGGACTATTCACTACCATAGTTATTAGAAGCAGAGAGCCATCTATGATTAGAAAAGCCCATGGAAGAGGAAGAAGAGGTGTGTGCTACCTCCTAGAATGAATCTCAAAAACCTGCCGTAGCCAAGTGACATCACTGCCAGAAACAACAAATATATATATATATATATATATATATATATATTCAAGTGTCACCATCCAGCCAACGAAAGCGAGGAAACAATGAGATTTCCAGACCCTCAACTCCAACTTTTGACACAGTCAGCTGGTTTTGCTTTGACTCTTTGGGATGCTGTTTTACTGGTAAAGTACAGACTGCCAACCATGAGCTCAGGTTGTCAGAGATGGTGCCAAGTTCTACTTTCATGACCGAAGAGTAAAAGTTTGAACACTTTTTTTGGAGGCAAATACTGCTCGTCAAACCTAAAGGAAAATGAACATCTGGACCATGTCCTAGGCCAGAAACAACCATCTCATCTGTGAAGGTGGATGCTATTCCTACCAGAACATGTCGGTCTGCTGTGGGATAGCCCAGCTATGGTCTCCGAGGAAGCAAGGGGACCAACACTCCAGATCAAGCACAGCTGTGGGAGCAGAAGCAGAGGATGGAAGAACCAAATTGGTTATAGACTTTATAACCATGCTGTGAGATGGCTCGGCAGGTAAGAGCACTGACTGCTCTTCTGAAGGTCCTGAGTTCAAATCCCAGCAACCACATGATGGCTCACAATCACCCATAATGAGATCTGATGCCCTCTTCTGGTGCGTCCAAAGACAGCTACAATGTACTTATGTATAATAATAAATAAATCTTTGGGCTGGAGCGAGCAGGGCAGACTGGAACGAGTAGAGGTCCTAAAAATTCAATTCCCAACAACCACATTAAGGCTCACAACCCTCTGTACAGCTACAGTGTACTCACATACACAAAATAAATAAATCTTTTTAAAAAGTAGATTTTATAACCAAATTGTGCAGAAAAAAATGGAATCATTGAATCTGATGGACCGCAGTAACTCAGATTGTATTTTCAGCTGCAGGTTTTTTAAAATCTATCTATCTATCTATCTATCTATCTATCTATCTATCTATCTATCTATCTATCTATCTATTTATTGGTTCTTCAAGACAGGGTTTCTCTGTATAGCCCTGGCTGTCCTAGAACTCACTTTGTAGACCAGGCTGGCCTTGAACTCAGAAATCTGCCTGCTTCTGCCTCCCGAGTGTTGGCATCAAAGGCGTGTGCCACCATGCCCAGCAACTGCAGGGTTTTGAAACTGGAACTACAAAAGGAACAGTCAGTCCCAAATGAAAGCTGAAGTTGGTGCAGACATAGCATTAGACTCATGCATATCAAAGAAAAGAAAATCAACCATATGATGGAAATCTTAAAAAAAAATGTGCAAAAATATGTGAGGGTTGCGAAAAACTCACTGAGTAGATACGAAAACATTAAGCTGTTGTGAGTGATCTCTGATGTTAGTGATAATGTTTGGTAAGCTGTGCTGTGAACAGTAATCTACACATTGGAGAGATTTTTTTTTTAAAGTAGATTTTAAAAGTAAGTCTACTTTAAAAATAACTAACAAAGGAAACATTCTAAATCCCAGGGCTAGAGTGTGTCTTCACGGGTTCTCTTACTGAGGCTAAGTCACTGTATTCTGATACACACCCTTTGTCCTTAGTTTGCACTGCTCACATGGGGTGGAGGGATATTTCTTAGGCTTGTAGTGATGTGTGACTTGTCTGTCTTGCCTGCCAGACTCTGATGATTTAGGAATCTCTTTTGAGCACATTTTTGCCTTTTGTGTGGAAGGTAGAAACATAGCAGACAGATTGACATCAATGACGGTCAAGTGAGCATTGGCATTTATACACTCGTGGGATGGAATGTTGTCTCAGATCATACGAAAAAGGGCATTCAAGTATTACAGATGGGCTTTGAACCTCTGCTCACTGCTCACTTCTCCATCTGGGGTTCTAGACAGGCTACGTGGACATCTTAGGTTTCTGTTGCTGTGATGGAACACCATGATCAAAGCAACTTGGGGGTGGGGGAAGGGTTCATTTGCATTATGCTTCCACATCATGGTTTGTCCATAAAGGAAGCCATGGCAGGAACTCAAACAGGGCAGGAACTTGGGGGCAGGAACTAATACTGTAGAAGCCATGGAGCAGTGCTGCCTACTGGCTTGCTTCTCTTGGCTTGCTCAGCCTGCTTTCTTATAGAATCCAGGACCATCAGCCCAGGGATAGCAGCACCCACAATGGACCACTCCCAACCCCCTCTCCATCAATTACTAGTTAAGAAAATGCCCTCAGCTGGGTCTTATGGAGGCATTTTCTCAATTGAGGTTCCCTCTTTTCAGATAACTCTAGCTTGTGTCAGGTTGACATAAAACTAGCCAGCACATTGACTTTCTAAACTTTGGTCCTTTCCTCTATTAAAAGAAACTTACCATATCTTTTTACCCCTCTGATCTTATTCGATGCTATTAAGCGATTGCTAGATGCTAAGTTTTGTTTGAAGTCCTTTGCTTATGTGCACATATCCATCTCAAAATTAAAAGTAAGAAAACTATTTTTAAAAAGAATTTGTAAGAGGGTGGGCTGTAGTGCAGAGGGAGAACAGATGCTTAGCATACATGAAGTCCTGGGTTCAGTTTAAGCACTGAAAAAAAAAAAGATCGCCAATGAGTGACCACACTATCCATGATGGCTGAGGACATGCTGTCTTGTATACAGAAGTGTTTTTGAATTCAGAGATTTGAAATGATGCAAGCAGGATAGTAGAAACTAGAAGGTATCCCTCAAAGAATTTTGTTTAGAGGCCTGCAAATCTAATAATAATATTGTGTAAGAGTTGATAATTTAAGCAAATCCCAAGAACAGGCCTATAATCCCAGCTCATTGGTAGCTGAGATAGGAATGTTTCAAGTTCAAGGCTAGCCTGGGCAATTGAGGGAGACCCTGCCTTGAAATAAAGATCTAAAAAGAAGGTGTAGGGCTTAAGGCCAGTGTTAGTGCTCTTGAGTAGCCTGTGTGAGGCCCCAGGCCCCAGCATTGAGAAACACAACTACGAAGATGACAATGACGACAACCACCACCAGTATGGACTTTGGCAGATGTAGCCAGTATCTGTCCTCATTAAATGCTCGCAAAGTCAAATGCAGAAAATTATAAATTCTGGGGGGCAATTAAAAATACTCACAAGTGTCAATTGCAGTCTGCCCCTGCATGCTCAGTGGGCCTCTGTGGAAGCGCAGTGAGGGACCCAGTAGAGAGCGAAGCCCCCTTCCTCAGCCTCCACCTCTTTTGAACTCTGCCCTATGCAATGGCAGGTTACAGGGCGCTCTTGTTTGTTTGTTTGTTTTTGTTTTTCGAGACAGGGTTTCTCTGTGCAGTCCTGGCTGTCCTGGAACTCACTCTGTAGACCAGGCTGGCCTCGAACTCAGAAATCCGCCTGTCTCTGCCTCCCAAGTGCTGGAATTACAGGCATGTGCCACCACTGCCCGGCTCAGGGCACTGTCTGTATCTGTCATCTCTGAGGACTCAACCAACTGTGATTCATACTGTTTGAAAACAAATCCAAAAGCCCAAAGGATCTATTTGTATCTGTATGAAACATACACAGGATATTTTTAGTGTGTCTATCCCCTAAGCAATACAGTACAGCTTCTGGACACACATTGAATGAGGTGTTCTAAGTTCTCCAGCGGTGACTAAAAGCATGTGGAACATCCTGGGCAAATACAATGTCATTTTATATAAGGCACTTGAACATCGTGGAGTTTTTATCTACAAGAGGGGCCTGGAATGCATCCCTCATGGACACCCAGGGAGGAAGATATTCCCATCATTTGAAGTCAGAACTTAAAAGCTTTAGAAATGTGCTCGAGTTTAAGTTTCTATAATTAAGTACCAGGCAGAGCTAGGATTTAAACGTCTACTGTCTAAGGTTTCCCACTACTGTATGCTGCCTTATGCCTTTTCACGACCTGGAACTTAAAAGAGAGTTGGGTTTATCTTTAACTTTACCATTGACCTTCTCAATCACCCATGACCATGAGTGTTCAGTCCTGTCCAGTCTCTTCTGCCTTTTTTTATTATTATTATCTGAAGGATGGTCTTCTGCAGTTGGCCAGTTTCTCAGACTATAGGGAGAGGGCTCAAAAGATAGTTAACTCAGGGTCTTCCCTAGGTCTGCGGGTTCAAGGCTAACTTTAACACAGACTGTGCTTAATGACCTGAAAATGGCTGTAAGTAATATTTGTGGATGTATCTTTGACCACAGGCTGAAGTGATATGAACCTAAGTTGATAGAGAAGGATTTGAACTTCTGGATATTAAAGTTCGGGAGGAAACTAGTTGAAGAATTGAGTGTGCTTGCTTCTGTTTGTTTTACCGCTGAGAAATTTGGCGTGTGAGGCAATCCCGAACCGGCTTATCAACGGTGTTCCCTCATGCTTGGCTTTCCTTACATGCAGTGACATTCCAAGACATGGTGACTGCAGTGAGGCTTAGGGAAACAACATGGGTGCAGTAACCAGCACTCGTATGGAGGTTCATAACTTCCTGTCATTTCAACTCTAGGGGGATGTGATGTCTGCTTCTGGACTCTCTGTGTACTTAGCATCACATGGTGCATGTGCATCCACTCACACTCACACTCACACTCACACACACACACACTCACACACACACACACACACACACACACACATGTACACATAAAACAAGCCTTCAAAATTTGGCCTTGACTGATGACTTTTTTTTTTTTTTTTTTTTTTTTTACTGTATAAGGTGAATTGACCATCATAGCCATTCTGAGGTGTTGTAGAATCAGGGCCACTTAGGTTGTTGACCATCACCACATCCTTTCAGAAGTTTGTCATTGTCAAACTGAAACTCACTCCAATAAACACTAGTTTCCCTCTCCCCTTCCCCCATGCCCCGGCCACCTCACTCTGCTTTCTGTCTGTATGGATCTGACTACTTTGATCAGTACGTCACATAAGTGACACAGTCGTGGTCTTTTGGGGACTGGCTTGCTTCATTCAGTCAGCATCATCGAGAGTTTAGCACACATTGGATATTCCTTTTTCCAAAATAAAATAGTGCTTCATTGCATGTGCTTTGAACCCTTCCATCTGTCAGAATGGATGTGAGGAGCTTCCACCTACTGATTGCCTCTTGTGTATGATGTCGCCAGGAACACAGATGTGTGTGTATCCTCTCTGATCCCTACTTTCCATCTTCCCTTCTCATGTACGTGTTCTTTGTCACCATAAACACTGAGAGTTCATACCCTTATTTCTTTGCAGAACAGCATTTTGAGATCCTCTTTTTTTGTCCTAGAGATAAGATGTACAAAGAGCCAAGTGTGGCTGGGACCATGTTGCTGGCATTAAGTGTGTGCAGAAATCAACTTTGCTTTGTGTTTTCAATTGTGTTTTTAAATCACGATGGTGTTTGCGACTCCATCTAGGCACATTGAGCAGTTGGTCTTTCTGGCCAACAGGTGGTTTCTTCTTGGAGGCTGTGCAGAAGGCCATGGCCCATGGCTCTGCAGTGGGGGCTCCTGTCAGCTCCTCTGTGGCTTCATAATGCTCTGCACATGTTCCCTCGAGCTGGCACCTGCCCGCCCCATCAGCCCCTGTCATTTCCTTCCCTGTGTTTCAGATTGAGCTTTCAAAGCCCCAAGCAGCTGCTTAGCCAAGAAGTCATTTAGAAAAATGGAGACAAACCACCCAGCACCTCAAGAAAAGCTCCTTCTCTGAATCACATCAAAATAAAATAAAATAAAATAAAAATGGCCTTACTCACGTCTTATTCATGAGGCCAAGAAACCATTCTACCCAAAGGGTAGGTTTTGTGGGGACCTGCCGGCAGTTCAGTTTTGTGGGGAGCCAACACTCAATTTGGTGGGGGTGGTCCTGTCTGCTTCATCCTGAAAAGTTCATTCTGGGTCTTGGGAGCCCTCAGACCTATTACCCCCGCCCCCCCACACACACACTCCACCCTGTTAGAGCTCTCCTTTGCTAAGATCTTTCCTGTCCATAATCCCCTCCCTCAGAGATCTCTCCGCAAGAAGTTCCCCCTCAGAGATATCCTCCCTCCTCAGAGATCTACCTTCCTCAGGTCTTCTCCCTCAGTGATTCCCTCCCTCTGAGATCTCTCCTCAAGAAGTTCCTCCTCAGAGATATCCTCCCTCCTCAGAGAGCTACCTTCCTAAGGTCTTCTCCCTCAGTGATCTCCTCCCTCAGAGATCTCTCCTCAAGAAGTTCCCTTAGAGGATATCCCTTAGAGATATCCTCCTCCCTTAGAGATCTCCTCACTCCTCAGAGATTTCCTCCCCTGTCAGAGATCTCCTTCTTCCTCAGATATCTCCCCCTTAGCGATCTCCTCCCCTGAGCCATCTCTTCCCCCTCAGAGATCTCCTCTCCCTCAGAGGTCTCCCCGACAGAGAACGTCCCCTCAGAGAGTTCTTCCTCAGGCGACAGTCTCTATTAAAGGGTCGTTTCTTTGTGTAAGTCTCAAATTTGTCTTCAGTTTAAATCAAACAAATTAATAATGGAATGGATGGGATGAATTTTGATCCCCCAGTCTCTCTTTCTTAAGGAGCATTGATGAGCCCCTTACTAGTCCATGATTAGCCAAGTATGTGGAGGGCTCCTGGTAGGATTCTCTAGGAAGGGAAGGGAGGTATCATGGGTATAACGGGTGGGTAAGAGCAGTGGCGAGAGGGTGCAGTGACACTATGCTGGGTCGCTTGCTCAGACCATCTACCCTACAGCACGGGGGAGGCTTTTGTTCCCTCCCCTCCCTACAGGGCATCAGTCCCAAGCCTCATGTCTCAGTTGTGCTGCTGTTTGGAATCATGGGTATAAAAGGATTGCAGCCTTCTCTCTCTACCTGGTACACGGTTCTCTCCACCTTTTATACGCCTCTGAAAAACTTGAGTATCGGGAGAGATGGCTTAGTAGTTAAGAGTACTGGCTGCTCCTCCAGAGGACCCAGCTTCAATTCCCATCACCCAAATGGCAGATCACAACTCTCTGTAACACCTGCTGTAACACCTCTGTAACACACCTGAAGGACATCTGACACCCTCAAAAAGACATGTGTGCATATATCCCCTTGCCCCCCAAATAACAAAAACCATGAGTAGCCAGGTGTGGTGGTACAGGTGAGGCAGAGGCAGAGGCAGAGGCAGAGGCAGAGGCAGAGGCAGAGGCAGAGGCAGAGGCAGAGGCAGAGGCAGAGGCAGAGGCAGAGGCAGAGGCAGAGGCAGAGGCAGAGGCAGAGGCAGAGGCAGAGGCAGAGGCAGAGGCAGAGGCAGAGGCAGAGGCAGATTCTCCTGAATCCTTGTCTGGTCTACATAAGTGAGTTTCAGGATCAGAGCTACATAGTAAGACCATGTCTTAAAGGAGAGAGAGAGAAACAATGAGGAAACATGAGTACCACAGGTTGTGAGTAACACAGGTTGATTTTTAAAAATGTAAACAAGCCAGAGGAGCAAATGGAGAACACTTTGGTGGTGAAGCCCTTTCCTCCTCCTGTTTCCCATCCATGTCCCACCCTACTGTAATTGCATGCAAATCCTCCTTTTTTTTTTTTTTTAAATAAGGCATAAGTTATGGGGCTTCTCAAATAAAGAGTATACAGAGAGGAGAGTTTGGGTCCCCAGCTATGTGGGTGAGAGCAGCTTGCCTGTCCTCACAGCCCTCCAGAGGCAAAGCCAGGAGATGGCTGTCTACACTAGGTAAATCAGGGTTCAGTTAGAGACCTGGCCTTGTGCAGAGTGATTGAGTAAGACACCCGGTGTCAACCTCTGGCTTCCACACCTACCTGCACACAAGTGTTCGCACTTACACTCAAATGTGCGTGCACACAGGCAGGCACACACCAACAGAGAAACACTGATTGGGTGTGTGTGAAGTGGAGCAGAGAGATGGAGTCACAGCAGAGTCTGTCCCCCTTACCAAGGATTTGTTCTCTGTGGTTTCTATCAGCCATGGTCCACAGGCATCACCACAGCAGGATGATCCTCCCGCCGACGTCATTACAAGGTCAGGAGTGGTGCAATGGTGTGTTACAACACCCATGTCATTCACCTCACTTCATTCCTCAACATCGTAAAAGAGCCAAGCATGGAACAATTAGCTGTTTTGAGAGAGAGAGAGAGAGAGAGAGAGAGAGAGAGAGAGAGAGAGAGAGAGAGAGAGAGAGAAAAGATGCAAGGAGACAGCATGTAGTACATCGCTAAAATTTTAGTGTTCATCTTTTATGATGCCTAACGTATCAACTAAATTTTATAATTTGATTGTGTGAATAAGAGAGTCGGGAATGGAGATATGACTGCATGCTTAAGAGGAGCAATGTTCTTGCAGAGGACCCAGCTTCAGTGCCCAGCACCACAGTTGGCAGCTCCCAGGTGCTTGTACCATCTCCAGGGGATCTGATGCCCTCTTCTGGCCTCCAAGGGTACTTAGACTCATGAGCTATGCCTACACACAGATATACTCAACTACGCATAATGGTTTTAGAAATTAAAAAAAAAAAAAGTCTAAGGAGCAAATGTAGGTCTTTCTTTCTTTCTAAGATTTATTTACTTATTATATGTAAGTACACTGTAGCTGTTTTCAGACACACCAGAAGAGGGCATCAGATCTCATTACAGATGGTTGTGAGCCACTGTATGGTTGCTGGAACTTGAACTCAGGACCTTTGGAAGAGCAGTCAGTGCTCTTAACCACTGAGCCATCTCTCCAGTCCACAAATTGTTTTTTTTAATGTAGAGTGCATTATGGACATCTTCCTAGACCAATAGATAGAAAGAATACTTACTCAAGAGCTTGTATGTACTTATCAAGAGTATGTATGAAAACTGTGCTTAAGTTTCTAGTCACCCCTAATTTGACAGACTTAATTATTTCTTGTAGTATGGGGGAGTGCATCTAGGGTCTCCCACATGCTGGGCAGGTGCTCTATCATTAAGCTACACCCCCAGGCTTATCTGACAGACTTCCAACCCATTTCCAGGTGTTTACTATCATCAGCAGTGCTGAGAGCCAAGTAGAGTACATACAAACAGCAAAGCCAGGGCTTCTGTATAATGGTTACCTCGAGCTGAGGTTGCTATGGGTACTCCATTTGAACACATATTGGCAGTTTACCTTCCAAAGGGTAGAGCTGTTTCCATGGCCTCCAACACTAGAGGGTCACCTTGGTTACCTGGGGTCCCCTCCTGGGACTTGCCCTTGTACATGCTAATTCTCAAAGCTCTTTCATGCCCTTTCTTTTATGTAATAACTCATCTGTAAGGTTAGAATGTCAGGGATGCGAACCTGCTAGTTGGCATAAGCCCATTCTCCTTCGTATAGTTTCTTCTAAAAAATAATTATTTAGGATATAATCAATACTCGTAGTCGATTATTTTTGATATCATCAAAACTCTTAGTCTTTCCTGGAATGACTGTATTTTTGGTAGTGCTGGGACTTGAACCCAGGGCCTCCTGCTTGTCTCTGGGATTCATTGTTTAAAGTGATCTGAGGAAGGAGGCTTGCAGTGAAATCCTTTTGTCCAGATGCTTCTGATTTATGTCATCAGTGCACATGGCATAATCTCTCCCTGTCTGAAGCCGGTGCTTTCTTTACTGCACTCCAAGCCTCTGTGTTTCCTGGGACCTGGTTCTAGGTTCTGTTGTGCGTTGCACAGGCTGCCATGACTTCCATCTTTAGAGCTGACGGGTGAGGACACATTCCCTCATCACTTCGGTTTTTAAAAACATTAGCAATTTTTCTCATATTTGTTTTATGGAAATGTTCTCATTGACATGTGAACATTTTCCTGGTGTCTGATTGGAACAGCAAGTGCTTTGGAAGATGCATATTATCTCACTACACTTTTTCACCAAGAAGCACTTGGGATGCATTTTAATCACATCCTTTTTTTTTTTTTTAAAGATTTATTTACTTATTTTATGTATATGAGTACACTGTCACTGTCTTCAGACACACCAAAAGAGGCCATCCGACCCCATTACAGATGGTTATGAGCCATCATGTGGTTGCTGGGAACTGACCTCAGGACCCCTGGAAGATCAGTCAGTGTTCGTAACCACTGAGCCATCTCTCCAGCCCTTAATCACATCTTGTAACTTGTTTTGTTTAAGTTCTATGTATTTCTTGTTATATTCACTTCCAGACATTCTGTGCATTTTTTTCTTTTCTTTGGTGAGTAAGATTATCTTCCATTTTCTTTTTAAACTATTACTAGTATAATAAGAGTTTTAAAAACTGATTTCATATATTCTTATCAGGGTGCTGTGCATATGTGAAAGTGTGTGTGTGTATGTGTGTGCGCTCATGTGTATGTGTATGTATGCATGTGTTCATGCTCATACATGGCATGTGTGTGGAGGTCAGGGGACAGCTTTGTTGAGTCCATTCTCCCCACCCCCATCTTTGTGGGTTCCAGGGACTGAACTCAGTTGTTAGGCTTCCATGGTAAATGCTTTTATCTGTCTGGCTGGCTATTTTATAATAGCCACTTAAGATAGAATCCATGTTTTCTTAGGTATATGATTCATGTAATAAGTTTATTCTTCAGCTATTTATCTTTCTTTAAAACTTATTTTTAAGTTTAGTTTATTGAATTATTGACAATTTGTATACTCACAAACAACTTTAGCCAAGGAAACAACTATGAACTAAGGTACAGGCCTCTCTCTATGCAAGCCAGACTGGCCTGAGACTCCCAGAGATCTGCCTGTTTCTACCTCCTGACTGCTGGGATTAAAGGTGAGTGCCAGCATGCCTGACCAACCGGTTTTACAGCTTTTGAAACCACACTTAAACTTCTAGGATGGACGGTTACTTTTTTTTTTTCCTTGTCGCTACTCTTTTCTTCTTGATACAGAGTCTGTGAGGAGACTGGCCTTGAACTAGCCAGGCTCCGCTTCTCAGCTTCCTGCTTCCACCTCCCAAGGGATTACTGGCACAGATCACTGCATATCAAAAGCCTGATTTTATTTAATATTTGCATTGTTTCTGCTCTTTTCTAGATAAACCTCTCCCAAAGGGTGCCTCTTTAAAAGCTGTTACCATTGGCTGGTACTGAATGGATGCCAAGCTTAGGTATCCTGCTGTATCCTGTAGAGGCTGTGACAAGCATCAGATCTCATTTGCATACAGCAAAATAGAAACTAGGGCTTTATGGTCTTGGGTGGAGTGTGCCACTTTCTGAGGGAGCTGGGGAACACTCCTCTAGAGGCAAGGAAGTGCAGCAGGGTGAAGAGCTGGGTTAGGTCAATCAAGGAGACAGGTAGACCTGGAAGTTGGGGGTGGGATGGAGGGTGGAAGCCAGTTAGAAACCTCACTAAGCATTGAGCAGAAGGCTCCAGAAACTTGGGGTGATGTGGATGTGAACCAAAGTCAAGGTTAAGGCCAGGAGGAGCAAGATTGTAGAAGTGAGATCCAGTGTGGATGACAGGCTAAGCAGCCTGCTTTCTTTGTGTCTTTGGATCACTGAAGAAATACATTAAGCTTTTAGGTTTTTAAACATTTTGATTTTTGTCTTGAGAGAAGGTCTTACTGTATTGCTTGAGCTAGTTTCAAACTTATGGGTTTGAGCAACCCTCCTGCTTCAACCAATTAAGACTTACAGTTGTCCCTGCACCTGGCTTGAAGCATCTTAAAGATGAGTGTTTTATGGTTATCTCTGAATGACAGGCTCGATGACTAACACCTTGGTGCCTTCATCCTTTTGGAAGTAAGATTTATCTTAAGCCCCCATGCTTAAAAATAATGCTCCTTTCTAAGAGGCATAAAATATTGAGAAAAAATATGATCTGGAAAATATAAAAAATGCAAAGAAAAATAATGGCAGTAATTTCATCTTTTGATGACAGCTTTATCCATTTTTTTATGACAGTGGCTACCGTTAGGGTGTATTTTCTTCCATTTTCTTTTTATTAATGTTTTACTACTAGAATAATAAGAGTTTTAAAAACATTTTATATATTCTTATTAGAGTGTGAAGAGGCATATGCGTGCGCGCGCTTGAGCTCAAATGATCTGAGATCACAGAGCTCAATGGATAAACAGCTATTTTATTTCATCACTCTTTATCTATCTCTGATCCTTCCTCATGTCATTCTGACAGATGACAAGGAGTGAGTTAGCCTCAGATGCAGGTGCTGGCATATATGTGAGAAGTCTTTCATTGAACACATGCAGTAAGTAATTAGGTCTTCATTGAATGTAGCTGTAATAGCTATATGCAATTGCTTCTGTTTGCACGCCCTAGTTTATAGAGGCATTTGTCATAACCCTCTCCTTCTTATCAAGCCGTATGCCTTCCCCAGCTTTGGCTATTCTTAATTTCTAGAAGGTTCTCCTTTACAGTCTCACATTTTGTTCTTCTCTCTCTATCTCCATGGGTCCTGCATGCCATGCTAACTTGTTTTTGCCGGTTAGGTTCCAGCTTAGGGAGATATTTCCAGCATGATTACCATGCCCTGCCCCAAATGGCTAGACTTCCGGGTCCTGTGCACAGTGGCTAGACTCCTGGGTTGTGATCCCACGGCTTTGTGGCATATCAATCGCTCAGGCTACTGCAGGAAACAAGGGCATCGTCTAAGAAGGTCATAAAGTGTTTGTCAGTGACTTGTCCTTGACAACACACATGGAGAAAGCTGTGGGAACATCACAGCCAGCTTGAAGCCTGAGGCACGGATTAATAGCCGTCGCAAGCTGGAGACTTTGTATAGTAGCTTCGTTGGGGAGCACGTGCTCCGCCCATCTTCTGCCAGATCCCTTCACACTCTCTGTTCTCTCCCTAGAGTCTTCTACTGCTCAACCACATAGGAAGCCAAGAAGTTAAGGAGCCCTTTGATACCATTTATGAAGGACAGTTTTAGGGTCCTCTGACGTGGGAGTGTCCTCCCAGAAGGCAGACAGAGTATTCAGTACCTGTTCATGTGTGTGTGACCCTGCATGGTCTCCCTTGTAAGACTGAGTTCAGAAGCCATGTATTACCTTTTGTGGGAAGTGTGCCACTAGGAAACTACTTGAAGGAGGCAAGATTTGCCTGTATTACTCAAATCTGTATTTATAATAATGAAGAATGAGAAATTACCCTCCTCCCCGCCAAGGAGGCCAGCATGGCAAGTCAGGACAGTCACTCTTGGACAGACAGGAGGCAAGTGTGATGGTGCACATCTGTGTGTCCTGAACACTCAGGAGGCTGGGGTATGAATGTCTGGAGTCTGAGGCCAACCTTGACTACATAGGAAAAAGAAAAAGAAAACAAAGATTCTCCAATGGACTTCATTAACACGGTGTATTAGTGAGGTTCTCTAGAGCCACAGAACTTAAAGAATGGATATATATATATATATATATATATATATATATATATACACACACACATATATATATACATATATACAAACACATACATATATCTTATATATATGTGGAATCAGAATGACTTACAGGCTGAAGTCCAACTAATCCACCAATGGCTAGCTGTGAATGGAAAGTCCAAGAATCTAGTAATCTCTCAGTCCCACAAGGCTGAGTATCTCAGTTGGTCTTCTGTCTATGCTGGGATCCTGAAGAAGCAGGCTCCAATGCCAGTGAAGGAATGAATGTGCTAGCAAGGAGGGCAAGCAGACAAAGAGGGACAAACCCTTCCTTTTTCCATTGCCCATAAATAGACTTCCAGCAGAAGGCATGGCAAAGATTAAAGCTATATCTTTCTGCCTCAACATCTGGATTAGAAGCAGGTATCCAGATCAAAAGCCTGACTCAAGATCCAGATCACAGGCATGCCCTCCATTTCTGGATCGTAGCACATTCCAGATAGAGTCATGTCGACAACCAACAATAGCTATCACAATCAGAAAAAAATGGGATTATGCAAAACAAGTAGAAAAAGAAAATTCTACTTCACCGTACATTTCTCAGCATATAAAACCCCATGTCCTATATAGGAAAAATGTTAAGAAAAACTGGGCCACATGTCAATTCTTATCCTGAAGAGACAGTAGTAAGTATCTCAGAGAATTTGTCTTAGAAATATGTGACGTGTAGCCAGGCTAGTAAGTGCTGACTCTGTTCAATATGAAAAAGAGGTTGACAGCTTACTAAAAGTTACATCAGGAGCAGCTGGGTAGCTTTTCTCACTCATTCCCCGGCATCCCATCGTTCTCCTTGGATACAAAGCCCCATTTTTGACACACTCTGGCAGGACCAGGGTGAGTTAATTTACAGGTACAGCAACTTTCACAAGCATGAGGACCTCCCACGCAGCAAGAATGAATGAGCACTCTGCTCTTCTAGGTCCAGGCAAGCTTGAGGACTTCCCCGAGTCTTTCAAAAGTTCCTTAGCTATTTGATGTGTAAGTCTGTGGACCATGTGCATGCTTGGTGCCCATCAAGGCCAGAAGAGGACACTGGATCCCCTGGAACTGGAGTTCAGATGGTTGTCAGCTGCAATGTGGACATCAGGAATTGAACCCAGCATCCCACGGAAGAGTGGCCAGTGCTCTTAAGTGATGACTAATTTGGGAACACAGCCTCTAGAGAGTGAAGTACAGCCAACTCTCTCAGGCTGCTGGGCAGTCCAGAAGACTGTGGGGTTCTCAGGTGGAGCACCAGGCACTTAACCAGAGGCACAACTCAGTCTGGAAGGGAGAAGGTGACAAGGATGCATAGGCTGTACATGTACCAACAGGAGAAGCAGGCACATGCTTTCAAAGTAATTAGCCGGGGACTAGCAAGATGGCTCAGCACCATGGGTCCTCAAATGGGTGCCTGGAGCATTTCCTAGCACATACTATAAAGCTGAGTAGGCTTTTCCAAACTGTATACCTCTCCCTTTCTCCCTCTCCTTCTCCCTCTTTCTATTCCTTTTCCTCTCTTTCCCCCTCTCTCTCAACACTCTTTTTATTAATATAGTGAATTGTTTGATTATCATGTTGTATTTTTCAAGCTGTTTTCATGTGAGAAACTTAAAATTGCCTTGATCCCTTCTACTTTAATGAATTATTTCCCTATCCTATGGGGGAGATACGTGGCTTTAAAAAACATAAAATTCCAAATAGTATTTAGTAGCCTGATATGATTCAACTGAAATCACAGAAGAAATAAGCTCCTGTTAAAGATTTCTGTTCTAGCCGGGCATGGTGGTGCACGCCTTTAATCCCAGCACTCGGGAGGCAGAGGCAGGTAGGTTTCTGAGTTCAAGGCCAGCCTGGTCCACAAAGTGGGTTCCAGGACAGCCAGGGCTTCACAGAGAAACCCTGTCTCAAAAAAAAAAATGTTCTAGTAAAGACTTTTGGTACTGTAATCAAATACTAGAGACAAGCAGCTTAAAAAGAACCTTTTTTTGGGTTCTTAGTTTATGGAATTTCAGTTCATAATCAGTTGGTCCATTTCTCGTGGACTTGCACTAAGGTAATATGGAGGGAGCATGTAATGGAGCCATGATGTTAACCGTGTGTGTGTGTGTGTGTGTGTGTGTGTGTGTGTGTGAGAGAGAGAGAGAGAGAGAGAGAGAGAGAGAGAGAGAGAGAGAGAGAGAGAGGAGGGAGAAGGGGAGAGGGAGGGGGAGGGGAGAGAGGGAGAAGGAACTGGTGAATTCCCATAATCCTCTCTCACTGTTTATTTATTTTTATTTTTTATTTTTAAAGACAAGGTAGCATTTACTAACTTATAACTCTTCCTTATGTAGACCAGCTGGCTTTGAACTCAGGGAGATCTGCCTCCTTTGGCCTCTGGAGTGCTGGCCTCTTAAAGTCTCCATTTTCTCCTAGCACAGTCAAGCTGAGGACCAAACTTCAACCCATGGGCCTTGGGGGGCATTCCAGATTGAATTCTTGCAGTAGGCTTTTGTCATTTGTGTGTCTGGTGTTTCTGTGGTTCCCCAAGAAGCTCGGGATGGGAAATGGTCTAAGCAAGTCTTGCTGCAAAGTGAGCCTCTTAGAGAAGGAAAAGCATCCACTCTCCTTGCTGCCATTGTGTATCAGCCATCATCAGGCTTCTACTGAAATGGGTCAGCAAGGATAACAGTTCTACCGTGGTCACAGTCAAGGTGTCTGGAGTCCTCCCCCCTCCCCATTAATCATGTTTCAAGAGTGTAAATTGAATTTTCTTTTGCATGTGTAGCCTTTGTTATTGGCTGTACTTTCTGGCTGGGATGATACTAAAATGTACTTTGTAGATCCAGAGATCTGAGAATAACCCATTCCAACTGCCCCCTTCTACCTCCACCCTGCCTTGCCCCACCTCTTCACTCCTCCTCCTCCCAGCCTGGTTGCTATGGAGCTATCTGATGGACAGCTGGAGAGAGGTGTCATCTGCCAGGATTCTAGAATCACCACAGCAGGTGCAGTCAAGGGGGTAGTTTCCCTTTACAGGGTACAGGTTACCATGGCTGCCTGAGCTGGTTCCAGGGATGACTCTGGGATGGGGGTGAGAGGAGTGGTTAGGAAAAGGGCAGTGTACTCTGTCAAGTAGTTCAGGCTCAGATGTTCATACTGTATGTGCCCTAGCACTGTGTCCCAGACTGCTAAGAGCAAGTTTTATGGATAGAAAGGTATAGATGTTTCTAACAGCAAATAAGGAATATCTGATGCTCTCTCTCCTTCCCTCCCCCCACCCCTGACAGAATTCTATGTAGCCCAGGCTGGCCTCAAATTTAGCTACGTAGCTGAGGATATCCTTTAACCTTCTGATCCCCCTCCTGCTTCCATTCTGAGTCCCGGGACCACAACAATGTACTGTTAGAGGAAGTTTTGTGCTGAAGAGGTCACCCAGGGCTACATGCATGCTAGGATGGTATTCTGCTCTTGCTGGCCTCTGTTTAACCAGAGGAATGCCCGAATGTGCTTTAATAGCCACAGCTCGAGGTTAGTTTCAATGGGAAGTACTGGAGGTGAAGGACAGGGGTTTTGGGGGGACAGGGAAGTGAAGAGAAGAACAGCTGGGAAGTCCAAGTTCAGATACCTCCCCCCTGCCCCCGTTCACGATGGAAGTGACCTGTAAGCTCCTCAGGCAGGAACCAGAGCTGGAGAGAGCCTGTCCTCCACCTACAGGGATGTACTAATGTACAGAACCAACAGGAGACTGTGGACCTCAAAGGTCATCTTCATCTTCCGCCAGTGTTTGGAAGGAGGCCGGGAAGTTGTGGTGCTGGTTGCTATGAAGACTGTTGTTAATCTGAGGAAGATGGCTGCGTGGCTAGGTGGGCTTTATGATCAGTAACACCTTGTCAGGAGGAAGACTAGGAAGTCACGTGCTTGAGAAGAACAAAGCTTCATGATATCTTTTTCTTTCCTTTAAGAATGAGGCCCTTTGAGATCCTGCAACTCACATTACTTCAACAGCTATGTACTTAGTCTTCCCGAGAAACTTGCTCTTATCACCTATGTCTGAACCTGCCCTGATGTTATTGTCTGCTAGAGAACCTTGGAACTTTCCATCACACCCCTCTAATCCACCAGATACTGACCATAGTCCCTCGAGGGTGATTAGAGTCTTTGCTGCCCAGAAGTGTCCCTTAGATGTCTTTTCAAAGCTCCGATGAGCAGCTGACAGGTGGCACAATAGAATCAGAATTTGGAGGGTGGGTCCCAAGTTCAGGGGTGCTCAAAACTCCCTCCTGACTCTGATTGACACTGCCAAGGATGAAGGCTGGCCTGGGGTTATGAGCGTATCCTGACTACTTGCACTTGACTTTGTGCTACTGGTCAGTTTCTCCCCCTCCCCTATCCCTCCACCTCAGTTTCTTCATATGTGAAATGGGAACAGGAGTGCTACTACCGTACAGTGTGAGAATTAGGTGAGTTAAAATGTGGCTGTCACAAGCCAGCACTCTCTCGGTGTTTGCCATTTATGATGTTCAGGAGCATGTATTTAAGAGGGACAGGGATGGGGCAGGGTGGCCAAGGAACCCCATCAAGGGTCTCGAGGGGTGAAGGTGTAAAGACTAGAGACACTTCTTCTGGGGAGGAGAGGATTTTGTTTTATACATGGTGGCCCCAGATTCCTCTCAGGTGGGAGGGAACATGGCTGCCTTTGCTGAGCTATGGAGGAAAGAATGAAGGGTCGCAGTGGAAAGTTTCCAGAGCCATCCATCCACCATGAGGTTGACTGTATCAAGTGATACCGTCCAGATACTGGGTCATCTCACTGGAGGGGACTTGAGCATCCATGGACTTTTCGTAATTATCTCACTGCTCTGGAGCCAACTTGTCATGGATATGGAGAAATGGTTACAATTCTCCAGAAATGAAGCTGGCTTCCCTTTTCATACGGGAAGCCCCTCTTCCATGCATATCGTGTGACCATTCAGTCACTTCCCCTGTACATGCCTGGCAGATGACCCTCTCTTTAGCTTGTGCCACCCTTCCCACCCATAATATTGTTCTGCTTTCAGACTAGCAGATCCTTCTTCTGGTCACTTCCTCAGCCTCTTCATCCTGGGTGACCTCCCCATCTTCTGCATCTCTGATTCAGCGCCTAGTCACACCCTTGGGACACGCTGCTTGTGGAAGACTCTGCCTTCTAGATTTCCAGCCCTTAAGTACCCTCTGTAGCCACAGTTCCTGGCCCTTTCACCGGTCCCATTCCGATCCAGTCTCCTGATGGCTTCTTCCTAGTTTTTGGCATCTTGGATTCATGCTGGCTGTATCTGTCCCTCCCTTGTTGGAATTTGGATTCCTTGGTGAGGCGATTTAGCCAAGTTCTCAAAAGCATGTCATTCCTTACTCTTTGACCTTCTACTGAGTCTTCTTGGACAGCCCCCTTTTTTTTAATCTCTTCCTCATCTTAAACCTGTTGAAGAGACCTGGGCCCCCAGCAGTAACTGGACCCCCTGTGTGTTCCTGCCTCGACTCTCCCAGTGCCCGCAGGCATCTTCCCTCAACTCCATTTTTAGCTCCCTATCGGATTCCAGCAACAGCTGCTCAGAATCTTTTCCACTCTGCTCCAGCCCTAGCTGACCCTGCTCTCCTTGTCTCTGAGACGGAGGAGGGAGCCGTCCGGACACGCCACTGAGATTCTGTTTTCGCTTTTCTTTTAAACCATAGACGACTTCTTTCTTTACTCTTCTCATCCTATCTGGGGAGGAAATGTCCTTAACTTTTTCTAGCTTTCTCTCTGTGTTCCTAACTCACCATCTATCTCTTTGTCAATTACGGCCTTGATCTGTTTTCATCTCTTGTAATGTCCAGCCTCCGTTGGCTCTGACTCTGAAATCTTGGACTTTCTCTCACTTCCTTTATTTTAAAACACAACCCCAGAGCCCTTCCTTGGTCTCTCTCCTCTGTCTCTCCATCCTCTAGGTCTTCCTGATTCTTTCCCTCCCTGTCATTCTTGGCCACACTCAGCTGATGTGCCTACAATATACCTTGCTGTTTTTATCTTCCCTGGGCTGCACACCATCTTGGGAAGTAGGGCCAACACTGATATCGGAGCCAAAGGTGCAGGGGTTAGAATCCTGGCTCTTCCCCATGTGAATACTAGAACCTCATTTAGCCTGACACTAAACATCCCAAAGTTTGGTTTCCTCTTGTGGACAATGGAAGCTGTGGTACCTAATTTACTGGGTTATTGTGAGTATCAAATGAGGATACGACTCTAAAATGCTAAACATCTAGTTGATGTCTACCCCTTGATTTAGCTACTGCTGATTCCTACGTGTGTGCTGTGTGTCTGCTTTCTTTGGTCCCCCTGATGAATGTTCACCTCCATGGCCAAGGTATACGTCTCTACGTGTACCAGGTGGGCCCAAGCCTAGCTCCTTTCCCCTCTGAACTGCTTTCCTTTAGTGTAGCAGATACTGTGTTTGAATTTTTTTTTTTTAAACAAGATCATTTGTACGTAGTTATGTGGGTGTTCACAAAGCAGAGAGGCTGTGGAGGTAGGAGTAATTGAGAATCTTAAAAATAATAGCCTTTGGATAAATGTGATAGCTTATGGCTAGGCATACTCTGGTAACATTAGATAAATTAAAAACGAACAAACAACGACAACAACAAAACCCTCTAAGTTGACCTTTCTCCCCTCCGTGACCGTATTCTTTAACCATGTAGTATTTACAACAGAATAAAATTTGCAATAAAGGCTCTGCAAAGGACTCCTGAGCAGGAGCACGTGATGGAGCAAGGCCATGGGTGGAGAAGTGTTTCCCTTCAGGTTGCTGAGGTCGGATTGTGGCAAATATTTAAGATAATCCTCACCTGATGGGACTGACCTCTCAGTTCATGCAGACGGAATGAAATGGTCAGAGAGCTGATATCTGAGACTTCATCCTGCCTGAACCAACTAAGACTGGTGAGCGCATGCTTTGGGTATGATGCAATTCTAACATGGTTATGGAAGAGGCCAAGGGTGCCTGTCCATCAGAGCTGAGCTGGAACACAGTTCTTTCAGGGACCTGACTCTTTTTAGCAGGCATGAGAGCTAATTTATTTGATCAGGAGATACATATTTAGCATGGCAGTGTGGACTTGTTGGTGTGAGCCACTTGGAATACAGAGTTGAATTTAATCTTACTAAAGCTGGGGCTGCCCGGGTAGGCTCCTCTGGGGAAGGGAAGGCAGATGCCTGGAAGTGGGCTGTAGGTTGGGCGGCCGCCTGGGCTTAGTGGCTGTCAGACAGGACTGTGTGAGGGACAGTCTTCAGCAGCAGCTGTGCTTGTTGTCCTGGCAAGGCACCTCCACGTGGTTCCCCTTGTCACGAATCTCTGGGCTTGTCACATTATCTGTAGGCAGCCTGAGGTGCCTCCCGCTACACATATGGGTTTCCTTTCATTCATCTTTCAATCTGGAGGATTTTCAAAGGTTGGTACCATTAAAAGCAAGATCTCGCCGGGCGTGGTGGCGCGCGCCTTTAATCCCAGCACTCGGGAGGCAGAGGCAGGCGGATTTCTGAGTTAGAGGCCAGCCTGGTCTACAGAGTGAGTGCCAGGACAGCCAGGGCTACACAGAAAAACCCTGTCTTGAAAAACCAAAAAAAAAAAAAAAAGCAAGATCTCAATAGCATGCCACATGGGGGGAAAAAAACATTTGCTTTTGGCCATATACGTATTATTCTGTAAACTTTCATAGGAAGGGACCCATTTTATGTGCCATGTTCTATGTAGACCTTTACTCTTCAAGGCCGATGACTTAGAAACCTGGGCCTATTTGTTAACCTCAAATCAATATTCAGCAATGAACACAGTTGTCTATATTCAGGCAAATGGACCTGGATTTTGTCTACCATAGTTGTCCTTGGTATCTAAGGGGATTGTTTTCAGGGCTCTGAGGGATGTTAAAATCAATGGCCTCTTACATCCCTTTCATGAAGTAGTGTCGCATCACCAGAGAACCTGCATCCACCTTTCTGCATGAAATCACCTGTGGATGGTGGCTACGTAACATTGTATGGCTGCTTCATGATTAGCTGCCATGCTGGATTATTTGGGAATTGACAAGTTAAAAATAGTCTGTATATGTTCAGCAGGAATGCAGGTCTCCCCCCCCCCCCACACACACACAATGTTTTTGATCCATGGTTGGTTGAAGCCACAGATGTGGGACTCTTGGGTTTGAAGGGACAACTGTATCCTCTCCAAACCAAACCAGATGGAGAGCGGTGATAACCACACTTTTTTTTTTTTTTTTTTTTTTTTTTCTGTGCCGTGACCTCTTCCTGGCTAAGCTGCTGCAAGGCAGAAATGTGCTTGCTCATCTTCCTCATGGCCCAGAGGCTAGGGCTTTGCCTTCTTCAGAGGTGCTGGGTAACCGGAACACACACACACACACACACACACACACACACACACACGGCAGCAACGCACTCAGACTGTGTAGTCACTGTCCTTGAAGATCATGCAGACATGCCTCACTCACTGCAGGATGCTGTACCCAAAATCCAGACTACAAGGACAGGGAAGTCATACTACAGCCATCCAATAGGCAAAAGATGGAAGGGCCTTAAGGAGTCTTTATTAGTTGTACCTTCCTCAAGGAAGCTAATGGAGCCATTTTTATACTTCCAGCTGTCTAAGGTAGGGGTTACCCTTGCCTAAGCGAGGGTACTGGATTTATTATGTCCGTCTCATTGTAGCAAAGCAGAGGAGAGGACTGGAGAGGTCCTATATTTTAATGCTTTCAAAGGCAGGAAACCATCTTGAGCCTCATCTTGAAGTCTTGTCTCTGTTTCACCAGGAAGCTAACTAACAACAAAGACTTCTGCACATTTATAGACGGGTTGGTTAAAAGGCACTCAGCAATGCCCTCACGAAGCCTGAGTGATGATGTGGGATGTGTGGGTGGGGCTGACAGCTCCCAGGGGGCCGATTCCCGTCTGACTTGAGGCCTCCTGCTTCTCTGGGGGCAGGGCAGGGCAGGAAGTACTGAGATGGAAAATGTCTTCAGAGTTTGTCCAGGAAGGAAGGGACACCATGTTTGATAGATTAGTTAAGTAAGCCGTTGCCTATTGGTAGAATGAAAAAGGAGGAAAAGAAAGTCAAATATACTTTCCTTCACAATAAGCTTCAAACAGCACCACTGGTCTCAAGCATAATAATGTCTGCCTAGTAGGGGCGGGGCTTAGGTGGATATTTCATCATGTGCCATTGTGTAGAGTCAAATGTTTGATTTCGTAGAGAGCAAGAGGCAGCTGAGATTTACCTGGACACGGTTCAGACTAGGGAGCAGTCAAGGCAAATAGCCAGGAGCCTCTAGAGAGATTTTGTTAGATGAACCATCCCACCCCAATCCAACTCACAGAGAGCCAAGCTCTCAAGAGAGTAGCTTACCCAAGGGCCCGTCTTCCTCTCTGACAGGTATAATCCGGCTGAATCCTTGCACGTGCCTGTTAGTTTCGCATCTTTTAGCTCTTCCTGGGAACCCCCCCCACCAGAAGAACATAAAAGAAATGAGACTCCGGAGGCATACCTCATCAATTTCTGATCAGCTAAAGAACACTTTGCTAAAACCCAACAGGTATGCTGGTGTCTGTTGTTCAGGGGGCCTTGATCCGGCTGGTTGGGAACGAGTGGAGTTTGAAACAAAAGGCGCTGGGATTAAAGGTGTGCGCCACCACGCCCGGCTCAGGTTAAAGAATTTATATGACAGGTGCAATAAGATGCTGTACTGCAGGGAACTACATCTTGCTACCCAAATGGTCATGGAATGATTAAAATCAGAACACACACACATACACACACAAACGCACACATACACAAATACACACATACATACACACACATACACATATACACATATACACACACATACACATATACACATATACACACATATACACACACATACACATATACACATATACACACAAACACACACACACACACACACACACACACACACACACATCTGTGCCTCCTTACACATATGAAATGGAATGGAAAGGAACAGATCTGCTGTCTGTTAACAGGCAGAGCCTTCCTGGGTGAATTTCTATAACAGAACCATCCAATTAGACTCTGGAGCTAGAAATGGTACCTAGGAGGTTGGCTGACCAAATTTTGGTGGAAGGAAGTGAGCAAAGACAGGAGGGACTGCTCACACCATATTGTGAGTGTAATTTAATGAAATTCAATGAAAATACTATTTTTTAGTCTAACAGGATGTATAATCTCTCCTACATGTTAGCCACAAATAGTGAATGGGTACATTCCTGAGTGAGGTTTTTTTTTCTCCCCTTTTGAGAATTTTGAGTTTCACATAATGTATTTTGACCATATTCATCCTCCAACTTCGTGTCTCTTTTATTTTAAACTTTTCAAGACTAGTTTGTGCTGTCTAAGTCTTCTCAGGTCTGTGGTCTTTCCCTGGGGCTGCCTTGATTCACCAGGGGCTACACTCTTAGAGAGAACTCACTCATCTTCTCCCAGTTTCTAACCATTACCAATCGCTCCACTAGCTAGGATGGTAGGGTGGCCCCAACACCCTTCCTATGCTGGGATTCAGTTAGGCTTGGGCTTACATGAGGTTTTTCTTTAAGAACCACGCTGAGCAGGTTTTAAAAAGGGATCTTAAAAAAAAATCTGTTAAAAATCTTCGTTCACTTTCCAAAATGAAATGTTTTAGTGTAGTATGGAAGTAGCTCCCAAAGTAAAAGGTAGTTTGTGATGCTGTACAGGTTAGGGTTTTTTTGTTTTGTTTTGTTTCTGTTTGCTTGTTTGTTAGCTTGGCTTAAACTAGGTTCATCCGAGGAGAAGAGTCTTAGCTGAAAAATTGATTCCATGAGCCTGGCCTATAGGCAAGACTGTGGGGACATTTGTTCTTGATTAATGACTGATGGGTGGGGGCCTAGCCCACTGTGGGGGGTGCCACCCTGGGTAGGCAGTCTTGGGAAGTAGAAGAAAGGTGAGTCTGGAGAGCAACCCAGTAAGCAGCATTCCTCCGTGGTTTCTGATTCACTTCCTGTCTCCCAGGTTCCTGCCTTGAGTTTCCGTCCAGATTTCCCTCCATGACGGACTGTAACCCGTAAGGTAGCATGAATTTGTACCACACAAGTTGCTTTTGGTTCTGGTCTTTATCACAGCAATAGAAAGCCAACTGCCACGGGTCCTGGGCTTCGTGGCTGAGAGTGGAAATGCTATTCTTAGTATCACAGCAGAATCAGTCGCTCTTCAACTCAGCTAAAATTGTCTTAGTGTGCGGCACCGAGAAGGGATCTTGGTGTTGTTGATCAAGACAAGATCACCGGTAGCTCAGGCTGGCCTCAAGTAGCATGTATAGAGGTTAACTTGAAGACCTAATCCTCCTGCCTCCATCTTCCAAGTGCTGGGATGATAGGTATGTGCTCCCACACCCAGACCAACAGTATGCTTCAATGCTCACATATGTTTTAAATGTTTACTAAGTACAGCCATTTAACCAGAAATGCTGACCAGTAGGAATGATCAGGTGTGATGCCTTTAAAAAGACTAGATGAAGCAAACTTAGTTTTTGCTCACAAAATGTCTTGCTGACCTCCTATGCTATTTCTAGGCTCTTTATTTGGCCACATGGGAGGAATGTTGTGCAGCTCACTCAAGGATGCTCAGGCTGAGAGGATGAGGCCCATGGGATTCCTTTTCTCTTCCTCACTTCCTGCGCAGTCCCCCTTCTTCCTTATTTTTGGTTTCTAAATTTACTATTGTTATCACTATTATCAAAATCAATCATATTATATTTTATTGTATCAATGTTAACGTCACACAATTTATTATATTGACAGCAACTTAATATAACTGATATAATAGCAATATCATGTAAATGATTAATATCACAACATAGAATTAATATATAATTATGCAACACACAATTAACTGCATTATATAATTAATTGTGTATTATATATTATTAAATATATATTAGTATAACATATAACATGTAACATACAACATACAACATGAAATATATAATATAACATTTATTTACATTTATTTATTTTATCTTATGAAATATTAATTTAAACACTTATTTGATATATGATATTATTCATTACTATAATATACAATAGTATATTACATGTATTATATATTACACATATATGTATATGTGATAAATGTATAATTACATATGATATATCATATAATTAATACAATATTATTATACTAATATTGATAATATTTATCAGAGTAATATTATCATAGTTATTTGTATGTTTGTATGTGCAGACGTGTGTATACCATGATGAACATGTTGAGGGCAGATGGTGACTCTGAGGAATCACTTCTCTCTACCGTGGATTCTGGTGATAGAAAGGCTGCTAAGGCTTGCAAGGCAAGTACTTTGACCTGCCGTCTTAGTCACTGGTCTGTTGCTGTTATGAAACACCGTGACTAAAGCAACTCTCACTCACGGCAGGAGCTTGGCAGCACTCACAGTGCTAGAACAGTGCTAAGAGCTACATCCTGACCTGAAGACAGAGACAGAGAGAGAGAGAGAGAGAGACTGAACCTGGCGTGCGCTTCTGAAACCCCCAGTGACATGTCCAACAAGGGCATACATACTCCCTCATCCTTCTCCCTGCTGACTGAACATTCAAATATATAAGACTATAGGAGTCGTTCTTACCCAAACCACCACACTTGGAACCACCTCTCTCACCTCCCTTTTGGTTTTGTGTGGAAAGATCTCGTGTATTCCAGGCTGAGTTTTACACTCTCTAAGTACCTGCCAGTGACCCTGAACTCCTGGGCCTTCTTTTCCACAGTGGAGCCTTGAGGTTCTTAGGTTCTGAAATTGGAGTTCATGAGGTAAGTGTTACCTGGGGCTCGTCTCATGCTAGCCAAGCCAACTGATAAGACAGTTAAGTGTTACACCAAGGACCTTGCCTTCCTCTCTGTGCTCATGACTGTGGAAGTGTGTGGCGGGATAAACTCTGTCAGTCTGTGTTTCGGAATGATTGTGGTGGACTGTGTTGGGCAGAAGAGGGGGAGACAAATACTCTTGCTATTTAATCTACAGAGAGGGTGGGGGTGATTTGTTTCATTTGCAACCTCATCTATCCTGATGCAGCATCCTTTAACATGCTCTTGGTATGATTGGTAACTTCTAGTTCCAAGCATGGGAAAGAGAAATATAACTGAGTTCAAATAGGGTTTCCAGCTAATCTATGTGAAAATCTCAATGATTTGTAATCCAACTGATCGGCGCTTTTCTCTCCACCTTCCAGGCACTGGTCCAGGCTATGCACACTCTGGATTGTTAGGAAACCTTCTCTCACTTTCCTCCCAATCTATCTTTGCCATCCCATTTCCTTCCTGAATCCAATCCCTGCACACCTTTTACAAAAGTCATGTTTTAGTTAACAATACATCTGAACTTTCTTGTTAACAAAATAGTTATTTTTTTTCTTTTTGAAGTATTTAAAAATATTTATGTGTCTGTGTGTGCATGCATGTGTGCACATGCACATCTGTTTGCCTATGTGTGCATCACACATGCACAGGTGCTCGCAGAGGGCAGAAGAGGGCACCTCCTGTAGCTAGACTTAGAGGTGGCTAACGGCCACCTAATGTGGTTGCTAGGAATCAAACCAGAATCCTTTGCAAAAGCAGCAAGTGCTCTTAACTGCTGAACCGTTTGTCTAGGCACTTAATTAGTTATTCTTCGCCCAGAAGGATCAGGAACAGCTTGGGAATCACTCTCAACCATTTGCCAAAGGTCCTCCCTCTGATTGGGTAGCTCATAGGGTTTTGCACAGAAGGGGAGGGCAGGTGGCAACATGATACCCAGAGAATTAGAACATAAGGCACTACCTTGTCTGCCGGGGATATTTCCACCCAGCAGTGAAGCCCTGGTTGACTCTGAGGCATATCCTGACTTCTAACCCAGTCTCTGGGAATACAATACATTGGAGGCTTGCTTAATCAAAAAGCCTGTCTGGCTGACACATCTTATTGTTTGCCCATTTAATGGTGAGACTATAGGCATATTCCTAAGAGGCCTTGGGATATTAAAAACTACATTAAAAAATGATTGTTGGGATTGTTTAAATAGTAGGAATGTACACACCATTGCTATAGGTGTAAATGAAATGACCTTGGAGGCTCATGGGTAAAGACTTAGTCTCCAGTGTGGCGCTGTTAAAAGCTTGTAGAGACATTAAGAGATGGGTTTTAGAGTCTTTGTGTGTATGTCCCTGACCAGGTTAGTGTGTCCCTGGTCCTCCTTTCTCTCTTTTTCACTTGTTTCCATCATGATGTCCTGTGTGGCTAATCAGTCACAGAGTGAAACTTCTAGAACTTATGAAAGCAAAACTCTTTTTCCTTATGGCTGTTTATTTTCAACACACGTTTAGTAATGAAGAGCTAACCTACCTACGGTTTTTAAAAAGATTTTTCTTGTAGATATTTTCATCATAAAGACACTTAATGAATTTATTTAATAACAGAAGTCTGTAATCAAAACTGACAAAGGCAACCTTACCATCACAGAGGGAACTCTGTGAGGCATACAAGATGAACAAAGTAATTAGTGTATTTTCGAACCAGGAATTGTTGCATAGTTCAAGGATGCAGAAGGTAAGAAGAGAGGCAGAGTGGTACTCGGGCAATGAGCCACTGAGGCTAAGTGTGCCTGTGGCTTCTCACTCCCTTTGGTAGCAGGACCCAATTTGATCCTTTGAAAATGAAGTCTGACAAGTGTCTCGATTTGAATGCACCCCCAGAGGTCACATGCTAGATGAAAACTCATTTTCAATAAAATCATGATGGGATGTGAGGTCAAATAGAAAGCCATGGAGGAACCACCATCATGAGTGGATTAACGCCATCACTGGGGGATTGGGTTCTTCATAGAAGGACAACGTTAGGGCTGGAGGCATGGCTCAGCAACTCAGACTGCTTGATGCTCTTAGGGAGGACTGCAGTTCAGTTCCCAGCATTCATAGCTGAGCAGCTCACAAACACTGTAATTCCAGAACCAGTACAGCACCAGATTCCAGCATCTTTTAGTCTCCAGTGGCCCCTGTACATAATTATAAGGCCATATTCTCTAATGAGGGTTTATTGGCAGTTAATGGCTGTTGGAGAAAGGGGAGTCATCATACCCATGCTCACAAAAGCAACCCTAATTAAACTCAGGAATCATTAAAAAAAAAAAAAAGACATGAAATACAAAAGTCTTCTAGGAAGGCTGGGTTAAAGGATAAGAAATGGTTAAGGGGGGGTGGATACAATCAGATACACACTAAATAAATACTAATATTTCATTAAAACATGTCACCCTGGCTGGGTGTAGTGGTACAGCCTTTAATCCCAGCACTCAAGAGACAGAGGCAGACAGCTGTGTGAGTTCAAAGTCAACCTTGTCTACCTAGTGAATTACAGGCCAACCAGGGCTGCATCATGAGACCTCCCCACTACCTACACAACAAAACAACAGCAAGGCTTGGATGAAAAGGCGTCCTGTGAGGGGTGGCGTTCTTGGGGTGACTATCATTTCTGGACCAATCAGCATAAAGGACACACATTGTTCAATGGGTCCTGAGCCACAGTTGGTTAGGAGCAAGGTGGTAGGGTGGCTAGAGGAAACAATGGTGCATTGTATAAAGTCTCTCAAGAAGGCATTTGGAACGGTTTCACTATAAGGAAATGGGCTGAGGGCCGGTTTAGCAAGTGCAGGATGTGAGCTTGATCATCTCCGGCACCACAAAAAAGAAAAAAAGGATATGCTTATCCTATTTTAAATATAACAAAGTGTGTGCATGTACCAAACACCATATGCTGCCCTATAAGTGTGCACAGTCCTTATGGTTTAACAAATCAGTTAAAAGTGAAAAATTAAAATAAAAAAAAAAATGAATTGAACCAAAAGAACATACTCTTGGTCTTTCTAAGCTAGAGTGCCAGTCTCCATTGCAAACAGTGGCCCTTGAAAGAGCAAGCTTCAAGGAAGGACAGGCATGGGGGCATCCTGAAGCCTGTCAGAACCGTGGGCCTTGTCCAAAGGGAAAAAGGAGCTGCCGCTTGTTAGAGCAGAATACTCGGCACAGTGTGTCCGTCCTGTTTGGAAGTGTTCCCAAAGGGACTCGTGAGCTATGTGCCATCAAGTACTTCCCTTCATCAAGCTGAGGAGGTGAGAGCTGGAAATGAGTACTGGACAAGGGAGAGGGGAGGGAGAGGGAGGGGGACAGGGAGAGGGAGGGAGGGGGAGAAAGGGAGGGAGGGAGAGAGAGAAGAAAAGAAAGATGGAAGGAGGGAGAGGAGAGGAGAGGAGAGGAGAGGAGAGGAGAGGAGAGGAGAGGAGAGGAGAGGAGAGGAGAGGAGAGGAGAGGATGTGGATAGGAACAGAGTGGAAGGAAAGAGGAAGAGCGAGGGAAAAGAGCGAGGTGCAATAATCCTTCATATTCCCAGAGAGCAGGGCTGCACAGACAGTTCTAGAACTGTTCGTGGTTGGGACTTCCAGTTCTGCACGGTAGTTTAGAACCACAGACGGCTGGTTCTAGTCAAAGTCATACTAAAACTTGGAGGAAGGTCACTTTCACCAAAGCGAAAGGCAGAAAGGCTGACTTGTAGCAGAAGGGAGCTTGGTTCAGAATGTGGTTAACCTTTGTCCAGAGGAGACAGAATGTGCCCGTCTTCTGAGGGCTCGTGGAACCCTTCTCACCGGTGCTTCCTCCTACGCAGGGCTCTGCCCTTACAGCTGGAATGCATCCCGCTGCTGGAGGCCACAGGTGCCACACACTTCTTCGTTATGCCACAGATTAATCCACACGGTCAGGATTGTTGCTGGGGAACTCCAGCAGGCAAGGAATTCCAGTGGGTCAGAGACAAGTTGGTGTAAGTGCTGGCACGGCGCAGCTCACCTGTTGTGTGATTAAGTCATGAGCTGCCGGTTGTTGTCTTTGGGACGAGGCCAGGCAGCATTTGTTCAAGGGAAGAACGAGGCTCTGTGTGCTGTGTGACTGTATCAATAGTCACGGGCAAATAGATTCCCGCAGAAGGGAAGAATGGGAAGTGGGCGGTGCAGACAAAGCAGCTGTGTGGAAAGGTATCTCCGTCAAGAATGGGTTGGTGGTGAGGAACAAAAACTCCCTTAGCCGGAGTAGAAATGGGATCTGTCGATGGTGTCGGGGAACTCAGGAAACATGGAAGGAAGGTGAAGCTGACGTCATGGGAACTGGAGGTCTCTCTAGGAGCTCCTCACTCCCTGACCTGCTCTCTCACCTCTTGGGTAGGTCAACCTCATTCTTCTTTCTTGACAGGAGGCTTCTTTCCAAGGCGCCTCTCTCTTATGACTTGGGCCTGTATGAGCATTGCGGTTGCCATGGTGCCCAGGAGTCCTCCACCTCACCACAGTCTTAGGCTACTCCCCAGCAAGATACCCAGTGTTCGCCAGTGATGGACCCAATATTCCCAGGAAGGCTTGTAGTAGTCTTTAGCAAGGCACTCAATATTCTCCAGTGAGGCCTCTAATACTCTCCAGGGAGGTACTCAGTACTCACTGTCAAGATGGGCTCTTTCAGGAATTCTTTGAAAATGACTCGTGTGTGTGTGTGTGTGTGTGTGTGTAGGTGGTATGCCACAGGACAAATGTCAGAGGACAACTTGTGGGAGTTAGTTCCCTTTCTCTACCCCGTGGGTGGGTCCTGGGAATCGAACTTGGGTCTTCAGACCTTGGTGGCAAGCTCCTTTATCTGTTGACTCATCTTCTTGGCCATATTTCAGGAAGTCTTAAGATGGGTGCCGTTATGGTTCTAACCATTGGGAGCTAGCAAATGTGACCATAGGGTGAGCTTCTAGTCTCTGGCTTATCACTGGGAGTAGGTTCTCTGAGAACAAGTAGGGTGGGAGTCAAGATGGTAGATGCAGGGAATAACAGATATATTTGTGTGAGCACTGATTGCTGGGTTGGGGTGGACACTGCTGTAAATGATAGCACTGATAGGATCTATCTGTACTGACTCTAGCTCCTGGGAAGCCAGGCTCTACAGAGGTCAGGATATGACTTTGGCTTGGAGTAACAGTGGTATAGCCAGCACTGCATTAAAGAGATAATTGATACATAAAATGGCTGAGAAACTTAAGGAATAGGTAAGATCAGAATCTTGGGGCCTCTTAGAGGGCAGATGCCCCTGGCAGGGGCCCTAGGAAAGATCATGATAAGATGGAGTAGGTCTTGGTTAGACTTGGGTGAGCTCCCCTTGTAGCCAAGCAGGGAGTGATATAAGACTCTTTGGTAAGTTTTGTTAGTGTGGATGGCAGGGGAGAGGGCTGGTTGGCTTAAGATGGCTCACAAGCTGAAAAAAGGACAGCCTGACTATACCTAGAGTTGCCACTGGATGGTAGGAGGAAAAAAACTCTGCAGGGCGATTGTGGAGCCTGAGGGAGGGTGGGCAAAGGACCTGCATCATGGAAAGTGGACTCACAGCAGAGAGGACAAGGAGGGGTGGGGTACACCTGAGAGGAGACAATGGGGAAGATGGAACATATGGAGCTGGAGGAGGAGTTGCAGAGGTATGATGGGGACAAGATGGGACAACCTGTGCCTCGTAAAATACAGATAAGTAATGTCACAAAAGCGTGTGGGGAGACAAAACAGAAGCATGTCAGACCACATTCACAGGAGCACCTACATATACACTTTCATGTACACACAGATACAAACACACAGAGACCCAAGATACTATGTCTGAGGTTAACTCAGGGAATCTGGAACAAGAAGAGTATTAGATCTTGTATCAAAGAAGCCCTTTGCAAGGAGCTCAGAGCTTGCCCACACTGCATAAAAAGGGTTGAGATTCTTTGGGGAGCTGAGGTGTGGCTGGGCTCTGGTGGCCTATTTTGATCAGAATATGCTTTCTGTCTGTCTTGGAAGAAAACCAGTTTCTGGTTTGCTTTTTTGTTGTTGTTGTTTATGTCAAAATATTAATTACTAATTCCAAGGCGTAGTTAGACTATTGAGAGCTGATCTTTTTTGGGGGGGTTGCTTCAGTAGAGGAGGGCATGTGGAAGCTTTAGGCACAGTCTTTGAGAAGTGTAGTTGAAGGTGCAGGGGTTTTGAAGAAGCCATGTTTTAGAGTTTCTATTTCTGTGATAAAACCATACCCAAATGCAACTTGGGAAGGAAAGGTTTATTTGGCTTACATGTCCTGAGCTACAGTCCATTGAGGGAAGCCAAGGCAGGAACTCAAGGAAGGATCCAGGAGGCAGGAACTGAAGCAGAGGTCATAGAGGAATGCTGTTTGCTGGCTTGCTCATCCTGCTTTCTAATACACCCCAGGGTCACTAGCCATGGGGGGGGTATTATCACCCACAGTGTGTTGGGCCCTCCCACATCAATCACTAGTCAATCATTAGTCAATCAATTATTAGTCAATCAATCATTAGTCACTCTACACACACACACACACACACACACACACACACACACACACTCCTATGGAGAATGTGTTTACTGGGATTAGCTAACCCTGCCTCCTCCTCTAGAT
Source organism: Mus caroli (assembly GCF_978045245.1). Taxonomy (NCBI): domain Eukaryota; kingdom Metazoa; phylum Chordata; class Mammalia; order Rodentia; family Muridae; genus Mus; species Mus caroli. Next base: position 83,543,737 of record NW_028227270.1, read on the forward strand.
GTATGTGATAACCCTGCCTCCTTGTTTATCTGTATACAGTAACTCCACCTTCCTGGTCACCTGTATATAATAATTACAGTGAGCTTCTGAGCTTGCCACAGCTTCTCCATCAGACAGCCCAGTCCACCCTATTCCAGCTTTTTTGTGTGTCCTTGTGTCTGGATTTTCTTTATCCCCTCACCTCCCCAGTCAGGTCAGGTCTTGGGAGCCATGCAAAGATGCTGCATGGCTGACCAGCAAGCACTTGTAATGTGAAGGAATCAATGATAGGTTCAAATCAACTGGTAAGATGACTGTTTATCAGCTGGGCAGTGGTGGCGCATGCCTTTAATCCCAGCACTTGGGAGGCAGAGGCAGGTGGATTTCTGAGTTCAAGGCAAGCCTGGTCTACAGAGTGAGTTCCAGGACAGCCAGGGCTATACAGAGAAACCCTGTCTCAAAAAAAACCAAAACCCAAACCAAAAAAACAAAAACAAAAAAAAAGACTGTTTATCACAGAAAATAAATGAGCAAGGTATGCTGGTACACGTTTGTGATCTCAGAGCTCAGAAAGCTGAGGCAGGATGGTTGGGAGTTCCAGGACAGGCTGGGGAGACTCTGCTTCAAAAACTGACTGACTCACTCACTCACTCACCCACTCTAGGAAAAACAACAAAACAAAATCTAAAACATAAGTAAGCAATTCGAACAAAGGACATGGACCGAATAGTCGGAAGAATTATAATAGATTAAATGTTTTTCTGTCACACACAGACTAAAAGAAATGCAAAATCATTGGGACCCTATGGCACTGTGTCACAAGCGTCCCTGTCCTCTAAGGCTCAGGAAGGATTCAGAAAGGATAGCGCTGACTCCAGTAGGATTGCTGTGAGCCAACCTCTACGGTTTCAAGTGGGAACCTGAACAGTCACGGCTTCCATAAAAAGCTATTTGTCAATACATGTCAAATGTTATTAAAAAATGTAAACATTAGTTGCTCCTGCAAGATCCCATTTCTAATTTTATGACTAGATCACAAACTAACTATATTTCATTATCTCGAGTACTCCATGATTTGTGAAGAGATGGGAACATTTTTTCTTTTTTTTTTTTTTTTGAAGAGAAAGCAGTGGTTGGAGAAACAGTAAGGTATTATGATAGAAATTTCTTGTGCATGTGTGGTGTATACATTTGCGTTCCTATGTCTGTGTACATGTGTGTGGGATAGACACGTATGTATGTATTCAGGCATGTAACTACGTACGTAGTGGCCAGATGGGGATGTTAGCTGCCCCTCTCCACCACTCTCCACAGTATTCTCTGTACACAGGGTCTCTCATTGAACACAGAGTGCTTGTAGTTTTCAGGTAAGCAGGAGGCCAGCAAGGCACAGTGATCCTCCAGTCCCTTCCTTCCTCTCAGAACTAGGCTCATGGCCACACCCACCTTTTCTTGTTTGTTTTGGTTGGTTGAGACAAGATCTCTCTACAGAGCTCCAGCTATCCTCGAACTCACTGCATGGACCAGGCTGGTCTTGAATTCACAGAGATCAGTCTGCCTCCTCACGAGTGGTGGGAGTCACGTGACTTTTTTAAAGCATGGGTGTGATAGAAATCAAGCTCCTCGTGTTTGCATAACAAGCACTTTCGAATTGATGAAATCTTCTGTAATTATTATTATTGTTATATACACAGAAGCACACATTCTTATCTACATGACCTACTGAGTCCAGTTGGTGCTGCCCATAGGCACATGTGTTTAGGGGTGACCACTTAGGGTTAAAACCTACTGGGACTTAGCCATGAAGAAAATGGAGTCTTCCTCTCTTGGCAGCTAAGAGCTGCTAACAGCTTTTCAGTTAGGGGCGGGATCTTACAAAATATTCCCCGTCCATGTTGGCATGTCAACTGGTGTGGTCCTGTGAAGGCAGCCTTATTTTTGAGAGTTTATGGGAGTAGCATCCTTACCATGTCCAGAATATACTGTCTCACGGCAGTTGGGCCTATCCTCTGGCTCTTTGGATCTCTCTGCCTCTCTTCGATAAGGTTCCCCGAGCCTCAGAGTCAGAACCTCTGTTGTAGATGTCTCAATCTATCAGATCCCTCTTCTAAAGCCTCAGTTTCTACTACCAATATTTTCTCCCCCAAAATTGATCAGTGAAGTGATTATTCTAGAAACACGTTCCCGACAGTACAGAAGTTCTCGTGGGTGTTTTTGTTATTTTTATTCACTTACTATTTTGACAGTGAGTAAAATAACCAAGAAGCAAAACATAAATGAAAGCCAAAACCAAACCAAACCAACCAAAAAAAAAAAAGACCCTAGGAGACCAGTTGCCAAATTAAGTACACACACACTCAGAGCCAAGTCATTCCTGTTATATTTAATCAACTTACTTTTGTGTGACTCAAGTTTATTGTGTTTGTCAGTGTGTGTGTCTGTTGTAGAGACCAGAGGAAGGCAATGGGCCCTTCTGCTTTACCCTCTAGCTTATTCCTTTGAGGCAGGGTCCTTCATAGAACCGGGATCTTGCAGCCTCTGGCTAGGCTGGCAGCTTCCAAGAAGAACCAATCCTGTCTTCCTCTCACTCAGTGCTGGGTTATTAGTGGGCTAGGAACCACGTCTAGCTTGTTTTATAGATGTCCGGACCCAAACCCCAGTCTTAAGATTCGCAGAGTGGGTGAGTGCCCTTAACCCTGAGCCACTTTTCCAGCCTGAGATTGGCTCGCTTTCAAAACATTCTAGCGAGCATTATTCTTAAGGATCCAATCACATTACTAGTGTATAGTCATAATGTGTTACTGAGCTTTGGTTACGTTGTGATCTAAGGTCCTTCTAGTGCATGGCTTCTGGGGGAAACCCCTGGGACTGGACTCCACATCATTCTTTTTCATTCAGCATCCACGCACTGCATGGTAGAGCCATTTTTTTTTTAAACCAAAAAACAGTAAGACCTGCTGTTCCTGTACCAATAATACAGAATTCATTCTTCTTTAGTCTCAGAGATAAATGCAAAGAATACATCTTTATTATCCTAATAACCATGGTCTGTGTGTATTTGGTGAGACTGGTGGAATTTCTTTGTTTTGTTAATTTTATTTTTGATGGACAAGTATGAATGCTTGTGGGGGGTGGGGAGGGACTGCTTGGGAACAAACCTCTGGGTTGCAAATGTCACACACCTGTCAGCCATGAATGGTCTTTTCTTTGGCCAGCAGTTGTGGTGTCTTTGTGCTTTGGCTTCTCTTTCCAGCACCCTGTGAGTGAGCTCTTGTCCCAGCAAGACCTGTCTCCCCTCTCCCCCCATCTGCTCTGACAGCCAGTTCCCTGTAAGCAAATGCTTACAGGGGACTGTAATAATGCTGAGAAAGTTCCAAAAGGTTGGGATCCAATGGAGGTTCAGTCTGCAAGGTCCAGAAAACCCCTCCCACCAGACTCTTCCTTCTGCCCTTCCTCACTGCTCCGTATCCAATCTTAAAACCCCACACTGTGGGAATTTCCCAACTTTCAAACGTAGCAATCCCTGCCCCCCCCCCCGCCCCCCAACTTATACTCATTATACAGCCGGACTGAGCCATTGTTCTTTGTCTATCACATACTATATGCTCAGTAAATGTCCAGAGTAACAATGGGAGGAATGCCCAAATTGAGCAACAACACCAAATGTACCAGACCATGTATTTCAAGTAAGATTAGGTCAGGGAAGATGTCAGTGTTGGCCATTTCAGGGTGTAAAGAACCTAGAGAAGGCAGAGTGCCCTGTGGGCCAGTTCTTGGCTTTTGCAGTTTGTTCCTTATTTCGGTTTCCTGGCTGCTTCTGAAAGTCCCTTCAGAGGTCACGCTGATGAGTTCTTGTAGGATTCTTTACTGGTCCATCTCAGACAGTCTTAGGATCTGGGGGGAAACCATACACTATGCCGGCTGAGAGCTTCCACTGTCTTAAACACAGCTAGGTAAACAACCCAAGCGCTGTTCATCACCCTCCGCCTCCTCCTCCTCCTCTTTCTCCTTCTCCTCCTCCTCTTCCTCTTCCTCCTCTTCCTACTTCTCCTCCTCTTCCTCCCCCTCCTCCTACTTCTCCTCCTCTTCCTCCTCCACCTCTTCTTTCTCCTCTTCTTCTTCCTCCTCTTCCTCCCCCTTCTCCTCTTCCTTCTCTTCCTCCTCCTTCTCCTCCTCCTCTTATGTTTGTTTGTTTGTTTGTTTTCCCCAGACAGGTTTCTTTGTGTAGCCCTGGCTGTTCTGTTCTGGAACTTGCTCTGTAGACCAAACTGGCCTCGAACTCACAGAGATCTGCTTACCTCTGCCTCTGAGTGCTGGGACTAAAGTGCGCCACCACTGCCAGGCACCTTTCCCCAACCCCCACAGGTCTCACAGCTCTTGATGCTTTTATCTCACTGGAGATAAAAGTAGGCTCTGCTCAATACAGCTTCCCACCACGGCAGCAGGCCTTCCAGGGACCAATACCAAGTCATCTAAGGAGAGTAAAGCCAGGGCTAGTTTCTGGAGCCTTGCTTACCCTCAAGAGAACGTTTAGCATTTCTGCTGCTGGGTGCCAGGTATTTTGCTGGGGCGTGGCATCTGATGATGAGCCAAATGTGAGAAATAGATTATTATGGTCCCCTTTCAAAATGAGGTGTTTTTAGAGTTCATTAGTGTTACAGATGAGGTGGAGGCAGTAGACCCCTCTCTCCCTAGCTCATGTTTACTTGTCCTAGAGCCCTGAGAGATGGAAACTTACAGGTAGTCTCACTGCCTGAGCCCAGAGAAGGGGGCCAGTCTCAAGTCCCAACGTATTTGTTAGATAACGTTATGTCTTACAAACCAACGAGATGGGGGCATTTGGGACAGGGGGAAGTCCTAGCCAAAAAAGAGAGGATAGGAATTTCCTGTTATGGGCTGCACTGGGGGCGGGGGAGGAGACCTTAAAAAAAAATCACAGCCTTATGCCAATCAGCATGCTGACCATCTTTGCCCCGCCCCACGGTGACGTCCCTTTCTGCAGAATGGTGTAGTAAAACCGCCTCATTTTCACTAGTTTAAAAAATTTGTTCTTACACTACTCCCAACACAAGGACACATGTTGTTCCCTGGCCACAAGGATCCTAGGCTAGGGGGTCAGAAGGTACTCATGAAGCCTGGCTCAAATCCTAGCCAGGTGACACATCCTGCTACGGAGCTGTGGAGGTGGGACAGCAGGAACACAAAGGAGGGGGCAGGAGGGGGCTGTAGACTGTGTGTGTCCCATCCCCCCCCATCCCCCCCCAGGCCACAGCCTCTGAGAGGAACTGGTGAGTGCTTATGGAGCAAAGAGCATGTAGAACCTTCTAGTCTCTGCCCACGTGGTAAGATGGAACATCTGGCTCAGGTAGCTTCGCTCTCTCTTTTCTCTCTGGCCTATTCTGGTCCCCTTTCTGCAAGAGTTTGATTTTCCCTCTCTTTTGTCTACATGTCTGCAGGTGTGTCAGTACATGGATGGATAGACAAACACACACACTCATGCACACATACTCAGGCACATACACACTCAGACACACTCACACACACTCAGACACACACACTCAGACACACACACACTCAGGCACACACACTCAGACACACACTCACACACACACTCACACACACACAAGTTCATGCATACATACTAAGGCACACACACACTCACACTCAGGCACACACACTCACACACACACTTTCTCACACACACACTCATGCACACATACTCAGGCACATACACATTCAGACACACACTCACACACACTCAGACACACACACACTCAGGCACACACTCACACTCAGACACACACTCACACACACACACGAGCTCATGCATACATACTCAGGCACACACACACTCTCTCACACACACACTCATGCACACATACTCACGCACATACACACTCAGACACATACACACTCACATACACTCAGACTCACACTCACACACACATGCTCATGCATACATTCTCAGGCACACACACACACACACTCAGGCACACAAACACACTCAGGTACACACACACCCACTCATTCACACATACTCAGGCACATACACACTCAGACACACACACACACTCACTCACACACACTCAGACACACACACTCAGACACACACACTCAGATACACTCAGACATACAAACATACTCACACACACACACACACACTCACTCACATACACTCAGACACACATTCACACACACATTCACACACACATTCACACACACACATGCTCATGCATACATTCTCAGGTACACACACACTCAGGCACACACACACTCAGACATACAAACACACTCAGGCACACACACTCACACACACATATGCTCATTCACACATACTCAGGCACATACACAATCACACACACACACACTCACACACACTCACACACACTCACTCACACACACTCAGACACACACACTCAGATACACTCAGACACACAAACACACTCAGGCACACACACATTCACACACACACTCAGACATGCATGTCCCATGTGGGGATAGGTTGCACTTCCTCTTTCAGCTGTGGCTTCTGGGCAGCTGCTCTACTCTGTCACTTCTGCCTTATGAAGCTTTGTCCCTATTCAAGTAACAGAAAGCAGAAAGTGGCCCGGGGAAACGCGGCCTTCAAGCACACAGGACAAAAGAGAGAGCCACTATCTTCCTGGAAATGGTGCATCAAAACTATTTGCTGGGATTGGCTTAAAGCTGGCTTGATGGCTGTGGTCTATTTTTGGATGGGTCAAGCTGGTATAAAAAGGATGTGTGAATGTGAAGATGAAGAAATGCACTTTCTATGGAGAGAACTAAGACTCACCTGAGTGAGTCTAGGAAAGAAACCTAACTCAGTTACAAAATGCTGGAGAAAGCCAAAAGACTTAATAAAGTACTTTCTTGTCAAAAAAAAGAAAAGAGAAAAGAAAGGAAGGAAGGAAGGAGGAAAAAAAGAAAGAAAGAAAGAAAAGAGAGAAAGAAAGGAAGGAAGGAAGGAGAGAGAGAGAGAGAGAGAGAGAGAGAGAGAGAGAGAGAGAGAGAGAGAGAAAGGGAGGAAGAAAAAGTGAAACTGTGTATCTAAATGACAAAGATCGATTTCTTTACTTTGTGGATTTCATGGCTCAGGCAGAAGAGGAGTTAACCTGCATCAGTGCCAGGAAGTAACAGACCAAAAGTCACTCTGGCTATTGCTTGGAACAAGTTCTGCGCAACCAGTTACCATTTCTCAAGTGTTCTGAAAGCGAGCCAAGAGCAGTCTGCAGAAGCGGCGGCCGGCAGCTAAGCAGCAGCGGGGACTGTTCTCATCTCGGGCAGACGGCCGAGCAGCTTGTACAGTTATCTCTTTAATTGGCATCTCCTTTGCTTTTATTTTAAGCAGAACCTTCTGGTGCGAAGTGCACTGAACTACTAGGGTGCTTGCCCCAGCAGACCACAGCAAAGTGACCTCGCTTCTGGAGGTGTCAGAAGATTCCATCCACGGAGGCAGAGGCAATTAAGTCAGAGCCCTTTAACTATCCTTCCCAATTCAAGACTGCGCTCAAGATGAAGCGTTGGCAAATTGCGGTCCAGAGTGGGCCAATCCTGTCACAGGTCGAGCATGACCTTTATGTCTCTCAATGGGGAAAAAAAAATCAAATCACAAAGTTGTACTTTGTGATTCATGGAAATGATCTGACTTCAGATTTCAGTGTCTACAAATAAAGTTTTATTGGAATACCAGTGTGCACATCCACTTGCCTATTGTCTATGGCTGCCTTTCCAGTGAATGGAGTTGCTGAGTGGTTGCAACATAGTCTACAGACTCACTGTCTGCTACTTTCGAGAGAAACTGTGCTGGTTTCTGGTGGCCCCACCACCAGAAATCTTCGTTCCCTGAATCTCTGAGAACATCGTTAACTCACTGAGCTACAGTCAAGAACGAAATGAGATAGTGAACATAAAAGCCCTGCTTTCAAAAGCTCAACCCTTGTACATTCTAGGCGTGTGCTCACATTTCCAACCCTATAAAAAGTTTGAGAAGCTTGAAGGCACTTGCACATATTCTTAATTCAATTGTATCGAGAAAGAAGATCCGATGCACACATACCCAGCCATTAGGTATTGCTGGAAAGAGAAAAAAAAAAAAAACCAAAAAAAAAAAAAAAAAAAAAAAAACAAGTCCTTCCTAATGCTTTGTACAAAATAAGTTCCATTTTTCTTCTTCAGGACTGGAAACACAGTGTAAGGCTACAGATGTGTGAAATTCTATACATCTGGAGGAGAGAGAAATAGCAACATGTTCATGTATGCCTTGATGATTTAAACTACTTCTGTAGTTTCGTTTATATTTTAAAAGATTTACTTATTTTTATTTTATGTGGATGGATGCTTTGCTTGTGTGTATATCTGTACACCATGTGCAAGCAGTGCCCATTGAGGCCAGTAAAAGACCTGTGGAAACTGGAGCAGCCATGTAGGTGCTGGGACTCAAACCTGGGTCCTCTGGAAGAGCATCTATTCCTCTTAACTGCTGAGCCATCTCTCCAGCCCCATAATTCTGTTTTAAAATAAATAAGAAGAAAGACCCCCCTACACACATTTAGTTCAATATTAATGTTTCAAAGTCTCTCTCTCTCTCTCTCTCTCTCTCTCTCTCTCTCTCTCTCTCTTAATTTTCATAGTAAATGTATATCTGTTATGGATAGGAACTGGTTGATACGCATATCATATTAAATCCCAATGCCATGTTCCATGCAGTTGAAAGATTCAGAGCCAAGTATTAAAAGTTAAATAGAAACCAGCTATAAGCCGGGCAGTGGTGGTGCACGCCTTTAATCCCAGCACTCCGGTGGCAGAGTCAGGCAGATATCTGAGTTCGAGGCCAGCCTGGTCTACAAAGTGAGTTCCAGGACAGCCAGGGCTATACAGAGAGACCCTGTCTCAAACAAACAAACAAACAAAAACCCCAGCTATAGTGGTACATATCTTTAATCCCAGCACGTGGAAAGGATAAGCAGGTGGGTCTCTGGGAATTCAAAGTCAGCCTAGTCTATGCGTAGTGAGTTTCAAAACAGCCAGGGCTCCAAAGATGTCTCGAAACCAGAAAAATATAAAAAAGAAACTAAATAGAATTTTTAAGATAAATAATATTACTATGTTTTATATTTTCATGGCAAAATATCTGAATAACTTGCCAACTAGTTAGTTTGTCTTTTTGTATATGTTTAATTAAAAAAAGCAAAATTCTTCCTTTAAAAAATTTATCTTATTCAGAAAGTTAGAGATTGTCAACCTTTAAAATGGAGTTACAGTTTCACAATGGCAAATGAAAACTGGTTGGTTTGCTATGACAGGTTCAGAGGTGCCCAAGAATAATCTAGAAACACCATCAGATGCATAGATACATGTTTCTTCTTCTTCTTCTTCTTCTTCTCTTTCTTCTCCTTCTCCTCTTCCCTCCTCCTCTCTGTTCTTCCTCTTCTTCCTCCCCTCCTTCCTCCCTCCCCCTCCTTCTTCCTCCTTCCTCTCTTCTCCTTGCTCCTCCCCCCTCCCTCCCACACCCTTCTCTGTGTTTTTTGAGACAGAGTCTCACCATGTAACTCTGACCAGCCTGAAACTCACTATGGAAATGAGGCTAGCCTCAAACTGATAGAAATCTCCCTGCTTCTGCCTCCTGAGTGCTGGGATTAAAGGTGCCCTACCTTGACTGTTCTAGAACTTCTATTTGAGTTTCGTTTTCTAACCATGACTGTTTCTAAAGCTCCCAAATCAAAGTAAACTATGCCTCCCCCCTTGCATACTGCTAGAAATAGCCATGTTCTTTCCATTAGAGGCCAGCTGTTGTGTTCAGCTGGTGGGGCTTGCCATGTGGGCAGTTTTGCTGTGGATTGTCATCAGATATCTCTAGGAAGAGCCCAGATCCTGCTTATTCTCCTGAGGTGTAGAACAACATCAAGCCTGGAAAGGCAAACCTCAGGAGGTGGGAACATCAAGTTAGGCTGGTAATGGGGCTCCTGGGGCAGCCATGAGATATGGGGTAAGCCATGGCATCCTAACTGCTCCTCATCAAATGGGGGTGACAACAGACTCCACAGCATCATGCCTGAAGCATTCCATGGAGGAGGGCTAGCACCATGTATGGTGGGAGGGACTCTTCCAATAAATGCTAGCCATTTTTACTGGCATCATAAGGCAGTCAAAAGTAAAAGACTAATACATTTTTTCAATCTTGGGGTTGCTAGGTGCATGGTTGGGTTTATCAGTGAGCTCCACCCCTAGCTCCCAAACACGCATTTCTTGATGGTAGAAGGAAGGAGAGCAATAGTTGTCTTTTTATTTCCTACAAACCCTAAATCAAGGGGTGACCATCAGCTGTCCTGCTCACTCATTGGTGATGGACGGAAATGCCTGGAAAAACCCATTATCCATCTTAAGTCAGCATCGAATGCCTTAGACAGAGACGACTCTTTAGTGTTGAATGAGTTTTGTTTTTACATTAGTATCCATCCAACAAAATGATGAAGTACACATTGGTTGTTGATGTGTCGGGAGTGGCCAATAAACAGTGATAAAGGATCTTTTGTCTCCTTGCAATAAACAGGGGAACTCCTCTTCCCCAACATGCTTGATAAACACCATCTGGAGTCATCTTTCTCAAGAGGGGCTCATTGTGTGATGTCTGCTAAGTGCTCTCTCTCTCTCTCTCTCTCTCTCTCTCTCTCTCTCTCTCTCTCTTTCTGTCTTGGTCTCTCTCAGCCTCTGTCTCCCTCTGTCTATATCTCTGTGTCTCTGTCTCTCTTTCTTTGTCTCTTTCTGTGTATGCATGTGTTTGTCTCCATCTCTGTCTCTCTATTTCCCTCTGTCTCTTCCTGCCTATCTCTGTCTCGCTGTCTCTCTGTGTTGTCTGTCTGTCTCAGTCTCTCTTCTCTATCTGTCTCTCTGTCTCTCTATCTGTGTGTGTGAGTCTGTCTTGGTTTCTCTCAGCCTCTATCTCTGTCTCTGTCTGTCTCTGTCTGTTTCTATCTCTTTCTCTGTGTCACTGTTTGGTCTCTCTCAGTGTCTGTCTCTCTCTGCCTCTCTCTCCTTTCCTTTCTTCATTCCCTCTGTTCTTTCCTCTTCCTCTCTTAAAGTGTAGTAACTGAAGGGCTCCCTGTGCGTGGTCCCGGTTTTTAATGGATTCCTTCCTGACTCAGAAATTCAGCTATCTTTAAATTTAATTTTGTGCATTAAAAGGATGGTTGATCTAGAGGCAGGGTGTTGGGCATTTGAAGTTGTTAGGGCAGGACATAGATTTGGAGAAGTTGTATGTGGATGATTAATGGCTAAGAGAGGAAGAAGTATTTAAAAAATGAGTTGTATTTAATGAGTGGACACTCCCTCATGTGCTTTTATTTCAAACGGTAAAGAGTGAAAGAGAGCTTTGGATGTTGGATGGGTTTTTAATCAAACACTACAGTAGACACAGAAGACCACTGCTTTGAGTGTCTGCCTTACCTCTATGCATGACATCTGAACTTCAGTATCTGTTGAAAGAATTTCCATAATCTTGGTTCCAGGCCACAGACCTCCAAATGTGTGTACTTCAATGCAGGCGGCCTTCAAATCTTTTTAATGGTGAATGAGTCATGATCATCTTTCTCGGCCTTCCTTCTTGCTTCAGTACATTTGGGATGTATAGCAAAAGTCCCTTTGATCACAATGGCTTAAAATGGTTTATTTGTATTCTCTCTCTCTCTCTCTCTCTCTGTGTGTGTGTGTGTGTGTGTGTGTGTGTGTGTAGGTCACACCAGAGTTGCAGGAGTCAGTTATTTCCTTCCAGCTTGTGAGTACTGGGGACTGAACTCAGGTCATCTGCCTCTGAAGCTAGCATCTCTACCCACTGAGCAATCTTGCAACCTTAGGTCTTCTAAATCTTTGCAGTAGAAAATTATTGGTTACAGTTCCAGAGGCTGAGAAGCTCCAGACCAAGGCACTGGCAGTTATGCTGTGTGCAGGGGCCATTCTTTGATTAAGGGATCACGTCTTCTCACAGTCCTCGCATCCATGAGCAAAGAGGTGCTCTTTCATGAGAATACCGGTCCATTCATGCGGACTCCGCTCTCGTGACATAATTTCCTCTCAAAGGCCACGCCTCCCATGAGATTTACAATTTCAGTGTACTGGTTTTGTGGGTGATGCAGGCACTCCATCCCTACCGCTTGCCTTTCCCCTCCTCTTTCTAAATTCACATTCCACATGCATCTCCACCTGTCTACAGAAATCAGGCCTTACTGTCTCTAGGCAGCTATTACGGGTTCTGACCTTGTTTCTTTATTACCTAGCAGGGGCCACGATGACATTGGAAAGTTAGAAGACGGCATCTGGATAAAGACTAGTGAATATAGAGCTGGAGAGGTGGCTCAGTGGTTAAGGGCATTTGCTGCCCTTATAGAGAACCTGGGGCTCAGTTCCCAGGACCCACATTATCTTTAACTCCAGTTTCATAGGCTCCAACGTCTATGTCAAACTTTCTTCAGCACTGCACATATGTGTTACACGGACATATATGCAGGCAAAACACCCATAGACCTTAAAGAGAAAGACTAATGAATATACACAATCTTCAGGATTTAGTAAAAAGAAACAAAAACCTGGAGGAAGATTTTTGTGGTTATCTGTTTCCAAGCTGTAATATGGTGGAGAATGTCACATCCTGCAGAGGGCAGCTGGCTCTGGTTGGTCACCATCATGGGTGAGAAAAAGAGGGAGGGGGTTACGGCTCTCATAGGGAGTTACTTTATCTCACTGACACAGACTTCTGAAAAATTGACCAAGCGTGATCCCAGGGCTATGGAGACACCCTCCTGTGCCTTGTCAGTGTGTGAGTGACCTTGAACTCTTTCAAGAATGCATGGTGTTTGCCCCTGGGTGGTTGTGGATGCCTAGTCCTAGGGATGGGGACTGGGAGCTACTTAAAGGAGCCAGTGTCTTTGGGATGAATCAGTCCTATGAGGATATCAGTCATAGTCTCCATGAATTTAAGTACAGTTGGTTGAATAAGTGCTGATCAGGCTCTCTTGTGGTTTAGACATGTGCTCCAAATGTCCAGCTGCTGAAAACTTACTCCCCATCCCCCCAGGTTAATGATGTCTGTATTGGGAGGTGGGGTCTCTGGGAGGCGGTTGGGGTTACATGACGTCATGAAAGTAGTACCCAGGATGGCTGTTCCTCTTCGAGACAAGGTCTCACCATGTAGCCCTGACTGTCCTTGAACTAACGATGTAAAATGGGATAGCCTCAAACTCACAGAGATCCTTTGTCTCTGCTTCTCAAGGCATGTGCCATATACCCAGCCCATGGTAACTTGGCTGGTCGAGAAGACAGACTTGAGATAGCATCTCATGACCACCTGATGCCTTCCACCATGCTATGATGCAGTAAAACTGGCCTCAGAAGATGCTGAACAGATGTTGACGTGCGCACTTGGAGACCCCAGCCTCTAGAACTATGAGCTGAATAAACCTTTATTATCAGTTATGGAGTGTGCAACAGAAAATGGCCCATGGTATGTGCCTGCGGTGTGCTAGGTGATAGGTCCAGACAGACGAATAGGAAAAAGGTCGGCTCTGTCAAGTAGCCAGGCTCCCTGCAAGCAGTGGGACAGCACAGAATGGCGTTGTGAGGTAGTGCACAGAAGGTGCTGTGGAAGGAGGGGTGGCACAATCCACTTCCGCCTAGGGGAGGAGCTGGTCGTTGAGTAAATTTAAGATGGTTAGAGAATGACCAGGTGGATTTTGTGAGGAAGGAAAGACAAAGACAAATTATGCAGGCAAAAAATACCACCAGCAAAGCAAAGGCATGTAATGTCTGGTCTTATTGGCACAGATGGTTCCGTGTGGTTGAAGGAGTCTGAAGTGTAGGCTTCCTAGAGAAAGAGGTGAGAAGAGCGAGACTCTGGAAAGATGGACAGTTGCAGGTTGTGTAACGGAGTACACAGGGTTCCCACCTCAGTGAGCTCAAAGTCAAACAAACATAGCCAAGACATAAAAAAGTGGAGAAAGATTTATTACCTGCAACAGGTATGGAGAACTTGGAATTTACTTCCAAAGCAAGCCCTCCACGAATGAGGCAAGCATGGTGATTTTAGTTGGAAAAGCACACTAGAGGTGGGGCCATTCCTGAGCATGCTCAGTGAGTCCCTTGTTCGAAAAGCTGGAATGGTGGACAGATGCCTCTGGGTGTGCTCAGCTGGCATCATAAAGTTTTAGCTGAAGATAAAGGACCCTTCAAAGGTTTCCCATAAACAGGCTTGCTTTGCTTAGTAGAGAGCAATTATGCTCTTCAGATGCAGGGGTGAAGCTGGGAGCACAGCGTTTCATAGAAACCTGCCCCCCCCCCCCAACAAAGAGGTGTGTGTGTGTGTGTGTGTGTGTGTCTGGGCAGAGGAGAAGGTGAGTCACACCCCCTCCTCCACCCAAGCTTCGGGCAGCATCCTGGAGAAGTTGGTCCTCCTCTTGGCTGAGTGCCTGGAACAGTAGTACATCTACTGCCATCTTGTGAATTCAGTCCCCTTCAGCATGGTCGAGCTGCTCAAAGGTCTTAGAGGAACATTCTAGGGGTGGTGGCATCCATCCACGATGCATTTTTTTTTTTTTTTTTTTTGCTCTCAACGAGCCCTCAGTCAAACCGAAAGTAGTACCACACCCTAGATCAAGCTCCAGCCGTGGCCAGATTCCCCCCGTGAAATCCGTAGACCAGCAGCTTGTCATAATTGCGTGGTGCTTCATTTCTTGGCTGGAGGGTGAGTGCATTCACTATGACCGAGGCTGCATCACTTGTCCTCAGAATGACTCTGAACCTGACCCTGCACACAGTAGGCCCTCCCTAAGCCTTGCCCTCTGACAGAACCTCTCATCAAGGGTGAGGCGCTTGAGTCTGTGGGCAACAGCAGGCCATGCTCCGGTGTAAGTTGACTGTGAAGAAATCCCTTAAGGAGGGCTGTCTATTTATAATATGGGTGTGCCCCAAGACAGACAGGAGCAATAGAGCAGAGCTATGATCCCTCAGATGGGTGGCTGGAATCTTTTCCCACAGGCGTCTTTTGAATACATGTGACCCTTATGTTGCTATTTTGGGAGACCGAGGAACGTCTAGGAGGTCAGCCCTGGCCAGCAGAAGTGGGTCACTGGGGTGGGCCTTAATGAATACCTGAAGATTAAAGTACTTAGAATAATGTCTAACTCAATAAGCATTCTACATAATATTACTTTTTATGATAAATTTTCAAACTACTTAAATTATCTAACCCCAGGGGCCAGAGAGATGGCTCAGTGATTAAGAACACTGAACAATTATCAGAAAACCTGGGTTCGATTTCCAGCACCCACACGACCACTTACAAGCATCTGAAACTCTAGTTCCAGAGGGATGTAAGGCTCTCTTCTGGCTTTTTTCCCCCCTTTGGGGCACTGCATACATGTGGTACATAGACTGACATGTAGTCAAAACAAATGTAAAAGATTAAAAAAAACTAATCCTGTACATTTAAGACCTTAGAGACTTTTGAAGGAGAAAAGAAGATACGACCAGATAGGACTAGATGTGTGTTTAAATTTTTTTAAAATTATGTTGTTTTTGGTAATATGTATGAGGTACTGTGTAAATAAATGGGATTAACTAAATAAGGTGTAGTTTCTATTCTAGTGGACTCAGTGTTCAACTGGGGACACACAAACAAGTTTCAGGGCATAATGGCTTGCAAGTCTTCTGTAGTCCACTGCAGGAAAAGTTCCAGGACCCCATCTGGATAAGTGGGCACCAGAAGCTGTGGGTAGTCCCAGCCTCCATAAATACAGGTTTTTACTAAAGCCCAACATAAATTAGTCACAGAAAGAGGTAACAAAATACAGAAGGGAAAACTGAGGATAAGGGTCATTTGAAGCAAATGCTGCCTGGAGAAGATTATGTGGGCGTGTGTGTGGGGTGTGTGGAGGGGGGAGAGCCCCAGGCTGAAGAGAAAGACGGCAGCTACGGGTAGGGGAGAATGGTGCGCCTGTGAAAGACAGATCAAACGTGTGAGAGATCTTAGGTTGCTAGCTGGCAACAGGAGTTGCTCATAGCCCAATATTCAAGACTGGCAGAAGTAAAGAAGAGTTCTCCTAGACCAGTTCCTGGAGCCTGGAATTACCAACTGGGAGTGTGAACTTCACCCTGACAGCAAAGGGCAGGGGTGAGGACTGAATCAGAGTCCGTGTCTCAGTGTTCATAGTAGTTGGAGAAAATTCTGGAATGGAGATGAAAAGGGGGCTGGCGAGACTGTCACAGGGTGGGGGAAGAGGAGGGGAAGAGGGTCTAGAGGCTTGCTGGTTTCCTCATTCCAACATTACTGCTCAAAGAGGAGTCTAAGGACCAGCAGGGCCCTCACACTGCCCAGAAAAGCCTGTCAGGCTCACGAGATCCCAAGCCCTTTCCAAGATCGGCCGAGGGGCAGTGTTCTCGCAGGACCCTCAGTTCACAGTGAAGGAGAAACCAGTCCCTTGCCTCAGGCTGCATATTTAAGCTCTGAACTGAGCTGCAGGAGCTGGAAGTGCTAGTGGGCTTGTGGTCAAAGTTTGCTCAGGTGAAACACTGGCAGAGGGGCTGTTGGCCTTGGAAGATGGTGACAGCGGATCCTGATGCTTCTCAGCCCAAGCATTTGTGCCTACTGTGGGAACAAGGACATGCTTCAAGACACTTCTGCTCACGAGGCTCCGAAGAATTCTATCAACCTCGGGCCTCATCTCAAGTTAAACACGGCTCCCAAGGTGCAGCGCCCCATCAGATTTCTTCTGTACTTCACTAATGGTTCCATTTACAACCACGGTTTTGGGACCCTTTCTTGACTCTAAGCTTCTAGATGATTTTTATACTCTCCTTTTCTGTGGGGACAAGGCAAGATCTTAAAAAAAAAAAAAAAAATTCAATCTGCCAACACCACTTCCGTTTGGGAGCAAAGCCATTTCCATTTTCCATGAAGTTAGCTGGAGAGAAACAAGACTACAGACTTGGGGAGAAAGAAAAGCTACAACCTGATGTCTGGATACCCTGCTTCCTGGTTGAGCCTCAAAGGCCAAGGCATAGGAGATATCTGGAACACCACCCCTAGTGGACGAGACCTCTCTGCTATAATTTGAATGTGCACTGCAGAAGCTCCTGTGTTGAAAATGAATCCCAAGGCTTTGATATTGAAGGTTTGGGGAGGAGGAAGCTTTGTGAGGTGATTGGCATTGGATGAGGTCATGAGGGTGGGGCCACCTCAATTGCTTGTGTGTCTTTATAAGAAGAGGAATTGCGATCTGAGCTAGCAGCCTGTTCCATCTCTGAAGATGGGTCCTTCTCAGATGATGGGCAGGCACCAGTGCCATCTCCCTTTCCTTTCTAGCTCTAGAAATCCAAAGCCAAATAAGCTTCTGTGATTAGCTTGGCCTTCTGTGTTTTGTTATAGCAACAGAAATAGATTAAGATGATGTCAAAAGCCTTTAACCCTGCCACTTTTCTCGAGCTCCTGTAGAATGGTATGGCATGTCACTGCATAGGAAAAGCCAGAAAAATCTTGAGTGTTTTGTTTCCTTTCTTCTACATGGCAATTCAAAAGACTGCTTGGTAAAGCTCGTTGGGTATATCAACCTTGCCACTGGCAGCTCACCACAGCACAGTTAAGCTTGCCACTCTTCTCTTAGAATGAAGGCTCTGCCAAGCAGCTAATAATCCCTTCATTGCAACTCAGGGAGAAGAGAGCTGAAGCAGAGTGGGTGGAGGTGTGCGGAAGAGTTTCCATCCTAATACGTTAAGGGTAACTCTGAAAGGAACGCTTGGGACTTAATCCAACAAAGGCATCTTGCCAAATAGAATGCTACAACAAAAAGAGGAAAGGGTTAAGACAAAGAGTCCCTGGTAGATCTGGCTTGTCACTTTGGTTCTGTTGACAATAGATGCTAATTCCCTGTCATTGTGTGTGTGTGTGTTAGAGTCACTATAGGATGTTTAGAGTCCCTGGCCTTGAGTCTCAGTTATGGGAATGGAATATCTCCCTAGGATGTGTCAATGGCTCTAGGGCAGGGAATACAGAGATCCCTCAAAGAACTGCTGTGTTGTCTAGTCTTCATTGTTAACTTGATGTAATCTACAGTCACCTGGGAAGAAGTCACCTCAGTTGAAGAGTTGCCTTGGTAAGTTTAACCTGTGGGTGGTTCTTTGGTTGTGGTTGAGTAGGAGTGGCCCCCATAGGCTCATAGGGTCATTAGGGAGTGACAATACTTGACAGGGATTTGGAGGTGTGACTAGGTCTGGTTGGGATAAGGTCTGACCTTGGAGTAGGTGTAGCCTTGTCGGAGGAAGTATGTCACTGGGGGCAGGCTTTGGGATTTCAGATGCTCAACTCAGACCCATTGTCTCCCTTCCTGCTGCCTGGTGATCTAGATGTAGAATTTTCAGCTACCCTTACAGTACCATGTCTGCCATGTGTGCCTTCTGCTATGCTGTGCTTTCTGGTATGATGATAATGGACTAAACCTCTGAAGCTGTAAGCCAGCCCTGCCGTGGTCATGGAGTCTCGTCACAGCACTGACTAAGACAATGCCTTTGGGTCATTCTCCTGATTGATGACTGACATGGGATGGCCCACTGTGGACATGGGATGCTCACTGTGAGTAGCACCGTCACTAGGCGGTAGGTCTTGGCTGTATAAGAAAACCAGTTGAGCATAAGCCAGTATGCAGCATCCCTCAATGGTCTCTGCTTCAGTTCCTGCCTCCAGGATCCTGCCTTGAGTTCCCATCCTTTTCCTCTCTCAGTGATGACCTGTTAACTGAAAGCATAAGCCAAACAAACTATTTTCTTCTTTCACTTGCTTTCGATTGGAACCTTTTCATCACAATAAATATAAAACCAAGCAAGAACAATTGGATTAATGGACTGCATGTCCCTCTGTGATGCTGGCCAATTTCTTGACCTTTCTTGAGCTTCGTCTCTTCATCTGTAGAGACAGGGTACAACTGCTTGAATGTGGTTTGTGTTCCCATCCCTCAAAGGTTATTAAGTAGGGAACTTACTGTCCAGGGTGACAGTACCGGAAAATTGTGTGTACCTGTAGGAGAGGGGACCTATTTTGTATGTTGGAAGTATGTGACTTGTGCGTGATTCTACAGGGGCTCACTTTACTGCTTCTTAGAAGAGAATGACTTCTGAACAGCGGCAGGACTGTTAAAGACCACAGGACTTTTGAAGTCCAGATGAATATGCTTTTCATTACAGCTGTGAGTCTATGAGGCCAGAGGAGGAATGTGTTAAAGCCGACATATTCCTTATAGGCTCATGAGTTTAGATACTTGGTCCCTCACTAGTGGTACTGCTTTGGAAGGTTGTGAAACTTTTAGGAGAAAGAACCTTGCAAGAGAAAGTGGGTTTTACTGGAGATAGACCTTGACCCTATATAGTCTGACGTCACTTCCTGACATTACTATCAGCTTTCAGACAGAGACACAATGTGACAGGTGCCTCATGTTCCTGCCACATCTGCCCTGCCATTATGTATCTCTTCTTCTGTGTTTTGCTTTTGAGACAGGGTTTTTCTATGTACCTGGCTTCCTGGAACTCACTATGTAGAGTTGGCCTCAGATTCACAGAGACCTTTCTTCCCCTTCCAAGTGAGGGAACTAAAGGCATGCACTGCTTTGCTAGACTGACTGTGTCTCTTCTTAAACCATGGCCAAAGTCAACCTTGCCTTCCTTAAAAGGGAGTGGGGGAGGAGACAGAGAGAGAGAGAGAGAGAGAGAGAGAGAGAGAGAGAGAGAGAGAGAGAGAGAGAGAGAGAGAGAGAGCCTAGGAGGAGGAGTTCTTAGGTCAATGGGCTTGCATCCTTAGAAGGAATTATGGGGCCTTAGCTTCTGCTTCCAGGCATGAGATGTGATTTCTCATTCTGACACACTCTTTCTGACTTTGCTTCAACTATTCACCAATCACCATGAGGTCCCTGCTAGAACTGACCTGTTGTAGGCACCATGTCCTAGGACACCTTCCCCCCAAAACTGTAAGCTAAATAAACTTCTTTTATTTATAAGTAGGTTGTATCAGGGGGGTTTATTATAGTAATGAAAAACTGGCATAGGCTTACATCACAGGATCAAGTCACAGGATTCAGGGTTTCAGTATCACCTGGTAGGTAGGGAGCAGTCAATAAACATGGACTGTTTTGGAGATTATAATGGCATTTCATCAGCTGAAGTAAAACACTTGAACCAATAAAGTGAATTAACTCCTCGATGAAAACATTAAAGACCCGTGCCTCATCTTATCTTCGGGCTGGAGAAGCACGGTACAGTGAACAAAAGCCTTGACGTGCCCTCTATTAGTGATAAGCTAGAACAAAAGCATTAGGTTATTCTTAGCAAAGCTCTAGAATGCTGAAGGATTCAGCCTTTATAGCAGGGATGCTGGCTCAAACCTTGGGAGTCTGGAAAACCACAGGGCACATTGTAAAAACAGAACAAGGGTCTCTAGAAATTCTGTGAGGTTAAAACCAAACCAAACCAAAACCAAACCATTTTCTGTGAAAGCCCCGCTGCTATCTCGCACTTGGAAGGTCTTGGTAAGATCTGAGGCAACTGCTCATCCTTTCTACACAGCGAAGGCATCTTATGCCACCCGGAGAGATGCCAGAAACCATCTGAAAGACGAGCTCTGGGCCCAGGCTGGGGGTGGACTGTGGAATAGAGTCAGGTGACTCAGACACCGCTGGTTTTTTGATTGATTTTATTATGGATTCATAAATCAAACAAGATGTGAACTTTAAACTGATTGCAACACTCCGAGTTATCAGTGTGTTCTTGGATTATTCAATTTCTGGGCTGATCTTATCTCCTGTTTCCCAAGACGTGTCGGAAAAGTTCTGTGCCCATGGCTTCACGGGCCTTTCTTTTCTCCTGCCAGGGTTCCATGTTCCCAGAGCCCGTGCAGATGGGGAAAGTTTTATATAGTACAAATTAGCACCTTTGGGGCCTCTCCCTTGCCTATAGCACATTCTTCATGGTTTGGAAGAAAACTCCATCCCATCATGTTGCACTTGGTCTTTGGACATATTTTAATTGCCACAAGTCATCTATCTCAAGGCTCCAGCTTTATTTTTATGTGTTGCTTATCTGCTTATTCATCTAGGATTTCATCTGATCCCATAAGTCAGTCTTAAAACTTCACTGTCATCCTCAGTGTCGACAGGGCTATTTTTCATTTCAAAAGCCCCAGAAGCATCAACCTAGCTAAGCACCTGGCTCTAGTTTTCCTTTTTTTTTTTTTTTTTTCATCTCAGGCACCCCGATATCACTCAGGATGGGTGGAAGATGAAGGCTGAACTGAAAACATTTACTGATGAGCCAAGGATGCTGAGGGACCTGGGACCAGAATCAATGCAGCTGTCACCACCCTGAGGCTTGAAGGACTGGCAGGATTGTCAGAGTCTGATAAGAAATGAGCTATGTTAGGGGGAACCTCCCACAGGATGGTGGCTTATGGGAATGGAGCAGCAACACCTGTAGACTGGGGGAGGGTGGAAGGAGCTGGTGGAATGGGTGCCTTCTTGGCTTTCCTGTCTTTTGATTTCCTGATGGTACCTCTGGTTGACCAGCATGGGTGGTCCATTTCAGAGTCTCCAAGAGTTCTGGTCCAGGGAGGAGCTGAGAGTGGATGAGGGGTTGAGACCTAGTTAAGGCACACACAGCATCTCCTCATCAGCTTCTTCACTTTAGCTGTGGGATTTCTCAGGCGATTGCCGTTCTATGAATAGTTCTTTGTTGCCTTTTAGGGGTGACTGTATGCCAATTCTATTTTTATTTTTATATGTAATTATTATGTATAATATTATACATATTATATTTGTACACACACATATATGTACCTCATATATTTTTTAAAATTTATTTTATATATATGAGTGCTCTACCTGCATGGACACCTGTGTGCCAGAAGAGGGCATCAGATCCCATTACAGATGGTTGTGAGCTATCAAATGGTTGCTGGGAATTGAACTCAGGACCTGTGAAAGAGCAGCCAGTGCTCTTCACTGCTGAGCCATTTCTCCATTCCCGCGTATATTCTTATTTTGAAGAAATTATTCTTATTGATCAGTCTGTACAGGGCAGATACATATGGTATTATTCAGATTACTATTGCTGTGACAACACTCCTGAGAAAATAAAATTAGAAGCAAGAGAGGTTTATTTTGACCCAAAATCCCAGAGGTTTCAAACCATAGGCATTTGACTCCACTGCATCGGGTCTGTAGTGAGTCAGGGCTTTAGAGTGGGGAAGCATTAGAACACGTGACAGAGAAAGGCTGTTTCCCTGTAGCAACCAGGAAGTTAGGTGTGTGTGTGTGTGGGCATTGGGCTGGAGGAGAAAGAGAGAGAGAGAGAGAGAGAGAGAGAGAGAGAGAGAGAGAGAGAGAGAGAGAGAGAGAGAGAGAGAGAGAAAGCAGAGAGAGCAGAGAAAGGAAGAGAGGCAAGAGGGAGGGAGAGAGAAGGAAAGGAGAAAGAAAAGAGAAGGGAGTACAGTCAAACAACTCCTTTAGGGTCTGTCCCATGACCTAACCTCCTCCCACTGGACCCTGCCTTTTAAAGGCCCTGCCATCTCTCAGTGGTGTTACAGGCTTGGGACCAAGCCCTTATCATGAGAGCCTTTAGGGAGCATATAAGCTGCAAACCATAAAGAATATCTTAAAAGACTTTTGTGCCCATATAGAGAACATACAAGAAAGGGCAATTCTCAGACCCTGCTCCTGCTTCCCTGAGGTGACTCTGGGGTGGGGGGCCTGGTCTGCAGCAGTATGTCTGTGGACTCAGTTTGGGGTGCCCTGGGATAGATGCTGTGGATAAGGAAGCTGATGCTTCTCTCAGGCCAGTGTTGCTGTGGAAACCAGCTGTGCACAGGTACAGCCTTACTCACACGTCCCCCTGCTGCACCAGTGTTTGTTTCTTCTCTGCTCCAGGCTCCTCTGCTCTACAGGAAGGGTGAGCTGGGAAGCCTGCCGAGCCATTCCAGGCGTGTGCAAACCTGGAGATGCTGAGGGGTTGATGAACAGCCCTGCGGCCTCCATGAACCAAGGTAAGAGTCAGTAAAGGAGAGAGCAAGCCGAGCATTCAGACGTCTCTACTTCCTGACCATGGCTAGAGTGTGACCAACTGTCTCAGGCTCTGGCCACCACGACTTCCCTTAACCACTGAGTTGTCTCCCCAGCCCTACCACGACTTCCCTGTGGTGACGATGCTGTCCCCTTTCCGCTTCTTTAACGGCTACTTGTCTCAGCAATTGTGCAAGTAACAAATGCATGTCTGAAAAGCAGAAAGAAAAAACTGGGGTTCCCGACAGAGATGGCTAATGACGTAAGCCCATCGCAGACTCCCTTGCGCCTTCTCTATGCCACTTAGGCTGAAAGTGATGACCCAGAAGGACAAGGAAGAAAAGGAGATCCATAGATCCTTTTACTTTCTTACCATTGACGTGGGAAGGGCTGTGGAATGTATGTGTGCCAATGGACAAGAGCATTTGCTTCTCTTACGGATCCAGGTTCTGTTTCAAGCATCAACATGGCAGCTCACAGCCATGGAACTCCAGTTTCAGGTGATCTGGTGCCTTCCTCTGACCTCCAAGGTACCCACATACATATACATACACTAACACACGTGTGCATGCACACACACACACACACACACACACACACTAAATAAGAATAAATCTTAAAAACCAGCAAAAAGTGTGTCTCAGGTTGTGATCAACCATATAGGAAACAGCAGGATACATAATTTTATGTTTGTATCTTTAAATATGTGAGCTACAACTACCTAGCATATTATTATGGTGATTACATGCACCAGTTGAATGTTCTTATGTTTAGATTTAAATTGCCATCATACAATATAGGGATTATTGGGAAGATTGTAATAGACCTGTGCTGGCTAATTTTATTTGTTTGTTTGTTTGGTTGGTTGGTTTTTCGAGACAGGGTTTCTCTGTGTAGCCCTGGCTGTACTTGAACTCATTCTGTAGACCAGGCTGGCCTCAAACTCAGAAATCCTCCTGCCTCTGACTCCCAAGTGCTGGGATTAAAGGCATGTGCCACCACTGCCCGGGGTTGTTTGTTTGTTTGTTTCTTTTTATTGTTAATTTTATGTCTTGATACAAGCTAGAGCCATTAGAGAGAAGGGAACCTCAACTGAGAAAAATGCTTCCATAATATTGGTCTGTGGACAAACCTATAGGGCTTTTTCTTAATTAGTGACTGATGTGGGTGGTGCTACCCCTGGGCTGGTGATCCTGGGTTCCATAAGAAAGCAGGTTGAGCAAGCCATAAGGAGCAAGTGTGTGTGCAGCACTCCTCTGTGGCCTCTGCATCACTCCTGCCTCCAGGTCCCTGCCCTGCGTGAGTTCCTGCCCTCACTGCTTTTGATGACGAACTTTTACATGGAACTGTGAGTGAAATAGACCCTTTCCTCCCCAAGCTGCTTTTGGTCATGGTGTTTCATCGCAGCAATAAAAACCCTAACTAGGATAACACTCAGACACGAAAAATCCAAGTTTAAAAAGAAATGAAAATACCAGATGTGTTGGTACGTGCCCTTAATCCCAGCACGGAGGAGGCTGAAGCAGAGGTTATGGATCTCTTTGAGTTCGATGACAGCCTGGTTCAAGTAGCAAGTTCTAGGATATCCAGGCCTACACAGAGAGACCTTATCTCAAGAGAAGGAAGGAAGGAAGGAAGGAAGGAAGGAAGGAAGGAAGGAAGGAAGGAAGGAAGGAAAGGAGGAAGGGAGAGAGAGGGAAAAGGAGAGGGAGAGGGAGAGAGGAAGAGAGGGAGGGAGGGAGGGAGGGAGGGAGGGAGGGAAGGAAGGAAGGAAGGAAGGAAGGAAGGAAGGAAGGAAGGAAGGAAGGAAGGAAGGAAAGAAAAATGACCCAGTGGGAAAGGCTCTTACACAGTCATGACAGTCTGGGGTTG
Source organism: Mus caroli (assembly GCF_978045245.1). Lineage (NCBI taxonomy): Eukaryota > Metazoa > Chordata > Mammalia > Rodentia > Muridae > Mus > Mus caroli. Next base: position 83,568,684 of record NW_028227270.1, read on the forward strand.
ACCCATGGAACCGTGTAAACACAGGAAGAGTGCTGACCCCCAGTTGTGTGCTGTGGCTTACGATGTCCTACCACCCCCATAGTAATAAATACACAAACTTAGAAATTAAAATATAAAGTAATGCACTGAGCATCCTCTGTGAGGTAAGCGTTGTGTGCACGTTGTACGCACACAACTGTATACAGCTAGCTGATAGAAAGTGCTGGAATGCATAAGCAATACCATGACCCAAGCTCCTTATCTTTCCGCTTGAAATGCACCAGTCTTTGGAAACACAAAGATAAATCGACTGTCCCTGCCAAGGACTTTACAGATTGGTGGAGGAGTTGTACCCTCCAGAAGAAAGCGTGTTGAGAACCCAGGCTGGAATTCACACGAACCACCTCTCCGCCACAGCCTGATGGCACTGGGGTAACCTTCTGACCAGCGGTCTTCTGTGGTGGTTCTTGGCGCAAAGCAGGATCTTGATGAGCAGAGCCACGGAGCAGGGAGTACGTGGGAGGAGGTGGCTTCTGATCCAAAAGTTTGATCCCTAGATTTTCACACGCTTCATTGCTCAGTTAATCTCCAGATGTGTAAATGCGATTGTGAACCAAGGGAACCACAAGAGGCCTAGGTGACACACCTCTCCTGGTGGAGCTAGTCACTCCAAGGTCACTGTAGTAAGGAGACACCAAAGCCTGCCTTTGCCTTACATGTTATTTTTATTCACAGAGGTAGTGTTTAGTTTGCCATTACATAGTTTGTAGCTTAAAACTGGAAATGCTTCTATATGTTCCTACTGTAGACGTGCTATAGTCACTCCCCTACACTGCATAAAGCCATCGAATCCACGCTCCCTGCTCTGCTGTCTCTGTGTACTTCATATGTATTTTTTCTCTCTTTTAAAAAGCAATTTTAAAATTTATGTACATGCATGTGTGTCTGTGCACATGAGTGTAAACGCCACTGGCAGCCAGAGATTACATCAGCTCCCTAAAGTTACAGGTAACTGTGAGCTACTTGATGTGGGTGCTGGGGACCAAATCGTCACCCCCTGGAAGACCAGCAGTATATGCTCCTAATGACCAAGCCAGCTTTCCATCAATGGGCTTTATATTTCTTTGCTACAAGAACCTGGGCAGCTCTCCCTTCATCTGACAAGTTTATCCACTTCTCTTGCCTTGTTTTGTGTCTCTTCCACTTGGTGCAACTGTTTCTAGTGCGTTCATTAGTTAGTTTATCTTGTGGGCCACTTGCCATTTCTGTGTCTTCCTGGGGACCTAGCACAGTGCTTATTACATGCAAGGAGCACAATAAATAGACTCCATTGAGAGAATGAGTCAATGCTATCTGTTACAGTTTGGCTAGAGTTTGCAGAGCTGATAGCATGTCCCTAGGACTTCCTGTGTTAGTTGGACCTGGAGAAATAGCTCAGCAGTTAAGAGGACTGTCTGTTTTTTTCCAAAGGACCCAGATTTGATTCTCAGCGCCCACATGGATGCTCATTTATAAGTCAAGTTCTAAAGGATCCAATGTCTTCTTTTGGCCTCTGCAGGCATTAGATGCACATGTGGTATATGGATATGCAGACAAAACACCCACAGGCATAAAGTGAAATAATTTTTAAAAGAGTGGATGTGTTGTAAGCTTGGTCCCCAGTGTGGTGATGCTGAGAGGTGACATGGAAGCTTTGAGAGCTTGGTTCAGCCCAGAACAAGGGACTCGGGTCTCTGAAGGTGCTGCTGGAGCAAGAGGTTCACGTGGTTCACAAGGGACCCTGGTTAGTCCCTCACCATGGTGTCCCCTCCCTTGTACCTCCTGTTTCACTGAGACCTTTCTGTCTCACACACTCTGTGCTACAATGTCAAGCACCATGATGCTGTGCAGGCAGGCCCTCCATATACCCAGTACTGTGCAGTTTGGACCATCTCCCCACAAAACCATGAGCTCCATACAAGTCTTTTCTTGACAAGTTTTCTGGTCTCAGGCATTTACTGTAGCAATGGGAAGCCTAATATAACATCCAGGAGACCCCAAGCTTCTTCAGGACCCCACCTCCTTGCCGTATCTCTCACTCTTTTTCTGATATAAATTAACACAGACACACACACACTCACATACACACACACTTACACACAGACACACACACTCACATACACACACACTCATACACAGACACACACACACAGACCCCCACACACACTCACACACACACAGACACACACACTCACATACACACAGATACACACACACACTCACACACAGACCCACACACATACACACACACTCACATACACTCTCATATACACACTCACACACACATATACTCTCATATATACACTCACACACACAGTCTCACACACAGTCTCTCTCTCTCTCTCTCTCTCTCTCTCTCTCTCTCTCTCTCTCTCTCACACACACACACACACACACACACACACACACACACACACAGAGACACACAGTCACACACACACACCACTAACTTTTTCCATGCTTAGCAGAAACTGAGATTTACTTGGGACGCTTCCACGCTTGCTGAAACAGTTCACCAAATGCATTTTTAAAAAGTGATTGATGGTATAGTCCACTGCCCTTCCCCCCCCCCTCCATTTCAGTGCCATTCTCCCCCCACCCCCCATTTCAGCGAGGTGCTGCTTTCTTCCTGGCTGCCCGTGCTTTTTCAGCACACCTGTAGAGCAAGTGACAGCCTAGGCTTCTGCATGGAGATAGGAAAGCTCTTATTTGTTATGAAGCTAAAATTAAACGGCAAGCTTTTACATGTCTCTTTGAGGTGGCAGCTGAGGCCCATCTTTGTCATCTCAGAACTTTTCACAGCCCGGGTTCAGCCACAGTAAGTGGATTACCATGGGGACAGATATCAGGGTTTTTTGGCATTGAAAATGAATGAACTCACATGGGGAAACTGAAAGTCAACACTTTTCCTTGCCCTTTGAGCTTAAAGTCTTTTCATTACAAATAAACAAACAAACAAACAAACACACAAACAAACAAACCAGACTCTCCTCCCCCTCTTTGCAGTGTAGCCAGGGTGTCTGAATTGAAATGAGAAACACACCACACAGGAAGGTGTTTTTCTCCTTGTTGGGGCCTGAGTTGCTACTTTCATCAAGGCCTGTGTGTGGTGTTAAACCTTACAGCCAGTGAGGCTCTGCAGCCTCCTGTCCCCCACACCACTGCCCACATGGCTTGGATGCTGGTCTATCCTTTTGTTATGTGGCGGTGACGCTCATTGCCATCTTTTAAAGGCAGATCTAAAGCACGTATTTATTATTTATTAAACTATGTAGTCTAGGCTGGGATTGAAGTCTCCATCCCCCTGCCTCCACCTCCCCAGTGCTTGGATTACAGGAACGAGATGCTGCCGTTGGTCTTCTTTAATAGGACATCCTGTACACAGTAAAAGATTCAGGATGGAGTCCCAGGAACCTCTGCTGTTTACACCATGTCCTTCCTAGTGCAACCTGAGTCTATTGTCAACAACCCCCATGCATGATGCTTCATAGAATCTATAAAAAAACAGAGTCAGGGAAGCCAGGACTCTTCGATGCATACTTTTGCAGAGGTGGCTGTGGGGGTCAGAAATAGCTTGAGAAGCAGTGTATCCGTGAGCTTTGGGCTCCATCCGTGGATCAACTGGCCCCGGTCTCTTATGGAGAAGAGGTTTGTTTGCTCACAGTTGGAAAGTTTCAAAATCTGAATGGCACAGTTCGGGCTCTGGAGAAAATGCCAGGTCGGTGACAGAGGGCAAGTTCAGGAACGTGCATTAAGACAAGTATATGATGACACAGCCGGGCGGGAGAGGAGCAGTGGAGAGCGAGCTGGCAAGTGAGAGCAAAGCACTCACTGACTCCACCAAAGGTTCTGGCACCTACCAACAGCACCACACTCCGACTCCAGCCATCACTGGCAGGAGATTCTTGGAGAAAATATAAACCATACTAGGCTGTAGGTTTACAACATCAAGGGCTCAGGGACAATGTACAGTGGGTGAGGCACTTGCTGTGCAGGTGCAAGGACCTGAGTTTGGATCCCCGGAAGTGCCACAAAGCTGTGCACATCTGTAATTCCCATGCTCTTGTTGCAGGCTGGGATGCAGATACAAGAGACCCTCTTCGAAGCTTGTGGGCCAGCTAGGCTGGCTTGTGCAGCACTGAACAAGAGGCTCCATTTCCAGCAAGATGAAAGTTGGAGACCAACATGTCTGAGGTTGCCTCTTCTGGCCTCCATACACGAGCTGAGACACAATGTGTCCCCCCACGCCCCCCCGACTCACTCATAAGGTGATACACACAGAAAAGATGAAAAATAAATAATAGGGATGATGGAGGAAGAGGGGGCCAGAAAGAATGGAAGAATCAGGATCAAAATTGTGTCTTCTGGACACAGCTAGACTGCTGCTGTCATGGACTCACTGCAGCTGTCCTTGCCTGCCACACAAGATCAAGCCAGCCAACATTCCAGGATTGAGGGGGAGGGTTTCTCGAGCTCCCCCCACCCCTCTGAGGATCTATGGGCAGTTAATAGCTTTAAGGGGAGGGACGAGTCATTTTTCTTGAAAGTTGTGTCCGCTGTCAGGTCAAGAGTGTTCCACACCCAGGAGCATATGGGGAGCACAAATTGGATCTTATTATTGTTATTATTGTTAATAAAACAGAAACCCCAACATTAACACAAACCACAGTCAGCAGTTAAGAGCACTCACTGCTCTTGGGGAGCACCTGGGTTTCAGTCTCAGCACCCGCATGGCAGTTCCCATAGGTCTGTGAATCTAGTCCCAGGGAACCCAAAGCCCCTCCATGACCTCTATGGGCACTAGGCATACCCATGATGCACACATGTACATGCAGGCAAATCACTATACATATAAAATAAATAAATAAATAAATCTAAAACAAAAATATGGGACATGAAATTTGGGGGATACGTAGGTGTGGTAGATCTAAGAGGAGTTTGGGGGTGAATATGACCAAAATACTTTGTATGAAGTTATCAAAAAACAAAAAACAAACCTAACAGCCAAATGGAGTTGGTGTGTGGCTTTAATCTCGGCCTAGGGAGGCAGAGTCAGGTGAGTCTCTGTGAGTTCGAGGACAGCCTAATATACAGAGTGGGTTTTAGGATAGCCAGGGCTACCCAAAGAAATCCTGCCTCGAACTGCCCCTCTCCCAACCCCTAAAAGTTCTAATAAAACATTTTTAAAATTAATAAGTAAAGTAAAAATTGTTGTCTCAAAAACTGAAGCTATGATGACTCTCAAGCCAAGCGCTGGATGAACTACATGCATAAAAGATGCTAGTGATGTGGAATAAAAGCTGTATGTGTGTGTGTGTCTATGTGTGTATGTGTCTGTGTGTGTGTGTCTGTGAGTCTGTGTGTATGTCTGTGTGTGAATCTGTGTGTGTGTGTGTCTGTGTGTGTCTGTGTGTCTATGTGTGTGTCTGTTTGTGTATATCTGTGTGTGAGTCTGTGTGTGAGTCTGTGTGTGTGTCTGTGTGTGTGTCTGTGTGTGTGTCTGTGTGTGTGACTGTGTGTGAGTCTGTGTGTGTGTCTGTGTGTGTGTCTGTGTGTGTGTCTGTGTGTGTGACTGTGTGTGAGTCTGTGTGTGTGTCTGTGTGTGTGTCTGTGTGTGTGTCTGTGTGTGTGTCTGTATGTATGTGAGTATATGAGTGTGTTGTGTGACTGTGTGTATGTGTGTAAGTGTGTATGTAAGAGTGTGTTTGAGTGTGTGAGTATGTGTGTGTGAGTGTGTGTGTGTTTTTTAAATGATCACAGTGTTTTAAACATTTGTTGGCATGATTTTTTTTTTTTTTTGTACAAGGTCTCTCTATGTAGCCCTGGCTGGCCTGGAACTTGCTATGTAGAAGAGGCTGACTTCAGACTCAGAGATCCACCTGCCTCTGTCTCTTTAAGTTATGGGATTAAAGGTGTGTGTCACCACATCAGGCCTTTTTTTTTAAATTTTGCTCTTATAAAACATTTTTATACTTATTTGTTTATTTACAAATTAGAACTCTGGGGCCCCTGTTCTTAGCAGGGATAAATAAAATTCTCCTGGGACCTCGGTTAGTTGGTCATAAAGAGGGGGCCTGGCCCCACATCTCTTTTGCTTCCTGTGTTGTCCTATGATTCTTCTGCAGTGCCACTTGCCATACTATGATGTCACAACAGGTTGAATCTGATGGGGGTCGGTCACAGTCCCCTAGCCCCTGGTTCTGGCCTTGCTCTCTGTCCCCTTCATTGTTATAGTGTGGGGATCCTCTGCCAAATGCTCCCATTGCCCTGAACTCTTACCATGTCTCTTATTTCACAATGAACTAGAACCAGGGGCCCAAAAAAGCCTTTTCTTCTGTTTTAGTTAGGGTTTTACTGCTATGAAGAGACACCATAACCAAAGAAAGTCTTATAAAGGACAACATTTAATTGGGGCTGGCTTACAGGTTCAGAGGTTCAGTCCATTATCATCAAGGTGGAAGCATGGCAGCATCCAGGCAGGCATGGTGCAGGAGGAGCTGAGAGTTCTACATCTTCACCTGGAGGCTACTAGTGGAAGACTGACTTCCAGACAGCTAGGATGAGGGTCTTAAAGCCCACACCCACAGTGACACACCTACTCCAACAAGACAGCACCTCTTAATAGTGCCCCTCCCTGGGCCAAGCATATACAAACCATCTCACCTCCCTTCATTTATTTCTGTCAGGTATTTTGCCAGAGTGATGCAGAAATAACGTATGCTGGAAGACTTCCACCAGAGTTCAGACACTTGCCCAATGTTCTTGAACTTTTAAGACTGTGAACAAAGTAAACTCCCCCCCCCCTTTTAAAAATATCTTGTCATAAGTGTTTTGTTATAGCAACAAAAATGTGCTAGTACGGGGGTGGGGGCGGCAGGTGAAGTTAAGGATGATGGGACATTGTCAGCACTGTCAGAGCAAAAAGACCTGGCTGAGGAGGTTGAAGAGATGGCTCAGCAGTTAAGAGCACTGGCTGCTCTTCCAGAGGTCCTGAGTTCAATTCCCAGCAACCACATGGTGGCTCACAACCATCTGTAACGGGATCTGATGTCCTCTTCTGGTGTGTCTGAAAACAGCTACAGTAGTGTATTCATATAAATAAATCTTAAAAAAAAGACCCCCACTGAGTGAAAGATACTCTGGTCACTAAGCACAGGTATTATATACCAGAGAAGATCTGGCACCAGCCTCTAATGCTGTTGTATGTATCTATATGCTGTACGTATCCGTATGTCATACATATCAAATGTATCCCATCAGATGAAACAAGCCCTTTGTGGTCTAGACAAACTCTTGGTTATAAATGTCATTGCTACCTGGCAGGTAAAGGCAGTAGTCTGATCTGGATACTAGATACTGAAAACAATTAGAAGAGTTGGTCTTTAGCTTCAATATCAGGGCCCTGGCTAACTCAGGCTCTTAGTGAGTTAGGTTAGCATGAACTGACTCTCCAGCACCAGCACCCGTTAGGTGGCAGAGTTTCCATAAGCCTAAGCACATCTGTTCAGGATTCCGAGCTGGGTCTACTAGCTTACTTTCCCTATGACTCGGTGTGCAAAAAAGCCCATGTGATCAGATAGTCCACCAGAGTTGTCTCTCCCCAGGAGCACGCTTGAAGGGTTCTCTGCAATCTCGGCTTCCACAGCTTCCCCAGACAGCAATCCTGTACTAAGTCAGAGCTGAGTGTCTGACCTCTCTGTCTGTTCTCTTTGGGATAGTTCCAGTTAGATTCATTGACCTGAAGGTTTTCTGTGTCTAAGTTCATTTCTCTAGAGCTACACAGAATGAACGGATTTTATTCACACGGGAACCTTTTGAATATGACCATTGCTGTTTACACACAAGCTGGGAGAATTCCTTATATGGGGTTATTCTTTAATCTTTAACCACTTCAGGGTCGTAGTAATTTTTATTTTCTCAGATGTTAACTGCCTCAGTCTGCTAACCTAGGTCTAATCTTGAAAGCATCTAGCCTCCCTACAATCTAATCCACCTCTGAGACTTAACCACTGAAAAAGCTCACCCCTTCCTAGCTCTTTCTGAACTCTGGCTGGCTGATCAGCTCTGCTGTTCTGCTCAAAACTCCTCTCTAAGCTGACTGATTCAAACTGGCTTCTTTCAGCGTTTGACTGAATTGTTCTGCTTGGGTTCACACTAACTACCTAACTAACGTTTGCCTATCTGACTCCTCATTCTCCGGCTCATTCTATCCTCACTTGTGTCTAGCTTGTTCTCTCTTTGCAACCTGTCTCTGAACAACTATCCTAGTAAAACTGCCTCCTTTCCCTTGTTGCTCTCTCTTAAGTAGCCTCTCTTTTCTCTCTGTCCTCATGATACTTTGACATATCCTATTCTGCCAAATCTTTCTCTGACTCATCACTTTGTCTGCCACTCAATTAGATGTTACTTTCAAACATGGTGTTTCTGTCTACAAACTAACTTTACCTTCATTGTTTGGGATTAAAGGTGTACACTAAGGGGTGTATCCATAGTCCAGCCAGAGGGATTAAAGGTATGTGCTGAGGCTGAGCCACACCACAACTAGAAATAGTTTTTCCAGTATACAACACAGTCTGAGGGTTCACAGTGGGCTCAAATGTCCTACAACATTTCAGGACTGCTCTTTGAACAGAAGAGTTTGGTCAGGCGGTGTTTTTATTATAAGCAGAGGAACTGTCTGCCTCAGATGAGAGAGGGATGCTTTCATCTTTGTGGCTACTGCCAGAGCTGCAAAGGTTCTGAGATTTTACTTCCTCAGAGGATCAACAATTCAGTCTGCGGTGCTAAATCTTGAGTGTGCTGGCTAGAGATATACAGCAGTGCCCCAGGCTAGACAGAAAAGACACTTTAAAGTGCCCACAGTAACAACCAGAAGGCTGCCGCTTTTAAATGGTGGTTCCTCAGGACCATGTGACACCTCTACACTCAGAGGGTGAGGACATGAAGGAGCTCCAGTCCTTTATTATGGACTGCCACGAAACCTGTACCCTTCGCCTAGGGGTGACATTGCTGTTATTAAACAGGGCAGCAAGCAAATCAGGCCTATGCTCTAGAGTAGTGGTTCTCAACATTCCTGATGCTGCAGTTCTAGAATACAGTTCCTCAGGTTGGGGTGACCCTCCCCTCCCAACCATAACATTATTTTGTTGCTACTTCAGTAACTAGTTTTGCTACTGTTATGAGTTGTAATGTAAATGTCTGATATGCAGGACATCTGATACGTGACCACTGTGAAAGGGTCACTCAACTCCCAAAGTGGTCGTGACCCCATGAGTTGAGAACCACTGCTCTTTTGGGCAAATATCCTTAAAGACAGTGGTTAGCCAACCCCTCTGCTCAAAAGATGTACTGAAGCATTTGAGGCTATGAAGCTCTGGTTCCCTTCCAGCTTTTCTTCTAGTCTCCATGTCACTGGAACCAGGCTGTATTTCACTCAGTCTTTTATACACCCCAAGCTCATGGCACAAGACATCCAAGTGAGGAGGAAGAGAGGGAGGGCAGTGGCGGTATCGGACCATTATTTCCCTACTTCACTTACGTCTTCCTCTACTTCATCTTTTCATTCGCACCTATGAAATGGTTTCCACTCCAAAGGATACAGATTTTCAAATCCTACTCAAGTTCGAATTGCATGAAAAGTATGCTGTGTGGCATGCAGAAGGTAGAAGTTCCAGGTGCCAAATGACAAACTTATTAAAAGTCAGGGAAAATGCTTGTCACAGTGGCACACATGGTGGTCCCAGTTACTTGGAAGGCAGAGGCAAGAGGAATTCCTGTTCCTAGGAATTCAGCGCCAGCCTGGGCAATGCATCTCATCTCACTCCTGCCAGCCATCCTGCTTCTCCCTCGGGTAGCCAGACCCCTTGGACAGGAGCTGGGCAGTAGTGAGGGAAGCTTCCCTGTGTGCTGGCAGAATCATGGTTGGCTGTGAGTGCACAGGCAAAGAACACACACACACACACACACACACACACACACACGAGAGCAACTTTGGAAAACTGGTTCAATTTGTTGGTGGGAACAAAGACCTTTTAATATTTAAACCTTTGAGGGGGCGACTATATATCATTGGCTGGAGACAAGGTGCTGGGGATGTCTCATTTGCATGAGGAAGAATTCCAGGTATTCATGACCTCTTAGGAGGAAAGGTAGTTTAACCTGGCTCCTGGGTACATGATCTCCTCTGGTGAGGAGAAGGTTAGGGACACAGGGCTATGTGCACTGGGACATGCAGGCCCAGGGCAGGGCATCCTACTCCTGCGGATCTCAGGACGAGATTTCCAGGGTTTGGACATGTGTAGATCACACTCTTGTTCCAGGCCCACAGCTCTCCAGTCCCCATGCACTCCCAAACCCAAAGTAAGAAATCATGACTTTTTGAATGAGAAGCGTATATAGGCTCAGTGGTAAAGGCCATGTGATCCATCCCAGCACTGGTGTTAATTATTACTACCACTGGAGTAAAAGAGAGGAAGAACCAGAAATTGGTGTTAAGAGGAGAACACAGCAATCCCAGGGAGGCCACTCTCCATATTAAGGAAATGCTAAATGGACCTTGGGTGACCTGAGCATTATACATCTAAAAGCAGCCCACTCAAGGAAATCTTTTGGTGGTTTTTGAAGGAGTGGTCCCTAGACTGACATCATTATTATCAGGGAACTCATTACGTATGCACATCTTGGGAGCCTGATCAGGATGTGTAGACTCGAGCCTCAGCAGCTGGGCCACCGAAGCAGTAATGGGTCCTCCAAAAAGGTTTCTGAGGTGCACTGAAATTTGATGAACCCAGGCCGGTGCACCTCAAAACTGAGCATCCCTGGAAAGGATGTGGAGCTGCACAGACAGAGTGATCAGGAACGAGTGAGGTACAGCCCAAGACTGCATTGTTTACAGGTTTCTGAGTCAAGTCCATGCTGCAACTTCTCTGGACACTTTGAGTAATTTCCTAGGGTGGGGGCTGAGTGAGCTTTCAATGAGAAGGGCTTTGTAAGGAAGGTATTAAAGAAACACAGCACACAGCACAGTGGCATCCTTTCATTGTCTCTGGTATCGTGAAGGACATGAGTGAGAAGGGTGTGATGACTCTGGCTGGCTTGTGGCCTGGTCATCTGAATGTGCTAGCTCAGATGTCCTTGCATGCCTATAACATGGTTGTTGAAAACCCCACATGCCAGCCGTGGCTCCTGATGCTTTGTGGTACATTCCTCTTCCTGGATGGAGAAGCTGAGGCTGGTCCACAGAGCTATTTGTGTCCCAAGGTCACAGAGACCTCAGATGGATTGGGCTGGCAAAGGTCTCTTGAAGCCTGGCCAGAGCTCTTTCCTCAAGGGAGGGTGGGGGGCAAAGCCGTCTTCCTCAACAGTGGGGAGTGACGGAGCTTGTAAGATTAGCACCACTGTGCCTCCCTTGTAAAAACAGGACCTGCTCAATCTCCAGGCCCAGCAGTGAATAATAGGAATCTTTATCATCCTTTCCAACAGAAAGCATTTATTTAAAACCCTTGGCTAACTCACGAGGTGAGCTGGCCTGTTACCCGCCATCACATGGCATGGAAACTGGCAATTAAATTTAGCAACCCACCTCGGTAAATTCAGACTAGGATGTTTATAGGCCAGGCCAACCCAGGAGCAGCTAGGGGCTTTGTTCCTAAATCAAAAGGTCTTCAGAAAAAAAAAATAAAAAGTGAAACGAGGCTCAAGAAAGTTATGCTGAGTTACACGAACATCTGTCCCCATCAGTAATGTGGCATCCTCAGACCGTGGAGGGCCAAGAATGCCCCTTCTGTAACACAGCCCAGGAGATGGCTGTTGGCCTGTGTGGTGCCACTGCTCAGGAATGGAGAGGCAATGGCTCCAAGGACAAGCTGTTTGTTTACTGACTCTGGGGACCACAACCAGAGGGACTGCGTGAACTAAAGAGTCATTTTCCTTATCTGGGGGAAAAAAAAAGTTGCAATCGCTACTTTCATCCGTAGCCTTGTGGGGGAGCGGATGGTAAAGGACCATCTGGCCAGTAAGCAGGACTTTGGGCATTTGAGGAGTCAAGATGCTAGGTTATAGGAGGCGGTTAGAACGATGGCCAGATGTGCAGGGAAGTTTCTGTCTGGCTCCCGGGGAGCTTTTCTGTTACATACACCTATGAAAAAGGACATCTTGTGATACCTCTGGAGTGAAAACTAAGCAAAAGTACGATTTGCGTGCGTTTTCAGAATCTGCCTGCACAGGTTGAGCTGCCCCAGCAAGAGAGGGGTTTCTAGTCATAGCCAAACCCAGCCCAAGTTCCTGTCCTACACGTGCATTTGTGTGGCTGGCGGGGAATAGAACAAGCTTTGCTTGTCTTCCCCAGCTCTGGGTGTGCCTGGGAAATGGTCTCTGTGCCATTGCAGTAAGGACTGAGGCGTTCTGCTGTGGGTGGGGAGGATGGGATGCTCGGGAGCCCCAACACAAGTTCCATTTTCTGCTAGGAGGCCACTGTGGACACTCAGGTAAATACATCCAGTGTCCATGTCGCATCTCCCTCTGCCTTGTATATCAGCGCCTCCCAGAAAAGGAAACACTGCCCGCCCAAAGCATCAGCCCCAAGAGAGGAAAGGGCTGAGAATGGGTGCTCTTCTGGCTTGGGAGAGAAGGGGAGTGGCTTTGCTCACTTAGAACCTTCAACCTCTTGGATTTCCAGGGGTAGGGGATGATAGGGGAAGGGTACCACTGCTTTTCTGGAATGGTGAACCTCAGCTGGCAAGGCTGGGCCCCTCACGCAGCATCATTCCAGGGAGTTACCATCTCCCCTGCACACCATGGGTCCCTTCTTTATTTTTGACTGCCTTTCCATCATTTCTTGTTTTTAAGCCTTTTCTAGACACAACAGCAATATCAGTAGGGACATCCCTCAACTGCACCATGCACTGTGGCTTTTGAGTCCAGTGCCACCTTGAGCCTCTGTGCTGACCCTTGTCTGTTTTCCTGCACTATGAGACAGGAATAATGGTCCTTTGCTTCCTCATTCTTGATGAGATAACAAGGTCAGAGTAGCCTGGAGGGACAGGCAGGCATAACTGTGCCTCCTGTGGCTGTTTTCTATGACATCACTTGCATCGGCCTCATCCAGTAAGGCAGGTTGTATGGAGGGCTTACGATCGGCTCAACCAGACAAGGTCAGATGCTTCCTCTGGACTTACAGTAAGAACAGTTTCATTTTTAATCTATGGTCCAGCTGGGCCCTGCTGACCTACGTAACCTCTGACTTCTGACCCTGGGAGCCCAGCTTTTGGCCCTTATCTGTTGTATCGAACTTTCTTCCTAGATTAAAACCTTCTATCTTGGAAGGAAACTTCTGAAGACAGGATGTTTACAGGGAGGTGAAATACTACAGGGAATATAGGGATACAGGAAGCAAGCAACTCAAAATAGCCTCAGGAAGTCCCTGAAACTGATGGAGATTCAGCAGGCCCCTCCCTCCCCAGTAGTAAGTAAAGGTAATGACTGATGAGAGTCACTCTCAGACAAGCCAATCTGCAAAGAGCCACCAAGCAGCTTGGGAGAAGCAGAGACCAGCTGAGCTGCCTGGAAGAGACTTAGACCAACCGAGTCATCTGGAAAGGACACTCTCTAGCCTTCTGAGCTGCCAGTCGGCTGTGCAGTGTGCATCTAGATCTCCAGCTTTTGTGAGATGCCACCTATGCTAGGGGTGGGCTTTCATGTCATAGCTGTCGTTGGGTCATTTCCGCTCCAGTAAGTAAACCCTCAACTATGTTTCTATAAATAACCCCAATAAAACTCATGGGTTCCCTAGGTTGGACTTAGATGGTCTCCATACTTTGATCCATTGTCCGGTCTCCATCTAGGGCGGGTAGATGTTTGTTTGTGTCTTGGCAGACAACGTCCACCATACAACAGTCTCTCACACAATTGTCTAGTGGGCCCATACTTGCAGAGCAAGGTATCTCCACGTAGGTGATCAGCCTAATAAAGGGAACCAGAGGTGCAAACTACTTTGGAAGTTCACAGGTAGAAGATAACCAGACACATGTAAGCCTCCTGGACTAATCGGAACACCAGGCTTAAATTCCGGGAGCCCTGTGTCTGTGGGTCTGTCACGTAAAGCAAAAATACCAGACAGATGTAAAAATAACAGAAACACTCCCCCGAGCTGGGACCATTATCAGATTTGGGGGGTTATCACTGTACCCAAGTTAGGTCTGGCCACTTATTCTCAAGAAGCCTAAGCCAATTAAAAGCACCACATTAACAGTGCAAAGCAGAAGAATGATATCTATTCAATATGGCCACAGTGGGAAGAAGGGAGAAGAGATGCAGCGAGTCCCTTCCCTAAGTCTGTCTTCAGAGACCTGGAGGGAGCTCAAAGCATACATAGAGGGCCAAGGATGGGCTGGTCAAGGTGTGGTCCTGCCCACTACTGACCTGTCTCTGGGCTTCAGTCTCGTTCTATAAGGTGGTCTCACAAGTTGTTAGAACCGTGTGGAATCTCTTTCTCAGACCATCTCCCCCTTTATTTTGCCTATTGTGAGAAACCTGGGGTAATTCCCACATCATTAGGGCCCGTTGTTCCAGTAGTCTGATACTGAGATTGAGAGACAGGGTTGGAATATCTTTTTAGAACATCTTCATTTTTAGCCAGGACAGTTACAGGGCCACCACTGCACTTGCACACATCGGACTTTGGGCCTTTTTGCCTACATACCTGAGGGACTCTGGATAGCTGATATTTGCCTATTGCAAAATGTGTTCCCCAGTGTTCATTGCCTCCGACTTTTGGCTGGTTTAGCCTCTATAGAGCCAGTGAGGATGGATGAACAGAGGAGCCGAGGCAAAAGGGAAGCCGGATGTCTCTTCCATGCTCCTCTGTGGTTGAACGGACTGCTTTGAATCTGGAGATGAATGAAGTTCCTTTACCTGGCCTGAGGACAAGCATCGGAAACTCTACCTCTACTGGGCTATTCCACTCCCACTAGGTCTTTGGTTCTTCTAATGTGTTGGCCACTGACCCTGTGATCCATCCCTTCCCTGAGCAACACTGGGCTTGTCTTTTTAACTGTTCTGTGGGTACACATAGGGAAGCCGAAGCCCACAGGAGCCCTGGGGCGTGCGTGAGCAGTGAACAGGTTTTGTTGTCGGATTGGAACTTTACAGATGCTTGAGGCTCCGCCTCTCTCTTGGGCAGGTGCTCTTGGCACTGGAAGATCATCTTGGGCCACATTTTATTGGAAAGGAGGGAACCTCAAATAAACTGTGGGAACCACAAAATCAGTCTAAATTAGCTGAGCAAGAAGGGCAATAAAAGCACTTCTTTTGACTTTAATGGGAAAAAAAGTGAAGGAAAAAAAAAAAAAAAGCCCAAATGGTAAAACCCGAGGGTGAAGATTTGCCTCTCAATCATTGTGTGGGATCCTCATGAGGGACACAAGGGGTCTAGCTCAAACACTTTATTATGACTCCTTACGAGTCATGGAGAAGGCTGGCACTTGTGACAGTATGGGCTCATGGTCCACTTGGTCAGCCCTCCTGGTACCAGCAGCCGGATTTGATTCTGGGACTCTTGGGCTCTGCATCTGTTCCCAGAGCTTACCAGTCCTCACTGACAGCAGCTCAGATTCACTGACCATTCACTCGACCTTGCCCACAGTCCCGCAAACCTAAAAGGCTCTGCCCTAGAGCCATTTGCTTTTGCCTACTTCTTCGACCATGGACAGGTTGTATCTCTTTGTATCCCTGCTTTTAATTCCTTTGTGTGAGCATTGTGCCTAAGCTCTGCCCCACAGTTACCTGGCAACAGCCAGGTGTGCCTGACTCACTATAAAAGGGGCTGCTTGCCCCCTCCTTGCTCTCTTGCTCTCTTGCTAATGCCTTCCCTTCTCCCCTCCTCTCTTCATGTGATCATGGCCGGCCTCTACTCCTCTACTTCTCTATTCTCTCCCTCTCTCTGCCTTTCTCTTCCTCTTGACTCCTCTCCCCATGCCCTGAATAAACTCTATTCTGTATGATACTGTAGTTGTCTTCATTGTGTGGCTGGGCCCATGCTGAGGCATTCCTTCCCTCCCCTCCACCACTCACCACAGCACCATAGAACATACCCCCCTCCCTTATTTCTTTATAAACACATCACTTTGGGTATATACCCAAAAGTGGAATTAATGGGTTATGTGCTACTTTTTTTCTTATTTCATTTACTTTTGATGTTTTATGTATGTGGATGTTTTGACTACATACGTATCTATGTACCACATGTGTGTCATGCCCTCAGTAGTCATGAGATGGGGTGGGATTGCTTGGAACTGGAGTTAGAGACAGTTTCGAGCCACCAAGTAGGTGCCAGGAATTGAACTCTGGTCTCCTGCAAGAGCAGCAGCTCTTCCCTGCTGAGCCATTCTCTCTGTTGAACTTTTGGAAGACACTCCGTACTGTTTTGCATGGGGTCTGCACCATTTAGATTCCCATTAATGGTACAGAGTTTCGAATTTTCAGGGACTCTTGACACGGATACTCAGATGAATCTTCCTTTCTTCCTTCTGTCGCTCACCACTTTCCTCCCTTTCTCCCTTTCTTTTTCTGCTTTCTGTCTCTCTGTCCCTCTTTGTCTCCCTGTCTTCATCCCCTCCTCTGCCCCTCTCTTTTCACGAGGTCAGTTGCCCCAGGCTAGCCTTCAACTCATAGCCAAGGCTGACCCTGAACTCCTAACCCTCTTGCCTCCAGCTTTCAAGTGTTGGGATCAAGGCCTGTGCCACCAGGCTCAGCTCCTCCCATCGTGATGGGAGTTAAACATTTATTAACCCTTTACTTTATAATCTTACAATGTGTTTAATATGTGGTGGGAGTATTCCATCGTACATGAGAAGTGCGCCAGGCAGCCTCAGTTTCCTTCTGCGTTCATCGCAGTCCCTTCTCTCCTTCTGCAGGCAACAGTGACTCCAGTGCTTCTTCCTAAGGCAGCCCACACACAGATATGTCTATGTGCCCTCTCTTGCATCCAGGAGCAGGCATTTGGAGTTGGTCCTCCGCCCCTCCCTCCTCGCTCTGCCCCTAGCTCCTCGCTCAGGTCTCTCTGCTTTGGGGTCTCCTATGATCTGAAAAGACTCCATGGCGTGTTCTCACTGCAGTAAGCTATTCTGCCATGATGGGCTGAAACTCTGAGACCAAATCCATCTTCCCTCCCAAGTTTCAGTCAGTTATTAATACAGCCAAAAAGAGATAGTTTCAGCGTTCAGATATCTGGATTCAGAATTGCAGGTAAGAAATTAGATCTGTAATATTTAGCCCGCGCCAGGCCCTGGGTGGGCATCCTTTTACACCTTTGTTTATTTAGCTTCAGGATATAAAATATGGGGCTGGAAAGACAGCTCAGTGTCTCTTTTTCCAAAGGACCAGAGTTCAATTCTCAGCACTCACATGGCAGCTCACAATGGTCTGTAACTTCAGTTCCACCCTCACACCAATGAACATAAAATAACGCTAAGTAAACTGTTAAAAATATATAAATATACTCTAGCTGTGCAGAAGTTGGTTAAGTTGCAACTTTTTGTTTCAAAATAAATAAAAAAGTAACAATGTTTAAAATAAATAAAAATACTTTAAAAGTTTTCTTTTTGTTATCAGTTTTTATGTGTCTATGTAAGTATGTATTTGTATGTGTATGTGTATGTGTATGTGTATGTGTATGTGTATGTGTATGTGTATGTGTATGTGTATGTGTGTCTATGTGTTCAAGTACCCTTGGAACCCAAGAAAAGGAGTCAGATTCCCTAGAGCTGGTGTTACAAGCACTCTGAGTCACCTGGCATCGATACTGGGAACAGAGCTAGGGTTCCCTAGAGGAGCCACAAATACTTCTAATCACGGAGCCATCTCTCCAGTCACCTGACAGAAGTCAGCACATGGTAAGGCAGACTAACAAATGTGCTAGTCTGGGTCTCTCTTCCTCTTCTTTAAGAGCCACACATGCCATCCTGGGATCCCTACTCCCACCTGCCCGCACAGCCTCCTGGAGTCCCCACCTCTGCACCGTGAGTGTGTGAAACTGGAGGTTAACTTTCCAGTCTGTGATGCTTGAAGGGCTACATTCAACCCTAGTGTGTCTGAGTCCCACACAATAGAAAGGAAGTGTTTGACTGATGAGTCAATATGAACGGCTAGATGACCCAGACATGACATTTTCTTAAGGACCTGTAGCTGTCCTAGGAGTGGAGAGGCTGCCAACCACGAAGAGCCTTGAAGTCCAAGGCCTTAACACCCCAGGGCGGCTCCACCTACATTGTCCGTGTTAATTGATGGCATGAATTAGCTGGTGGTTTGTTACATTTAATTAGAAAGTAGATGCTAGAAACTGGTCTTTCTGTCTCTCTCTCTCCCTGTCTCTCTCTCTCCCTGTCTCTCTCTCTCCCTGTCTCTCTCTCTCTCTGTGTGTTTCTGTGTGTATATTTCTCTGTGTGCATCTCTATGTTAATATCTCTGTGTGTCTATGTGTGTGCATTTCTCTTGATGTGTCGATCTCTGTGTGTCTCTCTGTAGTGTCTGTGTATCTATCTATGTATATGTGTGTGTGTGTGTGTGTGTTTGTGTGATTATCTCTTTCTCTCTGTGTCTGTGAATGTCTGTATCTCTGTGTGTGGTTATCTGTGTATGTCTCTGTGTATTTATATGTGTGTGTCTATCTGTGTGTGCATGTGTGGTGTATGTGTGTCTATCAGTGTGGTGTGTGTGTCTGTGTGTATATGTATCTATCTGTCTGTCTCTGTGGTGTGTGTATATCTGTGAGTGTCTGATCATTCCTACACCTTGAATGTTGTCCTGTCCAGGGGATAATAATCTTTCTCTAGTGTGCACTGCCCCAAGAGGACACTGTGGCTATGCTAAACTCTAAGCCTAACCAGGCTTCAAGTAGAAAAAGAAGTCTTGAGTCTGTCTCCGTCTCTTCATGTGACAGTGAGGAGAGCTGGCTCTGGCTGACTCTGTGAGTGATCTTTTGGCTTGAGGCCACCTGGACCACCGGTCCAGGGTCTCCTTCAGGTAGCTACTATCTGCTATCTCTAATCATCATGGTTCAGGTTTATCATCCTGTTTTATGTGATGGAAGAGGGAATGTGAGAGTCCTAACAAGAGGATGGGCCTGTGTGGCCCCAAGGAAGAGGATTGTTTGTGACCTGGTATGCCATCAAAGCATGGCTGGCTCATAAAGTCTAAGTCTGAGTGACTCAAGCTTACTGCCTATTATATTTAGATGCCCAGAATGGTACCCTGTCACTCCTGTCCTCACACAGCAGCTGCGTGCTGGCCTTGGGCTACGTCTTTCTCATGTAGTGTCCTGGCTGACTTAGCAGGAGTATGCTGGCTAGAGTACTTTCACAAGGCGTGCCCACCGTGCACTATCTGCAAAGTATCAGCCTGTATTGTCAAAAGATCACACTTTGATGCTGAACTTTGCTCTGAGGTCAGCCTGGTGACTTTGAAACCGTCCCATCCAATACCACTCCAGCTTTGCTGATGGTCAAACCGGTTCCCATCACCCATCACCATCTTTTTTTTTTTTTGGTTTTTTGGTTTTTCAAGACAGGGTTTCTCTGTATAGCCCTGGCTGTCCTGGAACTCACTTTGTAGACCAGGCTGGCCTCGAACTCAGAAATCCGCCTGCCTCTGCCTCCCGAGTGCTGGGATTAAAGGCATGTGCCACCATGCCCGGCTCACCCATCACCATGTTGACCATTCTGGAAGCTTCTCTCTACAAACAGGAATCATAATCCAGGTGGAAGAGAGGGAAGGGCCACAGTTCCAGGAGTTCAGTTTTCTTCCTGTTTCCTGAGTTTGGATGAGTGACCAAAAGCCAGTGGAAGGCATCTGCACTCCTTTTAATGTTATGGAAACCAGGCTAGGCACTGCCACCTCCATAGCACGTGGTGACCTACTGTGGTCAAATATTGCAGACAGAGCTCAGGGCTTGGTCCATCTAGTCCCAAACCAGTGCAGACTCAGCAGAAGCGAGTAGGAGATTAGAACTGGAGTGATCTGGGTTTGCTGGCGGCGGGGTGGGGGTAGGGAGAGGAAAGGGTAAATTTTTGAATTTTCTAAGATGCTGGGTCAGCTCCCAGCCTGTCTGGGATGTAGCCTGCAGAGAAGGCTGGGTGATGAAGGAGGCCATCTGGCTGTCAGGCTAGTATAGACATGGGGTGGCCTTGGGTCTGTCTGCTTGTCAGCCTGGAGGAAAAGGAGGGGGAAGAGGAGGAGGAAGAGGAAGAAGAGGGGAAGGCCAAAGAGCCATTGGCCAATGAGGGCTATGTGTGTAAAAAGGGGCTTTGGGGTTGAATTTGTCTGTCACGAAGGCAGGGCTCCCTTTGGTCTGTGCCATGCAGATCCAAGGTGAGCAGCCAGCCGGCCTCACTCCTCCTGTGGGTGTATTTTAAGCTCTCAGAGCGCTGGTACTCTGTACCCTTGTGGCCTTACTGTCTGCGTGGGAGCCTGGGCTCCTCTTGCTTCCCCACAAGGCAAGGTCACTCCAGGCTGGTGGTTTGTGCAATCCTGAAGTTTGACTGTGGGACAAAAGTCACAAGTCCTCTAGTAGCTCTCATGATACCTGCTCTGAAAAGTCCCTAGCTGGTGGAGGCTGGTGCCATCCTGTCCAATCCTCAGCTGTCAGCTCAGTGTGGGGGACATACACACAGAACTGTCTGTCATCTGGCCAGGCTGTGGCCACAGCTGTGGTACTGGAGGGCTCCTGAAGTAGGAACCTGTACAGAGTGGCACAAAGCACGAAGCATCGGCTCAGACCTCCTGGCAGGAGCCTGTGAGTCTCTGTGCTCACTTGCATAACACTTCCTGTGTGTGTTTCCTCAGTCTCAGCAACGGTCAGGTCAGCAAGTGACCTTTAAAACCACTGAGAAGCCGCCACTTTTGGAGGCCAGGCTGTCACAGAGCCACCCCTTCCTGCCACCCGTCTTCCTGCTAGGGCAGCTGCACACTAAAGGGCGATGAAAGAAAAAACAAAACAAAACAAAACAAAACCAAACAAAACAAAACCTAAAGTTTTAGGCCAAACATGGTGATCCTAACCTGAAATCCTGGTATCAGGGGACAGAGAGGAGGAAGAGGAAGAAGAGGAAGAGGAGGAAGAGGAAGAAGAGGAAGAAGGGGGGAGGAAGAAGAGGAGGGGAGGAAGAGGAGGAGGAGGAGGAGGCGGCATTTGAAGCCAGCCTAGGCCACAGAGGAAGCTGTCTTTAAAAAAGCAGTATTTGTGTGTGTGTGTATATGTGTGTGTGTGTGTTGTGTGTGTATGTGAATGAGCGAATGTATGTTGTATGTATATGTGAGTGTGTATGAGTGAGTGTATGTTGTGTGTGTGTGACACTCTCTATCCATTCATCCATCAGCAGGTACCTAGGCTAGCTACATCTATAGTTCAGCTCCCTTGAATTGTGCATTTGTGTGACTGCACATGTGAAAGTCAGAGGACAACCCCTGGTGTCCTTGAATTGTGCATTTGTGTGATTGCACACATGAAAGTCAGAGGACAACCCCTGGTGTCCTTGAATTGTGCATTTGTGTGATTGTACATGTGAAAGTCAGAGGACAACCCTTGGTGTCCTTGAATTGTGCATTTGTGTGATTGCACACGTGAAAGTCAGAGGACAACCCCTGGTGTCCTTGAATTGTGCATTTGTGTGACTGCACACGTGAAAGTCAGAGGACAACCCCTGGTGCCTGTCATACCTACACCTCAAGAGTTGCTTACCTTGATTCTTTGTTTTTGTTTTAGGTTTTGTTGTCGTTGTTGTTGTGTTTATTTGTTTTGTGTTTTAACACGGGGTCTTGCTATGTAGCTTTGGCTGGCTTGGAACTTGCTGTATGAACCAGGCTGGTCTAGAATTCACAGAGATCTGCCTGCAGATGCTTCCCAAGTGCTGGGATTACAGGCGTAAACCAGTATGCCTGGCTGCTTCCCTTGTGTTTAGATATAAGCTCTCCCCTGGATCCAGGGTCTTCCCTGACTCTACTGATCAGAATGGCCGGCCAGTGAGCTGCAGGCTACACCCCTCTCCTTGTGCAATGCAATGGAATTACAGGTGCATAGAGTAAGACCTGTTTTATTTTTATTTTTAAGGTTTCTTTTCTTTCTTTTCTTCTTTTTTTTTTTACTTATGAGTGTCTCTCTTGTGTCTCTCACGGTGTCCACAGATGCCAGAAGGCAGCCTTGGATCCACTGAAGCCGGAGTTACAGGCGGTAGTGAGGCCCCTGGCGTGGGTTTTGGGAACTGAACTCAGGTTCTCTGAAAGAGCAGCAGGCTCTCTAACCTCAGAGCTCTTTCTTCAGGCCCCATGCTCAGCTTTGATTAGATGTGGGTGCTGGGGATCAAATCTGGGTCGTCATGCTTAGGAGGAAACGGTTTACCGTCTGAACCATCGGCCTAGGCCCATGTGCATTTTATTTTTATTTGCTCATTTTTAATCGTTTAAAATCACATTTATTCATTCATTGCATGTGTGTATATGACTCGTGCATGTGAGAAGGGCAGAGGGAACCTGTAGGGACCAGTTCTCACCTTCTACTATGTGGGTACCAGGGCTGAGAATCAAACTTGTGTTCTCAGGCTTGCCTGCAAAGCCTTTCTACCCACTAAGCTGTATCAAGCACCACTCACTCACTCACTTTTGAATTTCACTTTCCCCTCTCTATTTTAAAATTCATTATATTATTGTTCACTTTAAAATTTTACATACATTTGAGCCTTATTTTTTTTCTATTTCAAGAAAATTATATTTATTTATTTAGAACCTACTGAGCATTTGGATGCCAACTGGACAATTTCAATTTCCACGACTTCTATGCTATTAGTTAAGATTTTATTCTGCATCATTTTAAAATTTTACTTCATTGTAGTGCGTTTATTTGAAAATAATCGTAACTTTTAAAAAATGTATCTTATAGTTCATCCCAGTGGCCATATGCCGCTTTCGGCTCCATGAAGACCTGGTGTACTGGCTATTTTTGTGTCAACTTGACACAGCTGGAGTTATCACAGAGAAAGGAGCTTCAGTTGAGGAAATGCCTCCAAGAGATCCAACTGTAAGGCATTTTCTCAATCAGTGATCAAGGGGGAAAGGCCCCTTGTGGGTGGGACCATTCCTGGGCTGGTAGTCTTGGGTTCTATAAGAGAGTAGGCTGAGCAAGCCAGAGAGGCAAGCCAGTAAAGAACATCCCTCCATGGCCTCTGCATCGGCTCCTGCTTTCTGACCTGCTTGAGTTCCAGTCCTGACTTCCTTTGGTGATGAACAGCAGTATGGAAGTGTAAGCCGAATAAACCCTTTCCTCCCCAACTTGCTTCTTGGTCATGATGTTTGTGCAGGAATAGAAACCCTGACTAAGACACCTGGGATTTCTATTTTCCAGTTTCACATCACTCATCCAGAGAAGCGAAGGCTTTGCAGCACCCACCTCACATGCCTGGCTCTGGTATTTTCTACTTTCTTTTGCAGTGGGAAGCTCTGTCTTCCCGTGCTCTCTATGACTTGGAGAAGATTCCAGTGACAGGGGAAAAGTGCAGTAACAGAAGCATGGCAGAGCAGCTGTGACTACCCAAGGAACCCCTCGAGATTGGCCCTGCTGAATTCCCTCATAGAAGGAGAGTCTGAGGAGGCACCCGAGTCTCTGACCTCAGAGTCCAGTCCTCTCTCCCTCTCCCACTCCCTTTCAGCTGCTTGTAATCTGCACTAACTGCCTACGGTCTGGTTGTAGAGAAGAAAGGTAAACAAGATGTGACTCTATTCATACAGTTACTGGGAAATGGTCACCCATGCTTAGGGGAGACTGTCTAGTGACTGTGGGACTTACAGGTGAACTGGAACTGGCTGTGGCTAGAAGCCCCAGGGCAGCCTGTCTACAAGATGGAGTGTCAGATGATGGTAACATGTACCTACAGACCAATGCACAAAGACGTGGGTAGTGTCATTCTCAAACCGAGGCCTAAAGTCTGAGAATTTGGGGGACTGTGCTGAAAGTTTTAGGATCCAAAGTCACAGAGCCTGGAATCTGCTGTATGAGGCAGCGGATTCAAACCCTAACAGCTGTAAGGGAGAGGCCAGCTCTCCTCTCTCCTGGTGGAGGCAGCCCCAGCAGAGTGAGAGTGTGCGCCCACAGTCTACCCACGTGTACACTCAGTCCCCTGACAGCAGCCTTGTCCCAAATGCTCCTTAATCCACTGAAATGAGTCCCCCAGCAGACAGTGGATCATGCTGACCCCAATTCTAAAGGCATGGTGGGTGTGTCTAGCTTGCAGAAGGCCTTAGAGTGTGTTTTACCCTCGAACGAGCAACTGCTTCTCTCAGTAGCTGGTTCTGGCTCCCAAGAGTGTCTGTCACGAGTCTTCCCATTGCTGAGCAGACCTCCAGCAGTCATTATTGATGAGAATCAGATCCCTGGTGTTCTTTTTTGGTTTTTTGTTTGTTTGTTTGTTTGTTTTTGTTTTTTGTTTTTTTTTAGCTGTTTGGTGTCACTGTAGATACAACATGCCTCCAAACTGGCATTCCATTTAGCCATGGGGCGAGCTACCTGGTTCTCTGTCACTCGGGCCGCAGGGTGCTTCATAAAGCATCACTTGGACCTGCCCTGCTCTGAGCCTGGATGGAAGGCTTAGATACAGCATAGAGTTGTGGTGAGGCGGTGGGGGATGGGCAGTTTGCTTCTGGGTGGACAAAGGGTGGCAGCCGCCATTGAGGGATGGAGCCCAAGCCCAGAGGTTCAAGGAGAGAAGAGGGGAATGCAGAGCTTGAAGACTCCTTGCCAAGGCCTGAAGATGACCTTGCGGGTGTTGACCAAGGCCTAACCCACTGAGTTATGAGACGAGAAGCAGAGACGTAGATGTGCAGAGCCAAGAAGCACCCCAACAGTGCTGGGGAGAGGGGTGTCGGGCTGTTACTGGGGCTCTCTGCACACAGTTGATCTGAATCCTGTGTCTGAGCCATCTCCAGGTGGGAACCTCTCTGAATGACAGGCTGATGGAGTGCAAACCCAGCATCCGATGCCTCTTTTCTCCAAGGGCGCAGTGGAGGGAGGAAGGCTGCACAAAGGCCTGGTGTGCTCAGGACCACTTTCCCAGCTCCTTTACAGAGCTCCATCCCACTCTGAGACAACACACACTTGTGCTGTTTACCCTTGCGGTGGATCTACCACAGGCATCCGGAGACACACAACTTTCACCTCCTTCTTAGTACCAGTAACCTATATTTTTAGCATGCCTTTCTGGAACCAGAGCCTCTTTTCCCAGACTCTCGGAACTAGGTGTGTCCACGGGGTAAAACCGTGGCCGGTGGACTAAAATTGGAAGTATCGTGTTCAGCTTCTGGGAAGCAGTATTAAAGAAAAGGGATTCTTCTACCTTCATGCTGCAGGCTGGACTATGAGTGTGATGGCTGGCACTCGGGAACCAGGATGCACCATGAGGCAGTCGCTCTGTGGTAATGGGGTGTGGTGGTTTAAATAAGGATGGTCCCCCTAAACTTGAACGATTAGTCACCAGAATGACCCTACTTGAAAAGGATTAGGAGGTGTGGCCTTGTTGGAGGAAGTGTGTCATTATGAATGGGCTTTGAAGTTTCGAAAACCCACACCAGGCCCATTCATTCATTCATTCATTCATTCTCTCTCTCTCTCTCTCTCTCTCTCTCTCTCTCTCTCTCCTTTCTGCCTGCAGATCAGGATATAGCTCTTGGCTACTTTCTTCAGTGCCACACGTACCGCTCTGATTCCCACCTAATGATAATGACCTCACCCTCTGAAACTGTAGGCAAGCCCTCGGTTAAATGCTTTCTTTTATAAAAGTTGTCTTGGTCACGGTGTCTCTTCACAGCATTAGAACAGTGACTAAGACATGGGGTCCAATCCCAATCATTGTGAAAATCATGAAGTGTTATTATTTTTCATTTATGTGAGATACAAACTTGTATTTTTGGCCAACTATACTAATTTTGGCTTTTGAAATGTATAGATGAGCCTTTTTCTAAGAAATATCTAATGGATAGCAAACACACACACACACTCATGCATGCATTTGCATGCATGCAAACACATCACCTTCTGACTTCTATATACATGTGTACCCTCATATATAACATATACACACAGACACAGAAATATAAATACATGTTTAAAAAAATCACTACTGCCTGGAGCGATGGGTTAGCAGTTAAGAGTATAGACTGCTCTTGTAAAGGACCAGTGCCCAGCACCCAGGTGGGACATAACTGCACGTAACTGTCTCCAGGGGATCTGATGCCCTCTTCTGGCCTAACTGGGTTCAAGGGCTCACCACACAAATCCTGACTCAGATACACACATTATTAAATATAAAAAGCTTTCAAAAACTAATTACTAAGAAGAACAGCATTGAAATAAAGAGTTAGACTTAAGTCAGGTTGCCTGACTTCGACTTGGCTCCACCATTAGCTGGCTGTGCATCCTTGGACAACTTTCCTAACCTCTCTCTGTCAGTTTTGACATTGATACACCAGGCATGGTAGAGGGAGCAGTGATGTGCTTTTGACTTTTTTTGGTGCCCGCTCCCAAGAATTGCTTAGTTGGGGTTATTATTTCTGTAATGAAACACCACAACCATAAGCAACTTGGGGGAGGAGAGGGTTTATTTGGCTTACACATCTCGAATCACAGTCCACTGAGGAGAACAACGGCAGAAGTACAAATCAAGTAGGAACCTGGAGGCAGGAACGGATGGCTTACTCAGCCTGCTTTCTAATAGAAACCAGGACCACTATCACCCACAATGGGCTGGTCCCTCCCACATCAATCAATCACTAATTAAGAAAATGCTGGGCTGGAGAGAGGGCTCAGCAGTTAAGAACACTGACTGCTTTTCTGAAGGTCCTGAGTTCAAATCCCAGCAACCACATGGTGGTTCACAACCATCTGTAATGCCCTCTTCTGGAGTGTCTGAAGAAAGCTACAGTGTACTTACATGTAATAAATAATAAAATCTTTGAAGAAGAAGAAGAAGAAGAAGAAGAAGAAGAAGAAGAAGAAGAAGAAGAAGAAGAAGAAGAAGAAGAGGAAGAAGAGGAAGAGGAAAAAGAGGAAGAAGAAGAAGAAGAAGAAGAGGAAGAAGAAAAAGAAAAGAAAATGCCCTATAGGCTTGTTGATGGCTTTATCTTATGGAGCCAGTTTCTTAGTTGCGTCTCCCTCTTTTCAGATGACTTTAGCTTGTGTCAAGTTAACATAAGACAACACAGAAATTAAATGAAAGAATATCACTATTTAAAGACAGAATATGGGGCAAGGGTCAAAACAAAGTACTTTGGCACGTGTGTAAGAAGATACCATGGTGAAACTCACCACTCCGTATGCTTACCAATAAATAAATAAATAAATAAATAAATAACAGCAAAAAATATGTGAAGTTCTGGCCAACACATAGTGAACATGTGATACAGGTCAGCTGTCATCATCACTTTAATTTGTCGTCTGTTAGTGTAATGGAATGCCTGAGACTGAGCATCTTAGAAAGAGGTATGAGACACATGATCAACCTGAGGCTTACTTTGGTTCACAGGTTCAGTTTTCAGCTTACAGTTGTTTGGCTCCATTGCCATGCACTTGTGGTGGGAATGTATGTGCCTGTGGTGGGCATGTGTGTGCCTGTGGTGGGCATGTGTGTGCCTGTGGCGGGCATGCATGTGTCTGTGGACCCATTATCATGGTTGTGGGAGAGCAAAGAAAGAGGCAAGGGATGAGGCTGGGGATGCAATAGAGCCTAGCATACTCAAGTTTCAACACTGCAGTCCTCCCGGGAATGCTTTTGATTCTTGCTCTGTGGATAATTCCACCAGGTGTGGTGGTATATGTTTGCAATCCCAGCATGTGGGATGCTGACATACGTTCTGGCTCATTTTCATTGCTGTTTTAGGATACCTTGACTAAAAGGAATGTAGGTGACAAGGGAGTTTAGTTCAGTTTTCAAGTCTGAGTTAAATCCCATCATTGCGGGGAAATCAAGACAGGAACTTCAAACAGCTAGTCATAGCCACTTCTACAGTCAGGACAGAAAGATGAACTCATGCGTGTTCATTTGCTTGCTTGCTTGTGCTCATCTTGATTTCTCCACTCTTACATAGTTGAGGATCCTTTGCCTAGGGAATTATGCCACCCAAAGTGGGTGGGATGGGTCTTCCTAAATCAATTGATTTAATTGAGATAATCCCTCCTAGGCTTACCCATAAACCACCCTAATGCAGACATTGGGTTGTAGACATCCGCCATTGAGATTCTTTTGCCAAGTTACTCTAGCTTGTACCAAGTTGGTAAGTAAAGCTAGCAATCAAAAGGTGGGAGAATTGTGAGTTCCAGGTAGGTCTGTGTTACATTGCATGGCTCTGTCTCAACAAAACAAAAACGTAATTGGAATAGAAGGAGAGGAAGGATCTAGAGCATAGTCCTCTGCAGGAACACACTACCTAAGGTCCTACTTCCATTCTTTAGCCCCTCCTCTAAGAGGCCCCCTCATTTTCTAACAGCACCATAGGCTGGGAACCGAGCCTTCAACATAGGGCCTTTGGGGACATTTAAGATCCAAATGATGACAGGAGAGATATTTCCTCACAGGTAGAGACTGGAAGTCTAGAACTGGAGCTTGTGTTCTGCAGAGGCCCTCGAGACAGTGGCATCTCAATGGGAGAGCTCACAGGAAGCCAGAGAGCTTCGGGGCATGCTCTCTTATAATATCATTCTTATGAGGACTAACTAGGGTCCCTCAGGAATATCATCAGTCCTTCCTGAGAGCATCAGACTCTAATCACTGAATTACTTTTTAAAGGTCCCACTTCATCTTAACATAGGCACACCCAGGGCCAAGCTTGCAGATCAGCTCATGCTGCACAAAGACATGGCGTCTTTCAGAGGATACTGTGTGCGCCTCAGTGTACCCACATAGCCTCAGTACACACTACTGGAAGGCTGTGCTCTGTTGTAGCCCCTTATTTCCTTGCTCCTTGGTGAATGCTGTTAACATCTCAGGAGACAGAAACAGATGAACCGTTAGTGTGCAGTGTGTGCAGATGTGCAAGGCTTTCCTTAAGACATGGCATGGCACTGTGTGGAGGAGGGCCCATCACTGGGATTTACCATGCGTCCTGAAACAGACAGTGCCACTCACTAGCCCTTAGGATGTACAGAGGACACACTGCTGATCACTAAGCTCAGAGAAAGCACACCTTATCCCTGCCTGTAGTGTCTGAGTCTCTTCATAAACTTAAGCCAGGTGTGGTGGAGATGCCAGGAGCTCAGGACAAAATGTGGGATGTGTAGTGACAGTCTATCTCAAAGCCCACCAACCACGCCAAACAGCAAAATAAAACCTTGAGCTCTAATTTGGTTTGTTAATAAGACGAGAGAAGCCAAAAAGGAGGGGAGAGAAGCCAAAAAGGAGGGGGTGTGCTGCTGGAGCTGGTGACTGAGCACCAGCAGGTGTGTTCCCTCATCAATCTGAACATGCCTTTTCGTAGGCCTGGTTCTTTGAGCTGTGGGTGTCACAGAGTGAGTAAGAGTTTGCAAGGAATGAAAAGGTGGGGTGGCTCTTCTGGGAACTCATCCCTGGGGGGTGTCTGTAACCAGTGATGGTAGGGATGCATACCCAGCTGCTCATGGTAGCATCATTGGTAGACAAATGATGTGGTTGTGGAAACATTCTAAGGGTCCATATTAGGAAACCGGATGAGCTGTGGACTTCCTGTGGTAGAATGTTATACGTCAGGGAAAGGAGACAAGATTACTTTCTGTGCATCTATGGAGAATGCTATACAGAACGTATACTGTTAAGCCAAAACTCAAAAGTGTGTGGGGGGGAGAAGGAGGGGAAGATACAACACATATCCATCTTTGCCTGTGCACTAGTTGCGTTTCTTCTTGCTGGAACAAAATACCAGACAAAGTAACTTGAAGAAGGAAAGGTTTTCTTGTATCCTAGTTTCAGAAGGATGTGGGTCCATCAGAGCAGGGGAGGCACAGCAGGACAGCTCCACGTTGTCGCAGGGACAGATCATCATTTGTCCCTGTCACAGGCCAGGAAACAGAGAGACCACGCTGGGATAACTTTCAAAGGCCCATCCTTGGTGATCAAATTCCTCCAGCCAGACCCCACTACCCAAGGGCTCCACAGCCTTTAAAAGAGCAAGGCAAGCTGGGGCCAAATATCCAGAGCATGAACCTGAGGGGACAGCGTAAACAGGAAAAACCTATACTTGCAGGAAGGCTAGAAAGATGATCAGGGAAGGAGGAAAAACCAACCTTCCTGTGCAGGAAGTAGTCGAGAGAGCAGGAAGGAAGTGGAGATCAGCGAAGGCCCATGGTGCTCAATGAGTCCATTATCTCCTGGGGCAGGTTAGGTATAAAATGTCCTCCAAAGGCCTTGGTAAATATTTGGTTCTCAGATTATGGCACTGTTGGCAAGTGGTGGAGCCAGATGATGTTAAGAGGTGAGGTCCAGTGGGAAGAAGTTAGCTCACTGGGGGGGGGGTATGCCCTTCAGTGGTTTGTTAAGACCCTGCCCAGCCCCTGTTTCCTGGACACCTTGACTTGAGCAAGTAAGTGTTCTTTGTCACACAGTCACACCAGGATGTACCACAATGCCACAGACCCACAGGCTGTGAATTGAAACCATGAACCAAAATAAGCCTTTCCTCTTTATACATTGACTAGGCCGGGTGTTTTATCACAGTGTCTGTGGAGACATCTGCCTATGTCAACATCAGGATGGTTTCCTCAACTGCTTGTCTACCTTTGGTTTTTGAGACAGGGTCTTTCGCTGAACCTAAGGTTTGCCATTTCAGCCCCTAGATCCATCTGTCTCTGGCCCTTACTGCTGGGATGGTGCCACCATGGCTTGCTTTCTACGTGAGGGCTAGAGATCTGAACCTGGCTCGTCACACTTGTACAGCAGGCTCTTTACCCACTAAGCCATCTCTCCAGTCTGGTTGTGAATTTTTTGAGACTGGGTATCATTATGCAACCCCAGGTTGGTCTTGAACTACCTCAGACTCTTGAGTGCAGGCATTACTAACACGTGCCACTCCTGGCTTATCTTGGTGTTTTCCACTGCTGAGTATCTGCTGAAAAACAAATTTCTTGAAAGTAGGGACCTGGCACTGAACTAAATTTCTTGAAAGTAGGGACCTGTGTCTTTGGCATGAACTGTGCGCAGACCTAATGCCAGATGGTCTGGACCATTTGAGACTGCTCCACTAGCATCTATGGAGCCATCTTTAAATGGTGGGACCCTTGTGCCTTCTGTGACCTCGTCCTGCTCCATGGCAGCTATTCCACACTCCCCCTTTCTCCACTCTTCTGTCTCAGGACTCCTTCCATTTCTCTTTAAGAAAATGAAGCCAGGGGCTGGAGGGATGGCTCATCGGTTCAGAGCACTGGCTGTTCTTGGCACGCAAATTTTGTCTCTTCTCTGGACATGCCTGTTCTTATGCCTGATTCTAGACTCAGTTCCCAGCACTCACCTGGTGGCTCACAACTGTCTATAACTCCAGTTTGGGGGAATCTGAGGCACTCTAGCTTTTGTATACACCAGTATGCATGTGGTGCACACCCTTATATACAGACAAAACACTCATAGTACATAAAATAAACATAAATAAATCTTTAAAAAGAAAAGAAAGAAACCTGTGGTTGGCTAGGGATGTGGGTCAGAGGCAGAATACCTTCAGACTGTATACCACCCTTGCTAGGCTCCATCTTCAGTGTTGCTAAAGTAAATATAAGAAGTAAATAAAGAAATAGTCTGGCTTGGCGCAAAAGATACATATTAAAATAAAAATATGTAGCACAGGATAAAATTATGAATCATCCATAGAAATCTGTGTTCACACGCACACAGGACCAAGCACAAGCTTGTACTTACCCACCCACACAACAGGCTCTGTGAGCACACAAAGAAAATCTTTCCTACTACGCCAGGGCCACGTGACTGCTCGCTCTAGAACAGCACTGTTCAAGAATGTTGTTAAGCGTGCGTGTTCCCTAAAGACATAAAAAAAAATACAACCCCCCTCCTCATGTATAACTGGACATCTGCAATCTTTTAATATCATAACTTTAAACAGTTATAAGAATGGACATCTTGTCACATGATAAAATGCTGACACTTTAAAGTAAAAATGTTATGCCGCTTTAAAATTTGGACCAAAGGATGTACTGGCTTGGAAGCCATCACACTTTAAATGGCAGGGACAAATCCTGTTGACATTTGGAAGTCTCTCATGTCTCCCTTTTTCTTCTTGGATTCCCATTTCCCTTCCATCTCCCCATTGGTCTTCATCCTGATGGAATATGTATGTTCATTCTTGACAGCCTCATGAATCTTCTGTTCATCTTTATTTGCCGTTGCAAGTTATTCAGTATTTTTTTAAAAATGTGGCTAGGAGGAAACAGAGGGGCCAAAGACACTATAAGAACATGGTCTACAGAATCAACTGGTGGGGATGAATGGAGGCTCTCAGAGATCAGGGAGTCTGTCAGGGTCTGACCAAGGTCCTTTTTCTATATGTTATGGCTAAGTAGCATGGTGTTCTTGGGGGACTCCTAACAGTGGGAGTTGGGTTGTGTCTGACTCTTTTGCCTGTCTTTGGAACCCTTTTTAACTCCTACAGGGTTGCCTCGTCCAGCCTTGATGTGATGATATGTGCCTGGTCTTTTAGATTAAGTTGTTGTTTTTGCCTGTTTGTTTTGTTTTTCAAGACAGGGTGTCTCTATGTCATCCTGACAGTCTGGGAATTCACTCTGTAGACCAGGCTGGCTTCTGCCTCCTTGGTACTGGGATTAAAGGTGTGTGCCACAACCACTGCTGGTATGCCTGGTCTTATTGTACTTGCTATGCCATGTCTGACTGATGTCTCTGGGAGGCCCGCTCTTTTCTGAGGGTATTTGGAGTAGGAGGTGGATGCAGGGAAAAAAGGAAATGGGGGGAGGGGAGGAGAAGAAGGGGGGGGGAAACTGCAATTAAATTAAGATGTAATAGATAAGAGATTAATAAATAAGTTTTGTAGCACAAAATATTTATTATAAATAGTCCCCTTCATTTATGCTTAGCATTAATGCTTAGTAGAAGTGGCAGCCTCCTTCCTCTTGCCCCAATTCTGTTCCTAAGGAACTGTTTGCCCACTTGGCTACATAACTGGGTAGATAAACAGTTCCAGCCCAGATGTTCCCTTGTCGGTAAATCAGCAAGTGCACAAAGAAGGAGCTTCCCCAAGCCAGGTGAGTTGACAGAGCCTCCGTGCATCCTCCAAGGATGCTGCCCCTTTGTGGGTTGTTCCAGCTTTATGTTTCCTCAGCACAGGGCAAAGAAGAACCCAGGAGCATGGGAGAGCCAGGAGGGGGTCTTTTGCAGAGCCAGGGGGAGGCTTTGGTGAACTCCAAGCTTGTTATCCAGCTTCACTAGGAAAGGGTGACTGGGGATGTGACCCTCGAAGTCAGTGCTCCTGATGAGGCCAGATGTGCCCCAGGAAGACTGTCCACAGTATCTTTTTTTTTTTTTTTTTGTAAAGAAGAATGTTTTACCATTACACAAAGTTTGCTTTCTGCATGGCATTGGTGACAACTGGCTGGCAAGTCCGGGAACTTGCTTTGGGGCTGTGTCCTGAAGGGCCATTGACTTGGCTTCATAGGTAAAGATAGTTCCTGGCTGATACATAGTCGCAGCCCAACACACCCACTGTAAATGGAGCGGAGGCAGAAAGATCCTGCAAGTTTCAGGCTAGCCTGGGATCCGTAGTGAGACTGTCTCAAAAATCAGCCAGCCACTAACTCAGCCAGCCAACCAGAGCCGTTCCCTTCTATGTGATCCCTCCCTGTTGCTTTCTACTGCTCACTGATGGCTTCATGGGGTCTTTGGTTCTCCTTGAAGGGCTTTCTTACAGCATGATGGTCTTGGACTTTGATGAGTCTAAGTTCTGTCATTCATACACGTTCATGCCTACCAAAGTCTACTGGTCAACTTGGACTTAAGGACAGAGGAGTTAGACCCCAAGTCTTGATGGTCAGAGAGAGAATTTTCTTTTCTCTTTTCTCTTCTTTTCTTTTCTTTTCTTTTTTTTTCTTTTCTTTTCTTTTCTTTTCTTCTTTTCTTTTCTCTTCTTTTTTTTTTCTTTCCTATTTTTTGAGACACTGTCTCAAGCACTCAGCCTAGGCTCCAAGTTACTACACAGCCAAGGATGACCTTAAACTTATGATTCTCTCATCTCTGCTTCCCAAGTACTCACATTATAGCTGCACACCATCACACTTTGTTTTGCAGTGCTGAGGATTGAACCCAGGACTCCATGCATGGTAGACAAGCACTCTACTAACTGAGCTAAAGTCCCAATCTGAGACAGTGTTCTTGACACTTCAAAAGTGTTTAGCTATAGGAGGAATAGTGCATGGGTGGAGAGAGAGAGAGAGAGAGAGAGAGAGAGAGAGAGAGAGAGAGAGAGAGAGAGAGAGAGAGCTGCTGTCAAAGCCAGAGTACCATGCTTGTCGCTAGGTGAGACATCTAGGAGTCATGTAGCCACGGAAGCCTTGTGTGCATCTTGTGTGCAGGGTGAAGGAGCCACGACACGGAAGACTTTCAGTCAGTCCCTGACTGAAACTTTGTACAACTTCCTCATTATCTGGAGACTGTCTACCTCCGGTGTGGTCTTATGTCTGAGACCAACAAACTCCTGTTCTCTTCAAACTACTCTCCTATTCAATTTACTGTCACATGAAACTCCACCAATCCTAACCGACCAACTTTCTAGCTTTCAGCCTCTCTTGAGTTGCAGCTCCCCTTCCTAGCACATAGGTTCCTACGCTTCCTACCTCCCCAAGTTTTCCATTCTTTCAGGCTTAGAGGGTGTCTTGGTTTTATCTTCTGTTGCTGTAATATCATGGGGGAAAAAAAGCAACTTAGGGGAGAACTTATTTATTTATAAATACTTATTTATAAATACTTTATAAATATATTTATTTATAAATACTTATTTACTTATTTATTCCAGGTTAGAGTCTATCTGAGTGGGGAACTCACAGAGGTGGGAGCTTACAGGTGATTTAATTTGGCTATACCTCGTCCATAATCCGTAACAGAGCGCAATGCCTATGCTCAGATCTCTCCACTCTACGTAACCCAAAATCACCTGCATAGGGAATGGCACCATTCAGAGTGGGCAAGGTTTCCCACTTCAACTGGAGCAATCAAGATAATTCCAACAGACATACTTGCAGGCCAACCTGACCTAAATAATCTTTCACTGAGACTTTCTTCTCAGATGATTCTTGTGTTGACAAGGGACATTTAACACAACAGGGAGGTAGACAGATATCTGACTCTTGGAATAAAGCATCTTAATGCATGCGTGCATGCATGTGTGTGTGTGTGTGTGTGTGTGTGTGTGTTTTCCTGTCCTATTTGGCCAAGAGGAACAAGATGGGCATAAGGGTGCTATCCAGAGACTAGGGAAATTATTCTGGGCCTGAAGCCATGCCTGGTCCATATCAGCTATTGTGGTTTCTGCAGCTAATGCAGGACAGAGTGCAGAGACCACAGTGGTGGGGCTGGAGATGGCCCAGGCATGTTGCAAAGGCCAAATTCACTCTCACACAGATTTGTGGATGAGCTGTTCGTTTGGATGTGGTCAGAAGCAGCCTGCTGCTCCTTGATGTAATGATAAGCTATGCCCTATGGAACCATCTGGAAATCATTTCTAGATTTCTGTGACAGAAAAGATTGATATATGGGGGTTCATTAGAGAAGCAGAACTTATAGAATGAATATATATGCACATATATACACATGTACATATCTATATGTGGAATTTATTAGAATGGCTTGCAGGCCATTGTCCAGCTAGTGCAACAATGGTTGTCTACCAATGAAAGGTTTCAGTGTATCCCAGAATCCTAAAGAAGTCAGCTCTAATGCCAGTGAAGGAATGGATTTGCCAGTGAGAGTGAGAGCAATCAGGTAAAGAGCAAGCTTCCTTCTTCCATGTCCTTTATATAGGCTGCCAGCAGAAGGTGTGGCCCAGATTGAACGTGGCTCTTCCTGCGTCAAAAGATCTGGGTTAAAGGTGTATCATCCAACATCACAAGATTTGAATTAAAAGTGGGTCCTTCCCACTTCAAATGATTTCAGGGGAAAAAAAATAAAACCTTACAGGTGAACTCAGCTGCTTTGGTTTGGGCTAATTCCGGTTGCATTCAAGTTGACAGCCAAGAATAGCTGTCAGGGGTGAGTCTAAGGCCATACCTGCCTTTGCTCATCTGTTTGCACGCATGTGTGGCGGGCTGGAGAGATGGCAATGACCTCTCCCTTCTCCCACCCCTCCAGTTCTGTATCTGGGTGTTATTTACGACATGTCACTTGCAGAAAGTACAGCAGGGCAGTGTGCAGAGACCAAGTGACATCAGATCATCATTCCTAGTCCTTGTGTATTATTAGTCTAGGTTGTTTTAAGTTTGTAGCTGTTTTTCCTTTCTATCATGATATACTGCTAGACATAAGGCAGGACCCTGTCTCTGACCTAGTCTTTTCTTACCCTCACCCACCAACACTCCCCGTCCTACTCCCGTGGAGGGAGGATGTGCTGGTGGCGAATCACCACGAACAGCTCATCCACAAATCTGTGTGGATAAAAACAGCGTTATTTCAAAGTTTCAGCCACTCTGGAGGCCAAGAGACCTTGAGCACTTATCACTCCTGCCTCCTCCAAAGCCAACCCTGGACAGACAGAGGTGGCACAGACGCAGAGACTGCATCATGTCGCCACTCAGTTCTGAGTTCAGAGGCTTCACTGGCTAGAAACTTATCCAGTGTGTCAGAGGTCTTCAACAGCCCATGACTCTTCCGGGTTACTTAAATATGTAGCTGACTGAATGCTGAGACCTTCTGAAGTCTGAATTACTTTGTATCTCTCTGGAGAGCATGTTGGTGAGGTTACATACTGCAGCAAAAGGACCTACAAGGGTGTTGCAGTCTGGTTCTAAGAGAAAAACTTTAGGGCAAGGCTATAGTTTAGTGGTGGAATACTTGCCTAAGAAACCTTGAATTTGATCCCTGGCACGAAGCCCCACCCAAACAGGAAAAAAAAAAAACATATGGGTGTATTTTCCTCCTTTGAGGCTTATGAGGCAAATTTGCATATCTCCCCCATAAATTTGCATCTACCTGACACTTATTTGCATTTATGCTCGGGAGGTTCTACTTCCAAATGAGGCAGTATGAGACCCCTCATATGTACTGCCATTTGTACTGCTCCTCTTGGATGCATGTCATCGGCTTATGTTACTGCTGTACTGTTTCATCAGCTTGTCCTCCGTTTCCCAGAAATGCTGACAAAAGTCACCACGGTTGTGAAACTCAGCCCTGAAGGACATCAAAAAAAGGCTTCTTGTAAACTGGCAGCTAGTGTGTTAGGTGTTGTCTGTCGACATCAGAATCCCTGTGGACCTATCACAGAGCCCTCTGAGACACCACTAGTTACTACATCATGCCTTGAATTTTATTTATGTCAAAGACGATGCTTATAATTTACAGAAAAAGATCGTATCAAAAAGTTGTAATTTTTTTAATAGAAAGGGTTTTCATCTAAGGCACGGGAATGTGCAAGGCAGTTACTCTCCAGTGTGGTGTTAGGGTGATTCATTGGGGCTTAAAAATGATGTTATCAAGCTAATGGTGCAATTATATGGGGATGTGGACAAGTTGGGTCTCCTCCATGAGCCTGGATTTTCTCTAGGAAGAGGGTCATTAAGCCAAATGGTGGTGCTCCTCACCTCAGGCATCTGGAATTACCATTTTAATATTTGCCACATCCTTTTCTCCTCTATATTATTTTCCTTACTTTCCAACAGAAGTAGTGTTTTCTGCCTTCTTGTAACCCTGAGCAAACTCTCTTATAAAGCACATATTTGATGTGATTTTTGCTTACACATCACGAATTGCCATAGTCGTCTTAAATATCTTAGAAATCTTTTATTTTTATTATGTTTGTGTGTGTGCATGTGGTGCACGAGAGTGTGCCCGCATGCGTGTTTGTGTGCACGTGACGACAAAAGGGGGGAGGGGTTAGATTGCTTGGATCTGGAGTAGCCAGCAGCTGTGAGCTTCCTGAACAACAACAAAGGGATCTCCCAGCATGCCTTGAAGCTGGGGAGAACCAGATAATTATGTTTATTTTTAATTTTTATGTGTATTGGTGTTTCACCTGCATGTATATCTATGCAACCATGTTTGTGTTGTGATCATGAAGGCCAGAAAAGAACACTGATCTCCCGGAACTGGGGTTACAGACAGTTGCTAGTCACAGTAGGTGCAAGGAATGGAACTTGAGTCCTTTGGAAGATCAGTCAGTGCTCTTAACCACTGAGCCATCTTTCCAGTCTGATCATTGTTTTTTTTACTTATATTTGTTATAGGACAAACACTCAGCTTTGGTTTGACTCTGTTTCCCAACACTCATTTGACATTTGTTTTTTATGCCATTCTGACAGTGTCAAGAGGGCTCTTTCCATTGTCACAGGAGTGGACTCCTGATAACGAGATTTTCTTCTGTCCTGAATGTGCTTGCCTGTCCTTCAGACTTGGGAAAGGCTGCACGAGGTCTTTGTCATATGTCAGCACCATGCTCTTGCACTGCCCAGACGCCAGGGACAGAAGCCAAAGAAATCTCTGTTCTTTATAAATTACCCAGTCTGTCTACTGCCACTTCAGAGCCAGAAGAGGAGGGCGGCTATCTCCCAGGGATGGCAGGAGGATGGCAGTGTTTTAGGAACTACAGGATGATCACAAGTGTCCTCAACTTGTCTGTGGTTCCCTTTTACACAGAGAGAAATGAACCATGGTGTCAAGCTACCACCCTCTGTGACTTTCTGTCACTTTAAGCTGAACGCAAGGCTAATGGTACCTTGGTGTGCAGATAGGTGCGTGAGTCATTGGCAAGGGGGAAGGGGTCTCTCCATGAGGCCAACGCTGACTGAGTTCTCATGAATTCTATTAGCAGGTGTGTGTTCTTATACTATAAAAGTCGGAAAATGCTGCATGAACAGTGGGTATCCAATCACTAAGATAACCAATCACTGGCCATTTTCCATCCTCTTGCTCGTCTCTGATGAGATTGGAGGGCTTCAGAAGTCTGATAATGTAACAAGTTGTCTGACCTTTTCGTCTGTTCTCTGTCTGTTCAAACGCCAAGAAGTGGATATACCGCAGCCCTGGCTTCCTTGTTATCTAGCTCTGAATTTGTTTTTGCCACTGAGGATTAAACCCTGGTCTTGAATCCCTTTTGCTGCAGGGATAATAAGTAGGAAAGATAGGAAGATAAGCATTCTGACTCTGGGGCTCACACACGCAGTCATTAACCTAGTAGTCAGCTTTTCTTCTTTTTGAAAGGTGGAAGCAGTTGGTGGGGCAGCAGGCATACACGTATTTAGAAATTGCTATCCATTTAGAAATTGCTATTATAAAACAGTGAGTCCACATGTTATGTATTGATTAAAGACAGTGTGAACCCTTCAAATGAGTGAGGCTATTTAATCTTTTCTGTATTTTATTTTATTTTATTTTTTTAATTAGGAGGTTTAATTTGGGGGTCGTTGGCCCCTGGCCCTCAAAGGTGGAGGGAGCAGAAGCGGGTAGCAGGGTTTGGTTGGTAGTGAGTGTGACTTCCAGGAGACAGCTTCAATGAGAAACCTCTACTTTATTGTTCCAGGGGTAGGGTATATAAGGGCTGTAGGGGGTATGGGTGGAGAGGGCTGATTGGCCGTAACACAGTACCTAATCACCATACAGGCAAGAAATCAGATTGGGACTTGTGTGCTGAGTCATGCAACCCTTGCAGAGAGCTCTGCACAAGGTCGTCCTCCAAGCGAGGTCAGGCATCTGTGCTCAGAGACACTCTCCAACCGAGGCCAGGAAGAGAAAGGGAAGCCCCGCTGAGCAAGAATCCTCCATTTTTGTACCGAGCTCCGAGAGCTGTCCCAATGTGGGTTTTACCTTAATAGCAGGGTTCTCTAACAGGCATTCATTAATCTTTTTTCTTTAGCTAATAGCTAGAGATCACAAACAGGGTAACTTTTAGCAAAAGAGGCTTATTTTGGTGCCTTTTCGGGAAGTTGAAGGCCAAGACGTCACATTTGGTGGTGGCCTTCCTGTTGACAGAGTTCTGAGGCAGCACATGCTACTGAGGCAAGAGACTACATGGGTGTCACGTCTTCCTATAAAGTTACAGATGCTGTGTGGGTGCTAGTAATCAAACCAGGATCCTCTGGAAGAGCAACCAGTGCTCGTAAGCACGGATCTGTCTTTTCTGCCCTGAGATAGGCCTTTTAAAGAGATTAAGTTAAAAATAACATCCTTAGGTTCACACCCTAGTCCGCTTCTCCAGAGTTTTGAGAAACACTGACAAAAAACAAGGCAGGGAAGGAAAGAGGGTTTGTTTTTGTTTTTGTTTTTGTTTTTGTTTTTGTTTTTTCTTACTCTTACTAGGTGGAAAAGTCAGAGAAGGAACTCAAGGCAGGAACCTGGAGGTGGGGAATCGAAGCAACGTCCATGGAGGGGTGCTGCTTACTGGCTTACTCTCCATGGCTTGCTTAACTACATTTCATATGTAGCCCTGGACCATCCGCCCAGGGATGTCACTGTCTACAGTGAGCTGAGCCCTCACACATCAATCATTGATCAAGAAAATGACCCTAGAGACTTAACCCACAGGCCAGTCTGATGGAGGCAGTTCCTCAATTGAGAGTTCCTCTTCCCCGATTGTCAAGATGACAACTGCCCGCAGCCATCACAGAGCGTGAATGAATATGACATGCATTCTTGTAAAAATGAGCAGAATGAGATACAGAGGAGACAGAGAAAAGATAGACAGGCCCTAGAGAATGACTACATGCATAGTAAACTTACCGCCAAGATCTTAGACCTCTTTCTGCTTTGAGAACAGAAAGCTCTGGTGTGTCAGCCTCTCAGTCTTTGCCACAGCAGCTCTGTACACTCATACATGACACCAGGGGTCACAGTGCTGTGCAAGAAGATCTATCTGTCATATCTCCAAGTATAGGAATTAGAGCTGATCTGCCCTGACTACTAAGCTCTGAGATCTATCATGGAACACGGGGAGAGAGATGCCAGGCTACCCTTAACCAGCCGCATGGCAGGGGATGCTGAGATGGGCCTGTTTCCTAAAGACTGGCAGTTTGGACTTGAGGGCATTGGAGTAGCCTTGCAGGATTCTGTCTGAGCATTTCTGCTTCTGTGAACAAACACTTCTGCAGGTGGGCAGTCTGTTCAAACTGTACTTATTATTGTGAAAAGTGTGTTGTTGTGGGAATGCATTTCAAAATAATACATTTATTCTCTGATTTACTCTTTTGAAAGTATGAATTGCTAATTTTATGTGTATGGGTGTTTTTGCCTGCGTGGATATCTGTTTGGGACCTTTGGAGGCCAATTGAGGCCATTTTATTCCCTAAGACTGGAGCTATAGAGGTTGTGAGCTGCCATGTAAATGCTGGGAATTGAACTGGGTCAAATGGGTGCATAGCAAGTGCCCTTAACTGCTGAGCCATTTCTCCAGTTTGATTTATCCTCTTTTTGACAGCTATTTTACTTTTAGGGCCTGTGCGTGTACGCGCATGTGTTTGTGTGTGTGTGATGTGTATGTGTGATTGTACGTGTGTGTGTGTGTGTGTGGTGTGTATATGTTGTATATGATATGTGTGTGGTGTGTGTAATGTTGTATATGATATGTGTGTGGTGTGTGTTTGTGTGGTGTGTGTGTATGTGGTATATGTTTGTGTGTGTGTATATGGTGTATGTATTTATGTGTGTGTGTGATGTGTGTGTATGTGGTATGTGTGTGGTGTGTGTTTGTGTGTGTGTGGTATGTGTTTGTGTGTGCATGGGTTTATATGTGTGTGGTATGTGTTTGTGTGTGCATGTGTGTGTATGTGTGGTATGTATATGTTGTGTGGTGTGTGTTTGTGTGTGGTGTGGTGTGGTGTGGTGTGTATGTGTGTGTGTGTGTGTGTGTGTGTGGTGTGTAACCAGACTAGCTGACCTTGAACTCATCCCTCTCAGCCTCCCGAGTGCTGAGCCGACAGGTGTGTGCCATCATCCCTGGTTTATTTTACTTCTTCATCATACTTGCTGTCGGCACTGAATGAATGACTCCAAAGTTACTGTTCTCACAACTCCCAAAGTTAGAGAGCTGAAG
Organism: Mus caroli; assembly: GCF_978045245.1. NCBI lineage: Eukaryota > Metazoa > Chordata > Mammalia > Rodentia > Muridae > Mus > Mus caroli. Next base: position 83,610,939 of record NW_028227270.1, read on the forward strand.
CAAGTGACCAGCTCTCCCCACGTGATTTGTCTTGTTGCATCATTCATTCTTCACATCTTCACAACCTTTTCCACAGTAAGAGCCTCTGAGGCCAGCTTAGAGTGCACGACTGAAGAAGTGAATTGAGAAACAATGAGTGAAGGAGACCGCTAGGTTCTGGAACCCCAGGTTGCCCCTGGATGACTTGGGACTGAAAACTTTGCCCTCTGCTCCCACCATGGCTGATTTTAGAGGAGGGGAGGAGCTGCCTAACTTGGAAGGGACTTAGCTTGGTTTTAGAGGAGGCGATGGAAAACAAGCAAGGCTGGGAGCAAAGGTTCGTGTAAATGAGTGTAAGCCAGAAGCAAGGTGGGAGCCACGTGCTCTGTGGGTGATTATCCAGCTCAAGCTCTGGGATGGGGTCAGGAGACATGATACTTAGAAGGAAGGAAGAAACGCACAGACAGGAAGGAGAGAGAGAAAATGGATGAGAACTACTGAAAAGAGCAGCACCTAGGAGCTGGAGTTGATTTGAGAGCAGAGTCTTTGTGCTGAGAGTCCTGGGTCCCAGAAGCTGGCTGCTAAGACAAAGCTAGGGAGGAGGACTGACAGGCTTCTCAAGGAACAGGGCTCAGACGTGCGGCCTCCGTGACCCCTAGCAGAGAAGCTCCAGCAAGTATGGGTCCATCCTCGAGGCTGGCGAGTTTACTGGGTAGGGGCCAAGTTTCAACCAAGCTGGGCGCCCTTGCTCTCTGCAGAGGATGGAGCAAGAAGAGGTATACCCAGAACTGTGCCAGGCAAGCAGTCCCTTCCTTACACCTTAAGGGTCATGGGTTTCCTGCTTCTCTGGCTTTCTCAACGGAGTGGGCTGGTTTAGTGTGGTGTAGAATTTGGGTTTCAAACGTTACTGAACAACTGGGCTGAGTCTGCACAGGATGTTTAGTGACACATTTACTTTGAGAAGTCAAAGTGTCACGAGTTTATGGGACTAGCTTTCAGTGGGTCCTTCGGGGACCAAGGTTACAGGAACATCACTCACCCAATTCAACCCTCAGGCTTTCTTCAATTTCTTTTTTCAAAACCCATTTCTTAGATTTCAAAGAAAGTGTATGTTAATGCTGACAGGCTTTCATGTTAGAAATGGTATATTTTTATGGAATGATTTAAAGAGAAGGAAAGGGCATCACAAATTCATGATTCATAGGAATGTCTATACAGCTTTTTAGGACGAAGCCAGCGACAACAGGTCTTCAGGAAAGCGAACGTTGAAGGAGCAGGCGAGGACTGTGTTCTTTAAGGGAATCTTCCAGCTGTCCTGTGATAGCTAGATTGTTTCCTTCCATCATGACCCACTTCTATGCACATGAGGAATGCTTTACCCAAACTGAGATGCACTGTTATTCTAACAAACTTGCAAGAGTCCAGAGACTTAGCACAAAAATGATGTGGCGATCTGGAGAAATGGCTCAGCAATTAATAGCTCCGTACTGTTCTTGGATAGACCAAGGTTTAGTTCTCAAAACTATGACAGGCAGCTCACAACCGCGTGTAACTCAAGCTCCAGGGGAGCTGATGCCTTCTTCTAGACTTTACAGTCACTGGTACTCATGCTCACAGTTCCACACACAGACACAGACACAGACACAGACACAGGCACAGGCACAGGCACAGGCACAGGCACAGGCACAGGCACAGGCACAGGCACAGGCACAGGCACAGGCACAGGCACAGGCACAGGCACAGGCACAGGCACAGGCACAGGCACAGGCACAGGTACAGACACAGACACAGGCACAGACACAGACACAGGCACAGGCACAGGCACAGGCACAGACACAGACACAGACAGAGGCACAGACACAGGCACAGGCACAGGCACAGGCACAGGCACAGGCACAGGCACAGGCACAGGCACAGACACAGGCACAGGCACAGGCACAGGCACAGGCACAGGCACAGGCACAGGCACAGGCACAGGCACAGGCACAGACACAGGCACAGGCACAGACACAGACACAGGCACAGACACAGACACAGACACAGGCACAGGCACAGACACAGACAGAGGCACAGGCACAGACACAGACACAGACACAGACACAGACACAGGCACAGGCACAGACACAGGCACAGGCACAGGCACAGGCACAGGCACAGGCACAGGCACAGGCACAGGCACAGGCACAGACACAAACTCCACACACAGACACAGATGCAAACAAAACATACATACACACAGACACAGACACAAACTCCACACACAGACACAGATACAAACAAAACATACATACACACACACACACACACACACATACAGAGAGAGAGAGAGAGAGAGAGAGAGAGAGAGAGAGAGAATCTAGTAATAAATCTTCTTTAAAAAAAGAAACTGGAAACTGCTCACTAATAACTTTTTAACATTCACTGTATGTTCAAATGACGATGTTTATGTTATGTTGGGTAAATAAAATATATTTCTAAAATTGATTTCATCTGTTACTTTTTACTTTTAATGTGGCTACCAGCAAATTTAAAATCACAAGCATATGTGACTCATACAGTTAGCCTTCTAACCTGTGGGCATCAAGAGATTCCACCACCTACTGATAAAAAAGATGCAGGGAAACAAAGTTGTCTGTTCGGGACACACCCAGACTTTTTTTGTGTGTCTTTATTCCCTCAACACAACAGGGCAGCAATTGTCTTTACATCACGTTCACTATCAAAAGGCATATTGGGATGATTTGAAGTTTAGAGGAGGCTGTGTATATCTTATATGCAAATACCACTTCGATTTATACTGCAAAACGTGGCCATAAGACTTAGTTCAGAGAAACAATTCCTTTCAGATGTGAAGACTGGCTGTGTTGGCTTTCCATTGGACTAAACTGAATATGGGCATACATTCCCATCAGCTTCTTGTGAAAACTTAAAATACACCAAATTTTTACATATTCAATGCGAACACGGCTACTCGAGCTGAGGACATTTTAAATGGCTTCTCAATTTATAGAGGTTTTTGGTGATGTTGTTATTGTTTGATTGTTTTTCTTGTAGTTTGGTTGGTTTTTTGGAAATGCTAGAATTTCTTTTGTCTCAGCAGGTGCCTATTTTATTTTATTTTATTTTATTTTATTTTATTTTATTTTATGGCTAAGATCTTGCTATGTAGCCCGAGTTGGCCAAAACCTCATAATCCTCCCACCTCAACCCTCCAGGTCCTGGTTGCAAATTTTCCCCACCATGCCAGCCTCTAAAAGTAGAAGTTTAACTGGAACCCATCTGCATGGGAACTGAAGAGGGAGGCTGTAGGGTTGTAGGCCAGATATCTCTAGAGAAGACAGATCCTGTCTTAACTCCCTTCTGCCACTTAAAGGACGAGCAGAGAAAAAGAGAAAAACCTTCTCTAAAGTGCAATGTCCTGAGACTGGTCTCTAAGGTCTGAGAAACCAAGTGCAAATGAATGTATTTTAATCCAGATTTCATTTTCTGAAAATAATGGGCCCCTAAGATCCTAAGGGTCAGGAGCTCATGGAAGTTTAGAAAGGATGCTTAGAAAAGCTGGCCATGGGCCCCAAAGGCTGCTATGTCTCTGCACAGGCTGAACTGGAACTCAAAGGACAGCCTACCTAACCTTTCCAGGAGCCCAAAGTGAGAGAGTCTTTGCTCCCTATGCAAGGGTCAGGCACATAATGACCAGGATTTGGTGCACAGGTTGGAAGGATCCCTAGGCTCTGAGCTAGGGCATCCTCCTACAGGGAAACAGCTCTGTCCCCCGTGGTTCGTTTTGCTAGACAGCAAATTATTTAAGCACATTCAACAGTCCTTGTGATCCGCTGTGACGTCTGCCACAAGGAGACTCTAAAACTGAGGAAGTCAGCAGTTGGGACGGAAACTGCGGGTCAAGCTTTAACTCTGTGTGACATTCTTTCGGGGACTTTCTTCCCAGAAGAGTTTGAGCGAGAATCCTCCCCGGGGCTTCCCTCTGGTAAGGGTGTTAAGTCAAACTGCTGCTCTGCCTCTGCTGTAACTGTGATCATACAAAGGTAACTCACCCTACTTCTTTTGTTGTTTATAACATTTCACAGGGAGAATTCTCAGCCCCTTTTCTCTCTGTTCTGACACCACATTGTAACCCCCAAGCCCTGCTTTATCGTGGATCTTGTTTATTATACTTCAATGATAATGATGATGACGAAAATTTAGGCAAATTAGCCACTACTTTTTAATTAAATTTTTATTAGTTCTTTGAGATTTTTGAGTTTCATACAGTGTGTTTTGATCAGTCATTCCCCTGTTCCACCATCCTTTGCTATCTACTCAGTTTTGTGTCCTTAAAAAAAAAAAAGGACAACCCATAAGGACCAATTTGTGTTGCCCGAGATATTCTTCAAATATGATCTTCCACTGGGGTGTGGCTGACTTACCAAGATCTGTGCTCTTAGAGACAACCATCTCTCCTCCTCCCAGCGGATAACAATTACCAGTGGCTTCATGGCTTGGGGTGGGTTGGATGCCCAGTTCCCCTCTCTGTACTAGGATTTGGTCTGGCTTAGGCTTGCATGGGTTTTGTGTGTACAGTCACAACCAGCACTGTGAGTGCATTTGTGCAGCTGTCTGCTGTGTCTGGAAGACACATGTACACACACACACACACACACACACACACACACACACACACACATATATATGTATATATATATATATATATATATATATATATATATTTCCTTTACGACTAAACATGCTGTACTTTCATATTCTGTGCACTCTAGCTAGGTGTGAGTCATTGTATTAATTATCATCTACTGCAAATAGAAGTTTCTCAGATGAGGGTTGATCTATGGGATAAGTCAATGGGATTCAATTTAGTACTGTGTCCACTTAGCATCATGATTGCAGTAGTTTTCCCTTAGGGCCTATGACCCGTCTAAGCACCATTCTTGGCCTAATAATGGTGTCAGGTAAGGGCTTCATCTTGTAGAGTGGGACTCAAATCCAAACAGGAAGTGGTTGTTTACTCCAGTGGTGTGTGTGCCACTACTCCGCCAGCAGTCATGTCTCGCTAGGCCAATCGTTAATGCAGTTGCCCCTTATCTTGGGCAGAGCAGCACCGAGAGTGTTAGGTTACTGGGTGGGAGAAGAGGAGACATGATAGAGGTTTTTTTGTTCATTTGTTTCGGGAAAGATTTTATACTAAAACGCAGAGACTTTAGATAAATGAAGGTAGTAAGACTGTTACTGTTATGATCTTGAATGCCTCGCGGCTTCAGAAGGATGACACCAGGCCAAACAGTTCTACATGAGGTTTATTGGGAGAAAGAGGGGCAAGGTGGTGGCGGAAAGAGAAGGGGAGAGAGAGAGAGCAATCAGGGGGCCTTTTTTTATATATGAGTGATGACGTAACACAGGTAAAGGTGGGAGGTGAGCCAAGTGGATTCTGGGAATATGGTGGCTGTTGTCTTGGCATCAGGCCTGCAGGCCCTGCTTACGTGATGTCACTGGTTTTGGAGGTCCTGATACCAACAGTTACACTCCTTTATGTTGTGATAGGTTTTTGTTGTTGTTGTTTTTTAAATAATAAGCTGGTAAACAACAGAATTTAAGGCAACGAAGACAAAGAACCAGGGGCAAGGTATCTGAAGATTCGATCGTGGTGATGGCATATTCCTCACAGATGGCTGTTTCTATGTGTTCTTAATGGGGGAGAGACAGACAGGCTCCTCAATTCTATTTATTTATTGTTTATGCATTTTGAGGGGCTTTAAAAGAGAAAATAAACACAAACAGAGCCTCTTGTAGTCCAGGCTGACTTCAACCTTGCTCGATGGCCAAAGATGATCTTTAACTTCTGGTCTTTCAGCCTCTATCTCCTAGTGCTGGGATTACATGTTTACGTCATTATATCCTGTGGGGTGTGTGTGTGTGTGTGTGTCCATCCTTTGAGACAGAATGTAGCCCAGCTGGCATCTAACACTTGATCTTGTTGCCTTCGTTTCCTATGTGCTGGGGTCATAGGTATTTGCTACCATGCCTTTCAGACTCCTGTTTAAAACTTAAAAATGAAATTATGTATGTGTGCACACACACACACACATGCACATACGTTTTGGTAGTCTCGGAGGCTGAATCCAGGGTTACCCTCAAGCTGGACATGTGTGTTACCTGACCCTTTAATTTTTTTCTAAGATTATTATTAGTCTGCAGACGTTGAAGGACCCTGTGATTCTACTGGATCTAGTTATGGCTGCAGGCACCTCCTTTGCCGCTGAATGTTTGGGCGCTCAGCTGTGCTAGGAAGTCCTTGATTCTTCCACTAGCTGTCACTGATAATGGACCAGAAGCAGACCTTGCCAATTCATCCCCTTGAAAATTCTCTTTATAGTTCAGGCAGTAGAGTCAGGTTGTTAGGTCAAGGATCACTCTTAAGTTATATACTTTAAGCGAGTTTTTCAGTCTTCCTACGTCTTATCTGTTTAAATACTCACAATCTAGGGCTGCGTGAGGATTAAAGAGAGATTATTCAACACAACTCCCTTAGCCTGGGGCTGGGCATTCTATAAATCATGGCTAATTTTTTTTTTCTCCTGAAAACCTCTTGTGGTTTTTCTATGGAATAGTATTCCTGAAGGGTGATCCTGGAGGGCTCTGCTTCCCTGGGAGCTGATGAGAAACATGGATCCTCCAGATCTCAGACTTACACAGCTAGACTCTTGGGCTGAAATCCACAAAGGTGTGCTGCAGGCTCTCTAGGCATCCCTGTGCAAGTAAACAGCCCAGGCTTCTGATCCCAGTTCCCTCCCATCCCCGAGATCTGCAGGCACACACCTAGCCCTCTCTTCCTGCTGCCCCACCTCATTCCTGGGACCAGTTTCTCTGAGGTGTGGGAAAAGACTGAGGTAGATTCTGAGCAAGGGCTGTTGACTCAGTACTTCCGGATGGATAGTCCCAGGGTGTGGAGGGTAGCGGGGCCCATCCCTGTCTACAGCACAACCAACAGCAAAAGGAACTGAAAGGAATCTCTGAGTATGCTTAAAGGGAGCCAAAGAGAATGTTCTGCAGGCATCTGGTTAGAGACAAGGGGCAAGCTTGAGTCCCGAATAAAGACGGGACGTCTCATCTCTTGGGATGTCAGTTCAATGGCCAGAGTGCTCCACCAGATTGCCCCTTTCTGTCCCTTAACAGTTCTTCCCATCGGACACCTGAGAGTCTCTGCAAGTCCCAGCTGTAGTCTGGCTTCCTCCAGGGCTCTGCCGGGAAAAGACACCTTCCACATCAATCCTCCTGCAAACATCCACCCTGATCACCACCCATTTTAGTCACAGCTAAAGGAGCTATGTCTTTGCCTTTCGTGGGAGCCATGAGTGCCCTGGGTCAGGACTGTATTCCTCTGTCCATTCACTGTTTACCAAGTACCCACTATAGGTTGCCATTTTGCTTAGGGGCTAGGGACAGAGGCTCACAGGCAGACAGGACAGCAGCCAGCAGCTTCTGCTCCAGGTCCGTGTCACTCTGAGGATGGTCTTACCACTGACTTCTTTACTTTTGTTCTCCCTTCTCCTGATCTGTTTCCTAGAGTTTTCCCCAGAGAGCAGTTAGAGTCACAGCTAGTCTCTGCTCAGATTTCCCTACTGTGTGGCTTGTTTAGAATAGAATCAACATCCCTTTCATGACATGCAAGCCCCTTGCCCCACACTGTGCGCATTCCAAGGGTCCCTGTTGCTCTGATCTATTCTTCTCTTTATCCCACAAATCCATTCCCACTGGAGTCTTCCTTGTGATGCTCATCCTCGCTCCCCAAGAACACCCAGACCCATCTAACTCTTTTCCCACACTCCGTTCACTTTAGTTGTGTTTAGTCTTAGTAGCGTTTATCATTTTCTAAAATTATATATTAATATATAGTATATATAATAAATATAATAAGTAACATATTTATTATATGTATATTTGAGTTGCAAATGCTTTAGTGGACTTGTTTCTAAGCTTTAGGACAGGGACCTGATTGACTCCTTCATTCCTGATCATCTAGACTAGGACTCCCATGTGAAACTCAAGGATTTGTTGAATGATGACTGCACACACTATAGACTCTCGTGAGAGTCTGGTTCCATGATCAAATCTCTCTTCTCTTGCTCCTAAATAAGGATGGACGCTTTTGAAATGTCTGATACTCCACAGATGTGAATCTCAGCCCCAATGATCCCTTAAGATCTCAGTGGCTGAGTTCTAGTGATGTTTGCCAGGTGTCAGGGAAGTCCTTCAATGTATCAGGAAAGAGTTCAGTCATAAATTTCTCTAAGGCAATTTGCTATTGAGTTTAGCCTGAGAATAATAAATATTCACAGGTAATTTTCCTTCAGTTCAGATACTATTTTAAGGGAATTTACAGGATTCACTAAAACCCTCAGAGTACACAGAACAGAGTCATTTTAGGTCTTCAGAAAGTGGTTTCCACAGAGCAGAACTTTGGAAGAAAGCAAGAGTTTGGGTAGGGAAGCTTCTTAGAACAACCTTCATAATTAAAATGAACTAAAATTGTAGTTCAAATACCAAATTTCCCACCCCACCCCTCATTTCTCTAGAGTGTTGAGACAGAATTTCACTGTGGCCTGGGCTGGCATTGATCTGCCTCAGTCTCCACATGTTGGGATTACAGACATTGGCTTAACAGGAGACTTCTCAAAGAGTTCTGGGTTCATAGGCACCCACCCCTCGTCTAACTCTCCTTGAGGGGGTCTGCAGAGAGAAGAAGAGGGGGATCTGCAGAGAGAAGAGGGGCCTCAGCCTGAAAGCAGAGCAGAAAGGGTAATCCCCAAGACTCCCCTGTCTGCTTATGACGTGGATTGGTCTTGCCTTTTTCAGGTCTTCCTCTTCCTCCCTATTATTCTTCTTTACCCGGGCCATAGAAATTTTAAAAACAAACAAACAAACAAACAAATAAACAAACAAAACTCAATTGCTGCTGCTCTGTGGTCTTGTAGGAAAGTAGTGATTTGTATGTGATTTGCACATTTTAAACCTGACAGAAATTCGCTTAAATAACCAGATAGGGGTGTGGTGGTGCACGCCTTTAATCCCAGTACTCAGGAGGCAGAGGCAGGTGGATTTCTGAGTTCAAGGATAGCCTGGTCTACTGAGTGAGTTCCAGGACAGCCAGGGCTACAGAGAGAAACCCTGTCTCGAAAAACAAAAACAACCAAAATAACCAGATATCCCTTGGGCCCATGGAGCTGGGACCTGACGTTTCGTTTCTGGCCTTGGTGTCTGCTCTTAAGAGGACACTTGGGCGAAAGTGGCAGAGGTTAGCCTTTTCACTCTGATGGGGGCCTGCTGGCTCTCTGATGAACCTGCCTGGTTTTTGTAAGAAATAGAGATATGGAACTGAAGGAGATGGAGAGCCGTTGAAACCATGTGCTCCTCTGTGACGACACGAAAGCACACCCAGAAACACTTGCATTTAGTGAGTTGCATTGGAGACCCAACTCTGCCATCAGAAGCTCTGTCAGCTTGGGCTACAATTTGTCTTGGGGTCAGAGGTGAAGAATGCTCTCTTCATCCACCTCTGCCCAGGGGGGAGTGTATATTTCACAAACACTTGGATTCTTAGGCTTTTGACTTAGTGATAGAATCCCAAGGCCCAGGGCAGTTTCTGGGATATAGAAGGTACTTTAAATAAGTGGACTTTTAGTTTTAAACTCCCATTTCTAGTGGAAGAGTAGATGACAGGCTAGAAAAGGTGCCAGTTGAGTTCGAACAGTTTGGGCAGTGGGTTTAATGTCTTTGAAGATCTTTAATTGTCCAAAGCTCTGTTCACAGCAAGTGCTTGAAACACTGTCTTAAATAAACTCAACACTCGGGGACTCAGGCAACTAGATCAAGAGAAGGAGGGGACAACATTTTCTATAAAGGACCACAGCATGTATTTTCAGCTTTGTAGACTATGCAGTTAAGAAACTACCAAGTGTCAGCCCTTGTTGCCTGAAGGTGGCCACAGATGCTACAGAAATCCACAGGCATGGCTCTATGCCAATAAAACTTTATTTATAAAGCTAGATTTTGGGGGTGGGGGGGTCTGGCTCCACAGGGTAATGGGGCACCTTGGTTGTTATTCTTCAGATTTGAGTTTTCTTAGGTCTAAGAGACGAGCTTAGGTGGAATTGAAGAACTCTCTGCCAGCTGTGTATTCTGAAGAAGGAAATACATAACAAGATTTTAAAAGGCAGCGATCCTACACAATTGTGTCCTAAACCGAAGCCACTAAGTTTGTAGTGAGTCACAAGGCAGGCGCAGCCAGCATTTAGACCTATGTAAGACAGCTGGGAGCAGAAGTGGTCCCTACAAACAAGAGCCTTTGGCTTGGTTACTGAGCAGCTGGCAGCAAATGTCACCCTATCTAGTGGCACAAAGCCTCACAATGCTATGCCTATTGCCTTTGGTGAGTTGGGATGGGGTCAGGTGCAGAATACTGGAAGCTAGGGGAAGAGCTGCTCCAATACTCCTGAATCATTTTGTCTGGATGTCATTCATTTTCCTTATGAAGCAGACTAAAGGTTCTTGCTTTCTTGGTGCTGGAGGGAGCAGACTTTTTAGAAGGACTTTGTACCCAGCACAGTCATAATTCCTTCAGTTGCAAGTGGACAAGAAATCCAACTCTAACAAGCAAATCAAAAGAGGGGATTTGCCGGCTGGTGAGCGAGCAGCAGAGGGCTGCCTGGTGTGATTCACATGTGACTTTAGTCAGGTCTAAAATTTTGTAACTCAGACCCTACTATAAAGCAAGCTTTCCGTTTGCAGGATAATTGGAATTATCTCAAGGTGAGGGGTTTCTAAGTTCAACCAAGGGGGAGGGAAAGAGGAGTTGGAGTTGGAGGAGAAGGAGGAGGAAAGGGAGGAGTGAGACTTGGAGGAGGAGGTGGTGTTGGAGGAGAAGGAGGAGGTGTGGGAGGAGGAGGAGGAAGGGGAGGAGTTGGACTTGGAGGAGGAGGTGTTGGAGAAGTAGGAGGGAGGGTCGGAGGAGGAGGGGGAGGAGGGAGAGGAGTTGGACTTGGAGGAGGAGGATGAGGAGTAAGAGGAGGAGTTGGAGAGAAACAGGAAGAGGAGGAGGAAGAAGAAGAGGAGGAGGACAGGGTGGGGAAGAAGCTATTTTGCTGAACATTTCCAGGCAAGGGCTTACTGCATTTCACCACCTTTGAGTGGATCAAGAGCGTGTCCTTGGCCAGAGGCTTATGAGATTCCAATTGGCTTACATCTGGGTCACATGCTCTTTGATTAGGTGTCAGGTCACTTTCCTCAAAGCAGATCAGCTACTCTGGTACTCTGGGTACTCTGTGTCCATTCTGTGAACAGTTAGCCAAGAGAAAGACCCTGGTCAATGCAGAGCTCTCTGCTGCCCATCTCCAATCTCATAAAGGAGCCTGGTGAGAAGAAATGATGAACATTTAAGCGAAGGAACCTTACAGACACTCCCCACTCTGCCTTCGAGGAAACAGATAGAAAGCACCAAACACAAGAGGTCTGATCATCTGATTCAGTAAGTTCAGGAGAGAGGGACCCACTGAGTGAGGTGATCTATTTTTAAGATCTATCCACCATGAATTGGAAGATCAAATGGACCAGAGAATTCTAATGGATTCCTACTGTGGTGTAGGGACAAGGCCACCTGACTGATTCTGCAGCTTGGACTCCATTGCCTACAAGACCTAGGCCAGACCACTACTCCATCTGTCATCTGCAGTCCTCTTTCCAGCGTTGCCGCCACTCTCTTTTCTGCACACACTTTCCGTTGTTCTGTCTGGAAAGCCATTTTTCCTAAAATGCTCCTCCCACTTCTGTCCTGGCTCTTCAGAAGGGCCTCTTCCCCTGTTTGTTGCCACTTAGCCAGGACCGAAGCCTCATTCTCACACCACTCCTGGTCTCCTTGAAGCCTTCACCATCTTTTCTTCTCTGCTTTTCAACCTTACATGAAGGGGCTTCTCTTTGTGCCCAGCATTCCCTCTTAAAAGTACCCACACCTTAGGTGTCAGGGACTGTGCTGTCTGTCCTCCTTGCATCTTGCTTCTCCTCAGCCTCCATCTACTACCCTGACTTACACAGATGTGTGGCTTAGTTCAGTTGCTAGGTGTGTGGATTATTCCCTACCTGATTTCCTCTTCTTGTCCTCCTCTTCCTCCCTCTCCTCTTCCTCTTCCTTCTCATTTTCCTCCACTTTTCCTCCTCCTCTTCCTCCCCTCCCCTCCCCCTTTTCCTTCTTCTTGTCTTCCTCCTCTTCTTCCTCCTTTCTCCTCTTCTTCCCCTCCCCTTTTCTTTCTCCTTGTCTTCTTCCTCCTCTTCCTCCCCTCCCCCTCTTCTCTCTCCTTGTCTCCCTCTTTCTCTTCCTCTTCCTCCTCCTCTTCCTCCCCTCTTCCTCTTTCTCCCCTCCCCCTCCCTCATCTTCTGTTTGCCCTTTTCCTCTGTCCTCTTTCCAAGCTGTCCGTCCTTGTAAAGTTCTCCTGAAGCCCAGCCCTGTTTCCTGACACAACCTTGAAGTGTTACTACTGCAGCCGGGCTGACATTTTAAGAGAGGCTGTTGGAAGACACGATGTTTTAAAGTCCTAATAGGTGGCAGGAGCCGAAGAAATGGCCCAGAGAACAGACTTCAAGGCCTCTCTGTTTCTGAGAGAGCCTTTGTTTCCTGACTTGGCTCCTCCACAGAGGGAGGAGAGAAGCAAACTGCAATAAAAAAAAGAATAGAGTAGGACTTAGGATGGGTGGAGAGTCCTTTTTAAACCAGACAGAAAATAGAAAATGTTACCAGAAAAACAAAGTGTTTGATTATCCAATAGCTACATGAGAAATATACTTTGATAGATAGCAAGGGAAAGTGGGTAATGTGTAACTATGTAGGTAAATGGTTGGACCTTGATATGAGAAAACTAACACCTATCTCAAGAAGTGGGGGGGGGGGGATAAAACTAGGTGAATTAGGGAGAAGGAAGTGCTAATAGCTAGAGGTTTGGAATGATACTGGTCCCCCAACCCCCTCCTTCCCAGGGAGTCAGATGAGCAAAAGCAAAATGAATCAGACCTTCAGATTTTCGCAGCTCAGCTTTCAAAATTTAAAACTATCCATTGCTTCCAGGTCCAGGAGGCTGGTGAGATGGGCATCTCGTCCAGAAACGTTTGGAAACAGCTACAAAACGACGTACTACACTCTTTCCTCAAAATACTAACCCCATTCCTAGAAATCTAGGCCATAGTTTAGAAAATAAACCCAGTGTGGGTATACGGCTGTAGGTTTGTTTGAGGTTGGGGACAAGATGGAAGCCCTATGAAATCCTAGGGGAATCTGCACTGATATCGTGGGCTCAGAAAGAGAAGACCCGAGCTTTGGAAAGAGAAGGGCTTTGGCCAACATTACACTGCATGCTAAAATGACTGGGAAAAAGAAAGAGGACCTGCCTGCCTCACACACGTGGACTATTCTGTCATTTATGGACACAGAGACAGGTGTGGAGGTAAGCCAATTTCTCATTAGCCAGGGGAACAGGATTACAGCGAGGGAGGTGGCCTGCTGTTGACATCCAGGCTCAGAGGACAAATGAGGTGGCCCCAGTTGCTTAGGTGCCTAGCACACATCATGCTTACACTCTGCTGCCCCCTGCACTCCCGCTTGCTCTGTCCTTGAACCTCTAGAGCAGTGGTTCTCAACCTTCCTAAAGCTGCCACCCTTTAATACAGTTCCTCATGTTGTGGTGACCCCAACCATACAATTACTTCCATTGCTACTTCATAACTGTAATTTTGCTACTGTTATGAATCATAATATACATATCTGTTTTCTGATTGTCTTAGGCGACTCCTGTGAAAGGGTCTTTTGACTCCCCAAAGGGGGTCACCACCCAGAGTTTGAGAACCACTGTTCTAGGGTTTCAAAGAGCACTCTTTCTGGTGAGGTCTGCCCTTAGGAGGACAGGATCAGACAGATGTCCACTTTGACCTTAGAAGAGAGCTTGAAGCTACTGGGAGATAGAATTTGTCAGCCTGGTACTTAGAATATGGGCTAGAAGGAGAGCCACAGAGCCCAGTGCCTTCTTGGCCTTGAAGAACCTAAGGGGTCTATCTAACAGTTGCCTCATGGTTCTTGAAATTATCTGACTCGCTCAAAAGCACTCAGATTTTTTTTAAATTAAACATTTAAACAGAAAACTAAAAATTTAGTAGGAAAAACATCCCCAGATAAATTCATCTCAAATGGGAACTATAGGCACTATAGCAAGCACACTGTAGGAGAGGAGAAAAAGAGCTGGTCATGGTTACTGTGCTCTCAAGTCTCATTCTTCCCACCCTGAACTACAGCTGTCCTCTGGAGGCAAAGGGCAAGCCAGGTGAGTGGTCAGATGTACATATTTGCATAAAGTCTGTCTGTCTGTCTGTCTGTCTCCCTGTGTGTGTGTGTATGTGTGGTGTAGTGGTAGGGGTTAAGTTTGTTTGGTTTTACACACTCGATATTTACTCCTCTGAGTCAGCAGTATACCAGATGCTGAAAACGACCTAATGCAGCAGTGGTCTTTGTTCTTGCGGAGATGGACATTAAACAAAACAAAATAAAACATGGCTGTGACTGAAAGTGCTAAGCACGAAACCAAGAAGGAGGAAAGGCCTGGGTCTGCAGTGGTATCTCGGGTGGTCAGGAAGGTCCTGAAAGGGATGGTGTCTGGCTTCCAGTCTGGGGAAATGATGGGACCCGGCTTGGATTGAGGAAGAACATTAGACGGGATAGATCACCTGCGCCATTGCCAATCAACTGAAGAACCGATCAGACACACAAGAATGTCGAGGACATTCTTAAGAACAGGGATTAGTCTGAAAAACAAAAAAGGAAAAATATCCATACCGAGTGATCCTAAGTAGATGCCATTCTAGAAAGAAGGGCAATCGGTGCCACAAGGGATGAGCAGTATGGAGCGATATACAGCTGGTCTCAGGCACACTCTCTGTGCAACCCTACAAAGATGCACCCCTGTGACTACCATTGGACAAGTGTGTACAAACGAAGAGTAAACCCTGGTGTTTACTGTGGACTATGGCTGACTGGGATGTGTCTAGAACAGGCTAACAGTTGTAGCAGGTGTCCCACCCTGGGGAAGACTGCAGGTAGGAAGTACACCTGTGCACACAGGGCAGAAGAAAGCCCATGGGAGCTGTCTGTACTTCTGTTTCACTCTAAAATGACGTTTTTATAAAAGCCATTAACTAAAACAGCAGACAGGCAGGGTGGCACATGCCTAAAAGGCCAAGGCAAGAGGGTTATTGAGTTCAAGGTGGCAGCCTGGGCTGTGTATTGAGAGTGTGTTTCAAATAAATGCATGCATGCATACATACATACATACATACATACATACATACATACATACATCTCTCCTATTGAACTCCCCACTTTCAAGTGTGGGCTGCAAGGGATAACTTCTAGGAAGTACATGGAGAAAGGGATAGAGGAGGAGTTTCATCATGAAGATGCCTTTTCTAGACAACAGCAGCATCAATAGGGCAAGCCAAGTCAGGACTAGAGTGGCACTTGACCTCAGTGGTCTCCGAACTAAGCACCATCGCCCAGATCCCTTGACATGAGGAGACCATCAACCAAGCCTGGCTTCCGAACAGTCTACAAAACCCCTTAATGCTCCTTAAAGCCGTGAAGGTCATCAAAAACAAGGAGCATCGTCTAAGGAGCTGTCACACCAGGGAGGAGGCTACGGATGTCATCGTAATGTGGTACCCAGAAAGAAGAATGAAACAAACAAACAAACAACCCAAAGAAATAAACAAAGGAAAAAAAAAACAAGTAACAAAAAACTAAGGCTGAAACTTGGGAGCTAAATAAAGCATTCATTGAATAAGAACATCAACAGTGGCTCATGGATCACAACTAACAAAACATCCTAGTCTAAGACATCCATAAAAGGAGGAGGAGCTACGTACTCTCCTCGGTTTCCCTATTAATACAAAACTTCTGAGGAGCATCCTACTAATAAAGTGTGCATTCCTCCAGTCTATGCTGCAATAATGAAATCCCCAAGCCTGGGGATTTTTATACTGAAAAGTTTTCTCTTAGCTTGCTGTTTGGGAGATCCAAAACCCGGGACTGGAGATGACAATGCATCTGCCTCTGGAGAGTGAACTTCCTTGCTGTCTCACACCGTGACAGGCACCGTGCAGGAGGGAAGAGGTCAGATGGCAAGACAAAGTGGGAGACCAGAGCCCCCCTTCTTACTAACAACTTACATTCTCGACAGTTAACTATGCTCCCAGAACTACATGAATCCCTTCCCGGGACGAGATTTATAATGTTCTAATTATTTTGTACTAATTGCCATCACTCGAAGATCATACTGGCCAGCACATCCCAGTATCGCTGTGCACAGTTGTACAAGTTGATAGAAGGGATTAATGTAGTCCTGAGAGCATAGTTAACTGTCGATAATGTAAGTTTTTAGTGAGAAGGGGGGCTCCGGTCTCCCGCTAACATATACACAACCTTGGTTAAAAAATCTATCAACTTGTACACTTTATTTTTAGTTGGAGTATCATCAGTTTAATATAAAAGAAGCCATGGGAATTATTTACATGATGAAATAGTTCACAGTGTCAGTGAAATGGGCAGTTCATGTGACACCATTTCAGTGGTGATTTCAGTCCACCTACTTTCCAAAAATATTGCCATCTGTACATAAGAGATAATCCTCGTCGTCTAGAACAACTTTGGTGCCTCCATATTCTGGGAGAACTTGTTCTCCATACTTCATACTAACTGGTTGAATCCCTTCATTTCTCACCCAATCCCACAGCTTCGACTGTTTCTTGAAACGCCTTTCCTTGAGACTTTTCTGGAAGTGTAATGCCACCTTTGGTTACAGTTTTGGCTACATCCCTTTCAACCAATTCTCTGTCAAAGAGCAGGAGAAACTTTCTGAGAGCCTGCCCAGGAGTTTTCAGAAGGTTACCCATTAGCATCATAGAAGGTGTACGTGACCAGCAGTGTGGTGCTGGAGAGACAGCCAAGAGCTACATCTTCATCTGTAACCAGACAGAGCAACTTCAGCAGTTACTAGATTGAAGAATTTGACTTTGATTTTTTTTTTCAAGTGAAATGTCTGTGATGAGATTTTAACCAACATGCATGCCATAACGATTTTAGTACTTGGTCCCTGGATCCTGGGAGTGTGAAATGGTGGGGAGATGAGGGACAGGTCCCATCTTTTGGAAGTTGAGGTATCTCAAAAGTAATGCTGGGAAACAGCTCCTTAGCACTCTAACCTTCTATACCGCACTGCTTTTTTTCTTTCTTCTTTGAGACAAAGTCTCTCTCTATGTGACCTAGACTGGCTTCAGATTACTATTCTCCTGCCTCAGTCTTCTGACCGCTGGGCTTATGGACACCCGTGCCTGGCAATACTGAAGCCAGATTTACTGAGCAGGCTCAGGTGCTGTCTTCTGCAAATAGGAGTGGGCAGTGTGCGTGGTGCAAAGAGCTCCCTGGACATGGGGTGAGTTCCGTCTCTCCTTTGTCATGTGGCTCCTTTGATCCTGGGTGCGTTTGTAAATATATCTTCCCTGGGGAATCTTAAGAGCCTGTCCCTCCAACCCATGCTAGTGGTTAAACTGTGTAGCGCAACAGCATGCAGTCTTCCAGTGTGGCTGGAGCAGTAGGCTTAAAAGATCATCATCTGGGCTGGGAAGGGTCAGGTGGATAGGAAATGCTGAGCTGAAGAATGCCCTGCAGCTCCTCAGTATAAATAAAACCTCTGCTTTAGAGGACCACCTCCTTTGTACAGATCTTTCCTTCCCAGAGCTCAGTATTTCCCATCAGCCCACCTTACCCATCGCATCCCATGCCAACCCAGGTCACGACATTCCACCCATCACTCCCATAATATTTGCGTCATTTTTAAAACTCTCACCTTGGGGCCTTCTTAGCTGTCCAGCTGAGATGTGAGTGAATGAATCACGACTCCAGACTCTGCCAGCTGATCATTCATCCTTACTTTTCTTTCTCACCCTCCCCTTAAGGCTACCCTTATATAATGTTTTGGATCTATGGCCTATTTGATAGCTACACTCTTGACTTTCTTCCCTCTTCCCTCTTCCTGATTCTTTTAAGACATTTTTTCTCTAAGTTCAAGGGGTGGGTGGTTTCGGGAACTGTCATTTTGTGGCGCAGTCTGACACAATGGGTGGAGTCAGGGGTTGGGGTGGGGCTCCAGGAGAAAAGAGAGCTGGCGCCCTCCAGGGTTGTCAGATCTGGGCTGGCAACCAGAAACCCATGAGTCCCTTTCAAAGGCCCTCCTCTCTCCACACCTGTCTTTCCCCAAGTGCTAACATGTCTCCTGTCACAGTGTGAGTTAGGTGAAGTCATGGTTTTTTGTTTTTTGGTTTTTTTTTTTTTTTAATTCCCTCCAGTAATTTCCAGACATTCCAGCCCTCCTCCTGGATGGCTAACTTCCCTTCCCTTAGGATGCTCTTAGATTAAACTAATTCCTACTTTGAAAGGGGATACTAAAAAAGTAAGGAAAACAAAGTGTAAAAGCAAAACAAACCAAAACCAAAACCAACCAACCAACTGAACAAACAAACAAACAAAAATCTGAACGTGGAGCTGGGTGTGGTGGCACACGCCTTTAATCCCAGCATTTGGGAGGCAGAGGCAAGCGGATTTCTGAGTTCGAGGCCAGTCTGGTCTACAAAGTGAGTTCTAGGACAGCCAGGGCTATACAGAGAAACCCTGTCTCGAAAAAAACAATATATATATATATATATATGTATATATATACATATAATAATAAATAAATAAATCTGAACGTAGAGAGCAAGTCCCTGTGGCCATGCGAGCCTTTCTACAGACAGTTAGGGAGAGTTAGAGAATGAGCAAGGACCAAGCCTCCCCATTACGATCCCTTCTTCATTCTTTTACACTCTCCTTCCTTCCTCCCCTCTGTTCCTCTCATTTTCCAGCTGACAGAATTGAACATTTGTTCATTCTGGCAAACTGACTTCTGAGCAAAAGCTCGGAGCAAAGCAATGTGAGATGCCTGGAATCTGGACACGCTTCCATCCAGCCTTTAAATAGGATGAGGGAGAAAGAAGGCTTTCCCTGCTCCTGGCCAGGGTCTGGGGTCTGGGGGGAATCGCTGGTCTCTCCCCTCCTCTGTCTGGCTCCTGGCCGTCTGGAATCCATTGTGTTGGGCCCCGGCACCTGGCAGCTGGCATGAGCCTGCTGTCTGCAGCCGGCACACAAGCCATACAGTTGGGGATTAGATGGAGCATACGCCTAGCCTATAAGATGCTTATGGCCTTTTCCAAGTCCGGGACCGGTCCAGCTCAAGAACAGGGCAATTAGATGAAGTCCCACGCTGGGAGGAAAGCTGTTTCCTAGCGAAGACTCTAATCCCTCCCTCCCTGCAGCCTCTCTTCTGCTCCAGTTTGTCGATTTCCCTCCTTTGCCTTTTATTTTATTGTTTTCTGTTTTTTTTCTTTTTCTTTGCAGTGTATGTTCGGGCATGTTCTTGTGCGTGCACGCACATGTGAAGGACAGACACTGAGGGATTTTCCTCAATCGCTTTTCTACCTTACCATTGGTTCCTTTTCCATGTGTGTGTGTGTGTGCGGCGTGCATGCGTGTGTAGGTATGTTTTTACATGTGCGTGGATGCACATGTACGTGACTGCATGTGCACATGTGTGTATGTGCATTCCAGGTGGAAGCCCGCGATTGAAGTTGGGAGTCATCCTCTAGGGACACTTACTGCACCTTATTCGTTGAGGCAGGCCCTCTCAATCAAACACAGAGCTCATCGATATGGCTAGCAGCTTACCCTGAGGATCCCCAGCTCCTCCTTCAGGGACTAGAATTACAGGTGGGAGGCCACACCAACCCAAATATTTATGGGTTTCTTGCAATGTGAACCATGTTCCTCGTACCATGGAGCCATCTCTCCAGCTTTCCACCTTATTGTATTTATGTATTGAGAGGTGGTCTTGCTTATAGCCATAGCTATATAGGCTCACTCACAATATAGAGCAGTCTGGCTGCAAACTCAGAGATCCACCTGCCTCTGCTTCCTGAGTGCTGGGATTCGAGGTCAGGCCACCATGCTTGCCTTTCACCTTATTTTTTGAGACGAGGTCTCCCATTGAACCTGGAGTTGGGTGGTGTGGATCGGAACTCATGTCCTTGTGTCTGCATCGTAAGCACTTCTTGACTGAGCTAAGTCCCCAGGCCCTGCTCTCATTCCTTCATCTGCTATCTGAACACTCAGTCTCCACTCCTCTCCGGAGCAGTGTGTTCCTTTCCCCCTGACAACGCTCCGCTCTCTACTCATGCCTCTCTCCCCGCTCCTGCAGTCACTTTTCCTTTCTGTGTGGTCACTTTGTGCTACCTGCATTCTTCTTCCCTTGCCTGTCAGCTTAACCGGACTGGAGCTCTCTCTCATGGAGGGAGAAAGCAAGTATCGCAGTTGCAGATCAACACGCACCTTCATATGTGTGGGGGCAGGCAGGGCAGGACTCAAAGAGCCATGGGCACTGCCATTGACTGAGGACAATTCAGACATTATGGTGGTGAGCCCAACCGGTTTCTGTCTAGCTCTGATGTGTTCCTTGCTCTTATATGTTTTAGGGTGGTGGATAAAGTAGCTGTGGGTTTAGGGTGGAAATGTATTCCTGGTTTGATTCAAGCATCTAAAACTAAGGTTCTTCCAGCTTTGACATGCACCCGGGTACCTGCCCAACGCCACCACGGTTTCCAGTGCAGTTTGGGTGGGGCCTGAGAGGATATGCCTGGCAGGTTCCCAGGTGAGGCTGATGTGAATGGCCTGACATTGACCCTGAAGCTAGTCTGAACTCTATCCCAAGTGACAGTTAAACATCTACACCTTGACGCATGTGCAGGGCGGGTGTACATGGACACGCTGAAGTAGCTAAACACTGGCTCATTTCACAAAAGGATTTGCAATTGCCTGTAAAAAACACTGTCTACCAAGGCAAAGTGTTGTGGTGTGAAAGGACTCCAACAAAGGGAACATAAAGATGGGCTTTGACCTAAATCAAAGGACTTCAGTCAGGATAGCTTGCCCTCTTTGCAGAACCATGTGGGCCTCTCTTCCATTTTCTGGCTGACTGCATCTTGTTGGTATTCTGAGTGAAGGACCGCTGAATGTTATTACTTGAATGTGAGAACTGTATTAAAGGGTTGCAGCATTAAGAAGATTGAGAACCACTGTACTAGAAGGGGGAAGGCGTGGATTTTAGCTTGAGCCTGCACTAAGACTTTCTCAGGTAGGTGGGACCAAATGGAACTGTTAGAGAGGTGGCTGAGGAAATGAAGTTCTTAGCTTCTCTTGCCCTGAGATCTCCCAGAGGAGCACAGACCCTAGGAAGAGGCAGATGCAAAAACCAGCCACAGATCAATCTTCAGTGCAGAGCAAAAACATGATGGATGCTGGGAGCTGTAGTTCCACGGGCAGCCAGAAAAGCATTTAGAGGACTATGGATACTTTAAACCCCAATCAAATAAATGGGGGGGGGGGATGGGAAGTAGCAGTGCTTTGCATAAAGCAAGTGTCATTGTGTAAAGCTTGTTTTGGTGTTTATGTTTGAGTGTGTGTGAGAGAGAGACAGAGACAGAGAAAAGACAGACAGATTCTGGATCCTGACTTATAAATGTCAAAAATGCTTAAAAGACCTAGAATGCAAAGAAAAATCAAGCAAATTGAATAATTTGTTGGTTTTGTGAGTTGTAGAGGAAAGAACGAACATTGAGGGTGTCCTGGCTGGTGTCCTGTGTGTCAACTTGACACAAGCTGGAGTTATCACAGAGAAAGGAGCCTCCCTTGAGGGAATGCCTACATGAGATCCAGCTATAAGGCATTTTCTCAATTAGTGATCCCTCAAGGAGTCAGGGCCCAGCCCATTGTGGGTGGAGCCATCCCTAAGCTGGTAGTCCTGGGTTCTATAAGAAAGCAAGCTGAGTAAGCCAGGGAAAGCAATCCAGTAAACAACAGCCCTCCATGGCCTCTGTATTAGCTCCTGCCTCTAAGTTCCTGCCCTGTGTGAGTCCCAGTTCTGACCTCCTTTGGTGATGAACAGCAATGTGGAAGTATAAGCTAAATAAATCCTTTCCTCCCCAACTTGCTGCTGCTGCTGCTTCTTCTTCTTCTTCTTCTTTAAAATTTTTATTTTATTTTATTTTATTTTATTTTATTTTATTTTGAGATAGGGTTTCTCTGTGTGACCCTGGCTGTCCTGGAACTCACTTTGTAGACCAGGCTGGCCTCAAACTCAGAAATCGGCTTGCTTCTGCCTCCCGAGTGCTGGGATTAAAGGCGTGTGCCACCACGCCCGGCTCCCAACTTGCTTCTTGATCATGATGTTTTGTGCAGGAATACAAACCTTGACTAAGACAAACTGGTCCCAGAAATGGAGTATTCATGTGACAGCCTGACCATATTTTGGGGAGGACTGTGGAAAGACTTTGGAACTTTGGGCTAGAAGAGCCATTGGATATTAAGAGCTCTGTGGGATGTTGTGTAGGAGCTTGGAAGATAATGTTGAGAACAGTGAAAACAGTGGAGGGCTGGCTTGTGAAATTTCAGAGGGAAGATTAAAGACTCTTATCATGGCCGTAGCTGTTTTGATTGTGAAGATTCTATAGTTTTGGTTAGCTGGGGCTGAAGAATCAGCTGTGATTAACAAGATACCAGAACTGCTAAAACAAAACCTTTGCATTACTGGGACGATTGATGCTGGTTAGCTGGAGCTAGGAAATTAGCGAAGAGACCAGCATCACTAAGGTGAAATCTTCTGGGAAGTGGAACCCAGAGAAGCTGTGTTCCAGAGTCAGCCACAGTTGTACCTCATGTTGGCAGCCAGACTTGGTAATGTAGAAGAGTTTGGAAACATGAAGGGTTAGCAGCTGATGCTTGACCCTGTGAGAGGCCAGAAGAGGCCATGGGTAAAGGTGTAACCTCAATGGCAGTTGAAGGCCCATGACTGAAGGGGTCATGCAGAGAAGTTGAGGCTTAAGACCATGAAAAGAGCCTATGGGAGGTTATTTGTGAAAGTGCTGTCTAGTTGCAACAGAAGACAGCAGTGTTTTGGAGATACCAGTGCCATGAGATGATCATCAAGAACAGCAGCAGCAGCTGGAGCCTAGAAGACAAGGTGTGTGCTACACAGGGCAGAGCTGGAGAAGTGACCCAAGCTCTTGGAGGAGCCCAAAAGGTCATGAGTGTGTCCCAGACATTGGACGGTAAGAGTCTAATCTTGCTTTTGATTGTGATTGGGCCCTGATATTTTTCCCTCTTGAAGTAGAAGCATTTTAGTGGAGCCCACAGTTAAGAGACTTAGAATTTCAAAAGAGATTGGATATTTTAAAAGGGTTAAAATTTTAATATGTAACAATTTGTAAAGACTGTTGGACTTTTAAAGTTATTTAGATCTTGGGGATGAATAAGAAAGTAAGGGCTAAGGCTTAATAGTGATGTGTTTGTGTGTTAAGTTGAAAGGGGTCAATTGTACTGGCTGGTTTTGTGTGTTAACTTGACACAAGCTGGAGTTATCACAGAGAAAGGAGCCTCCCTTGAGGGAATGCCTACATGAGATCCAGCTATAAGGCATTTTCTCAATTAGTGATCCCTCAAGGGATCAGGGTCCAGCCCGTTGTGGGTGGTGCCATCCCTAGGCTGGTAGTCTTGGGTTCTATAAGAAGCAAGCTGAATAAGGCAGGGAAAGCAACCCAGTAAGCAGCATCCCTCCATGGCCTCTGCATCAGCTCCTGCCTCTAGATTCCTGCCCTGTGTGAGTCCCAGTCCTGACCTCCTTTGGTGATGAACAGCAATGTGGAAGTATAAGCTGAATAAACCCTTTTCCTCCCCAACTTGGTCATGATGTTTTGTGGAGGAATAGAAACCCTGACTTAGACAGTGGATTATTAGCTCAATGGCCTTTTGGAAGCCACATTTTCTACTGTTACCCAGGTCCAGTGGCACTCGTTTAGACCTATCTCATACACTCAAGATACGCCCATTCTCACAGGGCTGCTGGTGGTGAGGGAGTTCTCAAAGATAAAAGAAACAGACTGGGTTCTCTACTCAGAGTTTCAGGTTCCCGTGGGTATTGAGGAAAACAGACAGGAGACAAAGCCAGGTTATGGAGGATGTTCATTACAGAGCAAAAAACCACATTGAAGGGCAAGTTAAGACTTCTTGACAGACAGAAATAACACTGAGTTTCTGATAGCTTGCTTTACGGACAAATTTAATTTAATGGGGGAAGGGGATGGGAAGGTAGGATGCCTGTGTAGCTGTTTCCTCGAAATCTCAACATTCCCTCCTAAGGGAGGATAGAGTCTCTTAAAGCTAAAAGGCCCACAAAACTTACAAGCCTCCTCAAACCCAGTGTTAGAAGATGCACATGGCCTGTCCTCTCCCCGAGGTCGGACAAGCAGTAAACACTTTCTGGGGGTGGGGGTGGGGGTGGGGGAGATTTTCTTCAGTGGCGCTCCCTGCAGGTTGTGCACGGTTCAGCAATGAGGTGTTCTCAGCCCTCACCCATGCTGGGTGGACTATTTAGTGAGGCAGTTCCCTTGAGTCATCTGTCCTTCCATCATAAGCCATTGCCAGGTAATCACAATCGTTCCTTCCTTCACCAAGTTAGACTGGGGTGGAGTTCTTTCTTGGACCTGCCCTGGATGCCCTATCTGAGATGAGGAGACATCTGTTCCCGCCTCTCCAGAGAAAGTCAGGCGGCACAGAGAATTCCACAAGTAGGGCTTACTAAGACTTGCTTCCCTTTCCTGTCCTTAGATGGGTTTCTCAGGGGGCACCAGGCACATAACCGGAACAGGCAATTTTGCTAGACAAACAGCATGGAGAACCGTTCCTATGGAACAAAGGAGAGCTGTGGTGGTCTCGTGGGCCATGGTGGGGTGATATGATACTGCTCCTACTTACATCCGCCTGGAACCACCTTGCAGTTTGCACCCCTTATCCCTCTGTCTATCTAGATACTTGGATAGATACCACAAAATAAAATCGACACCACAAAATAAAATTGACGGGAACAGAAAATAGAAGGAACAAGCAAGCAGCAAGCTGGTTTGGGTGTTTCCTTTCTTTTAGACCCAGCCTAACTCGCCTGGTTCTTTAAAGATATGCTTAGTCAACAGGACAGCTGCCTGCATCTAGCTGCAGAAAACACGAAGCTGAACATCGTGGAATTTTTTTTTAGAGGGGACACTGAACAATCGACTCACAACAACAGGGTCCACTCTCAGATGGATCTGTGTTGCCCTTCAGCCATCAAGTTGCTTTGGGTTTTCCCAGTACCATCATCTGAATGCTCAGAGGTAGCTAGCATTCCAGGGTCAGATCTGGACCATGCAGAAAGCATGCTTTGAGAGTTTACCTCCTGAAGCGTCGCCAGTATCCAGTATCTCTTTTTTTCATGGACTGAGCTGTTCCAAGGTTTTTCATATCAGTTGGAATGTCGTGAATTTCATTTTCATGAAAGATAAATGAAATTGTAAACTGGGTACAAATTTAATCTCCCCCCCCCCCCCCCGATATTGAAATTCCTCATTATCTGCCCTTCCCTGTTCTCCCTCCTATTTCTTTTTCCTTTTCTTTTTTTCTTGTAAGAGGCTGTCTGTGATAGAATAACTGGTTTTTCCCGGAATGGCTAATACATAATAAAAAGAACACCATTCACTAATAACAATTTGTTGATTGTTCCCTGAACCCCTGGGAGGTGTGTGGAGACTGAGATTCCTGTTCGCAGCAAAGGGAGTGTGGCTGTGTGATAGGCCTTATGTCAAGGCCAACTAGGAACTCAAAACGGAGGTATGTTGATTCTATAGAAAGCCAGTCT
This sequence comes from Mus caroli, assembly GCF_978045245.1. Lineage (NCBI taxonomy): Eukaryota > Metazoa > Chordata > Mammalia > Rodentia > Muridae > Mus > Mus caroli. Next base: position 83,636,816 of record NW_028227270.1, read on the forward strand.
TCTCTCTGCCCTGCCCCCTCCAACTCAGGTGACTATAGAGTCTACCAGCATGTTAGCTCTGCTTATCCAAATATCCTATGCTAGTGTTTGTCCCTAGGCGTCAGGGAGGCCAGGAAATGGAAATGAGACTGCTGGACACCCAGGAGAGCTGATAACTTATAAAGGAAGGAGATGGGGATTGGGGGATTGGGGATTGTAGGAGGTCTGTGGGGGTAGCCAGTGGGGAAGAAACCATGTGTACTGATTAGGAGCGATTAGGAAAAAGAACTCAGCAAGCACCAAGAGGAATTAAAGAAATCAGGAAACTTCTTAAATTAGAAGTGGGATTAGAGAATGTACCAGGGAAGGGAGATTTGATCTCAGAGTATCCTGTGTGCTAAGAGGCTTTCAGGGTTGCTTGAGAGTGGGTTCAAGACCTGCTGCGTATTAGAGTGGCACCAAATCAGGTTTCCCTGAAAGAGCTGTCTCTTGAAATGGGAGTTAAATAAAGGGTCATTTGGCAGCTAACCTGGAACAGTGGTGGTTGTCACTGGCAACACAGCACATCAAGGTGGAAGCAAGAGTTGGTGTACGTACAGACACCTCCCAGCCCAGAAGCAGAGGAGTGTGAGAAGGGGTGAGGTCCCTCAGGGCCAGTTGGTGTCATGTCCTCTATGACCTAAAGACCTCCTGATGGTACAGTGGTGAAATGTCCCCCACAGGCTCCTGAGTTTGAAAAGTTGGTCTCCAGATGGTGGCCCTCTTTTGAAAATCTGTGGAACTTATGGGAAGTAGGACCCCTGGGGCATGGCACCCTCTTCTGTTTTTCTGTTGCTGTGATAAAACAATCAACAAAAACAACTTGGGGAAGGAAGGGTTTCTTTTAGCTCACATAAAGAAAATCTAAGACAGAAACCCAGAGGTAGGAACCAAAGCTTGCTTTCTTATGAAACTCAGGACTTCAAAGTCAAACAGTAGTCATGGCCCTGGAGCCTGGGTGGGGGAGATCAATGGTCATTTTCTCTCTTTACCCAAAAGGCAGTTCACCACATAGAGCCCTGTGTTGCCTGAAAATAGGTTCATGGGGGGCACACTGGGTTGTTAGTGGCCAAAAGGAGAAGCTGATTCTCTCATCTCATGGGGAGAGGATGGAGTGTAGAATGGTTATTTACTGGGAGGATACAGGAGTTGCAGAACTGAAGGAGACAGACCTCAGGCAAGCTTTGACAACCCAGGCAGAAGGAAGCCAGGTCTCTAGAACTTCACTATAGACGTGATTTAACCTGGGCTCCCTCCCACCCCCAACTCAGATATGTATAAGGAACTAGATCAGGTCTACTTCCCAGTTTGTGGGCCCTGTCCTCATAGGTCTGGGCAAAGCACATCTTGCTTTGCTTCTTTTAATTGATCCTCACATCCCTTTTCTTTCCTCCTCAAAGACAACCACTTTACAGGAATTTGATTTATGCCTTTGATTTAAGTCCATACCCATGGATAGAAAGCATGTGTTTGCATTTCACGTTTATACGCTTCTTTTCAGACTATCAAATGTGTCTAAAGTTCCCTCTGTGGTGGTGTGTGGACACTCAGTTCAGTGGCTATGAGTTACCACAGTGTTTATACCCTTGTATGCAGTTATCAACAGTGGTCTTTAGACCCGTTTCCCTAGAGATGGCCACCTTGCTGTGTCTTCAGTTCTAGCTACACAGGTCACTAAAATAACAAACCTCATGTGCATTCCTATTGTTCTGGGTGGGAATTTTCCTATAATAGGAGTCTTTCACCATCACTCTGAGGATGGGGAGGGAAGAGGAATGAGGGCTACTTATCAGGCATGCTTACCCACAGCCCTTCTGTAGATTCTAATGCATTAGACAGAAGTGAGTCCTGGGGTTGGGTAGGTTTAATGTGATGCTTCTTATGATCAAGTGTATGTGGGGGAAGAATTACCTTTCAGTGTCCATACCAGAATCAGAAGCCAGGTTAAGGGTACAGATAGATGGCCTTGGTGACATTAAACACCAAAGCTTACTTTCTGAAAGGGTAGTTTACTTATCTCTTCTCTCTCTCTCTCTCTCTCTCTCTCTCTCTCTCTCTCTCTCTCTCTCTCTCTCTCTCTCTCTCTCTGCCTTGTGGTCCTTTGGTTAGAACCTGAGGGCATCTCACCTTCTAGGCAAGTGCTGCATCACCAAGTCCGTCCTTGGCTCCCCATATTCTCTATCCACTCTTTGTTTTTTAAGTCCAATGTCAAATTGGTTTTCACTTATGGCTATCAGCTCTTTAGAGCTGAGTTCTCCTTCCTTCTTTCTTAGGTAAAGGCTGACAGTTATTTTTAAGTTCTTGTTTCCATTTTATTACGTGACTCCATCCACCAGCACCCATTCTGTTTGTTTTCCTCTGTTTTTATTCCCCACTCTGTGTTCATGATCTCTCAGGACAGCAGTTCTCAGCCTGTGGGACATGTCCCCTTTGGGGGGAGGTCGACAGATCCTTTTACAAGGATTACATATCTGATATCCTGAATATCAGATATTTATATTATGATTCATAACAGTAGCAAAATTTAAAGTAGCAACAATTCAAAAATTTATGAAGTAGCAACAGAAATAAGTTGGGGTCACCAACTACAACATGAACTATATAAAGAGTCACAGCATTAGGAAAATTGGAAACCACTGCCGTAGGCTATCAAGTACCTAGACTATGTCATGAGTCTCAGCAAAGGTCCAGTCTCTCAATCCTCAGACTGTGCCATTCTCAGAACTGAGAGACAAAGTAGGCATGGAATTTGGGGGAGAGTAGAAATGACTAGATGAAGTTGGGGGACCCACCAGGACAAGGAGAACCTCAGATGTCTTGCCTGGGAGGTCCATTTTTTATCTTCCTGAGTTAGGGCAGCCTGATGCTTGAAATGGGGTTCAGGGGTCTTGAAAGACTGATACACAGAGACAGGGAAGTTTATCTATCCTCTGCACTCTTGGGGTCCTGAGAGGGGTTGGGCAGTCAGGCTCTTTCTTTGGGCTTCATTTCCCAGACAGAGGTAGTCTGTGCACATGAGAGCTCTAAAAGTCTGGTGGAGAGCAGAGCGCATGAAGAAGACATTCTCCTTCCTGAGCCCTCCCTCTGGACTCCCTCCTCCTCCCACTCCACTTCTCTTCCTCTAACTGTACAGATTTTTGTATTGTGGTTTGATGCTTGGATCAATGGACGCATTTCACAGTCATCAAGTCAGGGTGAGGGGCAGATTCATCACCTCAAGCTTGTATCATTTCTTTTCAGAGAGGCTTTCGAGATCTTCCCTGCCAGCTACTTTGCACCACACTATGAATTACTGTTGATCATCCTCATTTCCAGCCCATTCCTGCCTTTGGTGTTGCCTCCATATGCAGTCGTCCTCCGAGTTTCCCCACTGATTCCTCAGAGTTCCTACCTGTTTCTTAGCACTTTTAGGCTGACTAAGGGATGGAAGGCAGAGGGCACATAATCTGGCTTCAACCTCCATGATTATTTTTTATACTTACAGGATTAGTCCTTATTTTAAGAGAGAGATTCTTATTTGCTGAGCCAGGGTCACATGACCACCCCTTCACCTTGGTTAGATAGCAAGAAGACCAGGAAGACAATGAGTTGGACCTCCTGGTGGCTTAGGCCGTAGACCCAGCTATTTGAGAAGTTGAGGGAGGAGTGAAAGTTCCAGGCCAGCCTGGGCTACAGAGTGAAATCAGAGCCAGCCAAGGCAGCACAGTGAGAACTTGTCTCAAAATTTAAAACCCAAAATAAAGGGGCCAAGGGATGAATAGTTTAGTGGTTAAGAATGCTTTCTACCCACAGAACTGCAAAAGCTAAAATAAAACTAAGAACCAAAAAGATCTCCCCATACAATGGCTGGGCAGGGCAGGGCAGCTCTTAGCAGTGGTTTTCTAACTGCTCAGTTACAGTCCCATCTCTAGCCCTGGTGCAACTATTCCAGGAAAACAAGAAGGGCTTCCAGCCTTGAGCCTTGCTACGATGACTTGGTTTTTCCATGCCATCACCTTTTAAAAATGGCTAACCACTCCATCACCTGTTCCAGTGGAGGCTTGATGGGGAGGGGGTGTGGGGGGACGGGGGAGGGGCTATCTCGCCCTCTGTCCTGGGGAGCTACAGTGGCTCAGATGTTGTGCAGAGAAAAAGCTTAGGCAGCGTGCACAGTGAATGTGAAACTCACTGCTGGGACCTGCTGGAGCCGCCTGCCTTCCAGCTTGGCTCTTCCCAGAGGGGCTGGCTCTCATCCCATGTAGACAAGACACATGTCTTTAAGAATTGTCTAATTTCAACTTCATCTAGTGTGAGCAGCCAGTGCCACAGTCAATGCTGCTTTTCACTCCCATGCAGTCCCATGAAAAAGAAATGATAGCCTTAGGGGCCTTTGCCGGGCCAAGTCTGGGACCATGACATTTGTATTTTATATCCGTTCATCTCTTTTGTGCGGGGCACATCAACATAGGAACAGAGTCATTTCTTCTGCCCTCTGTCAGAAAAACAAGGGCCCTCTTTGGAGAAATCCTTATGTTCTGTGCTTTTTGGGCTTTGGAAGAAGAGAGTCTCAGATCTCACAGGAGAGGATCCGCAGGTTACCTTCATTAGGTGCCCTTGGCCAGGATCTTGAGGCCTAGTGTGGGTCAGACAGTGAGCTTGATCTTATGGTCTTGGGAAAGGGTCATGACTGGCTCCATGATCTGTGGGAGGATAGCTGTGGGGAACCCTTCTGCAGCCTGTCCCAGGTCTATAAATGACACTGAGACTATCTTGGCAGAGGCACTGAGCAACCAAGAAGAAATATGAGCAGCCATCCATGTTCATTCCACTGAGTAAAAAAAGTAATACAAAGAGAGGCCATGACCGCTCCTGGATATGGTGGAGGAGAAGGTTTATACGAGGGAAAGCATAGCCAGAGGCAGGGACATCTGAGAGAGTCCAGAGTGACATGACCCTAAGCCATGTGTGTTGTGTTAGAAACACGACTCATGTCCAGACAGACCACACCAGGCCAGTACAGTTCTACCTGAGAGAGGTTTACTGTGGGAGGAAAGGGGCAAAAGGGGGCGGCGGAGACAAAGGGGGAAGGAGAAGAGAGAACAAAGGTCAGAAAAGCCTACCTTTTATTTAGGCTGTGATGTAGCTAGCCACTTGAAGGTAGAGGTGGGAGGTGGACCAGGTGGACTCTAGGGATCCATGGTGATTGCCATGGCAACAGATGCATGGGGTCCCTGTCGACTATGGATGACTTATCATCATTGCTGGATTTGGAGATGACTTGAGACCTGACTGTAAAACCAGTTCTTGATGCCAACAATGTGAGGGGAGAGGAAGACGGGTGAGGGGAGAGTCAGACCAAGAGGCCAGGAGGATAAAGGGTAGATGAAAAGCTAAGTAATCAAAATGGTTAGATTATACCATTGGGGAAAGGGCAGCCCAACCCCTGGGCTGGAGAAGTAGGGTAGGGGGCAAAGTATGCCAGTCATACCCTGTAACAGGTAGGGACTGAAGGATGCTGGGAGAACCTAGTGGCCCAGTCCACTTTGATATGCTAAATAAGCACTTTAGTCTTTTGTCCTGGGTTTGAGACCTAACATCCACATCTAAGGATTTGCCCTCCCAAGTTCAGTCAAGCACCAGATGAAAGTATTTTTAAAGGTCACATCAGGACCAAGTGTGTACAGACTTTTCTCCTTGTTCCCAGGGCATTGCAGCTTAATTTGTTATACAACATCTACCTTGTATTGGATACTATAAGTCATCAAGAAGTGTATTAAAGGATACAGGAGGATGCGTGTCAGTTCACTGCAAATAGCATCCCATCTGATATAAGGGCCATGAGCATCTGCTGATTTGGGTATTCTCTTCCAAGGGATATCTGTAGTAAGGAACCCTGGGAACATCTCCGGGCTCTGGGATAATGGGTTGTAAAGACTGTCTAGCATTGGTTGTTTTAATTAACCTTACCAAGTTGGAGCTAGAATTAGGATTGAAGTTAATTAAGAAAGTTGAGTAAGCTGCTTGTCAGACCTCAGGCATCAGGGAAAAAGAATTTGTATCATCTAGAGGTGATATCAAAGGGTACAGGAGGAGATGAGTCAATTCTATGCAAACATCCTCCCAGCCTATATATTTTTGGATGTATATAAACATCCCATCTTATGTATATTTAGAAAAACGTCAGGCTCCCAAGGGGAAGCATCCCTATGGAGGCATTGAACCCAGAGGTAATCACCGTTGCGGATGCTGCATGCTGGGAATATGTATTTCCCTCCTCTTTTATACAGGAAAGAAAAGAAAGCAAGAAGAATAGAATTGAGAAAAACTGTGTTGGTATTGGGCTGGACAGGAGTGCAGATTAAACAAAAGAAATAACCCCGGCAAAGGGAATTTAGGACATTCCCCGAACAGAAAGAAAGACTCGAGAAGAAAGCTGGAAATGAAGAGTCTATCTAAGGTCAATCGTAGTTTAGGGGGACACAGAATCCACTGGCTACTCCAACCCCACTGGATACCATCACAGTGCCACAAATGGTGTCATCATTAGGTCTACCTGTCACTTGATACAAACCTAGAGTCACAAAGGAAAAGGGAACCTCAGCTGAAGAAATGAACTGATCAGTCTGACCTGTGGCAAGTCTCTGAGGCATTTTCTTGATTGCTAGTTGATGTAGGGGAGTCCAGCCCACTGTGGGCAGGGCCATCCCTATGCGAGTGAACCTGGGCTGTATAAGAAACATAGCTGAGCAAGCTAGGTGAAGCAATCCAGTAAGCAGAGTCCTCTGTGGTCAGTTCTTGCCTCCAGGTTTTCGCCTTGGCCTCTCTCAGAGATGAACTCTTATGATCTGTAAGCTAACATAAACTCTTTCCTCTTCAAGTTGGTCTTGCCTGGGGTTTTATCACAACAATAAGAATCAAACGAATACAGGTAAAGCTAATCAGCTGCTGTGCTTTGCTTTTGTGTCATGTACCATGACCTAATGTCCATCATATTGGCCCAGACATCTTTGCTCAGTCTGGACTATGAGGCAGTGGTCACCTGGGTACTCTAGGGGAAATAGATAAGACCCACAGAAAATAGCAGATCCCTCACATATGGCAAAGGATTTCAGAATCTGAGCCATCAAAAGCCTTCTTCAGGAAGTCATCTAGATCTGCTTCATTTGCAATGACAAGTGGCCCACCCTGATATCCTTGTGACTCTGTTGAGAGCATCCATGTCCAGGGTATCTCAAAGTTTCTCTCCTTTTCCTGATACTAATCCCACCGTGCCCACAGCTCTGGAATCTTTAGCTCTTTTGTCATCTCTCCCTGTCTTCTAAGTTTCAAACTGTCGTGTTTGATCTATTAGATGACCCTTACACTACTGAACCATTATCATGTGTGATCTTTCTGTGTGTGTGTGTGTGTCTGTGTGTCTGTGTGTGTACGCGCACACGAGCATATGTACGTGCAGTTACATGCTGGTGTCTCCATTGCAGTGGCCAGAGGTCAATGTTACTTTCCTGAATCCAAAAGCCATTGTCTTTTAGAAGATTAAATATGTGGGCATCTGAGCTGGGTAGCCTGGGCTACAAGATCAGGAAGAGCCAGGAATGATGGTACAACCCACTGATCTCAGCAAGTGGGAGATTAAGGAGGAAGAACTGTTGCAGTCCAAGCCAACCAGGACAAGATGCTGAATGTCAACCAGCTTGGACAGCACAATAAGACCTTGCTTCTCACTCCCTCTCTTGTTTCACAAGGTCCAGTGCATCTGCCTACTAACTGTGTAGTCTTTATACATTACAGTCTTTCTGTGACTTAGTCTTATCATCTGTAAAATGGGGAGAGCTTACCTACCAGGACTATCATAAGGATTAAATGAGTTACCACATGGTGCTAATTCCTGGCTCACAGGAAGTACTCAACAATTGCCAGTTTTCATTGACTACCATCATTTTCCTAGTTTCTTTTGTCAGTTCTTGATTGTATGTGCTGGAAAGTTCTACAGCATACTCGAGTACATTTTATTCTCTTTCTCTTATCTGTTCCAGAGTCTGTTGATTTGGTTTCTCACCCATTTTTTTCTCCCCTTTTCAGTCCTCTCTCTCCAGACTCACTGCCTCAGCCTTAGTTTTGGCCCCATCATCCCTCATGTGTGTGACAGAAGCCACCCTCTAACTGGTTTGTCAGCTTCCACATACTTCTGGGTAATAAAAAGCCATAAAATTATCTCCTGCGATCATCAAACAGTTAACATTGTCGAGTCTTTAATAGTAAACTGGGAGATGCTCTAGTAACTTTCCGTGGTTTGCTGATGAGTTGTTGCACCTACCTCCGAACAGACACTTTTATCTTCTGCTTTTGCAGGTGGGGGAAGCAGAGCACAGAGTACAGATGGCTAGAGCCCGCACAGCAATAAATGCTCAGGTGAGATTTGAACCAAGGCTTCCCCAAAGCACACATCTGTTCATGGTGACCGCTCCACGCATGTGGTTACCACAACAGCTGTCCAGTTTTACAAATGGGAAAGTTTATAATTTTGATTTCAGTGAACTTTCTCGTTGGTTCTGGGGAGGCAACCAACGGTCTCATGGATGCTAAGCATGCGCTCTGCCGCTGAGCCACAACCCCAGCCCCCCCAGCTTTTTCAAACTAAAACTGTGGAATAATTTGAGCTTGGTTGCTATAAAATGGATGGATTAATATTGTCCTCTGTTTTTATGGATTATTTTACCATATGCTTATGAGTGTTTTGTTTGCATGTATGTATGTGTGTACACCCTGTGAGTGCCTGTGGAGGCCAGAGATAGGCATCAGATCTCCTGGAGTTGGAGTTACAGATGGCTGTGGGCTGCCATGTGGGTACTGGGAACAAAGCCTTTAAGAGCAGCAAATGCCCTTAACTACTGTATCATCTCCCTAACTCCTAGCCATTTTTTTCCTTGAAACCTTTGGAGTTCACTACTCAGTACTATAAATGCGATGTTTGTATGGTACTTTGTTTTCATTAAAATACTTTAAATTTTCCAGCTGTTTTATTTTTTTCTAGCTTTCAGGCATAAATAGGATTTCTATAACTCAATGTATGTATATTAGATATGTGTGTTTAATAGTGTATGTTTAATATGCATTTGATTTTTTTCTCTTTCTAACCCCCCCATTTCAAACTCATCATCATGTTTAGCATTATTTTTATCTTGCCTGTTTTTGTTACTGTGTCGTTGTTGTTGTTATTATGATTATATTATTGGTGGTGGTGGTAGAAGTACTTGAGACAGGATCTTGGTATGTAATGCAATCTGGCCTTGAACTTCAAATCCTCCTGCCTCAGTCTTCCCAGTGATCCACTGCAAGTGTGTGCCACCACACCCATCTCTGGTTGGCTTGCTTTTCCTTTCTTGGTTTCCCAGCCTTTCCTTTCTGTCTCTTTTTCCAGAGTAGACTCACTCATATGGCACAACAATGCAGACTTACCCACATTTCAGAATTACCCACAATGCAGTTTGTGCTCGTTTCCATGTTATCCCTCTTGGTGAGTGTTGTGCGTCTTTTTTTTTTTTTTTTTTTAATTTGATGGGAGAGAGCATAGAAAGGTAGGTAGGTAGGTAGATAGATAGATAGATAGATAGATAGATAGATAGATAGATAGATACAAAGATAGATAGATACATAGATACATAAGTAGATAGATACATAGCTACTTAGATAGATAGCTTTGGGGTAGCTCAGCACCTAGCCCAGCACCTGTTGCTAGGCAGCTGTTGGGCAGAGCCTAGCAGGATCATCTGTAAGGCAATAGTGGAGGACCTCATTTGTGGGCTTCATCTCTACTTCTGTATTAATGTCTCAGTGGCCTGATGGCTGCAGGCCTTTCTTCCTTTCTCTTTTCCTTCCTTTCTTCATTATTCCCTTTGCCTTCTGGAATCCAATCTGTTCTCCATGAAGGATCTGTGGGAAGCAGAGTTTGGAACCCAGTGTCTTGTCCTTCACTTTGGGGACAGAAATAGGATGCTCCAATTGGGTAAAGCCAGCCACACAGTGCATCCTGACCCCACCCCTGCACGCGCACACACCCCAGCAGCTACGAGGCAGGGCTCATTTTAGGGGGACCTAGGGACTTCTCATTGCAATTCTCCATTCACCTCTTCCCAAGGGCTGACAGCTACTTGCAGGGAATGTTGGGAAAAATTCAAGTGACAGGTTATGCAAGGGCTGGTAACTACCTGATGGATGAAAGACTCTGTGTGTGTGTGTGTGTGTGTGTGTGTGTGTGTGTGTGTGTGAGACGAAAGACTGTGTATGTGTGTGTGAGGGGGGGTGTTTGAACAGTCCAGGAGAGGGTACTTTGCAGGCAAGGTGCAAGTGCTGTGAGTTACAACATAAAGGGGCCTTGTTACGCCATGGTGGTGGGGGCAGAAATCAGTGTAAGCTACTTGTCCCTGGAGCTCTGCCAAAAGGCTTCATTGCCTGACCTCTAAACCCTTTGAAGTCCGAATGTCCTGCCCCCCCATCACAGTTATAAACAGCGAGGCTCCAGGGCCAGCGCCTTCCCAGCCACACCTGCTAGTATACAGATCTCTGTCCCCAGGAGGCAGCTTCCTGTACCTTGTACTGCCCAGCAGCTGCTTTGGGGGTCTAGCGTCAGGAGTGGTTAGCACATGTGTGTTACAGGAGTCCACAGTTATCCAGGGTGGAAGCTAAAATCTGGGGAGTACATGGGGAAGATAGGATGCCCCAAAGTTGCATCCTGTTGCTGTCTTTCTCTCTGCCTCTGGAACACTTACTGAAGGTTGGATTCATTGGCTCTCTCACCGCACACCTGCCTTGGTGATCTGAGTTATTCTGGGATATGGAGTAACTGCAGGGGCCCTCTGCTTTGTCTGAACAGTTAACAGATCCCAGCTCTTCTTCAGCGTCAACAAGGTTTCTCATGTGCGCCAAGGGTAGCAATGTCCCTGCCTTATCAGCCTAGCAACGAGAAGGCCAGTTTCCAGGAAAGCGGCCACCTGATCCAGCCTGGTGAAACCCATTCGCAGCCCAGACACTGCTCTGGCCTTCACATCCCAGCACTCAACAGCAGGGCCACATGACAACGTTTTCAGTTGGCTAGCCCTCCTTCTCCCCGGCAGCCAGGCTGTGGTTTGTGAATGGTAGAAATGCCTTGAGCCTTTGAATATCCCTCTAACCCTACATTGGTTAAGGACAGCAAAGCAGCAGCTTGTGGGGCCTGGGCTAGCTGGGTGGGCCCAGAAATGTCCCTCCCTCCCTGCTAAGCTCCCTGTCTTGTGAACCCAGTGGGAAACAAAGGCTGTGATGCTGACAGGCTATTGTTAGGTACTTCCCACCCTGGCTGTGGCCTTTGATTAAACAGGGGTGATGGTGATGTTTGGGGTGTACTTTGGAGAGCCTTGAATAATCTGGTTGTTGTTTGATTTGAAGAGTCTCTTTTTATAACCATATATGCCTTCCCCCTAGAGAACCAATAAATAATGTGGCTATTCTGGCAGGGCTGTCTTTCCATAGCTGCCCCAGGGAGTCTCTGGCCCCCCACCAGTGGCTTCTCCTGTTTCAATTTCCATGTCCTCTGGCTTCTGTAACCCAAGGAGCCCCTGAGCTTGGGAACAGCTGACAGCCAGACAGCTCCTAGTGGTGGTACCTGGGGAAGGAAGGGGTGGATGGGCACTGACTTGCCAGCTTGCTCTGGGGCACTCTGTCCCTAGCTACTATGAGTCATTTGAAAGGTGAGCAAGAATGTGCCCTGGGTGAACATAGGGGAGGGGGTATCTTTGGTGCCAAACCCAGGGAACAGAGCAGGGCCCTGTGGGCAAGGATGGGGTGGATATGAGCCCTGTTCAGAGGAGAATCACAGACAGCCCTGTTGTCTCTACAGATCATTACCTCAGAAGGAAGCTGGCCTTGTCTCCAGTGGGCATCACCCTAAAATCAGAGGCCATTGAAATGGATTTGGAAGCTACTGCTTTGCATAAAGGGGCACTGCGCTGGTTCAGAGGGCACCGTGTTGAGATCGGGGTGTCTCATTTCATGGCAGGCAGTTTGTGTTGTGTTGCCTGCCGGGTGTCTCATTGCATGCAGTAGGTGCAGGAGGCATCACATACTGTGTTTAGGCAGACACATGGCTAGACTGCTTACACAGTTATTACAGAGAGTTTGTGGAACCTCTTGAGTTACCTACTAAGCCCAAACTTTCTATTTTTCCAGACGAGGAACCTAAAGCCAGAGGAGAAGCAGAAGTGAAGCTTGAGACTGTCTTCTTCCATATTCTCAGGGTGCGCAGCTTCACACCCCTGCAGCTCCACACTGTCCCTGGAGTGGGGGATGGGCAGGGCGAGCATGTGCTGGGACAGGGCATGAGGGTGATGAGGAGCCTTAAAGTCCAGGAACTCTACCTCTCCAGCTCAGTCTCAGTTCCCCCCACCCTCTTGCCCTATTTACCATGCACTCATACAACATCTCTCTGGTCCCTTCCAACACTATTGGCTTATCCTTCGGGCCAGTGTAAAACCTTCACTGACTTTTACCGAGACAGGAGAGGGGGTGTGAGGGAGGGGGAGGGGGAAGGAGAGATGCTAGTTTCAGTTAGTGACTGGAAAGAACGCCACAGCCATGCCCCTGCATCCAGCTGTTGTTTTATTACTGTGTGCTTGGATAGAAGGAGCCAACCATGTCACCAGGGAGTGCCTGGTGGTGCTGACGCTCCTGGCACAGTGAGGCTGTAGCCAAGAAGTCGTCAGGCTCTGATTTATCCCATTGCCAAGTGCTGGATGGAAAGTTCTGAGAACAGTGCTGGTAGAAACGACAGCAGGCACGAAAGCAGAGCCCTGGCTCTGAGGGGCGTCTTCCCTCAGAGCTCCGGAATGACATGCATCTGTTTATCTCCTGCCTTGCCAGCCCACCAAAGCTACCCACCCTTGCCCCCTCCCCCCCCCATGACCTCAGCATGCCATGGCATTTAATAGATGTTAAAAAATAGTAACATCGGAGCCTGTGACTCTGATGCTACTGTCACAAAGGTTCCTTCTTAGTGAGGCCTGATTGGCTGAGCCAGAGACTTTAGAGAGAGAGACCAAGCCAGGTGTGGGTTAGCCCTGTATTCTCTGCCCCACCCCCCCACCCCAGATGCTGAGGTCACAGTGAAAGGGATGAGGCTGGGGTGTTTGGACACACATGTCTAGGATATTTGCCCTTTTTCAAAACAGGAGAATGGTTCTGGATGCCCCATTTTCTTGTCTTGTGAGCAAGGCAGGCTCTCTCGGTCTAGACCGTAGATATGTCTGTCCTCTGGGGGGAGGGGGTAGAGGCTGTAGAGCACATGGCTCGGGGCAGTGGGTAGGGTTCTGTCACCCTCTCTTCTTTGCAGGATGAGTTCTATGGTTGTTCAGCTCAGACTTCCCAGACTGGTGGTGAGTGTGGAGGGACTGGGGCTTTCCTGCCTGTCTGCGCTGTGGCCTTTTTTCTCTTCCTTCTTGTGGGGATGGTGGAGTGGGGGAGGTGGTGTGAGAAGCAAAGAAAAAAAAATGACCCAGGCTTGTCTTTACCCACAGGCCTGCATAGAGGCCCTCAGCAAAGGGCATCTGCTGTCATCTTTCCTCTTGACTGGAATCTCCCGATGTTCTGATAGTTAGGGGTGGAAGACAAGTTTCCTGTGCCTCATTTTACCTCGGCTCTACACCTGAATGGTAATTTGCTTTGGAAAGGTCCAGGAAGCAGCCCCTGGTCAATGGCTATAGGTCAACACGACCTGGCATTTCCAGCCCTCAGGGCTGATTCCCATAGAGAGCTCACCTTGAAAGGCAGGTGCCCTGGAAGATGCCAGACCCTTTCTAGGTTTCCTTACCATAGCCTTGTGAGAAGCCTGTTTTACCATAGAAGAAATGGAGACCCAGTAAACTTAACTCTCCCTTACATGATCATCAGCAGAAGATTATATTCTGGGGACCCTGGGCATTATAGATCTGGAATTGTTAGAGTCACCAGCTGTCAGAATTGCCCCTCAGCTTTGGCTAGACAGGAAGGGGGACCACCCCACCAAACGCTCCTCCCTCTCTTCCTCTTTCTTCATCATTGTGTATCTACTGCCTTTGATCTTCACAGCAACCACACTGTTAACTTGAGTCGTGCTCCTGGGAAAGGCAGATGGAGATCTGGGGGTCAAGAAGAGATGACAAGTCACGGGGGGGGGGGGGGAGATGACAAGTCACGGGGTGGTCAGGAGGCTGGCAGGAGAAGGCTCTGAGCACAGGGCTGGGAGACCAGGAATGCTCATTTCCTGACAGGTCTTGACGCCTATCAGCAAGGAGGATGGAGGAAGGAGGAAGCGGGGAGAACCCTCAATGATTCCAGAGTCAGGCAAGCCAGTGTGTTGGAATCTGGTACCCAGTGTGCTGCTCATAGACGCTGGTTTTAGAGCCAGCATTCCCACCAGCTCCTGTGTCCTTGTGGCTGGGACTGGGAGGGAGGATTGAAGACATGGGCCCAGGAGAATAAGTGCTTGGCCAAGCAAGGCTGGGGTGCAGCTAAGATTTGATCTCATCGTAGTGAGTGTGTTGATCAGCTTCCCCTCACTGTAACAGACACCTGAGAGGAGTTGGCTTATAAGAGACAAAGGTTTGTGTTGGTCACTGCTTTGGAGGTCCCAAAGCAATGGCTCAAATGACAATTGGTAAGCCAATACATCATGAAGGGAGTATGTAACATAGGAGACTGCCCACTTCATAGCAGCCAAAAACAGGTATGGGGTGGGGTTGGGGGAAGGTAAAGGAAGAGGAGAAGGGAGAGGAGAAGGGGCAAGGGCTGGAGTCTCAGTTGTCCCTTCAAGGCTGTTCCTCCAAAGACCCAACTTCCACCTATCAGGTTCCACCTCCCAAAGATTCCACCATCTCCCAGTAGCATTCTGGGGACCAGTTCTTAACACATGGGCCTTTACAGAGAACGCATAACCCATAGCAGCCAAACCCTGGAGCCCTGTGTTCAATCCTGAGCCAGGATGCCTCCTGACTAGAAAGGGCACAGGAAGACAAATGCAGAGGTGCTGGGTGGGAGGGAGAAGGAAACCAAGGGGGAAGTCGAGTTTCTAGGGAGGGTACAGGGGTTTCCAGCTGGAGCTTATAAGAATCTCTGGAGTATCGAACCAGTGTTCTCTGCCCTCCTGTGTGTTCTCATGCACACCCACACCTTCAAGCTTCCTCCAATGAGATCATCATCATCATCTCCTCCTCCTCCTCTTCCTCCTCCTCCTCTTCAGCCTTGCTCTCATGAGCTCTATTTTACAAAGGAGGCCAGTAAGGCCCAGAGAAGCAATGACAAGGTCACACAGCTGGGGAGTGTGCACCTGGCATGCAAACTCATCCTGGAGTTTCAGTAGGTTAAAGAGGACTCTCCTCCCACTTCTCCAGTTCCCCTTCCTGTTTTGTCTCTTAAAGTGTGTGCCTTTCCTTTATCTTCAGGGCCAAATCAGGGAAGTCTAGGGGGATGGAGTCAACAGAAACATCATAGGCGTGTGTGAGCATCTTTGTATGATGGTGATGGTGATGGTGGTAGTGGTGTGTGTGTGTGTGTGTGTGTGTGTGTGTATGTGTGTGTGGGGTGTATGTGACCTGTGTTGCATTATGTGGTATATGTGCAGACTGGTATGTGCAGTGTGTACGGTATGTAGTGTGTGAGTGATGTGTTCGTGTGTATGTGTGTGCATATGAACAGTGTGCATGTATGTGAGTGGTGTGGATCTTGTGTGGCATGTGAATGTGTTGAGATGAAAGTTGCTCCAGGAAAGCCTTTAGATCCTGTCCTTCAAAGGTCACCCTGCCCCACCCTCTCTTATTCATTCTCAAACCCTTCATGGCAAGGCTTCTATTATGGCACTGAGAAAGCCAAGCCTGACCTCACCTGAGGCACTGTGCCAACTCGCTGCTGAAGAAGCAGCTTTGTGCATCCCTTACACCTGTGTCTGATGGGAACCAGGGGTGGGAGGAGCAGAGCAGAGCGGAGCTGGTGCAGGGTGTGGGTTTCTCCGCCCTGGGCATGCTCTACCTGCCCCTCCCTCCCTCCCTCCTGACAAAAGGGAGCCCCAAGTGAGTCATGGCCTCAAGCCCGCCTCACCTGTCCAGCTCTTTCTATCTGCCCCTGACACCTCTTCCTCATCCTGTTCATTCGTCACCGGACTCAGAATGATTCTGGACTTCCTTGCTGGACTATATTGGCTGCCTCCTGTGACTGGCTCCACCGTGACTTGTTCAGTCACAAGTGGCCTACACACAAACAGATTGAACAATATCTGTCCCCGGGAGCCGAGGGCGATGACTGGGTGCTGTGCACTGGCTCTTAGAGTCGTCTACCCACAGCACATGGAAAATATTCCAAACAAAAGCTGCGTTTGTACCGATCGTGTACAGACTTCTTCTCTCTGTTATTTCCCAAAAGATATACCAGAGCAAGAATTACATAACATCTTCCCGTGTTATTTATTATGAGCCACCTAGAGGTGGATTAAAGTACTTTAGAGAACGTACAACGCTTATACACAAATAACACACTGCTTCCAGAAGAGATGGACCACCTCAGATCTTGGAGACTGTGGGAGTGCACGAACCAACCCCTAAAGCCGAGGAGGGTTCTCAACCTTCCCAAGGCTGTGACTCTTGACATTTCCTCATGTTGTGGTGACCCCAAGCATAAAACTATTGTCATTGCTACTTCATAACTGTAATTTTACTCCTGTTATGGATCATAATGTAATTATCTGATAAGCAGATATCTGATATGGGACCCCTATAAAAGGGTCATTTGAACCCCCACCAAAAGGTCATGACCCACAGGTTTAGAACCACTGCCCTAAAGTTACCAAAGAGCAAATGCATATGTGACTTAGGGTTGATGCACTTTGAGAAATTCTAAAGCAGAAAGTAATCTTTTCTTATTTACTTGAGACATCCCTTTGTAGCCCCTGCTGCCTTAAGACATATAGCCTTTGTACCACCCTTAAATCTTCCTGTCATGGACTTCCTAGTGCTGACATTACAGGCAATTGCTGAGGTTAGCCCTTACAGCCAGTAATCAGTGTGCAATAGAGGGTCACTTAATAAAAAAAGATTATGTTTTGTGTTTGAACACCAAGCAGTTGCTGACTGAGAACCCAGGAGTTCTCTGTAATCAATGTCAGTATTTGCCAAAGCAGGCTTGAAGGCTTGAAGGTGGAGCAGTTTGAGAAGCAGAATAAATCCTGAAGCTAGGATGATAAGAAAATCAGCTACAAAACAATAACTGAGATATTTATTCCTTTGCAGTAGCTGGCCAAAGGGCGGGCTGATATGTGCTATTGCACAGGCTAAACACTGCCTCGCTTCAGAAGTGTTCTTTGTAGGAACAACCTGCAGGGTAACTCTGGAGTTTCACAAAGGAATAGTGTGTTTAGTAGTCTGCCTAGTGCACAGTGAAATACGTGAGATAGAGCCTAACCCACAGAACAAAATGGTTAATATTAATAGTGCTTGTCGTTTGTCCATACATCTGTGCCTCCTACGGCTGCTGAACAAATCATTTGTACAACCTCCCTCATGGATTCAGCCAATTTTAAAATGTTTGTTATGAGATCGTTAAAGATTCACAGGAAGTTGCAGAGTGGTAGGCAAGATCTTCTAGCCTTTTACCCAGTTTCCCCAGGTAATGCGTTGCAGAATTGGAATCATGTCCAAACCTGGAAGCTGGCACCGGTGCCTTTCAGAGGCCAGTCACATCTCACAGCATCACACCAACTCATCCTTATGTGTACAAGGCATTCCTTAAAGTGGGATGGATTGATGAGCAGATGAGCCATCAGAATTTTGTGCTGAAAATGCCTTCAGCCACCTAACCCCACAGCACACCTTTGCGTGTTTCTTCTCATGGCTTGCATTCTTCCTGGAGCTGCATCCTACCGCCACTGCCCAGCGGATGGGGTAGGAGTGCGACCCAGGCTCACATTGCTTCACATAGTGGTT
Source organism: Mus caroli (assembly GCF_978045245.1). Taxonomy (NCBI): domain Eukaryota; kingdom Metazoa; phylum Chordata; class Mammalia; order Rodentia; family Muridae; genus Mus; species Mus caroli. Next base: position 83,654,791 of record NW_028227270.1, read on the forward strand.
TCACGGGTTTCACTGAAACCTTGGCCTCACCACTTTGGAACCTGTAGTGAGGGAGCACTCACGGCGGGGCATGTGTGGTGGAGCAAACTTGTTCACTGCACGGTCCCCAGAAAACAAAAGAGGCAAGAAGAGGTGCAAGTCCCGGTATCCTTTAAGTGCACACCCCCAATGGCCTCACTTCCTCCCATGAGGCCTCACTCCTTAGAGTTTCATCATCTCCAAATAACATCTCATGGCAGGGACAAGCTTTCAACATGTGATCGTTTGGGGGACATTCTACATGAGAACTCTGTGTGTGTATGTGAGAGAGGGTGGGGAGGGAGACAGACAGAGATATAGACAGAGAGATATAGACAGAAACAGAGACACAGAGACAGAGATTGACAACCTGTGAAAATTCCAATTCCTGTTCTCAACACAGTTCTCCCACCAGCATACATCTGAGAAGTTATGGGAGCGTCCCTAGGCCTGAGAAGTTTTATCACAGGAACTGGTAATACGTTTTTTGTAGCTCAGATACAATACTTCCCATCCCCACAGGGTTGTCCATCACCTACTCCCTACCCTTTCCCTAGATGAGCCCCCATAATCTGTCCTCAAGGTCTGTAATTTTGTCATTTTTTAAAAGTGTTGTATAGATGGAAATTTATCCTTTTCTGAACGACCAGTCATTTAAAGTATGGCCCCTGTTGTTCTTTCTATTTAAGAAGACGATAGACTTCCCTTGTTCAGTCCTTCTGGATCACCTCCTTACTAGGTGTTTAGCATCCACAGATCCACAGATCACATCCTTCAGATGGGGTTAGAGGCTCTGTCATTTGTTCTTATAAGGTCATTCTTGGCCACCTTCCTCTAAGTGGCAGAAAGTCTATAGTGAAGAACTTGATAGCCTTGGGAAACAGAGAGAAGCATCAAGCCATCTGATTCTAGAACATCCCTTGTGGAAGGTTGGGATGAACTTCTTGATGGCCTTGTGCTTAGGCAAGCATCCATTGCAGCTCATGCAGCTGGTAGGCCGCCTGCGGCTACAACCCTTTTGCCTGATCACTGTTCCGTCTTTATTTCCAAAGTAAGGACCTGAGACATCTGTCAATCATTTTTATTAGTTATTTTAATATTAGGTTCTAATTTTTAAGATTTCTAAACAAGCATTCCAAAATACAGTACTTGGATTTGAGGGTGCCCAGAGGATAGATGGCAAACTGGAGAAGCTGGTGGGTGAGCCAGAAAGCCAGAGTGGTTTTTAATGAGGCCCTTGCTGTGTTCTAGATATGTGTTACCTATACCTATACCTATACCTATACCTATACCTATACCTATACCTATACCTATACCTATACGTATACAATTCTGTGTTCTACATATGCTATTTTAGAAATTCCTTCTTCCTTGGAGTTTCCTCTCCACTGCCAGCAGCATACACTATATTCTCTGCACATTGCACCAGTTACAGTAACTAGAAGCAGACTGGTACATCCTGAAGATGCTCCTTCCATTTCCCTTGATGCCCATCCTTTACCAGAAGCAAGTCCTGCCTTGTGTTGCTGAATGTGAGTTGCCTTTACCGTTGGCATCTCCTTGCCTGGCAACCAGAGCTGTGTCGGGTATTCACCATAGAAGACTTGGAGAGGAAGTAGACACAAGCCATAATCAGCCCCTTAGTATTTTCAGGAATTACAGATGAATGGAGAGGAACTCATTGTCCTCAATCCCCAGCTGGGTATGAGGTTCAGGAAATTCCCCCCTTTGAGATTAATAGGCCCAGTGATCTGGTGAGCTTAGGTCTCGGGTGACATAATATAATTGGCCTATTATCTGAGAAGTCTGGGCCGAATTGCCATGACCTGGCTCTGAAGGGCTTAAACACAGGCAGGGATGATTCAGGCACCAGTGAGCTGTTAAGTCTGCAGGTCTCGGAAAACACTCGGGAATATGATCAGTTTGATGGGTGAGGCACATTGTCACCTGTAGGAGGATATTGTGTCGGCGTGTGGCAGTGTGTCTATGGCCGCATGGGGAGAAGTTACAATCCTGATGTTTCAACTTGGCCTCAACACTAATGAATAAACCACAGCTATTTTATAAGCAAAACCCTCCAGTATTATATTACAATATACAATTATATATACTAGACTGGATAGTTACAAGTCCCACTGTGGGAGTGGGGAACCCCGGTCACTGTGTGATTAATACCATGGTCAAGTATTCTATATTGTCATGTATATATACCTTGCTCGTTAAGGCAAACTATGATTGTGTTATGAGAATTGCCCTAAAATTGTGCTGGCCCCCTTGAAAATTGGAAAGATGAAGTCTGCATTTGACTTTTTTAAGGTTAGACCTTGAAGTCTTTAAGCCTGAACTCAAACATAATGCTGTTTAAGTTCACAGACAGAGCAGAGAAACCTGCCACTGTGCCAATGTGGCTGGACTAGAGCCATGTGACTGAACTTCAATTCACACAGCACAGCAATTCACAGTGATTTGGGAAATTTGGTGGTGAGCAACGCAGTGAGCTTTTGTTCTTCTATGTTCTACTTTGGAAACTCCCTCTTTTAGGCCAGTGGGGTGAAAGATGAATTTGTCCTATATCCTTGTTGCTACATCCCAGGAACCTTGGTCCTAACCCACGTGGGGAACTAACATTGTTTGAGGTAAGAACACCTACCGTGGCATGCTGGAGATGTGATTTTTTCTCATCTTGACGGGAAGCTCTTGGATCTATCAAAGAGATTCAACTCAGTCTTTACTCATGCAGCAAACATCCTTGCTAGACGCTAAGCAAAGGCTTGCATGATCACTTCATAGCCCACACAGCTATGAGACCCTAAAGTGAATTGAGTTCTAGAGCCCACAGTGCCAGCAAAGTTCAACCTGAACTGCCTGCAAGCTATCTATAGATTTCTCTCACTTACTGTGGACATTCATGTCTCCCTACAGGAATATTTATTTACCCATGAGCTTGGGGGGGGGGAGGGGCAACACAGTCGTGGTATACACACCTCATTGTCTTTCTTTAAAGGGAAAATTTGATGATTCGCTCGTCCCAAGAGTTTGCAGAAGGGATTGTGGACCTGAAACATACAACACAAATTTATATCCCTGCTATATAAACATCACATTTCTCAGGTGGGGAGAAGTGGGGTAAGGGGTGGGTTTGGAAGATGGCTTGCAAGCAGATGGCTCAGCTTATCAGGTGATCTCAGTCCTTTATAACTGATAGTCTAAGGTACAATGTAGTGTGTGTACCTATAAACCCAACCCAGAGGATGCTGTGGCATAGGGCCAGCCTGGGCTACACAATGAAAGCCTGCCCAAGCAAACAGACAGCCACAGAACCCAGAGTAGTGAGGCCACGTTGAATCCCAGAGTTCCATGCTTCTCCTGACTGTTCTATGTCAGAGTCATAGATAGTCTATGTCATAGTCATAGAGTCATCAGCAACATAGACTTTGTGTTAAAGAGCCCGGACCCAGAGGTGAGCTTCCTGATGCCCTTATCCTACATAGTCCATGCACTTCTGGCCACACGGGAGAGGAAGCATGAGTGACAAGTGGTGGACTCATTGTGGACAAGGTTTCTATAGGAGCATGTGAGGGCTTTATGGGAAATCTGGAGCCTAAGTTCATACTCACTCCTGAGTGCCTTCATCCACCCAGTTATCACTATTGTGCACCTTTCGAGATAAAGAGACGGCAAAAGGCTTCAACTCAGTCTTCTTCTAGACAGTGTGTCAAAGAATCCAAATGATGTGAATGGATTTGAGAGGAAGATGTCTGCGATCAAGTCAGCCTAGAAAATGAAAAATTATGAAGAATTCAGTAGAGTCGAACAGGCTTCAGTCACACAGAGTCAGGCAGAGTAAGCATCCAGAGGACCATTAGCACGAGGCCCCGGATATGCGTTTTGCTTCCTTCCCAGCTCAGATGGCTTTTCTGTGAAGCTGTAACAGTTGAGGACGGAATGATGGAAGAAGAAGCGTCAAGCTGAAAGATGCTGCACAGCCACAGGGAAATTCTCCATCAGGCCTGGTCTTGTATATGCAGCAGACTCTTTCTGCTTTCTCTGATTACAATGGGGCATGGATGATTGATGTCACATGACTCAATAGCAAAGGGAGTGTGATCTGGGGGGCGATGAGGGGGGCATCTCCTACTCTTGAAATGTAACAGCCCTTAGGAACAATCTCCACTGAACCTTTGAAGTTCCTAGGTAGGCTGGCTGATTGTTTCAGACTGCACAAAGAGACCATCACTACCCTCTGACCTACTAGCATTTTGAAAGCCACAAATTCTCATGACCCAAGAATATACAGATCCCATGCCTGACTGATCTCACATTGCACTAAAGTTACTTCTAGAAAAATCAGTAAGCATGCTTGTCATGTTTTAAATCACTGTTGTCCAGTGTTGCAGCGTCAATTTTCCCATGAGGAGACAGCCCTTGAAACTCTCCACAGGGCAGCTTTGTGCTAGAGATACAACGATGTGAAGGCAGGTTCTAGGAAGATAGGATCCTCTGTGCTTTCTTTCTTACATGTGATGCTAATGTGACCTTGGCTTCTTCCTGTCACATTTGTTATCTGGAAGCCCTGGCAACAATTCTTCCTATTCTGTCAGTGACTTGGCTCTGTTCTGTATCTTTGACTTTGCTGTGCCTTGGTCTCCCCAGAGGAAGACAGAGACTTTGTAGTGATTAATGGAGAAATGTCAGTCAGAATGGGAATATTCCTGTCATGGAAATGGCAGTGATTATGAAATAACTATTCCCCCCAGCTGCCACTACAATAAATGTGTGTGTGTGTGTGTGTGTGTGTAATATATTGTCAAGCAGACAACCATTTCAGAGAGGGTGGAAACCCCTTTGTTCTACTATGCTCCCGACACTTGGGAACCTGACCAGTAGGTCATAGCACTTGTGGAATGCATGCATGATTGACTCATAGACATGGAAAGGAAGGAAGGAACAAGGGAGGGATGGAGGGAGGATGGAGAAGACTTTGAGTTGGCAGAACAGAGCGTCATCTCTGTTCTTTCCTCACCATTGAACCCATTCCTCCCAAAGTACAGCAGGTCCTGTGCACCCATGGGTTCCGTATCTAAGGACAGATCAGAAACATTTGAAAAGGAGAATTGCATTGGAACTCAACAGACTCAGACTGGTTCTTGTCATTGTTCCCTACACAGTGTGGTGTCCAATGATTTAAATGCCCTTTGTAGTGGGTATTTTGAGAACTCTAGAGATGATCTGAAGTTGGTAAAAGGATGTGAGCAAGTTCTGTGTAAATATCTGCAGTTGTATACAAAGTCTTGGGCATCTGTAGATTCTGGGTATGCATGGGGCTCTGGAAGCAGATAGTCACAGATAGGTAGGGACAGCTCTTAGGATATACCCTCCCCTATTACCTTGGCTGGTCTCTCTCTCTCTCTCTCTCTCTCTCTCTCTCTCTCTCTCTCTCTCTCTCATCTGTATGATGAACGAATCATATGATTGGTCAGGACTTTAGGAACTTGTCTAGTGATGTAGTTTGGATGCAGACTGTTCCCCCAAAAGCCCATGTGTTGAAGGCTCGGTTACCAGCCAATGGCACCACTGGGAGGTGGTGGGAACGTTAGGAGGAAGGTCCAGGTGTGATGACTTGGGTCCTTGGCGGTGTGCCCTTGAACAGGACTGTGAGCTGTGGATCTTTTCCTCCTCTCTCTGATCCTCTGCAGTGGTAGCTTCACCAAACACTCCCCGACACCATGAGTGGCTTTCACACAGGCCACAAAGCAGCAGGGACAACTTGTCAGGGGCTGAACACTCTAAAATTGCTAGGCAGACCAACCTTCTAACTCTTTTGAAACTGAATATCTCGGGTGTTTGTTATAGCAACAAAGCTAACATATTTGTGTGTGACAAACATGGTTCATTACCACCACCACCCCCCAAAAAGAACAACTATTCTCATTTTGATTTTTTAAAGATATATTTTTATTTATGCTTATGTGTCTGTGAGTGTATGTGTACATGTATACGGGTGCCTGGACAGGTCAAAAGATGGCGTCAGATCTCCAGGAGCTATAGTTACAGGCTACCATGAGCCATCTGATATGGGTCCTGGCCCTCTGCAAGAGCAACAAGTGCACTTAGCTGCTGAGCCATCCCTCTTGTTTCCCCTTTGATTCTTCATAACCCATGAGCCCATGTTTATTAGGAGTAGGATAGTCCCTTAAGTGGGCCTGGAAGTACCTGGCTAGGTCTCCTGATATTGAAATCTGATAATTCAAGACAGCCCACTAAAACCCAAGTCTCTCTGCTCATTCCTTCTGCTCCTGCCTTTACTCTTCTGCTTCCCACTTTTCCTTCCCACAAGGGCTGTGACATCCAGGAAAGGGGGATCAAAGACCAGAGTAAAGAGCACTGAGCTTGGAACCAGGTGATAAGGAAGGTCCCAACGGAGGTACACACTCATCACGTGCAAATGGCCTGGCTTTGCAGTCTTAGTGAGCCCCAGGGCCATTAACACTTCCTTCCTGGCAGGATACCATGTGAAGCTCAGGACAGAGAACTCAGTGCTGCCTCTAAACCATGGGTTTGAGAGTTGACAGCAAGCTGAGGTTTGCACTTCAGTTTACCCCTCAGTAGCATCAAGGAAATGGGTGACACATACCTCTACAACAGTGAGCTCTTTCAGGTTTGTTGTACCTAAGAGATGTGATAATTTGATAGCAAAAGAAGCTGAGACTCACAGGCCCCCTCTGGGTCAATTCAAACCTGACATCAAACCCAAGAAGGTAATGAATGAAAAAAGAAAAAAGAAAAAAGAAAAAGGAAAGAAAAGAGAAAGAGAGAGAGAAAGGGAAAGGACATGACTGACTGTTCCCAGATATGGCAGAGGAGAAAGTTTATTGTAGATAAAAGAGAGAGCATAGTCAGAGGCAGACACATCTGGGAGGGATCATGGCCCTGAACCTTGTAAGGAGAAAGGAAGAGGCTGGGATGGGGGAGGTGAGAGAGGAACAGGAACAGCATCTAAGAGGCCACAGATACAAAAGGGGCAGGTACCAAAATGGCTGGATTATGTAGGGAAGAGTCTCTGGGGGAAGGGCAACCCAGAGCCTGGGTTGAAGAGATTAGGGTAGAGGGCAGTGTATGCCAGCTACACCCTGTTAACAGATAGGGACTGAGGGATGCTGGCACAACATGGCAGCCAGGTCCACTTTGATATGTTAAATAGGCACCGTAATTGCTTGTCTTGGCTTTGAGACTCAGCAGGTAACTGGCCAATGAAGTCTCCCTCACCTTAGTGAGTCACAGAGCAGTTGAGCAGGACAGGAGATGGTCACCCAGGACAGGAGAGGACCACTCAGGACAAGAGATGACCACTCAGGACAGGAGAGGACCACTTCCCTTGGAACTCAGCCTGTGGGATGAAGGAGCAATACGAGCCCTGCTCAAGTGATTTTCAGCCCTGCTCTCTGGAAGGACTTGAGCAATCAGGTGGCAGGATGGTCTTGTTCTGCTGCGGGTCCAGGCACCTGGCTCATCATCTGCCACCGATATAAAGCACAGGATTGGGTGTGCCGGAGACAGAGAGACAGAGCAACATGCAAGGACTCAGACTTTGTAAACCATCTTCTTGGAACTCCCCAGAAGTGGTGAGAAAGATGGCCAGTGAGGCTGATAACGTCTAGGCATTTTAAACACAGACACACCCACACAACCATCTTTGCTGAGTGTTGGGAATGGGAACTGGTCCTTGGAAGCCTAGGGCTACCTTGGGTTTTCAGGATGTCCGGGGCTCCTGTTAATGACAGCATGGTACTTTTGAGGGTGGATTCTGGCTCAAAGGAAGAAATGACTACGGTAAAGAGGGTGTGTTATGCATCAACAACTGAGCCATTGTCCTGTCCCCTCAGGACACCCACTTTTCCCTGTTATTGGATCCCCAGGCTTAGCAGTCAGTGTGATAAAGCTGCACAGGGTCTGTTTCCAGCTAGAAAAGCCCCTCCCCTCCCTCCCTTGGGCCCCTCCTCTCTGATCCCTTGTTCTCTCCCTTCCCCTTACTCCGCAGTGTCCTTCTTTCTCTTTCTTTGCCGCCTCTTCCCCTCCTTTTTCAACCCCCCTTCCCTGTTTCCTCTCCCCCTTCTGTAGTCCTTATAACCTGCAGGCCCATGAGTCCTACATAGAAACCAATCCTCTCTCCACTTTGGGAGATGCCATTTCAAAAGCAACCCTGGCTGGAACAAAGCCTCAAGACGGAAGAAGCCCAGGACAGAATCATTTCCAGGGTGGAGCAGACTAAGAAAAAAACTCACTCTGACCTCACCTGTCCCTCTGGCCGCAAAGGACCGTTTAACTGGAACATTCTAAACCACACCCAGCCTCCAAACCACATGGCTCCCTCCTTGTCTTCCTCCTGGCCCAGATCCTTTTCCTAGGGGTGTTTGATTGTGGGGTTTGTTTCCAAAGCAAAGTATCTCTTCCTTAGCATTCTACCTTCCCGTGGCAAGAAAGACTGAATCACAATGGTGTGATTTTTTTTTTTTTTTTTGTTCCCCATTGAGTCATCATTGGAGCTTCCGGGTGGAAACAAAGCATGCTTGCGTTTACAATGGCCAGGTCAGGTCTCTTTGATTGGCAGGGAACAGACACATAGACACAGCCATGCATGTTCGGCACCTGGGTTAGCATCTTCTTTCTGCTATAAACCGAACCCATCAGCCTCCCTCAGAGCTGCTCTCTAGACTCATTCATTCCCTCTGGGCTACAACTATGCCAGGCATCCAGCGATGTTACCTGCATTCGACTCAAGTGGAGCCCAGGAATGTATTTCCACCCAGCTCCAGTGTGAACACCTTGCTTTCCCAGGTTGGGTTCAGTTCACGTCATGAGAGACAGACCCTGGCAGTGTGCTAGAGAGCCTGATTCAAGCTGTTGTTTCCCCTGTAAGCTCCCTGCTTCCTCCTGAGGGCTCAGGGCCTCTCACCCTCATCCCTTGGCTTCTTCCCTCTTCCTACTTCTGACCCTGAGTTTGTGGCTTCACTCTGCTGACACTCCCTCCATGATGAATGACCTCTTCAGAGCAAGGAGGCTGATTCTAGGCAGAAACCCCTTACAACTGTGAGCCAAAGAACCTTTTCTCTTTCTAAGCTGATTGCCTCCGGTATTTGTTCTAGTGACCGAATGCTGACCAACATCCCTTCAGATAAATCCTGTGCCGGTCAGTTTTTGTCAGTTTGACACAAACTGGAGTCAATTTGGAAGAGGGACCCTCAACTGAGGTATAACCTCCATCTGATTGGCTGGCTGCTTCCAGAAACCACATGGTGGCTCACAACCATCTGTAATGAGATCTGATGACCTCTTCTGGGGTGTCTGAAGACAGCTACAGCAAGCAAGTGGGGCTAGAGAGAGAAGAAAAAGTGTCTAAAGACAGCTACAGTGTATTTACATATGCTAAATAAATAAATCTTAAAAAAAGAAAAGAAAAGAAAGAAAGAAAAAGAAAACAAGAAATCATACCAGGACATATCTGGTGTCCTTTCCCCAGGAACTCAGCTACATCTAGACAGGTGGAGGGATGGCTTTCTTTAACTCCTTTTTTTTCCCCAACAAAATGCTTATTGGAAATCAGCACCCAAGAGATAGACTAGCTCAGGGGCTGATGGGATTGCATGTGGCAGCATCCCTTGGACAGTTAAGGAGAGAATAGGTGGGTACTCATGGGTCATTCATTTTTAGAATGAAACTATGTATTGTGTCCATGTTGTAAAAGCTTCTTTTTAAATAAAACAAAGCAAAACAATTTTTGAGGCTTAACCTCTCAGTTGAGTATATGGAAAAGTTTGACAGCAGGGGTCTTGGAAACACCATGATGTGACATAGACCTGGGAACCCCCAAAACAAAGTACACTCCCTGCCTTTCATCTCCTAGGATTTCAGAACCCTTGATATGAGTGCTTCAAGTAGCACAGGTACACCCCCCCCCTTCCAAAGCTCTCAGGGCTGTTGGAATTTGTGAACGTTTTTGATGGTTTAATAAAGTTAGCTTTGATATTTTGTCCCCTTTAAAAATGAATCAAAATGAGTTAGAATCTTTGAACAAGATCTACTCACTCCAAGTGTGTATCAGTCAGTTGGGGCTGGGTGATGCTGTGATAGACAAGCATCCCCATAAGCAGCCTAGGACTCAGTGATTTATAGTAGACCTTACATCTGCAGGATATGCATTCTAAAACCTCCAGCAGTTGTCTGAAATCCTAGACAGCATTTGTTATAGCTGAAGTGTCCCCTACAGGTTCACATGTTTGAATACATGACTCCATGGTTTTGGTTTGAAAGGTTATGGAACCTCTCTGGGTGGTAGGACCCAGATAAAAGGAGTGGACCTTTGCAAGGCAGGCATTGAGGTTATTGTCTGGCCCCACTTCCTGTCTCATCGATGCTTCCTGCTCTACTCAGATGAGACTAAGTAGCCACCTACTCTGGCCAGCTCTCTTGCCACCCTGTCACATCTGCAATTATGGGCTATATCCTCCAGCCATGAGCCAGAATAAGTGTATCTTTCTTTAAATTGATCCTTGTCAGGTATTTGGTCACAGCAATGAGAAGGTGACTAGTATAGGACTGAACCCTAGGTACACATGTGTTTCCCTATCTACCCTAGAGTTTTGCCACACAGTACCAGAGTTAACACTATTTAATGCCCTTGTGTCTGCTTTGTGCCACTACTCCTGTGCTTTCGGGCTGTTACTAAGAAAAATAATGTTAACAACTCAAGCACTGTGAGATCATAACCATCAGCCTGATAATCAAGATGACTACTAAGTGACTAACGGGAGGGTAGCAAATACAGCCTGGATGTACCAGGTGAAGGAGATGATGAAGATGGCTACTAAGTAACTACTGGGAGGGTAGCAAATACCGCATGGATGCAGCAGGTGAACGGCTGATTCATGTTCTAGGTGGAATGAGTAAAGCAAGATGGCACATTACTCGGGATGACAAGCAATTTAGGATTTACAAGTTGTTTGTTTTTCCTAGACTTTTCCACTTAATGTTTTGGACTGCAGTTGACCACAATTAACTACAAGTTCTAAAAAGGTACCAGTGAGTAGACAGAGCCTAGCGTACTACCTGTTTTTTGTTTTTGTTTTTTTTTTTTTTTTTTGGTTTTTCAAGACAGGGTTTCTCTGTATAGCCCTGGCTGTCCTGGAACTCACTTTGTAGACCAGGCTGGCCTCGAACTCAGAAATCCGCCTGCCTCTGCCTCCCGAGTGCTGGGATTAAAGGCGTGTTTTTAACTGCACGCCGGTATGGAGAGTGCCCTTCTCTACTTTAATCTTCATTTGGGGACCAGGATGAGCAGGCACCATTCTCAGCTCTGCCCATCCCATGATGGAGTGCCTAGGAAGAGATCTGATGACTCCCAAATTGCACAGTCTGGGTGGGTGGGGAGTGAGATGATGGTGCAATTTGGTGGAATGGACTGGAAGCCACAAGGCTGGAGGTTTTCTCTTGTTAGTGCTTGCCCACAGGCGCATCATCTAACCTACCCCAGATCCTCTTCCTTTCTCCACGGCTGCAAGTGCAGGAGGCAGGGGTGGCGAGCAGAGGGATAATTATGCCCCTTAGACTTTCCTGGGAGGAATGTTGTATGGATCCTCATACAGCCAAGCCAGGAAAAGTGAAATTGGAATGAAAGGGAAGAGAAGTATTTTAATAACAGGGTAGAGAGGGCTCTGGGACTCGAAGCCAAGAGATTTGTATCTACAGCAGGATAAGACTTCAGGTAAGAGAGCCCTAAAGAGCAGCGGCTTCAACTCAACAGCGAATATTGCTCTCTTGGAGGGAAGAAGCCCCAGGGATGGGGCTTCTTCAGCATGGGGTTCTTTCAGTTCTCCATATGTCTCCCTGTCTTAAGTTTATGGAACCGGCAGAGCTCTGAAAGCTAGTAGGAGCGTCCAGGGTGCTGGATAAAAAAGGGGATGATTACTGGGCTAGCCTCAGCTTCTCATGAGTAAAACTAATTGCTTTGCTTCATGTGAGACCACCAGAAAAAGCCCTGGGGCTTGCCACAGTAGCACAGAGAAGGAGAATTTGTCTGCCTGGTCAAGTCTTTCTCAGATTGACGTTATGATAGGCAGAGTCTGTGTGCACACTTAGTCTGCTCGCTCCTGAGAGAGGAGGCCAGACCAGGAAATAATTGCAGGGGCATCTGTGCTGTGCTCGGCCACCCACGAAGCAGCCAACCTACTTCTCTGTCCACCTGCCCATGGCCCCACAAGTCTGACCTGAACTTAGTGTACCTGCTTAGGTAGTGGGTCCCACGGCACCTTGATCTTCCACAACAGGGAAGCCCCGGGGCAGACGGTGAGAGGCCCATGATGCAAGGCACAGAGCAACGTGCTGCTGTGGGCTGTGCCTGTAAGCGACTAGAAGCAGGAACATCGGCACAATGGGCCCGGCCTAGCCAAGCGGGTAAAATGTCAGGGCACTGTAACCCCCCGCAACAAGACGGTGTGAAACTTGGTGAGACTCATTTCAACTAGATCGAAGTTCTTCCTGACCAAACACTATGGTTGTGGTCAAATGAGTCTCTCAAAGGCTCATTAGTGACTTGAAGTGATGGGGGCAGGGCCATGCAAATACCCTCGGACACATACTTTGTAGGTCAAAATGATTGCACAAGCTGCAGCCATTACGCCCACAATCCTGCTAACAGCAGCATCAAGTTTGACAACCAAACTTGGTAGAAAGGAAAGGCAGTTCTCCACTTACAGTTGTTTCTGAAAAACTGTGTATGACCTATGTGACGTTTCACTTTATTCTGGGTGCCCTCACGCCAAGCTAACAAAGTATCAGAAAGTTAGATCAGGATATAGGGGTCAACAGGTAGCTTGTCCTCCATTAGGGTGGGGAGCCCTGAGCCAGCTGCAGGGTGCACTCAACCATCAGTGTGTTCCTATTTCACAAGGACACAGGGGTTAAGGAAGGAGAATCGGGGAGGGGGTGCACATAGGCAGGGGAGGGATAAGAGGAAGCCAGGGTACAAGGAAGTATGAAAGAGAGATGAGTGTGATGCCAGAAGGAGGGGACCACAACATGGATCCACCAGCTGATTGGGTGCATCAAAACCACCCAGCCTCCATGGGCAACTGATGAGGGTGAGTGGGAGAGTGACTCTTGCCAGCAGCCTCTATCAGCTGCCGCTGACCTCATGCTCTGTTCACCCTTAACATGCCCTCCCACCCAGCCTGCAAACACTCCTGGCTTGCCCATCTTCTGCCCACCCCCGACTCCCACATGCCTGGAGGGTCTATGGTCTGAGTACACCCAATCTGCATGACTCCTCAGGACACTGATGCGATGCGGCCTTATTTGCTCCAGAAAAAGCTTCTTCGGGGGGTGGGGGGGAGTAAGGGTAGAGGAAATATAAATTAAAACCTTTCCAGTCTTCAAGACATTCGTGACCAAGGGATAGATAGCCCCTATCCTGGCTCTAAGCTTTTCCTGTGACATGTACTAGGGGCTGAAAAAGCCAGGAAGAGAGCCACCCTCTCCACCTAGTGGTAGCCTGAACTAAACAGAAACTAGCCTGTGGTTTCCCCCACCTGTGAGAGCCAAAACCACCAGTTGCCAGGGAGGGCATCTGCTCCTTGGAGGAGGAGTCTGCTCCATTGTCAGGTTCTGTGACAGAGCATTTGTCAGCCCAGACAAGTCAAGGAAATGTTACTCATTGGAAAAGGACCTACTGTGGCCAGATGTCCCTCCCCCGGGGGCAGTGGGGTTGGAAGGAAGAGAGCTAGCTGGCCTGCAGAGATGCTAGATCCCAGTGGGGCTGCCTCTGGAGGGAGGGGTGAGTGGAGGAAGGAGGTGCCTGGTGGTCTTGGGTTCAAATGCTGCCTCCCACAGTCACTGTAACCTGGTGCATGCCAGCTTTTCTGGGTCTGGGCGTTTAGATCTGGAAAATTCGGCCAAGCTGTAGCCCTGACTTGGTTATAGGGAGAATAAAGAGGGCATGCTTGAAAGATGCCCTGCTGCTTATCAGAGGTCCTGTGATTCATGCCCCCCCCCCCGCAATAGCTTGTGATTGTCCCTGGTTCCTGGAGGGCTGAGTGGCTTGCTTTCGTCTCCTCTGTGATGAGTAGCCCCTGGCAGCTGCCTTCCTCCGCTATTTGACAGCAACAAGCCTGGTGGGGCCCTGAGGTTCCTGCAGGACCCAGAGAGCAAAGGACTGTCTGAAGGGCCCTTTCTTCTTGCGGGTGTTACACTAGGTGCTGCTGGCTAGGTCAGGGCACTAACTTGGCCCACACTCCTCTCAGCTGTTCCCCATCCTCCAGCCTTCTGTATCACCTGCTCCCCAGATCCTTCAGGGAGCCTCATGGCTGTGGAGTGAAGAGAGGAAGCTTACCATATCCATAGCTCGTGATCATTTCCAGGCCACTGAAGAGCTACGGCAAGGCTGGCTCCCAGCAGATGTTCCCACACACCCCTCAGTGAATGGATGCCTTAGTCAAAATTCTCATTTCTTCTCTGCTCCTCCTCCTATATCTTAGCCTTAGTCTGAGTGTGTGTGTGTGTGTGTGTGTGTTATTTCAATTGAAGAACAACATGTTTTTCTCTAGCAAAGACCTAGTTTTACTCAAGGATGAAGGGGGCAAGGAGGCATCTTGAGCAGGCATAGAATGACAACTGCTCTGACACCAGCTCATGGGGACCTGTCAGACCCCAAGGAACACATGCCACATCTCAGTTGGTTCAGAGTGCTGTTCTCGGAGGAGTCAGCTGTCAGGATAAGGAGCCCCAACAATGTGTGAGCCCCAGCAATGGCACGCCTGAGAGCTGATGCTGTACCCATGCACACAGGGCTGATGCGATGAGGCGCTGGGGATAGGTGTGTACGTACCAAGGGAGGAAGTCTGAGGGGAGGGACAAAGAGACTCTTCCCGCCATAGTTGTACCTTGGGAGAAGCGTGGTAGGCAGAAGTTGGTTGATCCCACTGAAGCTGAGTTCATCTGCCTCCCGGTGAGTTCCAGGAGGACCAGTGAGCAGGGAGTGGGAGAAATGAAAGGTGATGTGGCCAGAGGGAGGAAGCACTGTGGGCCACTTCTGGCTTTATGTAGGCATGCATGCTAGCCACCTGGGCTGTCCTGATCACCCCAACACCCCTTTATACCCCTGGGTAGAGAATGGGTCATTTTCAGATGATAAACTGAGGCAAGAGCAAGTTGTGGATGATAACTCTTGGGTCAATCATTATACCCAAGTAAAAGTTGCCTTAGCCTCATTCTCTCTCTCTCTGGCTTTCTCTCTCTCTCTCTCTCTCTCTCTCTCTCTCTCTCTCTCTCTCTCTCTCTCTCGTGTGTGTCCACATATATCACATATATTTTTAAAGAGACTTTTTTACTGTGTAAAAAAAAGTAGGCTAATCCTAACCTCTAAACACTGGACGTCTCCCCTCCTTCCTCCTCCTCTTTCTTTCTCTCCCCCCCCCCTTCCTGTCTCGGGATACCAAGAAGCTAGAATGGCAAGCACTCACCACTGTCTGTGCCTGGTGTGCTGTGCCTGGTGTGCTTTATTTTCGGAAGTCTCCAGCAGTCTGGCTGTAGAGAGGTTGCAGTCCGATCAGGCTTCTTTCCAGTTCCCTCTCTGACCCTTCCCCATTTCTTCCACAGAGCCTGGGGCTCTGGGCTCCTCTTCCTCCCACAGTCTGTCTCCTGTGGTGTTAAATTTCCTCCACACTGGGGTCTTTGTTAAACTGACCTTCATTGTATTTCCTCGTAGCTTCGCCTGACCACAGATGCTGGCCAGAGGCAGGAAACAGAGCTGTCCTTCAGAATGGACCCCAGTGGCATCCATGTCCCATGCTGTGATCATTGTACTGAGGTATGTCTGCAGAGAGCATCCCTGGCTGGCCACTGGTGGGCACTCATATATTCAGATCTACTTCTCTGTGTGCAAGCACAGGTGTGTGTTCCTGTGCTTATGTGTTAGTGCCTGGGGAACTGAGAGTGACATTGAGCATCTTCTTCAACCACTTTCCTCATTAAAACACACACACACACACACACACATACACACATTTATTATTACATATATGGGTGTTTTGCATGCTCGAGTGTCTTTGCATCACATACATTCCTGATGACCCTGAAGGCCAGGAGAGGGCATTGGATCTCCAAGAACTAGAATTATGGATGGTTGTGAGCATCCATGTTGGATGCTGGGACTTGAACCCACATCCTCTGGATGAGCAGCTGATGCTCTAAACCTTCAGCTCCATCCTCCTTACGTTTTAGAGACAGGGCCTCTCAGTGAATCTGGAGCTCCATTTTTGACAGACTTCCTTGGGAACAAGCCCCAACGATCCCGCTGCCTCTTCATCCCCAGTCCTGGGATTACAGGTGCAGCACTGCACTTAGCTCTTATGGGGGTGCAGGGGATCGTGCAAACACTTTACATGCTGAGCTGTTTCCCCAGGTCTCTCAAGTCTGCTTCTTAAATGAAAAACCAAACCAAACTCGTTGCGCAGTGAGAGATACAAACACTGAGTGGTGCTGAAGGTGAAGGCCAGTCCTGCCCCAGCTGGCTTGGTACCCTTGTTACATGCTCTCATTGGTTAACTGAGTTAGGTGGCTGCTATTTCTCCAAGGACTCTAATTTTCAGTATTCTGTTTCCTACAGTTGCAAATACGTTCATATCAGACAATGCAGTTATAAAGCAAGACAGCAAACGCAAAGGATAACTGTGGTTCCTTTTTTGTTTGTTTTGAGATGTGATCTTGCTCTGTAGCCTTGAGGAGCCTAGAGCTCACTATGTAAACCAGGCTGGCCTCAAACTCATAGAGATTTATCGTTTCTGCCTCCCAAGTGCTAAGTTTAAAGGCATGTACCACCATGCCTGGCTTCTGATTCATTTTAATATTTAAAATTTATGATGATTATTATTTTTTTACAGTGATAAGGGTTCAGCCTAGGGTCCTGAAGGTGGTAGGCATGTACTTTCCTGGGCTACATCTCCTGTTCCTACTTCTTTTTTCTTTTTAAATTTTATTTACTTTATTTGGCTTTGTTTGTTTATGCACAAAATGGTTTGCCAGCATGTATATATGTGTATCATGGGCATACGTGGTACCTGTGGAAGTCAGAAGAGGGCATCAGATCCCCTGGAACTGGAGTTACAGATGGTTGTGAGTAGCCATGTGGGTGCTGGGACTTGAACCCAGGTCCTCTGCAAGAACAGTAAGCATAACTAACTGCTGAGCCATCTTTCTAGCTTTCTACACTGATTTTTTTTCCTTAAATGCAAAATTTATCTTCAGAAGTGACTGGGAAACTTTTAGAAATAGATCCACAATTTTTCCTTTTGCTGTAATAGAATCTGGACTGATCCAGCATATACACAGTATTTATGTTTCAGAATTAGACCCGTTGAGCTCCCTGGAAAGTGGATATCCTTTATTGGGAAGGGGGGCAAAGAGTCTCTACTGGTGTAGTAACAGTGGTGTGTGTGCCAGCTCGTGTGAGAAGCAGGAATAGAGGGAGAATTCATCTGGGTCATGTGCAGGGAACATAGGATTATGATATTATTTCTGTCTAATGAGGAACCTGCAATGCTAACAGAACAATATTATAGTGTAAAATAGGCCTGCCAGAGAAAGAGGGTGATGGGGACACCTGTCAGTCAGTTAATGCGGGCTGAAAGGGCTTATGGGAAACTATTCCGGAGGAGCTGGCATCTGGCCTGTAGATTGGCTAGTCTTACGGTGGTAACAAAGTGCCCCATGTAAAGAACTTGAGGGAAGATTTGCTAAAGCTCAGAGCTTCGGAGGCGTCAGTCTGTGGCTGCTTGGCTCCATTCTCTTGACGGAGCATCGTGACGGTGGGAGGGCGGGATGAAAAAGCTTCTTCATGGCAGAAGCTGAGAGATGGGTACAGGAAGGACCAGGTCAAGATACAACACCACAGAGTCACCCACGGCGACCTAATACTCCGGTTGGTAGCAGCCCCCTACTTTTTGTAGCATCTCCAAGCCATGCTTCCAAATTATAAATCCATCAAAGGGTTGGTTAATCCACTGATTAGCTCAGAGCCCTTGGGATCCAGTCCACTCGTCCTCATCCCCCAAGTCAGTGAAGGGACACTTCACACTCCATAACAGCATGCGCTTGCCCTTTTGGATGGTTGAATGTCTATGAGAGGACACAATAGAGGGCCTGGGTAGAGGGGACAGCAGCTGCCATGACGGGCCATAGGTCCCTATTCCACTGCCCCCTTCTTTTGCTTTGGACTCCAAGTCCAGGTCTGTCACGCTCACCTCTTCACAGATGAGTAAGGCTCTCAATGCTCCTGAGCTAGGCTGCAGTCCCCTCTGCTTTGGAGACCACACAAGAGAAGTTGCCATCCCCTGGAAGCAGTGCTTAGAGAGACTCATCTTGCTTGGCATCTTCTTGTAGGACCACAGGACTCTCTTGCAACATCTTTTAAGTACCTCGAAGTTATGTGCCTGGAAGGGAATGTCCAGGGATGGATACTGTGCAGGCCAAGATCTTCCTAACTTTCTGTCTCTCTACAGTTAGTATGAGGAGGGAGGGGAGGGAGGGAGTGCTCCTCTGTAGTCTCACTGGTTGGTAAAATACTTGCAGCAGGTTGAGGGAGTAGAACAGAGACGCCTCCATAACTATCTGTGCTTTGTATACCTGTCTCTGTTCACTCATTTTTATTTATCTTTACTGTGAGCTATGTGTGTCTGTCTAGGAGACCTGGGTTAATGTTCCCCAGAGCATTTCCCTTGCTCTCTGACACCCATAGTCCATGTGCAGTGTTTACTCAGAGGCCACGCTGTGAACCGTTGGGTAATCCTGCTTTCTGTGAGACAACCTTCGTATCTGCTAGAAGAGATTTTTTTTTTACCCCGCAGTGATAACATCAACTCTGTCTTCCTGTTCACTACAGCTAGCAGTAAACACCCTTTTCCCTTCTCACACTACAGCCAGCTTCCTCTGAGTGTTGTAAGGTCTTGATGTTGGTCTCCACTGCGGCCACATCTGCATCATCTGCTCTGGCAAGAATCCTTCAGCCTTGCTGCATTTACCTAGTAATTTTCCTGCTACTCTTCCTTCACCTGCTTCTTGGTTCCAGCTGTTTTCATTGTGGTTGGAACTGAGTCCACTTTGTTGCTCCTGCTACAACATCCCTGTTGCCACAGTCTTGCAGAAAAGTCCCCCTTCCGATTTCAGCCAGTGTTGGAGTGGTTTTTAACACTGACGTCTGAGGAAGCACACAATCATTTGTACAACCGCCACATGCAATGTGATCAGCGGCTGCCATGAGCAGGGAGCTGACATTTACCTTGGCCTAATCAGGCAGCTGTCCAGGAAGTGCTTGCCTCTTGGTCATCACGAGGTAGAGACTTCTTCTACCATGCGCTGCTAGCATGGTGTGCAGCCCCTCTCCAGACAGCAGGGCCAAGGAACCAAGGATTGTAACTCCCAAAACTGTGATGGAGAATTAACCTTTCCTCTTTTTAAATTGCTTGTCTTAGGAATTTTGTCATAGTGATGGAAAAGTAACACACTAAATTACTCCAGCACCTGGACGCTGAAATGGAGTTGAGTTAGAAACTAGCATTGTGTATTTCCAATGGGGTGGCATGGAAATAGATTTGAACAGCTCTATTCATGCTGGGCATCGTTGCATCAGAGAAAGAGATGTGGCAAAAATCAATTTTTTTCTTTTAAGATTTATTTATTATTATATCTAAGTCTACTGTAGCTGTCTTCAGTTGCACCAGGAGAGGGCGTCAGATCTCATTACAAATGGTTGTGACCCACCGGTGATTTTGCTGGCATTTGAACTCAGGACCTTAGGAAGAGCAGTCAGTGCTCTTAACCGCTAAGCCATCTCTCCAGCCCCCAAAAGTCAGTTCCTATCTACTGAGCCCCCGTACATCCAAGCATCAAGTCTTTTTTGCCATAACCTTAGGGGAAAACATTTTCCTTCTTTTTTTTCCTTGCCCAAGAAAGCAAGGGGGCCTGCAAGGTTAGACTTTCCCTTTTCAAGTGATGGGTGTATGCACTACTATACACTAGCAAGCGGATCAAAAGGAAAAACCAAAGTGACAGACTGTTTCTGCTGGGAAAAGAGCTGAGGCTTTGTGAATGATTTGTATTCTTAAATCATTGGCTCTTGGAAACCACCGTGGGTGGTCGGAAAGGCACAGTAAAGGGCTAGTGGCAGAACTTAGTGCTTAGGATCACGATATAAATGAAACTGTTTCTATAGGTGGCCCCCACAGGAGAATGGTAAGAATACAATAGATGTTTGAAAGGCTCCTATGTCAACTGTTTCTTCTCTGCCTTTTGAAGTAAACTGTCCACACTCCAGGCTCTTTGTGGCTATGTTTTATAGAGAAAGAAAAACTCACAGGGTACCCTGTACTTTGGGGGAAGATGTGAACAAGAAGCAGGTCCCTCACAGAGCCCCACCTGGGAAGGTAGCAAACCTGGGAATAGATGGGACTTCATGGTTTGAACAAATAAAGAATCACAGTCAGCTCAGCTTCCTGCCGGTGACGGTGACGAGGCATAGCTGGCTCTGCCACTGAGTCAAGAGGGTTCAGTTTTGTTGGGATTTTCTTCAATTTAGTGCAACTTTGGTTTAACGTCAACTAGTCATTTGGTGAAGGTATTCAAATAAAGGGACACATGTTAGCAGGACACAATGCCCTATACCTGAATTCCCATCACTCGGAAGACAGAAGCAAGTGGATCAGAAGCTCATGGCCAACCTCAGCTATATGAAGCCAAATCAATCAACCAATCAATCAACCAGTCAGTCAAGAAACCAGATTTGTGGTTTAAAAGAAAAAAATATAAAGATTAAAAATACAAGCTAACACATTTTACTTGACAATATCAATAAACTGAACAAATAAAAATTACTCTGTGGAACGAGAATTTAAGTGTCAATTGTACTAGTGGGTTTCTGCTGGATGTAAGAATGTTTCCTGTTTCTTACCTAGTCAGGCACCTCCATCCTTCCTCTTCTTCCTTTTCTTCAACTGATATAAGTTTGAACTCTAAGAAAACCATGACGTAACTTCATTTTGAACTCTTCTGTCTGAATGAAGTGCTAACATTCATGGTAAACTGATACCCAGCAGAAGAGAGTCTCATACTATCTTTGCAGGAATGGTGATGTTCTCTTGTGAACTTGTTATTTAATTGTTTATTTTTCAACATGTTATTTATTTTATAGCTAAATGTTTTGGAGGGAGAAAAACTTGGGTCTAAACTGGTCCAGAGGCCTTCCAGGGAAGCAGAGAAATACTTCAGTCCTGTAGTGATGGACTGGACTGGCTCAGGAGTGACAGGGAAGCGAGGCCTCTTCGGGCAACAGAACATGTGTTTGTGATCTACACCCAGGCCTAACGTCAAACACTCCACGTGCATCCTCTGATTTCATCTATGTGTGGTGGTCTGAATAAAAATGGCCTCCACAGGCTCACAGGGAGTAGCATTATTAGGTGTGGCCTTGTTGGAGGAAGTGTGTCACTAGGAGTGGGCTTTGAGGTTTCAGAAGCTCATGTCTCACCCTCTTTTCTTGCTGCCTTTGGATGTGGATGTAGAACTCTCGGCTACCTCTCCTGCACCATGGCTGCCTGCAGGCTGTCATGTTTCCCACCATGATGATAATGGACCAAACCTCTGGAATATAAGTTGCCCCAATTAAGAGTTGCCCTTTATAAGAGTTGCCACAGTCATAGTGTCTCTTCACAGCAGTAGAAACCCTAGATAAGACACTATGCAAAGGGAGCTAGGTGTCTTCGCTGTCTTTACTTTGCTGATGGAGATGTTGAGACCCATGTTTAGGTGAGGGCCAGGAGTGAATTCCAAGTAGCCTAACCCCCTAGCTTGAGACTGACCTCCATTTCCATCCATCATTATGTTGAATGCTCCTGGAAACTTGCCAGTTGCAAACTCCTCTTCAGGAAGGTCCCTTTGTTTTTGCCTTTGCTTGTTTTCTGGTGCTGGGGACTGAATGGAGGGAGTCACACACAACAGGCAAGAACCATGCCTTTGAGCCCCATCCCTCAGGAATTTCTTTCTTTCATTAATATATTTATTGTTGTTGTTGTTGTTGCTGCTGCTGGTGTGTGTGTGTGTGTGTGTGTGTGTGTGTGTGTGAGAGAGAGAGAGAGAGAGAGAGAGAGAGAGAGAGAGTCAGAGGAAAATCATGTAGAGTTGGTTCTCTCCTGCTACCTTTATGGAAGTTCTGGGAATAAAATGTTGGCAAGCCTGTGTGGAAAAAGCCTTCACTCATTCAGTCATCTTGCAGGCCCTAGGAATTTCTTGGTACCAAGGGTATAATCAAAAGAAGACAATATATATATATATATATATATATATATATATATATCAGAATATATACGTGTATGAATATATTTCTTGAAGGTAAATAGAAAAGTTAGAATCAGAAACAGACAGGGAAATGCAAAACATTTTAGTAAAACACTAAGTATTTGGTAGCTCGTGTTTATGAAGCCACCAGATTATACATGTGTTTTCTACATTTTTACATTCCCTTTGGATGGCTGGTTATGATTATAATAGAGTTGGATTATTTGCATTGTCAAAAGATTAAAAACCACAACCTTTTCTTGTAAAGATCTAAACTGGCTTTGTTTCTGATCATTGACTCTGGTAACACTTCACGCCACAGAGTAAAGTAAACAGAATAATACAAAACAGAATAGTAATACAGAATAGAAGAGCGTCAAATGGAATGATAGAGAATAAAAGAAATGTCACAAGTTGATCAGAGAAAATTGCTATTATAGGAGACTGACAAAGCAGAAACGAATCCCAAAGTCGACCCGTCAGCTAAGCAGTTCTAGTTAGATGGAAACCAGAGACCAGTAACTAATTGGTTAATGTCAGATTACTGCTTGCTACTTCTTGGTAAGGATAAAGACAGGGAGAAGGCTCATTGAGCTGATGGAAGCCAGCTGCTTGCAGGGTTTCTTCTACGTCTTGGGGCTGGAGAGTGGAGCTGAGGGAGAGCCATCCCGATTAGCATCTGTTAGAAGCCAAACACAGCAATGGACTGGAAATGCTGCTCCACCAAGGCTGATGTGTAACACAACATCCACCAAAAGTGTGTGCCCTCCGCAAATGTCCCAGTCAGACCAGCAATGGTACCACCTTTCCCGGATCTCTGGCCCACATCCCGTCCTAGAAGTGTCCTCTTTTTAAATAAAATGTTTCTGTTTACTTCCACTACATGTCTCTGGTCTAGTTCCTAGTTCCCTGACACAAGAACCTGGAAGTCCCGGCAAGTACCTTGCGGACTCCAGTATCCACCTATAACGATCTCTGTGGATTCCCAAAGGCCAGATAACAACTTGGTTTTAGCTTGGTGAGTGAAACCTCAGCTCAGAAGGCCTCATTACTCTTAGACTGGTCTTTTGGTATAGAACTTCAGTGCAGAATATTGACCTCCTATAATTCCTATTGAACAACATCATCCACTATGATATCTCTGATTCCTGGACTGGTTACACAGGGAACACTATTCTTCTCTTGGAATATTTCACTGAATTGGACTGTGTGACTTCACACATGCCCACACTATTTCAAGAGACAAGGATGGCGAAGGGACAGAATCAACAAAAAACCATTGTTGTGTTTATAAAAAGATAAAGAAAGGAGGAATATTTTTGGGTGGATGTGTAGTCAGGTATGGGGGAAGAGGGTACCTCTGCGGGCCCATGCTGAGACATCCCTTAACCCTGAGGGACCAGCCACAGGACGGTATAATATAAAATAGAGTTGATTCAGGGCATGGGGAGGGGAGTTAAGAGGGAAGTAGAGACAGAGAAAAGCAGAGAGAGTAGAGAGGAGTAGAGGCCGGCCATGAGCATGGGGAGAGAGAGAGGGATTGGGGAATGGGGAGAGAAGGGGAAGGGTGGAGAAGACAGAGTGGGAGCAAGAAGGCAAGAGCAAGAGAGAGCAGAGGGGGCAAGCAAACCCTTCTATGGTAAACCAGGCACGCCTGGCTGTTGCTAGGCAACTGTGGAGCTGTGGAGCGGAGCTTAGACAAAATGCTAACCACCATGTCAGGGCTGACAGCATCACTAGCCATTGTTCTTTTCCTAGATTTTTTTATTATTTTTTTTAACAATGTCTTCGGTGGACAATGCACTCATTCAGGTATGTCAGTGTTGGGTGAGTCAAGCACTGTGACTGCTCACAGGGCAGCCCCTGTGGTGTTCAGAGGCAAAGAAAGGAATTGAGACTCTCCACAGGGAGCTGACTGTCCACTTGTAGAGCTGTGCTCCGCATCTTAGACTTTCAAGCTCACTAGAATGAAGGGGGTGGGGGGTGTTTGACTTGAACAGATGTGTTTCAGCATCCCCGACAGGACAGCACACACCTTTGTCAGGCAGGGGTCACACTCAGCAAAGGGGTGATGCACGTTGGCTTCCCTACTCATTGATAAAATGGAACTAATAGAGGGCAAGAGTGAGACCCCCCAAACAGTTCTTACTGCTTCCCCAAGAGGAATATTCCAGATCTAGCCTTTCTAAGGGTCTGTTTCCGTTTGTTATCAGAGACAAAACTTCTGGTTGTGCTGTTAGAAGAGGTTAGTGCAGCTTCAATGAGCACCTGAAGTTCCTGGCTGCCTTCTTAACCTCTGGATCTTATTTCTAAAACCAGCAGAGGCTTCGAGCACTGGGAGTATCCCACGGCTGCTGCTGAAAGAGAAGATCAAAGCGCGGTAAATGTCTCCGTGAAGCGCTCTCGCTTGCTCCCCCTTGGAACAGTTTAGTGTGTTGAGTTGGGTGGTGGTGAAGGTAGTCTCTCACAAACTCATACACACTTCTGCAGGAGGGAAACAGAGCTGTTTGCTGGTAATGGGTACAACACAAAAGAGAGAAGGAAGGAATATTAGGAGTCAGAGCCCAAGCAGCAGTAGGGAGGAGAGTTGTTGAAAAGAAGACGGGATGGTCCTTCAATTATTTAAAAAAAAATCCGAAGAATTTGTCGACTCAGCATCTGCCTTGTGGGGCAGAGATTCAAAACTTCAGGCTAATTAGTAGTTGAGGGGCTGTTTGTTTAATGGTGTGAGTCCTCTCCCTCCCCCTCTTTTGAACTAACACATGCATTAAAATGATACTCAAGGGAATTCAAATGTGCATAACTTTAAAATACTTTGCTTTATAAACTCGAAGTTGACCCATCCTTAAATAACCACAGTTCTCTCTAGGGACAACATGGCTTAAAGAGGGCAGCTTGCCTTCAGAGCTTCATCACGACCTGGTGACTCAGCGCTGGCCACCATCCCAGGAGTCTGTTCCCACTGGGGGGAATCATCTTCCATTTCTGGGGAGTCCCCGGGAGACACCTTCACACACACACACACACACACACACACACACACACACACACCGCTCCTACTGTAATCCCCAAGCCTGTTCTCTCTGAAATTATAGAAGATAATTACCCACACACTCATCGACTTTTCAACCTTTTGCTAGAGGGCCTTTCCTAGCTCTTGATCTAGATAGCAGTAGGAGTCAGGGTTCTTGCTTCTTGTGAGTTGAATTGGAATGCACAGAATCAGAACAGTGTTCAGGATCAGGTGCCTTTACAGAGACGTGTCATTTTTTTTTTTCTTAAAAGAGGGCAAGCTGGAAAGATGGCCCAGTGGTTCAGAAAGTACTCACCGCTCTTGCATAGAACCTAGATTCGGTTTCTAGAACTCACATGGCAAGTCACAACCTTCTCTAACTCTAGTTCTGAAGGAGC
The DNA here is from genome assembly GCF_978045245.1 of Mus caroli. NCBI lineage: Eukaryota > Metazoa > Chordata > Mammalia > Rodentia > Muridae > Mus > Mus caroli. The sequence goes on from NW_028227270.1 coordinate 83,680,591, forward strand.
CAATATCCTTGTCTGACTTTCTCGGGCACCAGGCACGCACTTGGTACTTATACATTGGCAAAGACATATCCACAGAAAATAAAGCTAAATACAAAAAAGACTTGTGTTTTTGAGATCACCTAAAGGGACTTAAACATTTGATCTGGTGATAAGTACTGATATGGATTTCACCAAAATATTTCACAAAGAACAACCTACTTTCTTAAAAGTCTGAAGAAGTGGTCTTGCCCAGAGAGGGCCCAGGTCGAACTGGTCAGGTGAATGGTTGTGTGTCTTTCAAAGCAAACCATTTTGTGCACAGTGGGGCAAACAGTTGTTTGAAAGATGTCTCTGTTGGACCCGGGTGGTCTGGTTAAATGCCTGCTGGTGGATGTATTCTATAAACTTCCCTCATGGAGAAAGCCAGACTGCCCTTAGCCAACACTGACTTCACTTTGTCTCATGGAAATTCGCTGTCCAAATGACTGGCTTTGAATGTGGCTGAACGCCACCTGATTTGTTACTGTTAAGTCCTCCTGGCCTAGGGTCAAGGGTGAAGATGAACTCCAAGTTCAGATTCCTAGGGTCACCGTAATGCAATGTATTCACTTTTTACAAAGGTGCTGGCCCTGAGCAGGAGACCGCCTGTGCTCACTGTTTCGGGCTCTTGTTCCTGAAAGGGCTCGTGATTCTGGAAGCAATGGGATGTGGAAAGGGTAGGGTCTTGACAACGATTCCAGGGCTAGCCCAGCTCTGGCTCTTTCTTCATTATTTTCCTCCATCTCTGTTTCTTCCCTCTGCCTTTCTTTCTCCCAATTAGCTCTGAGCACTTTAGAATTGGTGAGCTGTCCAAGTCATAATCGTTACCGGAGTTTATCACTCGTTTAGCACAGATCATGGGGTGGAAGGGTTTTGCGGGACAGGATGCTTATGTGCAATACATGTCTCCAAAGTTACTGATTACTGGCACGGGTAACAAGTGCCTTTAAAATGAAAAGCTCTGGCCACCACCATATGGCTAACGACACTCTGGGAAGTCATAACTCCATACCAATGGGGTACAACACCAAGAGCCCAATGTCACCTGCAAAGTGTCCTTGGTAAAATGTTTAACCTGAGTCTGATAAAGCCTCAAGGGTTAAACTAGAGACAAGTTAAATAGTGGTGGGAAGAAACCACCAGACAAAAGCAGAACATGGGAAATGTGTCCTTGTGTCCCAAACTGCCTTGGGCTCTTGAAAAATATCTAACATCAGGAGTAGAAATGTGGGCTGTGTAGAGAGATGGTTCTATGTTAAAAGACTGGAATCTAAAGAGGTTCAGCAATCAGAGCTAGTCTGTTTGGCTTCGTTAGACCCTAGTTTGAAGTTACAATAGCAAAGAAGGTGATGGGAGGTGGAGAGGTGGAGTGAGAGGGAAATGCTAGGACATTTGAAGGAACTAGGACAATTGGAATATAGACTGGACATAAGATTATGACAATGATGTCACCCCCTCCTCTTCCTCCTCTCCCTCCTCTTCATCTTCCTCCTCCTTTCTTCAGACATGGAGTTTGTTTGTTGTGTCTTATTGGTGACACACTGAATTCTTTCATTCATGAGCAAAGACTTATGGGATGCATTTTAAGTGCCAGGCATGGTTCTTGGTGTTTGTGCTGTTTTCCCAGCAAAACAGCAAAAGCCCTGCCCTGATGGAACTGACTGTCTAATAAGGGTGATGGGACAGTCGATAAACAATAGCAAGAGATGCAAGTAATATCGCAACATTTTAGTGAAATGGGAGGTAGCAGATGCTAACAGCAAAAGAAAAAGCCCAGGCATCGTGGGCAGCAGAGTGCTTGTCCCAGATCCTTCTTCAGGGAGAGGGCACTCCCATCTCTGGCTACTGGGATTATTTGCTATTGCTGGCTCACCACTGCATCTCTCACTCAGAGTGGCTGTCAAATTCCTCGCCCAGAGTAATACACTTCTAGGGCGAGGCTCATGACTAATAATGTCTGAATAACCAGCGGATACTGTTCTGCCACTTTCCTCAATTTGGGGCTTTCTGATAGCATCTCAGTCCCAGGACTCCCCATAAGTGCCTGAGGCCTCAGCGGCAGTCAGCAACATTCTTTTTCCCCCTCTGTGTCTGCAACCTTGAACTGACTCCTGAATCTCCCTGAAGGCCTCTCTGAGTCTCAGAGTCTTGGTCTAAGGAATGCAATCTCTGAGTGGAGCAAGTAGCTCAGTGTGATCCAGGAGCAAGGGGACAATGGGATCTTCACCTCGGATGCCGCGGCCAATACCAGCATCATCGGGAAGACAGAATTTGGATAAAACTTGAAGTCAGAAGAACAGCTGTCTATGAGTGGACACATAATACAAGTGTTTTTACTGAGTGTCCTAGATAGTGTTTCTATTGCTGAGATGAAACACCATGGCAACAGGCAAGCTGGGGAGGAAAGGGTTTATTTGGCTTACACGTCTACATCATTGTCCTTCACTGAAGGAAGTCAGGACAGGAACTCTGAGCAGCACTGGAGCCTGGAGGCTGGAGCTGATGCAGAGGCCCTGGAGGGGTGCCGCTTACTGGTTTGCTCATCACGGCTTCCTCAGCCTGCTTTCATTTAGAACCTAGGACCACCAGCCTCGGCAGCAACTCACAATGGGTGGGGCCCTCATCACTAATTAAGAAAATGCCTTACAGCTGGATCTTATAGAGAGCATTTTCTCAAATGAGGCTTCCGCCTTCCAGATAACCCCAGCGTGTGTCAAGTTGACTGTAAATCTAGTTACCACACTGAGTTTGCTTAGTGGAAACATTGTAGCGGCCCAAGGTAAACTGCCCTGCATCACAATCACAGCCCAAGGTTCTCATTCTTCCCTAGAGATAAGGGGTAGGGAGTGGGGGATGGGGGATAAGGGGAGGAAGGTTAAAGCAGCTGGCTGAGAGAAATGATGCCTTAGACAACCTCCCAGGGGAAATGAACTTATCGCCAATACACAGCATCAATTTCCACGACCAGAACCTGCTGTGCCATTTGGGGCTTCTTTTCACACTTGCATGACTTGATCACCATACCCAATGCTGAGCCATCTAGGGAATCTGGTGGAGAGGGGCACTGTATCTACAGAAGCCTGAGGCTCCCAAGCACCACAGCACAGCTAAATCACCAGAGACCTGCAGACCCAAGAGGCCCTCATCCTTACTATTGGAACACTGATCCTCTGTTCCCTGAGACTTGAGAATACTTATTTAATTATTCAGGATGCAGGAAGAAGACCAGAACCTAGAGCATTTAGGTAACAAAGGAAGCAGGTATATGTAGATAGGTTCCTATTTGAAGTGATAAAAACCTTTTCAGTGTCTAACTATGCATAGATACACAATAGCAAGGGCAATGGTTAAAACTGTTAAGCGCACTTTTATTGGGTGATAGGGTGAGAACATTCCTCCTTTCATCTCAAGATGCAAGTGTATTTAAGTAGAAGCTCTCTATTCATGATAATCTTCACACATGAGTTGGGTTTTGCAGCACATATCTCAGACAAAAACCTCCTTTCATTCCAACTGCCCCTTATGTAAAGCAGTCCTCCAGGGAGGAGGAAGCTCCTTTCAGAGGCCTGGCAAGGATATCAGCCCAGGCCCTGGGGCAGAGGTCTGGTTCCCAGGTCAGTCCTGAGCAGAGAAGAGGAGGTGGAGGAAGAGGAATGTTGAACTGACCCTGTTCTTATTCTAGCCTGACTGTGGTTTTCCTTAGCTAGTTTGTCTGGGGTTCAGAGAAGGGAGCAGGAGGTCCCGAGCCCTTCTCAAATGGCCTAAGTATCGGAGTCTCATTCTATAAAAACAAACTTAAAGCAATAAGCCCTCTTGTCATAACGACAAATGTGGGTAGGCACAGGGTTTTGTAGCGCCCTCCCTGATGCTTCCGCTGCCTAGCAAGTCTGTTTTTGTGTTTAAACAAATACAACGTAAGATTGACCAATCCCACCATTATTAAATACACAGCTGGATGGTGCTCTCCACATTCAACACCTTAAGGCCCCATCATCGCCCCTCTACCTTCAGAATTTCCATCTCACAAAACTCTAAGTGTGCACCTATTAACTGCGAACCCCCAATTCCACTCTCCCATTCCCAGCAACCTAGTCATTTTGTTTCAATCTTGTGAATGTGAGTTCTCAGGTCTCTTTCTTATAAGCAGAATCATAAAGCAATCTTTAGCAAATAGTTAGGGTTGATTTTTGGTTTTTTTGTTTTGTAGTGTTTTCAAGGTACTTCTCACTGTGACGAGAAAGTCAGGCTTTCTTCTTTTAGAAGGACTGATCGCCCAGAAGAGCATGGGCCAGTGTTCATTCTTAGTCTCCCTGTGGGCCCTTGGGTTGCTTCTTCTTTGGGCCAGTATGAACAGAGCTGCTGGAAATGTAGGTTCAAACACCGGTAACGGCCTTACTTAATACTTTCACCAGCATACAAAGAACTCTGTAGAGTGTGTGAAGATCTAACTTCTTCTTAAGAGCAGGTATTTTTAAGATTTTTTTTTTCCCCGCTTGAAGTTGGACTTTTGGATTGCCATATATTTTTGATTTTAGTGTACTATGCAGTCTCAGAATAAATAACTCAGACATTTTATGAGAATCAAATTCATAACCAGGGTGAGAACCATGACAAGAGGAAGGCATGGCCGCCAACAGCCAGCCTCCCAGACTGGCACCAGGAAGTCAAGAAGGGAAAAGCTGTAACTCGGCAGTGAGCAGGCAGAACACACCCACGTGGCTGTGTAAAAGTGGAAGAAGCCTGTAACTCCAGCCTCGTTGGTCTGAGTGTCTCAGGGCTTGGGTTCTGGACTGATAGGGAGACGGTGTGAAGGAGCGGCGATGAGTGTCAGGAGAATCAGCCTGACTTCCGCTTCCTCTCCCCCTTGCATAGTGACACAGCTCAGACAGGAATGTGAAGAGTCATGTAAGTCCCATCATGTGGCTGGGAATGGTTGTCTTCACAGTACAGTCTGCATGTTGGCCCAACCAATATTATACACACTTATGTCTCTACTAGCAGAGTAGATACCTAGCATCTCTGTGGCCTGGGACCCAATACCAGGGCCTGGATCAACTTGACATTGAAGCAACTGTCCTTCCCTTCTGACTCTGTGTGGCGTCCTATGTTCCTTTCCCTCAAATATCTGCACTGTTTTTCATTCAACTCACTTCCCTCTTTATTTTGACTATGACTCAATAGTGCCACAAATCTTACCAAAGGCTACCGAGTTCATTGGCGTTGGTCAGTTGTATTGGTACCTCTCCATTCACTCTTTTGGAAGATGTATTGATTGACAAGTTTTATTTGTTTGCTTTAGACAGACGCTCCAGGTGTAGCTCAAGCTGGCCTTGAACTTGTGATGCTCTTTCCGTGTTCTCACAACCGTCGTGAATGCAGCCCCGTTTCAGTGTGCTCGGCTTCTGGAAAGCTTGTGAATGTATTGCCCAATCTGAGTCACCTTGCTGCAGGGGTGTGGGTAGGAGAATAGCGGGAAAGGTGGGAGGATGGTGGTGGGAATCCCATGGAATGCTAGGTTCCCTTTTATACAGACTTCATTGGGCAGCTGATAAAGCAAGGCTGGAACAACGACTGGAGGAAAGGGCAACAGGGCTGAGATGGGAAGAGAGCAACCTCCTCCAACAGCTTACCTCCCGGGCTCTACTCCTCCGTTTTAGCTCTTCCTTGTGCAATCCGTGGCCCTCGAGACATGACTCACTCAATGGGGAGGCTGTAAAACCTCCGCAGAAGGACGGCTTTGTGAGCATGTTGTTCTTTTATGGAAGGGCCTTGGTTATATTGATTAATTAGCCAGCTAATTAACTCATCAACCTCCATATGTTTACTGAGCACTGACTGTGTGCCAAGTGCCCTGCTTTGTCCCTTCATCGTGATGTACAGAGGCTGTTGAGCCTTGTGGACATGCGCCTACTTAAGTCGGGAACTTAGAGAGAGTCCCTAAGTGAGGAAAATTTACCCACCCTCCCAGGTAGCTCTTCAATGCTACCCTTTACTACCTAAGCAGTCCTGAGTGCTAGGAACTGTTTTCCCCATTGTAGGGCTTAGATGGAAGGTTCTGGAGGGTAGATAACGTGCCTATCTAGTCAGCAGAATGGCCAGGAAGGATGCTGTCCCGGGTCGTCATTACTAAATCATGTGATCCTGTGTACCCTAAGCTGCCTTAAACAGGCGCATTAGCTCTTCCCAGTGTTCCTTGCTACACAGCCCTTTTCAAAGCTGTACATAGAGAGAGGCAGGCACAGAGGCAGCACTGGAAGAAACCAGACACTCAGTGTAGACAGATCTAACCCGGAAAGCAGTGTAACCCAGATGTGCCCGTCTGACAACGAGCTAATGAGAACTCTGTACTGTAGCGTTCTGATGATTGGTCTCTCAAATGTTTCATCTGTTTTATTTGCTTTGGTAAATAGAATCAATTTCAATTATTGACTAGAAAAAAAGTTAAAACATGCAAATGTGCCCTGAAAAAAATAATAAAATAGTATCTATCTTTTAAAATGTTTAGAAAAATTACAGTGCTTTTTAAGCAAAATCAACCTGACTTAAATGTTTGAGAATTCTCTAACTTGGTCACGGATGGATACAGTGTTAATTTCATTTGGTTTTATAATTGAATTCATCTTTGGTATCACTTCTTTATTCTTCAAGGAAGTCATGATTTCTCTAGTTTTGTCTCTGAGATTCCCTGTGATTCTAGTTTCCATCCGTCCTTATGCACTTTAACTTACTCCCTTTCATTTAAAGACCCAAAAGATTTATTATTATTATTATCGTTATTTTTATGGCGGGTTCTTTTTGTTTGTTTAACTTTTAAACCTAAAGGTAAATCTGAATCCTCAAAGAACATTACTGTTTCGGCATTTCACATCTATCATTAAGACACACTCATGGGCTGGAGAGATGGCTCAGTGGTTAAGAGTACTGACTGCTCTTCCAGAGGTCTTGAGTTCAATTTCTGAAACCACATGGTGGCTCACAACCATCTGTAATGGATCCGATTCCCTTTTCTGCTGTGTCTGAAGGCAGCTACAGCATACTCATCATATATATAAGATAAAGACATGCTCATAATGTTGCTTAATCCCAAATAGTGGTACACAAGTGTCTGAGAATTTCAATGTCCTGGCTGTGATGGACTTGATGCTCACGGGGAAGATAGTCCTCTGTTCCTCCACAAAGCTGCCCTTGTATGCAGCACCTGGGTCAGCATGAAGTACTAGGTCAACTGGAGACAACAGTACTAATTGTTTCCCCTCTGTCTGTGTAACGTCAGAGTTAACCCATTGTCTTTATAGAAGTGTTAGAGAATGCTAGTATGGAGGAGAAACAAACACCAGCAGGCAGGCGATAAGGGGAAGGTCCAGCACCATTCTGGTTCCTGCTTTAGATGGTTCTCTGTGCTACAGCCACTCACCTTGTGCTGTCTGGGGGAGCAGGCTCTGGCCAAGGTCCTCTCTCACTTCTCAGTTTGCCACAGAAATGTCTGGCACACTTTGTTCTAATATGGGCCTGGCAGACTATGATCTCTGGGGTGAGCTGGTGTGCACCTGCCTTTACATGGCCTGTGAACTGGGAGCAGAGTTTCCACTTTTAAATGCCTGAAACAAAACATTAAAAGAGAACGTTTACAAACACAAAAAAGGAGATGGAATCCAAATGTTATTGTCTGTAGATAAAACTGATTGATGCACAGTTCTGTGTGGCTGCTCTCACGAGGCTGTGGCCAGGTTGAGAACTCCCTGCTGGTGGGCTTGTCACGTGACATACCAGGAAAATCAAAGCGATCCTGGAAGATGCCCTTTCAAATGTCTCATGCCACCAATGTCTGTCTTGGGGCTTCTGGCCTTCTCTTCTTTTACTATGGGTGACATTTTTTCCCCTCATGGAAGGCTGGACCCCACTTTCTACAGATCACCCACTTCTAGATGTTTTGCCATCTCTTTCTTTTCTCTTTCCTCAACCAGATTGTAAAAATTCTTTTCTGCTTAATCAATATGACACAGTTTTAGAATGTGTTTGCAGGGCTAGTGAGATGACTCAGAGCTTAAGGGCATTAGCTGTTCTACCAAAAGTCCTGAGTTTGATTCCCAGTAACCACATGATGGCTGAGAACTATCTATAATGAGATCTGGTGCCCTCTTCTGGCATGCAGACATATATGCAGGCAGTGTGTGTGTGTGTGTGTGTGTGTGTGTGTGTGTGTGTGTGTATAATCTTAAAACAAATTTTTAAAAAGTACTTGGCAGATAATAAAAACCTGAGGCAAAACAAGTTACAAAGAAGAAAGGTCCCATTTGTCTATTCTCGATCTTACAGCACAAGCCATTGCTGTTCTATTCAGGAAGTTTTCCCCTGTGCCAATACTTCAAGGCTTTTCCCCACTTTCTCCTCTATAAGTTTTACTGTCTCGGTTTTATGTGGAGTTCCTTGATCCACTTAGATTTGACCTTAGTACAAGGAGATAGGAATGGATCAATTTACATTGTTCTACATGATTACCACCAGTTGTGCCAGCACCATTTGTTGAAAATGCTGTCTTTTTTCCATTGGGTGGATGGTTTTAGCTCCCTTGTCAAAGATCAAGTGACCATAGGTGTGTGGGTTCATTTCTGGGTCTTCAATTCTATTCCATTGGTCCACTTGTCTGTCGCTATACCAGTACCATGCAGTTTTTAATCACAATTGCTCTGTAGTACAGCTTTAGGTCGGGCATGGTGATTCCCCCAGAGGTTCTTTTATCCTTGAGAAGAGTTTTTGCTATCTTAGGTTTTTTGTTATTCCAGTTGAATTTGCAGCTTGCCCTTTCCAATTCGTTGAAGAATTGAGTTGAAATTTTGATGGGGATTGCATTGAATCTGCAGATTGCTTTTGTCAAGATAGCCATTTTTACTATATTGATCCTGCCAATCCATGAGCATGGGAGATATAAAGCAAGGCAAAAGACACCGTCAATAAGACAAAAAGGCCACCAACAGATTGGGAAAGGATCTTTACCTATCCTAAATCAGATAGGGGACTAATATCCAATATACATAAAGAACTCAAAAAGGTGGACTCCAGAAAATCAAATAACCCCATTAAAAAGTGGGGCTCAGAGCTAAACAAAGAATTCTCACCTGAGGAATACCGAATGGCTGAGAAGCACCTGAAAAATGTTCAACATCCTTAATCATCAGGGAAATGCAAATCAAAACAATCCTGAGATTCCACCTCACATCAGTCAGAATGGCTAAGATCAAAAACTCAGGTGACAGCAGATGCTGGAGAGGATGTGGAGAAAGAGGAACACTCCTCCATTGTTGGTGGGATTGCAAGCTTGTAAAACCACTCTGGAAATCAGTCTGGCGGTTCCTCAGAAAATTGGACATAGTACTACCGGAGGATCCAGCAATACCTCTCCTGGGCATATATCCAGAAGATGTCCCAACTGGTAAGAAGGACACATGCTCCACTATGTTGATAGCAGCCTTATTTATAATAGCCAGAAGCTGGGAAGAACCCAGATGTCCCTCAACAGAGGAATGGATACAGAAAATGTGGTATATTTACACAATGGAATACTACTCAGCTATTTAAAAGAATGAATTTATGAAATTCCTAGGCAAATGGATGGGCCTGGAGGGCATCATCCTGAGTGAGGTAACCCAATCACAAAAGAACTCACATGATATGTACTCATTGATAAGTGGATATTAGTCCAGAAACTTAGAATACCCAAGATACAAGATACCATCTGCAAAACACATGAAACTCAAGAAGAATGAAGACCAAAATGTGGACACTTTGCCCCTTCTTAGAATTGGGAACAAAACACCCATGGAAGGAGTTACAGAGACAAAGTTTGGAGCTGAGACGAAAGGACGGACCATCTAGAGACTGCCATACCCGGGGATCTGTCCCATAATCAGCCTCCAAATGCTGACACCATTGCATACACAAGCAAGATTTTGCTGAAAGGACCCAGATACAGCTGTCTCTTGTGAGGCTACACCGGGGCCTAGCAAACACAGAAGTGGATGCTCACAGTCAGCTATTGGATGGATCACACAGCCCCCAATGGAGAAGCTAGAGAAAGTACCCAAGGAGCTAAAGGGATCTGCAACCCTGTAGGCGCAACAACATTATGAACTAACCAGTACTCCGGAGCTCGTGTCTCTAGTTGCATATGTATCAAAAATGGCCTAGTTGGCCATCACTGGAAAAAGAGGACCATTGGTCTTGCAAACTTTATATGCCTCAGTACAGGGGAACGCCAGGGCCAAGAAGTGGGAGTGGGTGGGTAGGGGGGTGTAGGGGGGGAGGGTATGGGGGACTTTTGGGATGGCACTGGAAGTGTAAATGAAGAAAATACCTAATTAAAAGAAGAAGAAGAAGAAAGGTTTATTTCAGCTCACAGCTGCCGTGGCCTTAGCTCATAACTGCTTGATGCTGTTGATTTGGGTCTGTGTTGAGGCAGCACACCATCGTGGGAGAGCATGATAGAAGAAGACCTCTCACTACATCCACTTTGAAACAGAAAGGAAATCAGATTAACTGGAGTCCCAGCAACCCCTTTGAGGATGCTCTCCAGATAACCTAAAGACTTCTCTTTAGGCTCCACCCCTTCCTGACAGCACCACAGGCTGGATACCTACCTTTAAGAGGATAAGATCCGGGTTGCAACAGTGAAGACCTTTAAAAACCATTTCTTGGAAGAATCTTCACTTGGGCCAATCAGGCCAGCCCACATCTTTGCTCTTTTCCCAGGGACATTCATCAAGGGTTCTGTGGTCACAGCCCCTCATTACCTCCATCGCATCCTCACCATTGATCTACTCTTACATGGTAAGTACTGGCCACCTGGTGGCCAAAATTGGTAGTGATTTCCTTCTACTAAAGAGTGGCCTTTGGTTGCTCTTAGTAAGGTTTAGTAAACCACTTAGTTCCTTCTGTCTTAAACCTGGTGTCGTGCATTGTATTCTCTTATCTTTCCTTCTGTTCCGATGTCTCATCCTGAGCATGCCCTGTAATGCTGTCCTGAGATGTCTTTCCTCTCTCTGTGTGGTTTCTCTAGATTATTTCCTTACAGGCTGAATGCCATTGCTGTACTTTAAGTGTATCCTGCAGAACTTTAGTGTTGGGAGCTAACCTCCAGCACACGCATTGAGATGTAGACTTTTTTTTTAAAAAAAACACTTTTAAAAATCTGTTGGGCTGGTGAGATGGCTCAGTGGGTAAGAGCACCCGACTGCTCTTCCGAAGGTCCAGAGTTCAAATCCCAGCAACCACATGGTGGCTCACAACCATCCGCAATGAGATCTGGCGCCCTCTTCTGGAGTGTCTGAAGACAGCTACAGTGTACTTACATATAATAAATAAATCTTTAAAAAAAATCTGTTTATTTTCGTGCATGTATTCGCATAAAATGCATGAAAATAGATGTGTGGAGATTGAGGACAACTGGCAAGAGTGGATTCTCTTTATCCATCATGTGGGCCCTTACCTACTGAGCCATCTTGCCTGCCTGTGATGTGGGACTTCTAAGAGGCCATTAGCTTACAATGGCTTTGCCCTTACGAATGGATGACTATTGATATTAAGGGAGGCTCATTAGTGATGGCTTGGCTCCTTCAGTCTTTCTTACAGTCTTGCCCTTTGCCCTCTATGTTAGGGTGGTGCAGCAGGTGACTCTTAGTAGGTCCGGTCCTTTTTCTGTTGGACTTCCTAGCCTCTGGAGACATAGAAATAATTAAATTACCCAGTCTCAGGTTTTTTGTTACAGTGGGGTGAAATGAACTATGACAATCTTCAATATGCTAATCACTCCTGATTCTAGAGCACCAATTCCTCCCTGAGATCCTGACTCCAGAGCTACAAACCTGATGTCCCCACGGTGATAGAAGGTAGATATATCAAATGGACAGTTTCCCACCATGAACTCCCTTTGCCAGGCATTTCCAACTCAATAAGTGGAACTTCAAAGGGATTCGTTTATTACAGTCCCAAATCCAAGACTTACATAAGTGTGTGTGTGTGTGTGTGTGCGCGCGCACGCGCGAGCACGTGTTTCAGTCTTCCCACCCCCAGTGAGGTTCATTTATGCCAGTTCCTCCATCCACCTATATGCCTTCCTCCTGTATCCTAACCCTCTTATGTCACCGAGTCCTCTCTAACTGCTATCTCCCTTGATGCTCTTCCACCCTATCTCCAACCTCAGCTCCTAACCTCCTTTCTCTTCCTGCTCCCTCCTGCCTGTTTTTTAGCCATACCAAGCCCACTTCCATCTACAGCTTTCTCTGGTGCTTCTCATTGCTTAATTTCCATCTGAGTTTAAGCAGAGTCCCTGGTTCCTCCTACCTGCAAATCCTTTGTAAGATCATCTTTTCTTAGGACCATCCCTAACACTACACCTTTCTTAATAAGTTACTAGATTTTCTCTCTTTCCTCCGAAACGCAAGCTTCATGAGAACATAAACTAGTAACACATCTCTGGAGCTTAGAATTGTCCTTGGTTTTAGTCAATATATTATTTTAAATTTTTATTCCTATTTTAATTTATATTATTATTATTATATTTTGGAGGTATGTGTGTATGCACATGGGTCTCGGGGCCCACGTGTGGGTGGAGGTCAGAGGAATCTATCTGGCATCCTGAGCTGTCTATCACCCTCCCTCTTATCTCCCAGGCAGGGTCTCTCACTGAACCTGGAGCCGGACTGGTGGCCAGTAAGTCCCAGCAATCCTCCTGTCTGTGCCTGCCATAACTCTGAGGTCATACATACCACACAGTCACAGGCACCTTTACATGGGTGCTGAGAATTTGAACTCGGATCCTGGCTTTTTTGTAGCAAATGCTCCCACCCTTGAGCCATCCCCCTTAGTCAAGACTTTAAATTGATAGCTTAAATATTGATTTTTAGTTTCAAAACTACTCCGCGCATCTGCACTCCCCCACCCCCCACCTGTCTCTGTTGGAGATGAAATTCGGGATTTCTCTCACTTGCTAGACAATACATCCTCCAGGGACCTATGGCTCAGCCCATTTTCTTTTTCTGTTCATATTTGTAATAGTAATAGTTTTGCACACTGCTTTTCCCACTCAACAAAAGCAAGTATTTTCACTTATTTAATCATATTCATTAACATCCTTATAGTAGTTGCATAATACAACATTCAATGGCTGTTTACCTTGGACGTTGATATTTGGGTCATATCAAAGTTTTTATAGTGATGACCAACGTGTGCAGGTGTGCTCATGCATTCGTGTGCTTGCGCATGTGTGCGTGCCCGTGCACTACCCTGTTTTATCTGGTCACTGGAAATGAATCCATGGAGACCCATGGCCCAGTAGCTGCCGCTCCCAGAGCTGCACACCTGGTCTGGCTTGAGACTAAGCCCAGAGTCTAGAGTGCAATTAGCATTTGAATTAGAGACATGGGGATAAACAGGTGATTATCCCATTTAACAGCTGTTGGATGGTGTTAAATAGACACTGTCTGACAGCTTGAGCTTCAGATGTAGGGTTTATTAACAAATGATTAAAAAAAAATGAAGGAAAGAATTGCTCGTTTAAAAAAAAATGAAAGCAGGGTTTAAAAAAAAATAAGTCCTTTCAAACTGCTTTTGACCAAACTAAACTGATTCCAACTCCTGAATCAAGCTGCTTGTTGGAGAAGTGAATAGCACAAATAATCTCATTTCATACTTCCCTGCCCTCTGTCTGAGCAGCTCTGTGTGGTTTACAGATGTGCTTACAACACCCCTCAGCTGGGGCAAGGAATGCTGAACAGTTCACAGGATGCACCCAGCAGGCTCAACTCCATTCGCAGCGAAACTGCAGGGCTGGCGGGCTTTGACAGGATCAGGCAGATGAAATTCGAACCCACAGCCCCAGTTTCTAAAACAACACTCCTTATTTTCTTGGTGAAAAAAGAAATCTATTGACACTTTTAGAGCTAGTTTCGGGTGGGAATGTTTGGATTGTACATGATGTTTATCTTGACAGTTTCTCTTTAATTACCAGCCTTGCATTAGAGCTGTGAGAGAACCTATACAGTAAGAGTTCGCTGTGGGTGGGGTGGACGGAACTGGGGGTGGGGGTGGGGGTGCTTATAGGATAGATTACTGCGGCTTCTCCTGTACCTTTCTTGATTTCTGGTTTTTGGGGGGTTGGGTTTTTTTTTGTTTGTTTTGTTTTGTTTTGTTTTGTTTTGTTGTTTTTATCTAGGTGCCAAGGTCTGAGCCCAAGCCTTGCATGTGCTAAGCTTACACTCTTGCCCTGAGATGGGCTCCCAGCCCACATTTGGATTTATTTGCCTTAATTGTGTGGATGTAGGGTCAAAACTGATGCATAGTGCTACAGCAGGTTACTGCACTGCAGCTGATGATTTAGTTACTACAATTTTTTTTAAATCTTCACTAAGCCAGTCTTGGTGAAGAAGCAGGCAGCGTTTCTTAGCTTCTCTCTCTCTGTATATATCTCTTAGCTTCTTCTCTCTCTGTATAGAGAGAAGGCAAGCCTGGCGAGGCAGAAGCAGATCATGAGTTTAAGGCTAGCCTGGGCTACATAGTCAGTTTCAAGGCCAGCCTGTGCTACATAGTGAAATCCTGTCTCTCTCAGAAACAAACAAACCAAACCAAAAATAAACTCGAAGAACAGGGAAAGGCAAGTTGGAGAGACGCTCTGAGTTTGAGAGCTCTTACTGCTCTTTCACAGGACCAGAGTTCAGTTCCCAGCACCCGGGTCAGGCAGATGACAGCCTCCTTACAAGTCCAGCTCCGGGAGTCAGATGCTCTCTCTGGCCTTCAATAGGTGACCATACCCACGTGCACATATACGCACATAGACATACACAACAACAGAATAAAAAAATCTTTAAAAGGGGATAGAAGTAAGGGAGGAAGGGAAGGAGGGAGAGAGGGAGGAAAGGAGAGAGAGAGGGAAGGAAGGAGGGAGGGAGGGGAGGAGGGAGAGAGGGAAGGAGAGAGGGAGGGAAGGAGAGAGAGAGAGGGAAGGAAGGAGGGAGGAAGGGGAGGAGGGCCTGGGAAGAGTGTGAGTTTAGAAGGTGCTAATGTCGTTTTCTATATTGTATGGACATATATGCTTGGATGTCACAAAGGAACTGAGCGGCTACAGACACTGCCAGCTCTCCAGGGCCCTGTTCTTCACTCAGACTTTCCCAGTCGGATGCTCAGCAAGACTTTTATTGCTTAGCACATGCTCATAAAATGCTTTTCCTGCCAAGAAAGTAAAATCCATTGTCATTTAGAAAAGATGATTTTTTTAAACTATTAATGAAAAAGTAGGAGCAGTCCCTCAGAAAATGCAGCGCCAAACACTTTTAATCAATTTTTGTGTGGTGTTTGCAAAGATCTGAGGAAAGATTAGTGATGCCGTCTATCTTCGACAGGTTTGTGATTTGCATATATGCAAATCATGTCCGTCCATTTTGTTCCCAGCCAATGCGATGATGCAAGAGTTTGGAATACTCCAAAAGGTGATCTGTGTTTTCCTTGCTTGGAACAAAGATCTCTTGTGTTCCTGACATTTTATGGTTATAAAGAAGAAAGACTAGAGTCCAAAGTTGACTAGCCTTGGCATACGTATATCCCTAATGTTATAAAGAATACATACAAAGATATATTCATTTTTCTTATGTGTTATATGTAACTCGTGGTGTTAAATTCATAAGTTTGGCCCTAAATCTGATTCCATTCTTTTTTTTTTTTTTTAAGATTTATTTATTTATTACATGTAAGTACACTGTAGCTGTCTTCCAGAAGAGGGCGCCGGATCTCGTTACGGATGGTTGTGAGCCACCATGTGGTTGCTGGGATTAGAACTCTGGACCTTCGGAAGAGCAGTCGGGTGCTCTTACCCACTGAGCCATCTCTCCAGCCCCCCTGATTCCATTCTTAAATGTTAAAATTTGGCCCAAGACGATCTCCATATATGGTGAACTGAAACCTAGGTTGATATGAAAGCAAGCCGTAACCTAAGAGCGTTTTCTGATAACCAAATAATGCAGTGGAGCCAATCAGAGGCTCCGCACTGCCAAACTCAACCGCGTGGGTCCACGCTGACTCTAACTAAGCAACCTGTTTCTGTAGGTCACTTCCTTTTCTCTGGCTATGAACGCAGTCTGTGCAAACTGTTGAAGACATTCTGAATTGGCTTCCCACTAGAGAGCTGCCTGTATCTAGAACCTTCTGTCTGGCCAAATTAACTGTTGAAACGAACTCCACTCAGATTTTCTCTTATCACTTGTCTCTGAAAATCATATTTAGTTGGTCCTCTTAATCTGCTAAGTCTGGTCAGCTAAGCAAGTTGGTGCTAAAACTTCTCCGCTGTGTGGGCATCCTGAGACCTTCTCCCCAGCGTGTTCTAAACAGAGACTTGGTTAAGGCCAAGGTTGGACCTTGACACCATTTGTGGTTCCAGTGAGTTGGTGCCTCTGTCTCTACGAGAAAGATGAACGGAACAGCATTTGTAGCCTCTGGTTTTCAGTTAACGCGCAGTTGCTTGCCAGAGAGTTCACTCACAGATGCTCTTAGGCCATTAAGCCAAAGGGCAGAAGGAGAAGGAAAGAGAGTAATCTGGAGAATGCAAGGGTGAGGCTTTCTTGCTGCCACTAGCTGTTCTGGAATGGTCTTTCTGCAGGGAAGAAATGCGGCAGTGGATCGTGACTCTTCAGGCCCAGCGCGATGCTTGGACTGGTAGAAAGCTTTTCCCGCGTGTTTCCTCCGGGGTATTTGGGCTTTTGTTTTCTGCTGTGCTTTGCACAGAAGCTGGAAATCTGCCTCCCCCAAAGCGGACTTCCTCCCCCTTTATAAACTGACCCCTGATGGTTGCTATAGCAACCACAAAGAGCGACTGCTGAGCTGCATAAACAAGTCCAATACTCAGTGCTGGGGCAAAGCAAGCCCTCAGAGAAGAGTGAGTGCGGAGGATGAATATGATGTGCTGGAGAAGCGGCTCCTAGGAAGATCTGTAAAGCACCCGCCCAGCCCTTCCTTTCTCTTCTCCTCCCATCTCTTGTATCCCATCAGCCCCGGGCGAAGACAGAGGATCTAGGAGGGCAGCATGCAGGGGCCTGCCTTTGATGCTGGGGAAAGGAACGCCAGATGACTGAAAATGAAATTTAAACATTTGCTCGGAGCTCTAGGCTAGAAATATGCCAACCTGACCTGGAAAAACAAATAATCCGAGCGGCTGCCACACCTGCTGCAGGCCGAGACGCCCTGCCTGATGCCAGAAAGCTGGGCCCGCTCCGCTCAGCCCTCAGCTATGCTTGCTTTCATAAATTACGCTAAACTGAGACAAAGGCTGGAGATTTCTGAGATCCGTGCTACTTGAAATATGACTGCTGCGTTTTTTGGAAGGAAGAATGGGTAGAAAAAGCCCAACCTAAGATATGAGGTCCTGAGAATTTGTAACACACACACACACAGAGTTATCTCCAGGAACTTGGCTCCTGGTTGCAGGAAACTTTCTGAATACAATCACATTGACCCGAAGATCAGTGATATATTCTGTCTCTCCCCTCCCCTCCCTCTCCCCTCCCCTCCCCTCCCCTCCCTCTCTCCTCCTCTCTCTCCCCTCCCTCTCCTCTCCCTCTCCCTCTCCCCTCTCTCCCTCCTTCTCCCCTCTCTCCCTCCCTCTCCCCTCTCTCCCTCTTCCCTCTCTCCCTCTCCCCTCCCTTCCCCTCTCTCTCTCCTCCCCCTCTCCCTCTCTCCCTCTCCCTCCCTCCCTCCCTCCCTTCTCCTTCCCTCCCCTCCCCTCCCCTCCCCTCCCCTCCCCTCCCCTCCCCTGCCCTCCCCTGCCCTCCCCTCCTTCCCTAGTTAATTTGTTCCACCCTCATTTAGCTTTTTTTCTTTAAGTGTTTGTGAGGCCCCTAAAAGTGAAAGTCAGCTAGAGATTCTGCAGAAACCTTGTGTTTCTTTTGTCCTTGATGTGGCCAAGACAGATTCTGCGATCATTTCTGAAAGCCAAGGTTGCCTCATTCACTCTGATAGGGAATCTAGCCTAAGCAACTGCATTTACAGTCAGGGTACTCATTTTTAAATTTACTTAGCTATTAAACAACAACAAAAAAACATATGAAGACACTCTGAGGGTCATTATTCCAAAATAATGATTAACAGTGTAACAACTATTTGTTGTGTTTTATAAGACAGCAGTGGTGATGGTGTGGCTGAAGGAAGTGCCAGGGTGGGCCCACGCCAAAGCGTTCCCTCTGAGAAATCAAGTCATGAGACAGACCTAATATAAAGAAGGTTTATCATCAAGAAGGGAAGCGGGGTGCAGAGGGGGAGGGGAGAGGGCAAATATTTTATTATTCCATTTGTGTTAGATATTAGAATACTCAGATTCAGAGACAGACAGCTGAAAGGCAGTTGGCAAGGGTAAGAAGGGAGGGTGAAAGGTTGGGCTGGAGGTATAGAGCTCAGTTGGTAGATGCTCACTTAGTATGAATGAGGTCGTGGATTCAATCCCCAGTACCGTGTGAATGGTGCGTGCTAGTGTGTTTGGTGTAGAGGAATTGGGAGTTCCAGGTAATTCTCAGCTCCATAGTGAGTTTGAGGTCAGCCTGGGCTGAGAAAAACCCTGTCTCAGTATTTAAAATAATGAGGAAAAAGGGATATGTGTGTGTGTGTGTGTGTGTGTGTGTGTGTGTATGTGCATGTGTGTGTCTCTGTCTGATTCTCTCTGTGTCTGTGTGCATGAAAGACAGACAGACAGGCAGACAGACTTGTTGTTTATTTGGGTTCA
Organism: Mus caroli; assembly: GCF_978045245.1. Lineage (NCBI taxonomy): Eukaryota > Metazoa > Chordata > Mammalia > Rodentia > Muridae > Mus > Mus caroli. The sequence goes on from NW_028227270.1 coordinate 83,699,360, forward strand.
GAGATTTGGTTTGGGAAGTTCTGTGGCTGGATGGTAGTGGTGGTAGCATACCAGTAGGGATGTCTGGAACAATATGGCTCTATACTCTTGAAGGCTTGGAGACTGGAGAGATGGCTCAGTGGCAGAGCAGGTAGTGCTCTTGCAGAGGTTTTGAGTTCAGTTCCCAGTACCCTTGTCAGGTGTCCTACAGCCACCTGTAACTCCAGGGGATCCGAGGCCCTTTCCTGGGCTCCATAGGCACTTGTACTAATAGACGCTTCCTAGCCACCCCCATAATTAAAAATGAAACACATCTTTAAAAAGATGATAAGCTTACACCATATGTACTTTACAATAAGAATAATGTAAACAATATATTTAACTAGTAAAAGAAGAATATTACAAGTTTAGCATACTCGATGTTAAAACAATTATTACGGAGCTGCTTTGAATGCTTCATTCCACATGTCCTTCAAAGCATGTGCACTTTTTACATTTTAGCACATCCAGTGGCCATGTGTCAAGTGATTGCCAGCTGGTGGCTTCTGTATTGGACTTACTGTTTTAGAGACTCTTTGATGGAATGCAGCTTCAAGGTCTCTGGACAGATGTTGCTCCCTCACAGGTCTCTAGAGAGCACTAGCCTAGTGTCTGAGAGGTAAGAGACCCCATGCCTGTTTCTGTTCCCTGGGCTTCCCAACACAGGATTCTTTTGTGGCCAGATGTAGATTCTTCACATTCATCAATCTTCTGTGGCCAGCTGGGTGTCCCACAATGCAATTCAGGTCTGACAGCATCAACTGGTGATAGCATCAGATCCCACAAGTGTAAATCTTGGCTTTGCCAAGTAGAATGGGCCATACCTGTGTTCTAAGCACTTGGGAAACGGCATCAAGGATATCTATACCTCTATAATGAGTTCAAAGTCAACCTTGGCCACCTAACCAATTCAAAGCCAGCCTAGACCACTTGAGACCTTATCTCAAAAACAACAGTAACAAAAATAAAAATAAAAATAAAATAAAATAAAATGATGCAAAGAAACAAGAAGGCTCTCAGTCTTGCCAGACTTCCTTAGATTTGGGAAGAAACTGTGTTTCCAGGCTGCTCTTCCCCTCTGTCTGATTTGGCTGCAAATCCAAGGCTCTCACAATCCTTTTGGGATCCATCCTTTACTTCACAGAGGTCACAGAGACGCTTTCCTGACTCACCCAACCTATTATGAAAGGATACAACTCAGGAAGAGCCTGAGTATACAAGGCAAGGTATGAGGGAAGGGGTGGGAAGGTCCCATGCCCCGTTAAGCGTAACACCCTCCCAGCATGCACGGAAGCACCCCAAGCCCCATTATTGAGGGGATATTGTTTTAGAGAGGCTCTACCATGAAGATGCGATCAACTATGATGCCAGTCTCCAGTCCCCTTCACTTGCTGGAAGATGTGGGTTGAGGCTGAATGTTCTCACGTGGTGATCAGCCTCAACAACAGACCAGCAAAAACAAACAAACAAACAAAAACAAAAACAAAAAACAAAACAAAACCAAAAAAAAAAAAAAAAAACGGTCCCTAGGACAAAAGATGCTCTATAGCCCAGGGCATCCCAAGGGATTCAGAAGTTCTGTACCAGGGACTGGGTCAAAGGTGACATGTTCGGGCAGAAGAGGCTTCTCTATTGTTCTGGAATTATGAGCTTGGGGATTCCATGCCAGGAATCGAGGACAATGACTCCCGTAGCTACTTGTTATTAGTTACAGCATGACCTCCTCATGTGCTCTGTGCTGTGTCTGCTCCAAGGGGAGGGGGCTGCCTAACTGAAGTTCAAGCACCCCTCCTCTACAGGCCAAGAGGCAGAAGTTCCGGAGCCATTGCTGGGTGGGTGACACAGATGGCTCCAGGATGCCCATCCTCGGCCATAACATGGTACCACAGTAGGGCTGAGAACATACCTCATGAGGCTCACTGGTCGTTGAGCAGAAAAAAGCAATGTCCTTGAGAACTGGTAAATATGGAAGGCAAATGACTTAAGGATGAACGAGGACTTCGGGGCTAGTTCCAAGGCAAGCTGGCATTCTTATCACTGTGGAAACTGCTTTTGATCCTTGTATAGCCAATTATTAATAAATGACTCTTTCCTATCTCCGTCCTTCCTTCCTCCTACCCTCCTTCCTCCTTTCCTGTTGTCTAGAAAGTCTGTTTCTTGTGTAAGGTTGGTAGTAACTTGGTGGACAGTCTTTCCTGACACTGCATTGAGGAAACTTAACCCTTCACTGAACCAGCTACAATAGGAAGCTCACTGGTGAATTTCTGAAAGGATCTTGCTTGGGATCTTTAGCGTCTTCCTAGACCTCGCTGTTCCTCCTCTGGGGAGGGAAGGGGTCAGAGTGTCCGTGCTGCAGTTAAATTCACTGCTAGGAATCCCTTCGCCTCCAAAACCACTCTCTCACCTGCCCGAAACCCGTTGTATCAGCCTCAGGGAAGAAAAGATGAAGTGACGTTCGGCTCCAGCTGGAAAGACTTCCATTTTGTGGGACCGTCAGCTCTGAGGAAGGGGAACACTGGATGGTTTAAATGTGGGTTTTCTGGATCACTACCCTGTCCACCAGCCAGCTACGGTGTATGCAGAACGCTTATCTCTTAACGGGACTCAGCCACATTCATCCTCTCTCTGCATCTGCTGTGTGTGCGCTAGAGTGTGTGAACATTGGTGTATAAACAGGAAAGGGGTCCAGGGAGGAAAGATCTCCTGTTAGTTTCTATCATCGTTTTACAGACCCAGGGTCAGTTTCCTCTCTGGAAAGGCGAGTGAGCAGCTGTCACCAGCAGTCACAGCCCTGTTATCTCTGAGGACAGCAGGCTTTGTAGACAGATGCCAGGCTTGTTTCTTAAGGCAGGGAAGAAGGGGCGTGTCTACTGCCCAACCAGCTGCTTCTTCTAAGATTCTGCCTTCCTCTTCTCCCGCCCTCTTCCCCGCCACAGGGGAGCTTCCTGGAACTGTGAAATGCACCCATTCGGGGCTCTCTGGTACCTTACCCTCTTCACACGTTGCCTTAGAAAGAATGCTGGTTGAGGTGATTCTCATTTTCAAAGCCACAGATTTGGCTGCACGGGCTCTGGAGGTTGCCAAGATTGGGTAAAACCAGTAAAACTACCATATTTGGAGGGGCGCTGTGGACCCCATTCCAGACCCAGCTGGGGAAGCTGGCTTTGCGAGGCATCCTGATACTCTGCCAAGATCTGACCTCACCCATAGTGTGCTTCAGGCTTCCTCCTGGGCAGGCTGTGGATCTGAGGCGAGGCTGAGTCCCTTCTGTCTGCTCTTCACCTGTCTCAACCTCACGCCAGTGCTTTGTGGACACTGAAGGCTTCAGGGGAGCCCGGGAGGCCCAGGATCCAAGGCTGACAAGGACATTGGCATGCACGCCCAGCTTTGTTTCCCCTGGGGATTCACACCCCAAAAAATAAACATCCAACAAGGCCCGGATTCATAGAAATGCTTAGGGTGTGGGACTGGAGCCACGTGGGGCTGGGGGACAGCCTGGAACAAGGGATCTGGCCAGGAAGCTGGCTCCAGGGCGAGAGAAGGCTGCTTTATTGGAGGATTCCAAGGCTGCTGCACTTGGGCAGTGGTGAGCCCTGGAGGGAGGAGCCTAGGATTGCAGAGCCACGGATCTGAGCTCAAAGGGAAGCAGGTTTCAGGCTCCCAGATCCAAGGTCTTACAATCACGCAGGGGTGCACGGTTAGAGAACTAGGAATCGAGAAGGCTTATGAAGAAAAGAAAGGCATTTCCAAGCATGAGAGTGGGCTGGCAAGCTGAGGAAAGAGTCCCCAGAGTGCTGGCGCATGTGGCACGTGACCCAAAGAAACTTATATGCTTGTCCCCTGGGCTTCTCAGAAACCCAGGTCAGAAAGTCCTCAGGACTGAAAGTCCTCCTCTTCAGCTGGTGCCTGTCAAACATCAATCCCGATGCCTCAGTTCAGCCCGTTCTCCTGCTACAGTAAGGAGAAGCATCACTACTCCGAACTGAGGTCCAGACCAGAACCTGCTGCTCTCGGCATCCAGAACTGCCTTCACCCCTGAGCCGCAAGCCCCACTTATGAGCTACAGCTCTGTTGGGTGCTTAGATGAAGTACTTTTTCCCCCAGAGTAAACATTCTGAAGTATATATAGCAAACTGTAGTTTTGCATCTTTATGTAAGTTTTAAAAATACACTTTGAGGAGCTGGGGAGATGACTCAGTGGTTAAGGGCACGTATAGTCCTTCCAGAAGACCTGGGTTTTATTCCCAGCACCCACATGGTGGCTAACAACTGTCTGTAAGTATAGTTCTAGGAAATCTTGACTCCCTATTCTGGTTTCCCTGGGCATCAGGCATACCCATAGGATACAGATATGCAGGCAAAACATTCACACACATAAAATAAACATAAGTAAATATAAATTTATTTTACATAATATAAATAATAATAATAATAATATACATGCATATCATTTCAGTTCATGAGCGATGAGCCTGGTGAGTCTACCTCCTAGTCCTCTCTCCCCTTGCAGGGCTATAGAGCCACAGCTTACTCCAGCTTTGGGTCAGTGTGACATTAGGGTACAGGCCTTGTGGCATCCTTCCTTCTCCCTGGCTAATTCCAAGCTGACAGTGAAGGGAATCATGAAAAACAAAAAACAAAAAACCAAAACCTCTGCTGGTGCCTGCTTATCAACAGCAAGCTGGAATCACAGGGCCAGTGACATTCACTCCCCCTTTCTGTCTGGGGAAGGACAAGCAACAGGGTAGCTGCTGTAGCAACAGGGGGTTGATATCTAACCTGGAGAAAAAATTCCAGCTGGGCTTTCAGGCCTGAGGCTCCTAGGCTGGAGAGGTGAAAGGTTGGGGAGGAAGGGGCTTGGCTTTCTTGCAGAGGGCCTGTGTTAACTGAGGGTGTTTCTCTGCAGCCCTGGCCAGGTTATGGCTTCTTTGTGCAACGTGGTCTCCCAGGCCAGGACTGTAGGGTGGAACTCCAGCACCCAACTAGGCAGTTCCCTCAAGGCCACTCCCAGGTAAGGGGCTGGAGATTCAGGCATTCAGAAAAGATGGCTGGCTGCCTAGGAACTGGTAAGACAGGTTTGTAGGCTGGCAGCTGCCAAGAGAGACCAGGAGGCCATGGTTAGGAGAAATGTTCAGAGTGGGCAGAAGGCAGTGTCTGTACCTGGAGTCCCCAGCTCTACATTGGGCCACCTCCTGTGGGTATGCTGTGACTGGCAATCTCTTTGCTGATTGGGAATCAGTTAACCCCGAATAAAAGCTGAACCTCTGGGATTCTCCCAAGGCCCAGTTCTCCTATAAACACTTGATACCATCTGCAAAAAGGTTCAGACCCAAAATGTTTTCAAGCCAGGAGTATGGTTCAGAGGGTGTGCGTGGTGGTGGTGGTTGTTTATGAAGGAATAATCTTTCCGTTGTTGAGGTACGGTCATCATGTCACTGTCCCCAGATGCTGTGTCTGTTGCATTCCTGGAAGCCAATTCTGTCCTTCAGCGTTGCCATAGCGCCTAACAACCCTGCCTTCACCAGCGCACTTGAGGATTGAGTCTTATTTGTTGATCTAAAATAATTTTTCGAAGAGAGATGAGGATTCCTCAGCCTGTTCTATTTATGGATTCTGCAGCTGAAGAAATACCTGTTTTAGAACGTTTGTCTCACTTGCAAGATCCTAAATAAGATGGGCGTGATGGCTCACGCCTGTAATCCTAGCACTTGGGAGACTGAGGCTGGAGGAGAGTTCGAGGCCAGCCTAGACTATATAACAAGAAAAAAAAGAAAGCGTGACTGTTCCAGAGCAGCTTTTGGTTCTGGGGAAACAAGTTAATGTTTGTGAGAGAAACTCTAAATCAAATGCTCTAGCCAGAATCTGCCGAGCAGCAGAGCTTGCCGGCTGCCTCCCTATCCCGTTTTCCCAGAACCTCTGGTGGGCAGAGCTGCGGCAGCTTGTTTGGGGGTATTCCTCGCTCCAGGCTTCCTTCCTCTACAGAGTTCAGCTGACCTGCACCAGGCCAAACATTGTTAGCTCCTTCCTCGCTGGAGGAAAGTCCCTATGGCCCATTTTCTGAGCAGTGCTTTTCCATCCTTTCGTAATCTCTCACTGTGACCTTGAGGGGCAGGGAGAGAAGGCTTTGGCCAGGGCGCCTTTCACATGGAGCCCAAGGCCTGGTGTCTGTGTCCTGGTGTCATATACTAGCTGTGCTAACATCCTACATCCTTCTGTGCTGGCACTTACCTGCATCCGGTATGAGTAGCTAGCTCTGTGTGTGTGTGTGTGTGTTACTAGAGAAAGGCCCTGAAACAAGAGACAGAGTAAGAGAAAGCACAAAGAGTCAGTTGACTTTATAATCCGAGAGGAGAAAGAGCAGGAAGAAGGAGGAGCAGGCAGAGAGGGACCCTCGCAGCCAGGTCACATGGCTGGCTCTTCTCTCTCTGCAGCCTTCATCTCCCCTCACCCTGGACAGGGTGGCAGAGACTTCGCCAGCGTACCTCATCAGATGAAATGAAGGGGAAATCTGATTTGCCTCTAATTGGACTTACTGCAGGCAATTAGGGTTAAGCTGGCATGAGGGGGCTGCCAGAGAGGGGGATTTTCTGGGCTGCTTTATCACAGGCCTGGGAAAGTCAGCTGGAGCTCAAAGTGGTTGTAAATCAGGATATTGACCTATAGTATCATCTTTAAATCAGACCATTTTGCCTGAAAATAACCAGTGTATGAACTGACACATTATATACATATATGTATATCATATACATTTATATATAATAGATTCCACATGGCATACAGCTTGTGCTGTGTTCACTTGGAAGGTAAGATACACATACATTTATATATTCTGCACATAAACTGTATATAGGACTGGAGAGATAGCACAGTACAGAATACTTGATTAGCATATGAAAGGTCCTGAGTTCAAGTTCCAGAATTGAAAAAAAAAGACCTCATGTATATGTATGTATGTGTATATAGATAGATAGATATAGATATAGATATGCAATCTGGTATATATTATATGATATAGAATATTTTTTAAAGATAGGGTTTCTTGCTGGGTGGTGATGGCACATACCTTTATCCCAGCACTGGGGAGGCAGAGACAGGAGGATCTCTGAGTCCAGCCTGGTCTACAGAATTAATTCCAGGACAGCCAGGGATACACAGAAAAACCCTGTCTCAACAAACAAACAAACAAACAAACAAACAAACAAACAAACAAGATAGGGTCTCTCATTAAACCCAGAGCTTACTGATTTAGCTGGGCTGGCTGGCCATCAGGCTTCAGGGATAAGCCTGTCTTCCCACTGTCACTGGGGTTAGAGGCATGTGCTCCCACGCTAAGTCTTTCACTCAGGTCCCGGTGCTTTTACAGTGATGACTTTACAGACTGAGCCATCCCTCCAGTCCCAGGGCCACCACCTTCATTCAGCATTGCACAAGTTCTCATTTGTTATCGGGACAGTAGTATGAATGCTTCAAATGCTGTAACTATGTGCATGCGTGTGTGTGTGTGTGTGTGTGTGTGTGTGTGCACGCGCTCGCACGTGTGTCCTAGTAACACCCGCAGCTCATAGCATTGTTGTTCTTAGGCCACCTAAATCTTCCCCTCCCCCAGGGACAGAGCCTGCCACCTGCTTTCGTTATAGCAACTGCCATTTCTGTTTCCATTTCTGGTGCCCAGTGACCTCGAAGAGAGCTGTTAAGGAGAAACACACAGACACATGGTCTTTATCAGCTGGTGGGAAGCTGCTTAGACACAATGTGGCCCCAGTGTTCCTGGCGACAAATGCAGCCTCCTCAGAGACAACATTTTCCTCTGGGTGTATTAAGAAGAACATATTTTCTACTATAGACCTTTTTATTTTTTTGGCACTCATCCACTCCAGCAGATGTTATTAGACCCGCTGTTCTGCATGTTCAGGGCAGGGCTGGTTTTGTAACCTGGGTCCTTCATTGCTATTCTCCCTCAATAGGCCGACTGACTGCCGTAACTCCAAGGTGTGCAGACCTTCCTGAAGGAGTCAGAGACATGGGGGACATGGCCCCAACCCCTTTAATTCTGAAGAAGACTGTTATCCAGAGCCTGGTAGCATTTGTTCTGGGGTTACCTGCAAAGAATTACACAAGATCAAACCAACCAAACTTCTGCCATTAGATGGGAGGGAAGAGGTACTCTGCCGGCCCCACCCTTACGAAAGAGTAGTTAGTATCTGCTAAAGGAGGAAGAATTTTTTTTTTTTTTTTTGAGGATGTAGCCATTAGCTACATAGGCTTTCTATGCTCCTGTGGATGGCTTCATGCCTGTGCACTACTGGACTTACTGGGTTATCAAAAGACAAAAACAAAAATAAAAAGCAAACAATGTTGGGAGGACTTGTAGAAGCGATATGGAGGGTGTGGTCATATTACATTGGAAACATGTACGAAATTCTCAAGAAAAAAAGAAAACCATGTGTGGATATATAATAGATCCAACTATAAGTTAGAAAAAAAGAGAATTGTCCTATAACAAGTTCATTCCCCTGATAGCTACCCCTCCCACATGGTGACAACACTAAGCTACAGACCTCTAACTAGGTAGGCTCCATCTTCCAGGGCTATACTGGGATGGTTTCCAATACCTGAATCTGGGAACACAGTCAAACTGTGGCAACACTGCCCTTCCGTCATTGGCTTCAAGACTCACCAGCAAAGCCACTGATGGCTCCTAGTCTTTGGCTCTCAGCTGGCCAACGTTGCCACTCTGTGGCAGCTCAGTCCTGTTACCTCCAATAGCAGTGAGTGGTGCCCTTCTACCTGCTTCCCACGTGTTCACTCATCCCCTAACCTAGCTTATGGGTATGGAGCAATGTTCATTTCTCATTTTTTGCTCTACTGCTAACACAGTTATTGGTCTATATTCACAGGGGATTGGTTCCATGAGTCCCAGGGATACCCAAATCTATAAGCTCTCAAGTACCATGTCTAAAACATGGTGTACTCGCACAGACGCCACTACTCCTCCTTCACTTAAACAATCTCTATGGTTACGTATAATATCAGTCACAATATGAATAGTTGTTATATTGTTTAAGGAGTCATGACAAATAAAATGTCACTATGTGTTCAGTGCGTGCACAATTTTTTTTGAATATTTTTCAACGTAAGGTCAGCTGAATTTGCAGATATAATACCAATATATGTAGAGAGCAGACTTGTGTGTGTGTGTGTGTGTGTGTCCAGTCCTTGGCAACCTGTTTAGCAGTAGGAATAATACTGACACGAATATATAGAAAGGATCACTTAGGTTTCAAGCTTTCATGTAGCATATTGTCTGCTCAGTCATGTATAAGGTCATACTATACTCTTTCCCATTAGATGAATGCAGTTTAAGAGGAAAAGAAATGGCTAAGGAGACAGAATGGGTGTTTGATGCCAGGGCCCCACATGGTGGGAAGAGAAAACTGACCAGAGGAATGGAATCAAACTGGTTTCTCTGATAGGCTCTATGTCTGTCTTACAGATAACAAGCCATGGCCAACTGTAGTGTCTCTCTCTTTATGCTCCACCCTTCTGGTGTCCATGTTCTTTTCAAATGTCTCCTCAAATCTCTACTCCTCACCATTCTGTTTCCTCCATTCTAATGAATATTTCTGGGCTGGGAAACCCAATGGCGACTGTGTAATTTGTGAGGTGGTTTTCCTATGTTTGTGTCTCACTAGATAGTGGTACTGGGGATTATGAGACCTTGTCAGCAAGGAGTGACACATGACACTAAGAAAAAACACAGATAAATCTCAGTAGCCGAGTCTTCCGGTGGTCAGAATGCCCCTTTGTGGTTAAGCATCCTTGACGCTAAGGCTAGGTTCTTTCTGCCATGTCGGAAGTTCAGGCCCTAGAGAACACTCCATGCTGCCAGACACTAACACTAATTAAGGGTCTATATCCTCAAAAGTCTCCCAGCTTCATTATAACATCATTTGTGTGGTTGGTTTGACTCACAATTCCTTGTGAGCTTTTCAAGAGGATCGTGGTCAGATATACTTTTCAGGGGAAATCTGATCCACTATGATTTTTGGGAGGGGGAGGTGTATGTTACCTCATGATATGGGATTTACCTTATAAATATTCACAAAAAGACTTTAAAATGCAGAACACAAAATCTAGCAAGCTGCTACTCCCCACTCTGGAGTGCTCCTCCCCAGTATAGCATACCTTGCACTGTACCTCCCTTGGCTAAATGACGCTTCCTTGAGAAATGTCTCCAGCTCTTGGCTGAATTCTTTCCTTTGAGAAGATGAGATTCAGGGAGAACCCCTTTTTAGATTTGCTGTCAGCTCCCTTCAGGATCCTTAGGATTGGTGAGACAAACAGGACAGTGATTTTAGTGACTCCCTCCTCAACCGGGGGAGGACACAGGCTCTTTTCCTATCGCTTAAAGCATATTCCAGGGCTCAGGCTTCACCGTCTCCAAACTCACCTGCCCCTCTCTCTGAGTGGCTACCGCCCAGGCTTTCCCATCCTTGGATTTCCTGCCTTCATTTCTGCTTGACTCCAGCAGGGTTTTCTGTTACCCGAATCCCTGTTTCGCTTCTGGCCGATGGCCCCTACTGTCTCTTGGCTCCCTGCTCTGTAATCTGTAGGTTGCATGTACCCATGGGCACTCAGGGAGTCTCCCAGACCCTGTCACATGGACCCAGCTGCCTCCTTGCTGAGGAGAGGTGTTCTAAAGGGACACACAGATCAGCTTTTTGACTCTGTGCCCTCGACTCCTTGTGAAAGCTCCCTAAACTTTATACAATCAGTCCAGAAAACAGAGATTCATTGTTTTGACCAACACAATGCCTAGAGGCTCAGAATTTTAACTGTCATACAGTTTTCCCTTGTGACCAGAAAGTGCAGTAGTGTCAGAGCAGCTGGTCCTGAGAGTCAGTTGCTGAGTCTTTTTTTTTTTTTGACTCTTGTTAGCTTTCACCTTATTTTCTGTCCATTTGGCAGGGCTGGGGGGCGGGGGTGGGGGAGGTGTCAGTATCACCTGAGGAAGTGTGAGGGGTTAGGCCCAGCTCACACATCTTATCTTTCTCTTTTTGCCTAGTCTCATACCTGGCTGAGCCTTGAAATTTCCAGTTTACCTGGGACGGGTCCAGGTGAGTGACAGAGCTTTAAGCTAGAGCCAGGTCAGACTCTCTAAGCCTTTGCCTTCCAGATCCTTCCAGATGAAACCTGTTTGCATCAGTCCAATGAATGGAAATGGCCCTGTTGCTTTGTCTAAACCAAGTCAACCCAGGATTTGATCTATATCTTTGGTATAGATCTTGGGTCTTAGCTTGCTTAACACCCTCAGTTGGGGAAGGGGGGTGGGGCAGGGTGGTAAGGTGTTATGTGTTCATTAGGGAAACTGAGTTCCCTTAGGAACTAAACATTTTATTACTGGATCACAGGTAACCTGGCTTTAAGGAACTAGGCTCCAGCTATCAGCAAACTCTGCCCCCACACAGTGTACCAAGTTGAAAGGCAAGCCAATCCATGCAGATTAACAAACTTACATAATACACCAGCTTGTTCACGGTGATTAATTTCTGAATTCTCACTGTTACCCCAATCTTGGTGTACTAGTTCAAATTTCTTTCTTTCTTTCTTTTAAAGTCTGCTGGTATTTATCTTCATTTTTTCTGTAGTTGAAAGACTGGTAGAGCTCATATTTTAACACTAAATGTGCATTGTGGCAACATGTTTTGCAGTGATGTGTGTAGCTGATTTGTGTGGGTTCCTTGTGAGTTTTTTTTTTTTTAAGGTGTTATGGTTTGAACATATTAGGTTTTAGCGGAAAAGTACCTTAGTCGGCCCCGGCCAAAGCATGCCAAAAGGATCATATCACACAACAGATTTCACACATGAGACTTGGAGGTAGGGGGTGTGAAAGACCATCTCAAAGTGGGGACATGAGAGATAGAGACAGACAGACAGACAGACAGACAGACTAGGAGACAGAAAAAGAGCAAAAGAGCCATCTGAGTGGAGGGGACCTTTTAAAGAATTGGCAATTAGTGATGACATAGTTTCTAGTTCTGAGTCCCTGAGGGCAGACTTTGGGAATACCTAGTTTCTTTCTTTCTTTCTTTCTTTCTTTCTTTCTTTCTTTCTTTCTTTCTTTCTTTCTTTCTTTCTCTCTCTCTCTCTCTCTCTCTCTCTCTCTCTCTCTCTCTCTCTCTCTCTCTCTCTCTCTCTCTCTCTCTCCCTCCCTCCTTTTTTCTTTCATTCAATGGAGGGGAACACCTATGAGGGATTTTTTTTTAAGATGTATTTATTTCATGTGGGTAAGTATACTGTCACTGTCTTCAGACACGCCAGAAGAGGGCATCAGATTCCCATTACAGATGGTTGTGAGCCACCATGTGGTTACTGGGAATTGAACTCAGGACCTCTGGAAAAGCAGTCAGTGTTCTTAACCACTGAGCCATCTCTCCAGCTCTAAACACCTGATTTCTAACAGAACCTGAGGCCTGGCACATGCTATGTAAGTGCTCCACCACTAAATTGCATCTTGCTACTGCTCTGCCATGGTAAGGGTGAAATTTCACACCAGCGAAACTGGCAAACACTACTGTCAGTAGCAGAAGAAACCCTAGGTCCTGAGTTGAGTGTGTATTGTTGGCTCACCCATATCAAGGACCCCAAAGCCTCGACCCGCAGGAACTGGGAAAGCCTTCCTCTGGTCCCTGTGGTGACAGAGTATACAGAAAGCCTCAAGGGCATCTCCCCTCTCTCAGAGGTTCACAGGCTGGGCTTCTCCTGCAGAGACCTCCTGTGAAGACTAGCGAACTCCTCCTCATCTTGATGTACATAATAAGCACACTCAGCTTTCCAGGTTGCTGCTGCTGCATCTCTGTGGCTAGGATTCCAGCTTTCCATTCATGTGTCTGTGTATCTATCCTCTCTTCATTCCCTTCTTGTCCCAGTAAACTTTCCAGGACCAAGCTGTGCAGGATGCAGGCGTTCCCCCACCCCTGACCCCACCTCGCCCTCCCTTCAAAATCCAACTTACTAGTGTACCACTACTCTTGGCTCAGACTGGAGCAGCCTAGGAGAGAAGGCAGCTGGTTATTTCCCTGAACTTTTTGTTTGTTTGTTTGCTTTTAACTCTTGCATTTTGTCAGTGACTGCTTCATAATGGAACAAGAAGAGAAACCTATGTTAAAATTGAAGTCGTTCTTCCTAAAGTGAAGAATTTTGTGAGAAAATCTCTGCCTGGTGGTTCACGCCTGTTAAGTGGATGCTCACCTAAGCACTGTCTCCTCTGACTTTTTTTTTTTCTGCAGATTCTGTCATATCAGAAGGAGGCTTCCCTGTCCCGGAGTTGTTACCATTATATTCATCTTCCCATCCTAGGGCACAAAAGCCACCGCCTTGCTTCATGGAGAAAAATACCTGTGGAAGAATGCGAATCGGCTAGTGGTTAAGCCCTCTGCATCTCTCATGTTGTGCTGCTTAAAGGTGCTTAGGCTAATACTTGGGAACAAAACAAATGCCTGGAGTAAAAGAAGGGCATTTGAGATTCTTTTCCCTTTAGTGGCCTAAAGTTGTAAGCAGTCATTGCACGGAAGGAGCTGAAGTGGAAAGCCCCTCCCATCTTCATTATATGGTCCTATGAAGAAATGAGACATCTACACATCTTCTCAGATGTCATGATCAGTTCAAGTTCCTTGCTGTAGTTCCTCTTATGGAGAAGGAGGGACTGGTTCCTTTTGAGACCAATGAGAGAAGCCCCTGAGGTGACGTCTGAGGTCTAAAGGGCTGGGAGGGGCCAGCTTTACAAAAAGTTGGAGGAAGAGGAGATATGGAGTTGTACTTTACCTGTCTGCTTGATATGAAAGAAAGGGCAGGAGAGGGAACAAGTCACAGAGAAGATGCCAAGCAGCCACCAGAGGAGCCATGCAGCTCTGGGGCCCTTATCAGTCAGGGCAGGCATGTAGTTTTGTAATAACATAGATGTCTCCGGTCCCTCACTTTGGTGCAGCAACCAACAATCAAAATGGCCTTCCAGGGGATTCCTCAGACACTGCTATTAACAGACATTTCTATTTTATAAGCAAGGGTAGGGACACCTGTGATCTGAGTTCTCAGAAGGCTAAGGTAAGAGAATCCTGAATTTGAGGCCAACCTGGGCTACATAGTAAGTTTCAGGCTTGTCTGGACTATGCAGAGTGAGACCTTGTCTCAAGAAGGCACCAACCAACCAACCAATCAAATAAACAAAAAAAAAAATGTGAGTTTTCATCAATAAATGGATAAAGAAACTATATTCATAATGAAACACCATTAACACATTAACAATGAAGCACAGCTTAACACATTCACATTTGCCACCAAACCAAAAGAACTTAGTTCCTTCTCTGGGGGACCCACAGGATGGGAAGAAAGAGCTGACTCCCACAAGCTATCCTCTAACTTCCGCTTAAGTGATCACACACACACACACACACACACACACAGAAACTTGTGTCCCATAAAAAAAGTAGAAGAGTTATTTAACATCTACAAGGGAGGAGGATGGAGGGAGAAGGGACAGCAGGTCCCAAAACACAGACAGGAGGAGTGAGTCCCAAGGCACCCGACGTCCATGTGCAATTTGTTACTTGTTTTTAAGGAACTAGAAAAGAGTTGAGTGTGATGGTCCATCTCTGCAATCCAGCTCTTGGAGGCAGATGCTGCAAAATGAGTCAGTTAGACTCTGGCTGATATATACATCAAGTTCCAGGCCAGCCTGGGCTTGTCTGTCAAAGCAACAACAGTGACAACAATGAGAAGAGGGGACTTCAAATCTTCCCATCACAAGGAATGAGAGCTGTTCATGGAGAGGGATGGGTACTTGCTTTTGTTACAATCTGTGCTGTGCGTCAGATTATCACAGCAGATCCCACAACAATGGCAAGTGCTGTGTGTCAGGCTTAAAAAGAAAACTGACACATAAACAACCCAATGTGTTCTAAATTAGATAGATAGATAGATAGATAGATAGATAGATAGATAGATAGATAAAGTGTTCTCTGGAGATGGGTTTAGTAATGTCTCCAGTATATTTTTTGCAATTAAAATAAGATACAATACTGCCTCCTTCCCAACCCATACATCCATACCTGTCACAGGGACACCCCACCACACAGACTCTGAGCCAGAATCCCATGGTTACAAGTCTGCATCATTTTCAAATGGCACCTGGGCATCATCTATCTGATGAGCTGTCTTGGATCCTAATACCTAGAGTGTGTGCATGGACCATCCAGCCTTCAACCTAAATAGAGCCTTCAGCTCTATTTAGTTGGTTTGATGGATTGCAATTTAGGGACTGTTTCATTCCCCTTCCAGTTTTATTCTAATCCTCGCTTGCATCCAAGTTGCTCTTGTAATGGCCCTGGGCATGTGATCTGACACTTGAATCTCAGAGAGAGAGAGAGAGAGAGAGAGAGAGAGAGAGAGAGAGAGAGAGAGAGAGAGAGAGAGAGAAGGGAGGGGAACTTAAAAAAAATGTTCTGGTTTGCCAGAGGAAAGAGAGCTAAGTGATCTCTTGAGAGTGGAGGCCAAAGGTCATCCTCTGAAGAGCCTTGGATGCCATTTCAACGAGTGTCATAGTGTCATGGCTGGTCAGGTGGTGGTGAAGAGCCTTAGAGGAATTCTGAACTAGAGAACAACACAATCACTCTTAACGTTCTGAAACGTCTCCACTCGAGGGAGTGGGGAGAGGGATGTGGCAGCTTAGTCTCACGGGTGTGGAACACGTAAGCACATAACAGAGTGTTTCGGAGGGAGGATTCCCAGGCCCGCTCATCTGAGAGGAACTGGAGCAGGGTCTCCCAGGAGACTTCCGTGAAGATCCTGGCAGAGGCGGCAGCACTGCAAGGCCTGACAAGGGCTGAGTCCATTTCTAAGTGGCTTACTCTCCCAGAGTCCAAGTAAGGGACGATTACTGATGCTCTGTTCCTCTGTGCAGGGGCCCAGGCATAGTCTCAACAACCAGGCACATACTTTCAGGGGCAGGGAAAGCTGCTACCTTTTAAATGGCTGTGCCCTTTAAATGGCTGTTAACATACTTTCAAAGTTGGGATTTGCTTCAGGTAAGGAATCAGAGTCACCTTGATTTATTCTTCTTAGGTGACCTAGAGTAATCTGTATTGATTATCACACTAAATTCTCCATGCACAGCCTTGCATCCTCTTTGGAAAAAAAAATGACAGGCTGTGATGGTATGTACCTTTGATCCCAGAACTTGGGAGGCAGAATTCAGGTGGATCTCTGTGAGTTCGAGACCTTCCTGTTCTACATAGAAAGTTCTAGGCCAGCTAATGCTACAAAGCAAGACCTTATTTGTTTGGAAGTGTGTGTGTGTGGGGGGGGGGGGTTCATTCGTTTGTTTGTTTTAAAGCAATATATAAAGAAGCATGACCTGAATAGAGCATGCACAGGAATGTGCCCACTTCTTTTGTGAAGACCAGTCTGTCTTTCCTGTGTTCATGCACATAAATAGCCCCAGTGAAAGTCCCTGGCTCTTTGTTTGAGGAGGCATTGCTTTTGAGAGTAATCTCTAAGGCCAGTCATGGTGACACATGCTTTCAATCCCAGTGCTAGGGAAACAGAGGTAGGCAGACCTTTGAGGGTTCAAGTCTAGCTTGGTGGGCATAGTGAGTTTCAGGGCTGGGTAGAGACCCTGTCTCAAAAAAAAAAAAGCAACTAAACTTAACGAATTAACTAACTAACTAACTAACTAACTATCTCTAGTACACCTCTCACACTCTGGTCTCTTGATTCTGTTTCCCCTCTTTGTATTCACCAACAGAAGTCCCTGTTACATTCGATCTCAACTCTTTGAGTATTCCCACGACTAGCTGTACCGAAGTTGGATGATCTATGAAAGCAAAGTGAAAGTGGCCGTATGGTTTACAGCCTGACCTCCTTTCAGCCACATTGTGTGTACTAGGGGAGGACATTAAATTTAGCTCACATGCAAGAAGTAAAGGGATTAGATGAGACTTCCCAAAGAAGATGGTCAAAGGGTCAGTGCAACTCTCCACTGAGGATTTAAATAAGAGATGGTGTGTGTGTGTGTGTGTGTGTGAGAGAGAGAGAGAGAGAGAGAGAGAGAGAGAGAGAGAGAGAGAGACAGACAGACAGACAGACAGACACAGAGAGAGAGAGACCGACAGACAGATGGACACACAGAGAGAGAGACAGACATACAGACAGACAGACACAGAGAGGCAGACACATATGGAGAGGCAGACAGACACAGAGACAGAAAGACAGACACAGAGACAGGAAGAGACACAAAAAGAGATAGATAGAAATAGAGAGATAAACAGACAGACAAATAGATAGAGACAGATAGATGGGCAGAGAGATAGAGACTGAGGTTGTCATTTAACCCAAGGGCTAGACTGCACAGGATTTGACAACCTACAATGTATCTGATGGGCAATATGGAAAAGAATCCATCTACAGGAAGAAGACTGGGGTCATGCCATTACTACATGTGCATTGTGAGCACAGTGGGTCTCTGTGTGGATCAGGGGGCTACAAGCATACAAGCTATGTTTGTAGAAGCTTTGCCTTGGTAAAGGGGTAGTAGAGGGTGCCCCTAAAATTCAGCTGTGGGGAGGGCACTTTACTAAGGCTGTCAGGCAAGGTCCAGGGTTAGTGAGGTAGCTGATCATGTCTGTTGTTGTTGTGAGGTTTTGTGGTTATTGTCCATGTGATAACCTCCAGCAGAATGACTGGTTGGCTGCTGGTTAATGGCTTGACTTCCATGCCTTCCACCTTCTGAAAACCAGGCATAAACCTACCCACCTCAGATAGATACCGGACTAAAGGACATAGTGGCTCTACATACTTTGCACATATCATGGGATTTAATAAGTGCTCAATGAGAGGTGGTTATTGACTTTAGTAAATAACCCCTTGGCTAGAGTTTAGGGTGTGGGAGGAAAGTGGGAAGACAAGAGCTCACTGAACAGGCTGTGAGGACTTGAAGGATTTTGAGCTGGAGAGGCTTAGAGCCTATTTGAGAATCCTAATAAGCAAGTGCATTGTAAGTGTGTGGAAATCTGGGGGGGGGGGGCTCTGGCTGTCTTTATAGGGCCATGGCATCATGTTCAATATGGACTTTGCTTGGCTTTATTTCTAAGGGCATCTTGAAGTCAGTGTGCTTCTGGGAGAAATGGCCACTGGTATTCTCAGTGGGTCTGGCCAAAGCCAAATACAGTGCATGATGGTGTGTAAGACGGCCAATGGTCTGCTCCCTGCAGGGGAATATTCTCAAAGGGGCCTGTTCCTGATTGTTCTGGTCCTCCCTGCCAGCTACTAGTGGGACCTTCTAGGAGGGACACAGTTTTCTCAATTGGCTCAACCCTGGCTATCTCATGATGATCATCATGAGGCGGGGATCTGTGTGAGACAGGTTGACAACGAGCTAAGTCATGCCTAACAAAATGGATCTTGTTAGGTAGCTTCATACCTTTGAGTAAAAGGTCAAGCGGCGTGGCATGTATAATTTTCCTGATACAACTTTCAGTTATGATACTCCTTGCCATGGTAGGTTCTATCCAAGATCATCAGATGGGCAATGAGTGCAGTCTACCTGATGAGGCTCAGCGATGCCCAGAGACTACAAGTCCCAGCATTCGTTGCACACGGTCCTCTGGGTGTAGCTTCTAATGAAAAAGAAACCCCGGAGGTTCTCCCTGCCTCCTCTAGAAAAGTGCCTCCTTAACTTCCTGCTAACTGGGCGGTGACCACCCAACCTGATCTCAGGAACATTCTCTGTTTGGTCATTGGTGGAGACTTTTGATTCTGGTGGTTTCTTTATAGCCTGATGAGGCAGGACAGTCAGGACCTCTGGCAGAGCAGTAGCCTTGCTGCTCATTCATTCAGCCAGGGACCAGAACTCTGGCAAGATTGAAGTTTTTGTCAGATGGGAGCCGTGGAGTGAATTTTAAAAAGTGAAAACAGATGTTTCTCCCTCCAGTTGCTTCAAATATGTGCAGAGACTTGGGGGAGGAGGCTGTAAAAATGTCACAGTTCTCGAATCCCAAGGCCCAGATTTACACACCCAGTAACCCTGGGCCGTAAATCCACCACCCTTGAGGGAGTGTCAGCTTCCGAAGGGGCAGGCCCAGCTGTGGTGCTGACCCAAGGAGGCTGAAAGATGGGGCTGGCGGGAGGTGGGTAGGAAGTATGTGAGTGGGGAGTCTGGCTGGGAATGGAGGTTGCTTTGCAAGAATTTTTCAAGTGGGCAAAAGAGTTTACAAGGTTGGCTGGGACACTGGCCTTCTGAAGAGATAAGCCAAACTCTTTTACATTTTTGTAGGTGGGGGGGGGGGGGAGGCAGATGAGAGCTCCCTGGGAACAGAACTCACACGCACAGCATTTTGGTTGAAGTGCTGGAAGGAGAAAGGAGAAGGCAGGGCCAGCCCTCAGAAGCTAGGAAGGCTTGGATGCACCTCAAGTACCACGGAGACATCATTCTTAAGCTTAGAGTGGTTATTCTGTTGGCTGTGGAAAGAAGAGATGCCAGGGATGCTGGTGAGAATAGAATCAAGGAGACCATTCAGGGGCTACGATGTAGCCCAGGCTTCTGATAACAGGGGCATGGACGAGGTGCATTCTGGGACATGGAACATGGTTGGTCAGATGTTAGTCTATCTCTGGAGGTTCTGATGTAAGCAGTAGAGAAGTTAAGGCAGGAAATCCTGGAGAAGGCTGAAATATATTGGGGAAGAGAAAAGGCTTGGGCCTGGATATGTTGGGATAGCAGTCCTTACAGACATTCACGAGGGCATTTTAAACAATGGAGGGAGGTCAGGGCTGTAGTACAAATGTGTGAGTCACATTACAGAAAGTGAAGATGGGGTTAGGTTATTGACTAACGAGCTAGAGGCAGAACATTCGGATGGGCTGTACAGTTCTCCTCTGCTCTTGATGCTCTCTCTATGGTCGGTGTCACCTTCTGCCACTCCATGCCATGTTCCCAGGGCATGGGTAAACATGTATAATCTATTCCCATTCTCTACCTGTGCCCTACATCAGTTCTTTGTCTTTAGAGTTGAGAGATGAAGTACTACTTACTACCTACGGGGCCAAAAAGTGCCTTGATTCTAACAAACAGAATTCTCTTATTTATTTATGTGAGGAGCCACCCTCACATTCGCCATTACAAGATGGCGCTGACATCCTGTGTTCTAAGTAGTAAACAAATAATCTGCGCATGTGCCGGGGTAGCTTTTCACTCCATGTGCTCTGCCTTCCCCGGGACGACAACTCCGATCGATGGGCTGCAGCCAATCAGGGAGCGACACATCCGAGGCGGAGGACAATCCTCCATAAAAGGGACGGGGTTTCGCCATTCTCTCTCTCTTCTCCTCTGGCTCCTGAAGAAGTAAGCAATAAAGCTTTTGCCGCAGAAGATTCTGGTTGTCCTGAGCGTGTTCTTGCCGGTGGGGACAAAAGCTCGGGATATATTTATTTATTTATTTATTTATTTATTTATTTATTCTGGCTCAGATTTTCTGCTCTCTTGAGTTTTTTGTTTGTCTGTCTGTTTGTTTGTTTTTAACAGTGGTGACAACCTTATTATTTGATTATTATTCATTCAGCACGCATGATTGGCTTTTCCCTCTCTTCCATATTGCTTGAGGTACCACATGAGTTTCTAGTTCTAATGACTAGGTCTGGCTCTTGACTTTATAAACTAACTTCTAGGTATGTGTCTTGCCAGTGGATAGTCACTATGGCAATGCTTAGACTGTCCCTTTGCATGCCCATGGACGTGGACACGAGTTGTGGCCTCCTATTCTGTTCATGCTTCTGCCTCAGGAAATTCCCATTTTGCGCAGCAACTATGTTTCCCATTTGTTCTAATTAAATGGTAGCAAATGTTCGGGGTGCTGTCGAGTCCTTATATAAAACGACTCAGGCGGCCTCCTCCCTCCCCCAAGTGAAGCTAAAAACAGATGCAAGGTTATATTGTAGAGTAACAGTGTGCTTGTGTGACTGAAGCCAACACAGATGCGCTGTGACAACTGGATGTTACCCTGGCTGTGAAGTGTATGTGTGTGTGGGTGTGTGTGTGACTGGTTTAGTGTAGAGCCCTACCTGGCTTACTCTGTTGGATCCCAGGATGACAGTCTTTTTGGTCCACCTGTGAGCCTTCATCCCCTCTGAATCCACAAATCCCTCATAAGACCCACAGCAAGGGAGTGGGTGGGGGAGGGCCCCAGTTGGGGTGGGAACATCTGTGGTCTCTCTTGCTATTTTTTTTTTTTTTTTTTGGCCTTTGCAGGCTTATCTGGATTACCCCCAAGACTGGATCATTGGATTTCCTCTCCACTTTGGGAGCCTTCTTACAGGTGACCAGGAGACCTCTTAAACGTAAGTGACATAAGGATCCTGGTCCCCTTCCGTCATTAACTTTGAGGCAACATCTTACTAAGTTTCCCATGCTGACCTTGAACGCACTCTGTAGCCCAAGAAACACACGTGGAGGTGAGGTGTAGCCATAACTCTAACTGCGAAGCTGTGACTGTTTCCCAGAACCCATCCCAACCTCGGTCAACTTTTCCTCATAATCTCTTGTCCCAGAGTAGATGCATCCATCCTTTCCTAAACTAATTTACTAGGAGAGAAGAATAAAATGAACAGAATTGCCTTAGACTAATCAAGATTTATTTACTGGTATTGGGGACAAGGTTGCTCTTTCCTTGTAATATGCCTCTGCAATGGAATGCAGGGAATTGAAGTAAGACGGGCTTGTATTACAAATACATTTTAAATGTGTAGGACGGGGGAGATAATTGAATTGATAGAATGCTTGCTAGACACACATGAGGTCCAGCACTAGTGGAAAAGAAATGTATTTCATCCTTACATCAGCACTAATGGCAGAGGTGGAATCCCCAGGGCTTTCTACCCAGACGTTCTAGCCAATTGGTGTGCTCTGGGCTCAGTGAGTGACACCGTCTTAAAAAATAATATATAGATATGTAAACAATATAAAAAATAAAAAGAACAATTAAGGAGGGGACTTGATGTCGACCTTGGGCTTCCATGCACATGCGTGCACATTGCACATGCATCCACACGTACACATGGACACACACAGTACAACACACATAATAATGATAATAATAATAATAATAATAAATGTCAGAAAGGTGGCTCAATAGGTATACCCTGGTCTGGTACAAACACACATACACACACACACACAGAGACAGAGAGTAAAAGTAATAAAAGTGATGATAAGTACTCTATCTGTCTGCTGCAGTGACTATAACTCACTGGTAGGTATAAGAAAAGTAGCTACACATGTGTGTGGTAGACAAGCCAGTGAGCATAATTCCACCATGGCCTCTGCTTTCGTTCCTGTCTCCAAGTTTCTGTTTGAGTTCCTGCCCTGACTTCCCTCAGTAATGAGGTATGACAAACTGAGACAGCGTTGAATTCATTTCTGCTTTCCAAAGGAAGAGACAGTGACCTAGAACGACACACAAGGTTGCACAGGCGGCTCACTCCAGACTTTATACCATCACCAAATAAGCTGCTGCTGCCTCTTCTTGCTCCATTCTTACCATTCTTGACAATGAACTTGGAACTTGGCTAAGACCTGCTTCTGATGTCAGTGCTAGTATCTTGGTGCCTTGTTGCCACAACTGAAGGCCAAAGGCCAGGCAATTCCCATGAAGGAGAGGTGTGTTTAGCACATCATACTGAAAGCTGACTTGCAATATCCATTTATTTATTTATTTATTTATTTATTTATTTATTTATTTATTTATTTAATATGAGTACAATGTAGGTGTCTTCAGACATACCAGAAGAGGGCATCAGATCTCATTACAGATGGTTGTGAGCCACCATGTGGTTGCTGAGAATTGAACTCTGGACCTCTAGAAGAGCAGTCAATGCTCTTAACCACTGAGCCATCTCTTCAGCCCCGTGGAAGCCTTCTTGATAACTCCTAACACTGTAGAAAGCATCACAGGGCCTACACAGCAAATGTGCTAGCTCTGACCGCACCCTACCTCATCCCCACCCCAACCGCCTTTCACTTGAGATGGATCCTAGGCTGGCCTGAAACTTTCTATGTAGCTGAGGCTAGCCCTTGATTCCTGATCCTCCCTTCTCTGTTCCCCAAGTTTAAAATGTATATTCCACTATGTCCAGTGCTCTCTGTCTTATAAAACTATGAGTTCCCCCGTGGAGCTTCACACTCACGATGTCATCAAACCATAACTACCTTCCAAACGACTCACCACCGAGAGACCTCCAAAGACACGGGCTTCATAGGGATACATTCAAATCGGAGGAGCTGGTTCACAGAATGCGTGAAGCTTTGCGTTCAGGAGGATCCATACGCACTACCATGGGACTGCCTTTCTCCTGGGTTAAGATCCTAAGATGTGAAGCCTATGGGCTTCTGTTAGGCTTCAAACAGCAAAGCTGGAGCTCCAAAGAACAGTAAGGTATTGGCTTGCCAGCAAGGCTTATTTTCAACCCATCTTACCCTTGAAAGGCGAGTGTGCTCAGCAAAGTCTGGTGTGCATCTTTCTTGTGCCTGGAGGTTTTCAGGATGTGAAGATATCCTTCTGTAAATTAACATGCTGAGAATCAAAATGGCTTGATTGAGAAGGTCTATCCTGTCTGCCTGAGGTCATTCTCAGCTGCTCTGGTGGACATGCATGAATCCTAAAAGCCTCTTAACCATAGGGGAACTGTGGCTGTTCAGATATCCATCTACTTTTTCTTTCTTGTCATCCACCTTAGACTGTAAAACTCTCTGTAAATCCCCATCTGCTTCCTCTAACGTTTTTCTCCTCTCTCTTTGTCTCTGTCTCTCTCTACATATATAAAATATATGTATATATGTATGTGTAAAATATTATATGTATATATAATGTATTTATTGTATATTATGTTTATGAATATTTTGCCCACTTGTCTGTCTGTTGCCCTCCAATCCTCTGGGACTCTGGTTTTAAATGACTGTGAGCCTTCGTGTATGTGCTAGGAATTGAACCTGGGTCCTCTAGAAGAGCTGGCAGTGCTCTTAACTGCTGAGCCATCTCTCCAGCTTCCTCCCACTTTTAGACTTACCCAGTTATGTCTTGATTCTCTCCCTCTGTTTTGCCCATTATTTTCTTTCTGGTCTACCTTCAACTTATCACAGCCCACCCCCAATCCCTGTCCAGTGCAGATCTCTCTGTCTCCTTTTGTGCAAAGGCTTTACCTTCTTCTTGGACACTCACTGCCAAGACCAAGATGGGGTAGAAGAGACTTCAGAGTCCCTGGGCAGTGGATGGAAGCAACCTGAGGAGGTTACTTCTTGGCCCTGTTTTAACACTTTCATTATATGCCCCCAACTTGAAGTCATAAAGGTCACACTTTCCCAAGTCCAGTTATTTAATGCCGAAAAGCAACCATATGTTTAGGGTGCCCGAAGCAGATTCCAAATGCATCCTGAAAGGCAAGGCGATGGGCTGACCATTCCCTAAGTCCAGAAAGGCAAGGAAATGGGATGACTGTTCCCCAAGTCCAGAACAGGATGGGGACAGCTGAGCAGTGTGAAAAAAAAAAAAAACATTTTTTTAATTTGCGTTAGCTAAGGGTTGGGTGAAAGGAACCATCTACATTTAGAGTCTTGGCTCTTTCTCAGAACGTATTTGAGATGGAATGATGCTAAAGAAGTACAAGGTTTGGAGTGAGATGAGCTGGCCACGCCCCATACCAACCCAGGCAGAGCCAAGAGCGTCCATCTGTCCAGAGCAACCAGGTGGGAAGAACTGGGCGTGGTAAGTGCGGTGGGTGTGGTGAGTGAGGAAGGCAGGAGGATGTGCCAATCTCTCAAGCATTGTAGAGGAGAAATTAAACTTTTTACTGAAAAGGTGTACTTGGCAACAGGCAAAATTATCTAAATATGGAGCATGATGTACATCTTCTTAGGAAAAAAAAAGATGAATTGGTACAATTTTTCAAAAGAAATTCAGGTATTGGTATGTAGTTGAAGAAAATGTTGGTAGTACTTCATGTGTTTATGTGCATGTGTGTGTACATGTGTCTGCTGGTGTGTGTAGGCAGAGATCAAGGTCTTTTGTCTTCTTCAGCCACTGTCTTCCTTCTTCTTTTGTATAAAGCATGTTTTGAACCCTAGTTCTTGTTAAACCCGATTATATTCATGTGTTTATTTGTTTGAGATATGATTTCAATATGTGGTCTAGGGTAGCCTTAAGTTCACGCACGTTTTCCCTTTACTTCTTTTCTTCTTTTTTTTTCCTTAAATGCATATTTTAAATTAAGCATCTATGTGTATATCTGAGTATGGCTTTATACATGGTGAGTGCAGGGTTGGAGGAGGCCAGAAGAGAGCTTTTGCTCCTTGGAGCTGGAGTTACATCAGTTGTGACCCTCTTGGTGTGGGTGCTGAGAGCTGGGCTCCCATCCTCTGCAAGAGAACTCCTGCCTTTAACAGCTGAGCCGTCTCTCTAGCCTTCCTTATTTTCCGAGACAGGTTTCTCACTGAACCGGAAGCACACTGGTTCAGTTAGAATGTTGACCAGAAAGCTCAGGGGATCTGCCTGTCTCCCCTTTTGCAGCATTGAGATTACAGGTGCATGCCACCATACCTGGCTTGTATGTGGGCCTGAAGATCCAAACTCTGAGCTTCATGCTTGCAAAGCAACCAGTTTATTGATTATCTCCTCAGCCCCCAGTGACAAGTACTTATAGTCAATATTGATCAGAAACCATGAGTATAGCTAATCTTCACTCATCACTTACTGCAAGCTAAGGATACCATACTCTGTGTTTTAGCTACACCATCTCACTTAACCCTTACAGTAGCACTGAGCTTGTTGCTATGAGCGCTACTATCTTAGACATGAAGAAGGCAGTTCAGGGAAGTGAAGAATAAATCCAAAACACTATGATAAAGATTAAGCCTCGGGCTGGAGAGATGTCTCAGTGGTTAAGAGCACTGACTGCTCTTACATAGGACACAGGTTCAATTCCCAGCAGTCACATGGTGACTCGAAACCATCTGTAATGGGATCTGATGCCCTCTTCTGGTATGTCTGAAGACAGCTACAGTGTACTCATATAAATAAATAAATAAAAATCTTAAAAAAAAAAAAAGATTAAGCCTTCATGGTGAGTGGGACCAAACACCTAACAGTGCAGAGACCCTTTTGTGGTTGTTTCATAGGGACTGTGGAAGTGGCAACTGAAGTGATGGCCTCTATCAGGATGTGTCTGCCTTTGCAGTAGTAGTACAGTGGGAGACAGGCCAGAGAGAGGTTTCAGGCAATGTAGAAGAAGTGTCTTCTTTTAGCCAGGTGGAGTTAGTTTACAGAACAAACAAATAAAACAAATCCTGTATAAGTATTCATTCCATGGAGTTTTTATTCAAAGCTACAAGCATCGGATTGAGTTTTTAATGACAGCAGCAGTGTGCTAGGCAATGACAGTAATGATCAGTCCACTTGGTCACTTTGGACCAGAGCCTGTCCCGTGAATATCTTCCAATCTGGTGACTGTTTCTAATGTCAGCAGCCAACGTTATGGCTCAGTATTTCTCGGGTTGGAAGAACTGGGTTTCTTGTATATTTTGCAGAGTCTTGAATGGTTGTCAGCGGGAAATTTAGTCTGAATTCCTGGTCTAGTGTTACAGGAAATCAGAAGGCCTCCCAATGGTGGCAAAGTCCTGCACGCACTCCGATAGGTTCCTAGACACTGTGTTCTCCCTGTGAGTGATGGGTCTATCTATGAATCTAGTTTAGAGGCTCCCATTGTCTCTTTTTATTTAAGTCATGAAGCTAAAGGAGGAGAGAGTCCCAAGGGCAGACCATGAAAAGCAAAGGCAGAGAATCAGGGGCTCAGAGCCTAAGGTTCCATGGGGGTAGTAGCACTGACTCCAAAATAACTAAGAATTATCTAACCAAGAAACATCGGGTATGGTGGACAGGTTCAAACATGGGATGGGGAGACTAGCCTTAGGTCACCTGCTGTAGGTCAGGGCCAGGGCAAGGGAGCTCTTCTCAACAGGGTGGACATGAGACTGAGTGTTGGGAAGGAGGTGAACAGGGCACCTTGCTTCAGCCTGTGCGTGTTGGCTAGGCGAAAGCTCAGTGCTAGGATTTGGTAACCTGTCACCTTCAGCTTGACACTTTAATCTGCCCAGGCCCTTTGAACTAGAGCCTGTCATCTGAAGGTCTTCCAATCCGGTGACTGTGAGTCAGGGCTGTCCTCTGGGGGCTTGGGGAAAGAAATGAGTAACCAGATTGCACCAGACCCTCAATTGCTGTCTCCCAGTGACCTGCCCCGACCTAGGCTCTAATTAGAGTCCAGACGCCTTCTCCTGATAGAAGCCTTAGTAAAATATAAAGAGGCTCATTGGCAGGAGAGGCAGGAGAGGCAGGAGAGGCAGGAGAGGCAGGAGAGGCAGGAGAGGCAGGAGAGGCAGGAGAGGCAGGAGAGGCAGGAGACCACTCCTAGCTGCCCCTGGGTCCTTTACATTGTGTTCTATTTAAAAAAGAGAGAAAGAAACCAGGCGTGGTGGCGCACGCCTTTAATCCCAGCACTTGGGAGGCAGAGGCAGGCGGATTTCTGAGTTCGAGGACAGCCTGGTCTACAGAGTGAGTTCCAGGACAGCCAGGGCTACACAGAGAAACCCTATCTCGAAAAACCGAGAGAGAGAGAGAGAGAGAGAGAGAGAGAGAGAGAGAGAGAGAGAGAGAGAGAGCGAGCCAAGGACGTGTTTAATAAAGCCAGGTACGGTGTGGTGGGAGAGGATGTCTCTGCAGGCCTATGCTGAGCCATCCCTTTCTCCTGAGTGTAGTCTTAGGAGAGCTGGGTGCTTCAAGTCAAGGTGTTTACTCAAAATCTACATCCAGGACCGGTTCAGTGAAGTAACCTACAGATGTGCTAATCTACTCTCACAGGCACTGCTGCTTCTGCTGGGCCTACTCCTTCCTACTCACAGATGGGTCCACAGACCCTGGACAGCAAGGAAACAGCCAGCTTTCCTAAGACCAACATCCCTACACCCATTTTCTTAGGCTTCCCAGAGACATGTTGCCCCAAAGTCAGCAGGAAGCCCCTAAAAATCACGGCAACCCGATTCCTGCTTTACCATCACCCCTTTCTAGTTTTTTCTTTTAAAAAAATTAAATCAAATTGGAGGAATGTTAGTATTCCTTCTAGGCTCTGCCCCACAGTTACCTGGCAATAGCCAGGTAGGCTTGGCTTACTATAAAAGGGGCTGCTTGCTCTGTGCCTTCTCTTCCTGACCCCATCCCCCTCTTTCCACATGTTCCTGGCCAGCCTTTCCTCATCTCTCTTCCCTCTTCCCCTGCCCCCTCTACTCCTTTCCCAACTCCCCTTCCCTGCCCTAAATAAATTCTATTCCATCCTATCCTATGGCTGGTACCTCAGGGGTTAGGGGATGCCTCCGCATGGGCCTGCTGAGGCACCCCTCCCACCTCACCATACCTGGCTCTATCAAACATATCCTTGGCTCTCTTTTATTTATTTATTTTTTAATAAAACACAACACCTTAGAGTGTGCAGCTGCTGCTGCAAGGGACGCCCCAGTGACAGCTCTCAGTTGTCCGGGTGGAAGGAAGGATGCCATGGTCTTACCTCGGAGGCCGAGGGGTGTGTGAGAGATGCAGTGTGATCAGAGCCTAGCGGTCTGGTCTCAGAACTGGGTCACCTCACAGAACAGCACAAGGACTTGTCCCGTTGGCTGGGATCAGGTTTCGTCCTTCCTTGTCAAACCCAGTGATGCCCCCAGGCTGCTGGCAGCTCCCAGGCACTCCTTTGTCCTAGAGTTGCAAGAGGCCAAGGAGCAAAGTGACACAAAAGGCTGGGTGCCCAAGTTCCCCACCCTCTCTCTTCACAGCAGCGCTGGCTCTGCCAGGGTCCTCGACCCAGGGGGGTTCCGGGGCAGTAAGGGTGAGACCTGCACAGCCACTGCCCGACCTTGCCAAGAGGGGCCTGCATCGGGGATTGGAGGGTGCCTCCCCTTCCACCAGCCTGGGTCTTTCCAACTTGTATTTCTGCTGACGCTGGAGCCTGGTGCTTTGCCTTTAGAGACACCCTGTAATTGAAAGGAGAGAGAGAGAGAGAGAGAGAGAGAGAGAGAGAGAGAGAGAGAGAGAGAGAGAGAGAGAGAGAGAGATTCTTGCTGCCTGGGTTCCCAGACAGACACTTGCTGCCCTCTAATGGCTCCTGCCTGTGAGTTTCCAGGCGCAGGCCTTTCTTCCTGTAGGGTCTGTGGTGGGGGTTTCCTTCCCTCTGGTTAGCAGGCCCTTTCCCCTACAACTGCTGAAAGAGCCAGCCGTTTCTCATCACAAGGAAAAGATGTCAAAAGTCGAACCGCGCTGGTGTGGCTGGCTCAGAGAGCAAAGACTGGCTCGGTGTTTCATTGCTGGTCCCGAAATAACCCACAGTAGCATTTGTGCTGCCTCTGCTACCCTGCTGTCTTCGGAAGGGACAGCTCCTCCTTTCTCTCTCTCTCTCTCTCTCTCTCTCTCTCTCTCTCTCTCTCTCTCTCTCTCTCTCTGTCTCTCCCTCTCTCTCCCCCCTGTTGCAGTTCTTAGCAGCTTCCTATGTTGAGAGAGGAAAGCCACTCTGGCAAAAGCCAGCAATTGTCAGCAAGTTGTGCACACAAAGGGGCTTCCTTTTCCTGCCTGGATGGGGGTGGGGTGGGGCAAGAGCTGTGGACCAGGGTTCCCTCCCCTGACCTTTTCTGAGGATCCTTAAGAACCAACTCCAAAGGTAAACATGGACCTGTGGATAAAAAACATCTCCTGAGTGAACACTTGAAGACCTAGAGACACAAGTTGGACAGAGTCCAGCTCTGTGTAGAGAGGAACCAAGTCCTTAATCGAGGAACCAAGGTTAGAGGTACGGCAGGAAAACCTGGGACACTTGCCTATTTTGGTAGTTGGGAAGCTTGGCCCTGGAGGGAATGGAAACAAGCTGAAAGCAGACAGACAGGGTTTTGCTCCCATCAGCTGAGATCTGGCCCAGAGAGAATGGTGTGAATATATACTATGACTGACTGGGAAGAAAAGAGGATGCAAAAATTACAGCCCTGGAGCTTAGAATGTTGTGAGGAATGAGGTTTCTTGGGGGGTGGGAGCTGGGGGAGGGAACATCATCTTGAGATGGAGTACAGGGTGGACTTTCTTTGATTTTGGAGGGTGGGGGGAATTGAGGGTTGGTGGCCACGGAGGGATGAGGGTTACCAAGGAGCGAGGGAATGCCCTAGGGAGTTCTGTGTGGGGCTAGCAAACTACAGCGCTCCTCTGCAGGATGGAGAAAGGATGGGAGAGGCAGGAAGTGGACCTGCTGGGCTGGAATTTGAATGAACTGATGGAGCATCTTTTCACAAGAGGGCTAGTGGTCCACCCCTTCTGATTTTCCCTTGTGGGAAAGGAAAAGAAGCACCTGCCTTTTTTTTTTTTTTACTCTGGAGATTAGGTTGCGAAGGTTTGCTGTTGAGAAATGAGTGTAGTTTTATCCTTTGGCTGCTCAATCTCCCAGAATCATCTCCCCCTCTCATAATGCTGAACAAGTTTGAGAGAAGTCCATTAAGGGTCCAGTATGGTGATGCAGGCCTTTAATCCCAGCACTAGGAGGAAGGCAGAGGCAGGTGGATGTCTGTGAGTTCAAAGGTTGCCTTAGCTACATAATGAATAAACAATAAGCTCCTCTCTCAAAACAAAACAAGCCAGGCAATGGTGGTGCACACCTTTAATCCCAGCACTTGGGAGGCAGAGGCAGGCGGATTTCTGAGTTTGAGGCCAGCCTGGTCTACAGAGTGAGTTCCAGGACATCCAGGGCTACACAGAGAAACCCTGTCTCAAAAAACCAAAAAACAAACAAACAAACAAACAAAAAACCTAACAAACAAATGAAAAACACTAGAAAAAAAGCTAAATTTAAAAACAAAAAGTCCTCCTCCTCTTCTTCCTCCTCCTCTGTCTTTCCCCCATCTCTCTCCCTTCCTTTCTCCTTGTTTTCTTTCTTCCTTTCTTCTGCTCTTTTCTCTACCTCTTTTTTCTTTATAGAACTCACCTGAAATTCTGGTTTCTGGTGGCCTAAAGGCGCTCATTTGTCTACAGGTTGTTAGTAGCTTTGGAAGCATCTAAGAGCCCGGTGTGCAATTGCATGAACCTAACAGGCCCACAGCGTCTTGTTTCTCAGCTTGAGGGGTTGGTAAGTCAAGAGGAAAGCCAGCTCTTAGTGTTGTCTTACTCAAGGGTGTGGAGGGGAGAGAAATAATAAATATTATTTCCACGTGGAGACTTGGATTGTTTAGGATCACCCCCTGCTCCCAAGCCCCAGTTGGAACATGGCTGGAATATTGTTGTTCTAGGAAGTGGTTTTCCATCTTATTCAGCCAGGATCCCCTTTGTCTCCCATAGTATTTTACACAATGTGAATTTCAACCCTGAAGATGGAAGAATGTCTCTAAAAACTGTGTGTGCGCCCAGTGATACTTATTTGCTCTCTGGGTTTTTTTTCTTTGCAGGGTGAGACAGCATTTGTTTTTTCATTTTGTTTCGGGTAAAATCAAAAGTTGCTGGCAGGCCCTGGGCTTGTATACTACTTTTAAGGCAAATGCGTAAAAGCAGAAGACTCCAAGACGCTCTTTTATTTAATTATAATTTTTTTTGCCTGCAGCACTAGGATGGAATCCAGGGAGGACCTAGGCTAGTTCTCTCTCCCCTCCAGCCCTGGAGGTATCTTTGAACCTCTGAAATAGTATGATTCTTATTTCGTTGTTCTAACCATGACTAGAAGAAGCCAACACAATGAAAACACTACGTGTCCTGGGGACAATGGCACCTCATGGGAGGACTCCGCTTTGGCAGAGTGCATGTGCCTCTAGGGATGCCGGGCACAATGGAGAGCATGACAAACCTCACGTGCCGCCATTTGTTTGTGTTGAGCACAGTCTTACTGCGAAGCCCGGGCTGACTTCCTTGTGTCCAGTTCTAAACCCCATTTCTTTATATTTTCCACACTACAGGGTGGGCATGAAATTGATAATATTGTTGCATGTTGATGATAAAACTCGGGGTCTCTGGCTGGGCAGTGGTGGCGCACACCTTTAGCCCCAGCACTCAGAGGCAGAGCCAGGCAGTTGGAGGCCAGCCTGGTCTACAGAGCGAGTTCCAGGATAGTCAGGGCTACACAGAGAAACCCTGTATCCAAAAGTCAAAACAGCAACAACAACAACCCCTCAGGAGATCACTCACAAAATGGTTCTCATGTGTCGGAACATTTGGTGCCTGGGTGGTGGCAGGGCTTTGGGAGACTCTGAAACCTTTAGGAGGTAGGGCTTGAGAAAGTTGGGTGAGAAAGTTGTGGTCCGTTCCTCCCCTGTCCTCAGTCCTCTTCAAGGTGGCCACTTGTGAGCATCCTCTATGCGTCCCCTTCACCAAGAAGCACTTAGTTGGCTGCTGAGCCTTCCTGGCCACAATAGACTGTTTCCTTCAAACTGCGAGACCCAGTAGAGTTTTCCTCCCTTAAGATACTTCCCTCAGGTTTTGTTCACAGCATCAAGAGCTGTGACACCTTTGACAATCCCTCCGTTCCCGAGCCATACCCCTAAGTCGCTGATGGGTGATTGTTTTTATGTATCTGGGAATGCCACCTAGGGTCTCATTCACTCTAGACGAGCACTCTTCTATTGAGCTTGCACGTGAACTGTGTGTTCTGTGGGGAGTGTGCGAGTATGCCTGTAAAGAGCAGAACTCGGTGCCTTCCTTCTTCACTCATGCTAAAGCTAAGTCTCCACGTCTCAGCCCTTCCTACCTCCTCCTTTTTTCCTTTTGGCAGAGCTGGGGGTGGACTCCATGGTCTTATTTGTGCTTTAGAAATTATCTCCATCTGAGCCACACCCTCAACCTGACACGTCACTTTATTTTAAAAAATATTTTATAAAGATTTATTGTTTGTAATTACATGCAAAGTTAAAAAAGATGTACGTACGCCTTCCCATCGATACATGCACCTGCATGTAGGAGCCATTGAAGGGCAGAGGCGTCAGATACCCTGGAGCTGGAGTTACGGACATGACCACTTGGTGTGGGTGCTGGAGGCTGGACCTGGGTTCTCGGGGAACTGAACTTGGATGCTCTTGAATGTTGAGTCATCCTAAAAGCCCTATTTTTAAATGTTTTTTGTTTTTTGTATTTTTGGCTGGGTGGGTACATGTCTTGCTGTTTCTGTAGGCTTGTTGGGAAGTTAATAATCCTATAGATGGAAGCCTCTTTTCCTGGGTGAAGTTGGGAACGGTCTCTGACAGTGCAGACAATGCAGATCCCAGTATGTCAGTCTCAAAGAAGTCAGTACACTTTGTTTTCCTTTCTTCTCTTCTCCCTTCTATCTGTTAGTATCTGCGGAGATGGAACCCGAGTTCTCATGTGTGCTCAGCAGGTGCCCGTCTCAGAGCCACACCCCCACACCCAATTATTATTATTGTAAATAAAGGCTGGATTCAAAGGACCGAATGGGCCGAAATGTAAACTAGCTTCAGCGAGAGCTCTTGGCTACACTGAAGTCTGTGCTCAGGCAAGAGAGAAAGAATTTGGGATCAAAGCAGGAGAAGCTTTGTAAGAGAGTTGGGAGTGAGAAAGGAGATCTCGGTCTCTTTGTAGAGAAAGCAGCTCAGATCACACACAGCCCAGGAGTGTGTGAAAGGGTGGGTCGCAGTGGCAGTGGGTAAGGAGCAGGGATGCCAACTCTGCGTGGGGCATCTGGCTGAGAATCCACGCCCACAGAACCCAGGCACAAGGTGGGGAAACCTGCAGAGAGACATTTTGGCAGTGAGTGGAAAGCGGGGGTGGGGGGGTGGGGTGGGGGGTGGGCTGCAGGGGCCCCAAACTGGGAACCAGTCCAAGGCCATCAGTCTGCCAAGGAGAGAGAGAACTTGGAATAACAGCGGGTAAACTCCCGATTAATGAATAAGCTGGGGGCTGGTTCAGGTGAGGGCGCACCTGTGATTTACCTAATCCCTACAAAGCTGCACCCCGAGACCCCTCACACTCAAAACTGCAGGAAGAAAGCCTGGATTGTGCTGAATAGCCTTGAGGGGAAGGGACTCTGGGAGGGGGAGGCTTAAAAAGGAAAATCTGGCTCGTAGGTGGGGTGGGGCTTTCGGGAGGGAGGGAGGGAGGGGAGCTGCTCTCGGTGGGTGGGGCTTGAGGGAGGGAGGGAGGGGAGCTGCTCTCGGTGGGTGGGGCTTGCGGGAGGGAGGACAGGGGGTGCTGCTCTTGCTCAGGAGCAGAAGTGCCCATGGAGACAAGAATCAGAGCTGCTCTCAAACTTTGGGCACCGAATATAGGCAGAAGTGAACTGACTGTTGTTTGTACTTATAGACAAGTCTATCCTACAGCCTCGTGGACTGCCTTGTCTACCTTTGTTCCCCTTAGGTTGATAACACTTTCTCAGGCTTTCTAAGTGTGATATGCATTCAGAAAAAGGCAGGAATCCTATCCACAGAGTTTGCTAAAGGGTTGCAAAAGCTCACTGCAAACAGCACAAGGTTATTCTCAGCAGGAGCCTACCTCACACCTATCCTTAGGCCTTCACCACAGCCCAGTGCCTCTGTCCTGAGATCCAGCTATCACATATTAGGCAAATGCCCTACCACTAAATTAACACCACCAGCCTGGGGGTGGGGATTCAATCCAGCTACCTAACCTTTTTTTTTTTTTCTTCTTACTTCCAGAAGAGGCTCTGTACCCACAAACTCCATCTCCCGATCCCAGCTCCAGGCAGCCACCATTCTATTTCCTGTCTCCATGAGTGTGCCTACTCCAGGGGCCCCACTTTACTGGAGTCAGAGGATGAAACTCAGGCCACCAGGCTTGGTGGCAAGCATCCCTGTCCCCTGAATCATTTTCACCTTTGGAGAACCCACCTTCGGCTTCCCAGCATCTGTCTTTCCTTGTTCTTCAGAGTTGTGGAACTGTTCAGTTCATACCCTAGTGTTTGCCTTTCTCACTTCAGCAACAATTTCCACTTCAAACTGAGTTTGTGAAATTCGGTTTTTCTTGGTGTATGGGTGTGTAGCCTCCTCCTGTGTGTGTGTGTGTGTGTGTGTGTGTGTGTGTGTGTGTGTGTGATAATGCTAGAGATAATTCCCAGGGCCTTGTACAAGCTGGGCAAGTACTCCTTGTGGTGGGGCCTAGTCAGACAGCAAGCACCCTTCTCAGTTTGAAAATCAGCTCAGTACCTTAATAATAGAGTACTTTGATCTGTTCAGTTATCCAGATGATAAGCACCTGGACTGATAAGATAATCCATTTCCACACCTCTGAACTCACTTCTGGGAACCCTCTATTCACAACAATTCACCAAGACCGTAAAAATACAATCAGAATCTCCCTTATCACAACCCCTGAGTCCCCTGTGGGTTACATTAAATCCTTTTTTTAAAAAAAAATTGTAATTTCAGATTCCTGGAGAAAGAAAAATAACATACAAACCAGGTGATCTTGTTTAGTTCAGTCCTAGCTTTCATTCTCAACAGATCTTTTTGAAATGTTCCAGTGAGTTCCAGCTACTGCTCGGACAGCCTGTCCTAATGTGGTCTGGGGCGGAAACCGACTGCAGGATGGCCAGCCAGCCAGCACTTCCTCAGAGGAAAGAGATTATGAACAGAGGAGTAGCTGGTGGTCTCCCTGGCCCTCCCTAGGGCCACTAGCCCATGATGATCAGGCAGGGCAACTGTCCTTCCTGCTCTCTGGAATGTTGGGATTGAACGTGTGCAACAGGAGAACGACTGGCACACAGTGTGTGCCGGAGGAACCCGAGTTCTCGGTTTGAATTTTTATTCTGACTCTGGTACCTCAGAGCCTTCGTTTCTCCCCTGGTGGAAATAACTTACTTGGAATCTACAGAAAAACAGTTTTAAAAAATGGTCAATGTAGTTTCCAGGGGGTTTGGAGATTCTGATTGCTTCAAAGTTCTTTTTTTAGCAGATGGTTGTGGATGTTGTATTCATTAGAGAATCGAGTGCAAGAGATGTGGAAATGTGTTATCTTAAACAGCAGTCAGGTCTATGGCGAAGGCTTGAAACCACAGCTGCTCCGGAGGCTGAGGCGGGAGGGTAAGTGTCTGCCTGGGCTGCAGAGTTTTAAGTTGTTCTACTCTCTGCGTCTTTTCTGCACAAATCCAAACTCTGTGGGTTTTGTTCCGAACACTTTAAGTCATTTAGAAGATGATGAGCTTTGGCTCAAGGATGGTACATGCCCCTATGTGTGTGTGTGTGTTTGTGCATGTGTGCATGTATGTGTGTGTGAATCTGTGTGTGTTTAAAGAGAGGCAATTGATGTTAGTGCTTCTGTTTTAGTGGAGGGAACAAACTGCCCAACAGAGGCCAGTAGAAGTGCTTGCCTGTGGCTGGGTGAGAAGAGATCGGTGTTAACCCAGCTTCGAATCACTGGGACAAATACCTGAGATAAATCCTTCTAAGTAGAGGAGAGTTCTTTGGGTCTCTAAACCGCTTTCAGAGGTTTCAGTTCAGATGCTGCCCCATTGCTTTGGGTCTACAATGAGGTAGTATTTCCTGGCAGGGAACAAGGTGGAGTAATCGACTCAGCTGATGGAGTCCATGGCAGAGAGAGGTTGTGAAGGGAAGATGAAGGAAACGAAGGAAGTGAGACAGGGTAGCAGTATCTTCCCCAGGAGTATGTGCCCATGACCATAATCCATTCACCTGACCCCACCTCCTAAGAGTCTAACACCTCCCTGTATGTCCACAAGTTGACAAATCAGCCTTTAGTACATGGTTCTGGGAGACACCTACCCACATTATAGCAGATGGGACTTCCAGAGGGAGCAGGGCGGGGGGGGGGGTGGATCTGAGTCCCATGCTGTGATTTCCAAGTAGTCAAGACATGGAAGGTAGTGTCTGCTGAGAGCTTCGTGTGAGAAATACAGACTTCTCCCAAGGCAGCTGCAGTCCAAGACTGTGACCCATCAGACGATAAGTCCTTGGATAAGCCCTTGGATGCTTCCTTTGTTTTGTGCTATTGGGACCTTCCGATCAACTT
Source organism: Mus caroli (assembly GCF_978045245.1). Taxonomy (NCBI): domain Eukaryota; kingdom Metazoa; phylum Chordata; class Mammalia; order Rodentia; family Muridae; genus Mus; species Mus caroli. The sequence continues at coordinate 83,736,466 of NW_028227270.1, forward strand.
TGGATCTGGGGAGAAACAAGACAGTAGCAAAGCAGGCAGAGAAGGGATACCTTTTCTTGTCATTGCTGTCAACTATAGCCTAGGCTGGACTTGAACTAACAGTAATCCTCCAGCCTCAGCCTCCTGAATACTGGGTTTCCCAGCTTGAGCCACCATGTCTGGATGAGACTGAATTTGATTTGTTTTGGTTCTCTATCTCTCTCTGTCCTTCTGTCTCTCTGTGTCTCTCTGTGTCTCTCTGTCCTTCTGTCTCTCTGTTTCTGTTTCTGTCTCTCTGTCTTTCTCTCTGTCTCTGTCTCTGTCTCTCTCTCTCTTTCTCTCTTTCTCAGTCAGGGTCTATATATGTAGCCCTGGCTGGCCTGGAATTTGTTATGAAGACCAGGCTGGCCTTGAACTCACAGAGATTCATCCACCTATCTCTGTGCTGGAGTGCAGGATTACAGACATGTATCATGGTTTGGCTTGTTATGTTTTGAAATGACTCATGTTGTCGGGCAGTGGTGACACACGCCTTTAGTTCCAGCACTTTGGAGGCAGAGGCAGGTGGATTTTTGAGTTCAAGGCTAGCCTGGTCTACAGACTGAGTTCCAGGACAGCCGGGGCTACACAGAGAAACCCTGTCTAAAACAACAACAAAACAAAGCAAAACAAAACACCAACAACAAAACAAAACCAAAAAACCCCAAAACAAAAAACAACCCAGAAATGACTCATGTAACCCAGGCCAGCCTCAAACTTGTTATGCAACCAAGGTGGGCCTTGAACTCCTGTCTTCCTGTCTCTATGTAGCTCTTGAGTGCTGTGCCACCATACGTGGCTCCTGAAGTTGAGTTTCTAACTGCTCTTGTAGTATTTGAATGGAGATATCTTCTATAGACCTAACTTCCAGGGGGCACGGAAGAGGGCCACAAATTTCCTCTTGTCTCTTTATTAAAAGAAGAAGAAGAAGAAGGAAGAAGAAGAGGAATAAGAATAAGAATAATAATAAGAAGAAGATGAAGAGGAGGAGGAGAAGAAGAAGATGAAGAGGAGGGGGAGGAGGAGGAGGAGGAGGAGGAGGAGAAGAAGAAGAAGAAGAAGAAGAAGAAGAAGAAGAAGAAGAAGAGGAGGAAAAAGAAGAAGGAGAAGGAGAAGAAGAAGAAGAAGAAGAGGAAGAAGAAGAGGAAGAAGAAGAGGAAGAAGAAGAAGAGGAATAAGAAGAATGCCTGGTGCAGGGCTCCTGCGGGTGTGGTAGGGAAGGTGAGTGAGGAACATGAGTAACATTTAGTAAGCCTTAAGACTCCATGCAGTCCTGCTGGGTTGGGTGCACCGTTTCCAGGAGAATAGAAACTTTACATGACTGCCCAGAGGCAGGCTTTGCAGGCTGCTGCCTAAGTGCTGGGCCTCTGGCATCTGCAGGCAGGATACTGACAGTGGAGCTGCTTCCTCTGGGATGGGCAGGATGTTGACTCTGGGTGCTGAGGCTGCTGCGTTCACTCAGTTTTTATGGGAGAGAAGAGACTTAGACACTTCTGGGGTGAGTGTCAGCTGTTTACTAACAGGCTTCTGTTCCTGCTACACTCTGGCTGGATGCAGAGAGTGCTGGAAGGTTTCTTTTGCCTGTAGTTACAGTTACAGGGGGAGGGAACCCGCTGAGCAGAGAGGGACTCTAGCTTGAGTCCCACCCCATGCTGAGCTGGGGAAATTAAAGGTGGCTTAGTATGAATAATGTGTTCTACTTCAAATTTCTCAGTAGCTACGTTATAAGAAGAAGAAAGAAAAAAAAAGTTGAGGGCTGATGAGATGGCTCAGTGGGTAAGAGCACCCGACTGCTCTTCCGAAGGTCCAGAGTTCAAATCCCAGCAACCACATGGTGGCTCACAACCATCCGTAACGAGATCTGGCGCCCTCTTCTGGAGTGTCTGAAGACAGCTACAGTGTACTTACATATAATAAATAAATAAATCTTAAAAAAAAAAGTTGAAATGAATTATAGTATTTTAATTTCCCTAATGAATTAAAAATCATTGCAATATAAACAAACATCAAATATAGACATACTGAAATATGTTAGTCTAATTCATAATAATTTACATGGTTTGTTTTTCATTTAAATATTTGAATTTATAATGATGAGATATCTCAATTTGAACTAGCTGGGTTCAAAATGACCACATGTGGCATCTAGCTTAGCCATTGCAGTTTACACTAAGGTTTCAACTAAAGATAATCTCCCACATCCATGGGATGTGTGGCAACATCAAAAGTCATTTTTGTTACAACTGGAGAGGGTTCTACTGGCAGCTAGTGGGTAGAGGCCAGGAACATCACCAAATGTCATGTAGTACAGAGGACAATCTCCACAACATGGAGTGCCATGTCCTGAGATACTGACAGCTCCCAGTTTGAAAAACATGGCTTTAGACCAAGCTCTTCCTTTGCCTAGTGCTGCGGCTACGGTAAGTCTTACCGAAATCTCTTGTGTTAAAGATTTGGTCTGCAGCGTATCGTGGGAGGTGTTAGAATCTTTAAGAGATAGAACTAGTGATGAACTTAGGGGACCCCCTAGATTGCCCTACAAAGAAGCCAGATCAATGGTTGGTTCATGAAACAACCATTAGAGTGCCTGCTACAGGTGGTGACTACTGAGAACGATGTACAGGAAGTGGACAGACAGCTCAAGGCGGGGTCTCCAAAAGTGGCAGCTGCAGAAAAGGGTTTGGTCCACTCAGTCTCCCAGCCAAGAAACCACTGACCAGTATGAAGCCATGCTAAAAAGGTAGGAGGAATAGTTATCCCTGTAAGGAGCTAAGGAGCGTCCCTTCTCAGAAGGAAACAAACCTCTCTGCCCTCTGTGCAGTCCCTCACAGCTGCAGGAAAGCATAGCTCTTCCTCCCCATCCCCCACCCCTGCACCCCGTTCCTACCTCTTTTCTGGGTGCATTTTCCTCAATACATTGGGTTGCACTCTTTCTCTAAAGCTCTCCTCCCCTCCATGTGTCTGCTTGTCCACCACGTGGCTGATCTCCATGGCCGCAGACATCCTGGCTTCCTCTCTTCCTTATCTCTGTCTTCTTCCTCCAGGCAGCTGCTGAGATTTACAGCCTGTCTGCTTTGGAATTTTTCTGTTAAACTCTAATAAAATTGTCCCTGGACTTTGGGAAAACAAAACAAAACAAAAGTGATATAGCACAGAGCCTTCTGCTCACACAGGTCTCAAAGGTTGCTTTCAGCCTGGGCACCATGATGTGAGCAGCCATCATGCTTGACTTTAGCATAGGCTCAACCAGTAAATCAGGGATTAAAGGCTCCAAAACAGTGAGCCCAAATAAACCTTTTCTCTTTATAATCTGACTGTCTGAGGTGTTTGCGACAGTACTGGAACGCTGCTAAATGCATCTTCCCACGGGCAAGAAACAGGGCACCAAGAGTCAGGAAACAGCCAGATTGGTGCTGGCATACAAGTCTCCTGAGCTGAGCATGGGGTGTCGGAAGGGGGCATCTTGTTATAAGAATGTGTTTCTTGCCCATTTAGGAGAGGACCCCCCAAGTAGTATTCTAAATGTCCTAATAAATATTATTCTTCTCTGCCAATGGAAAGTACCTTGCAATAAGAGGAAGCGATATCTTAAGTTGACAAGAACCAATGGTGTTGTTTTTCTCCTGTGTCCCCTTAAAGAGTATTCCCCCCCCCCCCTAGTTGTTGTGGAATTAGAAACTTCTGTAGAGCTGGGCAGTGGTGGCACACACCTTTAATCCCAGCACTTGGGAGGCAGAGGCAGGAGGATTTCCGAGTTCGAGGCCAGCCTAGTCTACAAAGTGAGGGCAACCAGGGCTATACAGAGAAACCCTGTCTTAAAAAACAAACAAACAAGAAACAAACAAACAAAAAAAGAAAGAAACGTCTGTAGAAAGTAGCAGGGAAATCGATGATGGGCCCATGGAATGAATGAATACCAGAAGATAGCTGGAGGTGTGAACCAGAGTTTCCTCTTGCTTCGTTGTTCAATCACCTAGCTTTGGGCAGATGCTCTGGACTGATCCTTGATCTTGCTGGTATCTCCCTGTTCCTCTTGTCTCCTCTCTGGGTCCCATTCCGCTTCCTGCATTTTGATAGATCCATTCTGCATGGAGATTGTCTGGGCTGTCTCCTTGGAAGCCTTCCTCTAGCTAAATCCCATGAATTGGGGTTTGGGTTGCACTCTGAAAAGGTCCTTTCTGTTTCCCTGGGACTTTCTAAGTCTGTGCCCTCTGGGCTGTCAAGGAAAGCGCCCCTTTTATGTTCCTGCTTATCTCCAGTCCTTCGGCTTATTCAGGGGCAGACTTTACTCCCGTGAATGGGCCTGTTGATCAGCAAACCGCGGGCAGTGGTTCAATCAGTTCCTGTTTTACTGGGAGACCAACCGCTCATCTTTGCACATCATCATGTGCTTCCCTGTTTGCTACCCCAGTTGGGGATAAGGAACCAGGCTCAATCCATCTTGTCATTAGTGTGTGTTAAGATCAGAGCTGGAAAGGAAGCAGAAACTAGACGGCAAACTGGATAGCTTTCACGCTGGCTCACACCCCAGCCCCATCTGTGTAATCATAGGTTAACAGTCCCAAGGTGCATATGTCTCAGGAGTGGAGAAACTGCTGGGAATTCCCAACTGACCCACGAGTGCAGTTTTCCTGTTTTCTCTCCACAGATCGTCATTTTGTCACACTGTCAGTACGAGGCTGAGATTTTTCTTACTTGATGGGCTATGGGTCAGCTCTTTGGATTTCAGTCAGCCCCTGACAATGGGAAAGACGGGGTCATAAACCAAGCACTAAAGGATTGTCTAGGGGAGAAGAGAAGCCCTGTGTAGAGTTATACACAGCTGAACAGATCTCCACAGTGTGTCGGCTAGCTGTGGGTGTAAAATAAACTCTTGTTTCCACGGGGTGCTAGATATGAGGCCATGACCAAGCTCCAGCAACAGAACATTTGATAGTGGCCCCTGCAGCTTCCCAGAGACAAGTGCAAGTCTTCTGTCCCCCGCCAGCTCTGGATTAAACTGTCTGTGGTGCAGGCAGCTTCCTTCCTCACTGACTCCTCCTCTCACTTTAAACCATATACCTCTGAAGAAGACGACACCCAGAATCCGAGGATCTATCTGAAAGGCCAAGGGTCAGCCAAGACATCTGCCCCCAAACTAGGTGATTGTCTAGGGGATGCCCAAAACTAGGTGATGGGACAGTGAAGCAAATAGAAACACTGGTCCACACTGTCTTAGTCAGGATTTCTATTCCTGCACAAAGCATCATGACCAAGAAGCAAGTTAGAGAGGAAAGGGCTTATTCAGCTTACATTTCCACACTGCTGTTCATCACCAAAGGAAGCTGGCTTCTCCAGACTTCAGGACATGGCTGCTGAATATTGTGAAATGTTTCAATGTTATGGATCTTTCGTGTGTATGTGTGTGCATGTGTGTGTGTCAGAGAGAGAGAGAGAGGGAGAGGGAGAGGGAGAGGGAGAGGGAGAGGGAGAGGGAGAGGGAGAGGGAGAGGGAGAGAGAGAGAGAGAGAGAGAGAGAGAGAGAGAGAGAGAGAGAGAGAGAGAGAGAACATCTGTTACCCCCCTTGCTCAGCATCTTCGAGACTTGGCTCTGTAGAGCCATGAAATGGGACCCAGACGAGAGGGTGTTTGCTGAGCACCTTCCCATACAGGCAACTCCTGAACCTGCATGTCACTGCATGCTCCTGGGTAGTCTGGCCTTTGGCTGCATTCAGAAGTCAGGACAGTTGTAGAGTCTGCAAGCAAGGGTCGTAATTCATAGCAGGGGAAGGGCTCCTCTTGTCTCTGGGACCCCGATTTTTGCAGTTGTGTTTGTTAATCTGGCATACCCTTTAGCTAATCTAGAAGTGAACGTGGATGACCTGAGATGCTGTCTGCGAATGCTTCATGAGACATCTTCAGAACATGATGGCCCGGATTTTTCCAGGCTTCCACAGTCCGTATGGGAGATCTCTGTTCTGGCTTCCACAGTAGAAATGGAGCTGGAACATCCCAGGATAGCACAGCTCTTTTTTTTTTTTTTTCCTTTTTCACCCACAGTTTCTGCTGCCTTTTGTTTGTATTTTAAAAGTCAATGCCACATTTTAGTGGAAGGTGCACGTGCCTGGGGGGGGGGTGGTTTTTTTTTTTTTTTTTTTTTTTTTAGTGGAAACAAAGAAAACCTGATGTTCTGACTGTGTTTGTTTTTCTGGGCTTTTTCCTATTGTTGCTTAAGAAGCTGGGAGTACAGAAACCCTTAGAATTCCTATCTGGGTGCTTTAATGGCACACAAGTGGATCTTAAAGCCACCCGCCCTCCAACTTGTCTATGTTTGAGGACTGTGAAGCCAAATAGAGCTATAAAAAACCATTTTGTGCAGTGACCCGCCCGATGATGCCACAGCCAGCCAGCATCCCCACCCCATGCCCCCTTCAGAGGGGTGTCTGCTGAGCCCTGACTGCCCGGGCTCCTGCAAGCCGTCACTGTTCACTTTTGCACGCCTCGAAGCATCTCCCCGAAAAGAAAACATACTCAAGACTCCGGGCCTGGCCTCTGTCTTCCAGGGCAGCTTCCAGACTCTGTCTGGCCTATCTTCTTCCTCAGGTCTTCACCCCAGCCTGCTGGTGTGGGCCGCAGGGGAGGGTGGCGATGCGTGCTTGTGCTTGAGCCACAAGTGGGGAGCGCTGGGAGGCTGCAGAATCTTCCCTGTCGTCTTACTCTGTTTTTCTCCTCTCTTGCCTTCTTGGCATTTATCTTGTTCTCTAACAGATTTCCACACCGAGAGTTTAATTCAGGCCAAGAGAGCAGCCCCGAAAAGGGTGTGGGAGGTGGGAGGTGGGAGGTGGGAGGTGGGAGGTGGGAGGTGGGAGGTGGGAGGTGGGAGGTGGGAGGTGGGAGGTGGGAGGTGGGAGGTGGGAGGTAGGGGTCAGGACATATGCTAATGAGGCAGGGGCTCCAATTCCCAGCAGATTCTCCCTGTGGAACTCTGTTGGCTCCCAGGAAGGCCTCCCCACTTTTGCCCACTGCGTGCACGTAGACTAAGAGGGGCCTGCCCCTTCCTTATCTCCACCCCACTGGCAAAGCGGCCTGTTTGCCTTGCTCTTTCAACGGGTACAACTTTGTCACGAAACCAGAAGAGGCCAGATGCCAGATACTTGACAGCTTTCCTGGGGTTAACTAGACTCCAGCGCCCCCCAGAGGAGAGTTAAATGGAAAATACCATCCGATGCAAAGGACTTAGAGCTATTTAAACTGGCAAGTTTATAATCTTTTTTTTTTATAGTTATAATAAGCCTTTAAAACACTAGGGCTGGGCAGATATCTACCCTCTAAGCTATCAGTATCTAATTTCCTATCAATAACCCTGAGATATGACTTGCCATGTTCCATTTGGGTTACTCTTACTCCGTTTTTATTGAGGGCCCAAGAGTCACAGGTGCATAAAGTTGCACTGTGGGACCAAGAAGACCGATGGCAAAGTACCTGGACAGAGTCTCTGCCAGTGTGCTTGTGGTGGAGAGATCTTGATGGGCACCTGGGAGAAGCTCCCTGCCCACTCGACTCTAGGCTTTCCTTGAGTGGATGCAGAGAGGAGAAAGGAGAGAAGATAACAGGGAACTGAATGGTATGGAAATGGAAAAGGTTGACGTCTCTCACCAGCCTAAAGCCAAGGATCCCAACAGGATTGGCATTTACTGTTTGGGGGGGGGGTGCCTACACAGAGACAGTGTTACCTTTATGTACTTTATATATATTTCAAAGAAGACCGTTAAAACGTCGGAGCATCATGTTTAAGGGCAATGCATATATGACCTCCAGTATATTCATTTATATTCCAGTATATATCCACTATTCCTTTCTCAGTTACAAACTTGCAGTTTACTAGGACTCTCCCAAGGACCGCCCCAGTCCCTCCATTTACCTAAAAGACATGCCTTTGCTTTCTTGTACAACCTTAGTCCCATGCCTTGCCTTAATCGATTGCAGCCCTGTCCCAGGCACGTGCAGAGCCCCTCTGTGATCTCATGATCTATAAGGAGATAAAGGAATCCTTCTGAACAACGCAATTCCAAAAGCTGCCCAAATACTATAGACTGCTATTGCTGGACATTTAAGCAACACTGTCCCTTACGAAGCCCCCACCCATTCCTGGGTGTGTCCCATCTGTCCCCAGATGACCCTCTTTCTTCAGCCCCAGTGCTGAAATCTATGTTAATAGTTTTTTCTTCTGAATAAACTCCAACTCTGCTTCGTACCGGCTCTGGCTGAAATTCTCTGTGCAAAGTCAAGGGTCTCTATGTACCAGGTAGAAGTGTGCAAGAAGAACCTGGATGCTGCAGATGGAGCCCTGTCCCTGGCTCTCCTCGGCTGATGACAGGGATGTATAACCCAGACCTCTGACTTCTTGCTTGGCAACAAATATATATATGGAAGAGTTCCCAGGGTGGTGAAGGGTGAACTGTTGCCACAAGTCAACCTGGCAGAGACTTTCGAGTGAGGGGGAGTGATCTCTTTACTCATCTCTCTAGTTCCCTGACTAGACTCCTTTCTCTCCTCAGGTTGAGCCTTCAGCTCTATCTGGGTCTCACTGTCTCTCTCACTGTCAACTACAGATTACAGCCCCTGGGCTACCCCCTGCTCCCCATATATATTTTCTTTACTCCCTTTCTCAGTAATTCTTTTTAGCCCCTCTGGTTCTGATAGCAACCTCTTTCCTTTCTTCCCTTCCAGGGGGCCAGTGGGAGGCTTCAGGGAGAAGAACACACAAGGGACCACACCCTAAGAGTGTGAACATCTCTTTACCCCTGGGGCAAGGGTTATCCTCCAGTCTTGTGGGGAAAACTCCCACCTTCCGTGCTCCTAGGAATGACACCATGCAAGGATCCACTTTCCTCTGCATGGTTAGATAAAAGCCTCTGTTGTGGGTTAAGTTATGGCCCCAAAATGTATATGCACAAGGTTTGATCCTCCACTTCTATAATGCAGAATGGCTGCGAATGAAGACAGACCATTTGAATGTGAAATTGAGTTAAAGTGGTCATTTGAGTAGGCATTCATCCAACCTACCTTTATAGGAGGACATTAGGACTCTGACACACAGGGAGATCAGCTACAAGCCTCGGAAGCAAGCCAGTCCACGACTTGGCCTTAGACAAGCGCTGTGAGGACATAGCTGTCTGCTGTTTTAGGTTGTCCTCTCTGTGGTATTTTTTTATGCAGCCCCGGAAAACGGGTACACTCTCAAATGGTGTGCATGCCATGTGACACCCACAAGACTCCCAAATAATTACCCTTATTTACCTCTGACAAGCCTAGAAACAGACCCTACAGTTATCATTCCGTGTTATTCAACTGTCTGTCCTGCAAATGAGCTAAACACAGAAAGAGGGCTGTCTTGTCCAGGTGACTGATGGCTTTCTCACATAGCAAAAACATGGTACCTGTGTAGCAGCATCCTCAGATACAAAAGTCTAAATGACTCCCATCTGGGGTGCTCTTGCCTTTGGATCTAGTTGCCCTTTTGATCAAAATCCAAGGAGTTCCTCCCCACCCCTGTTATGACTTAGAAGGAACCAGAACCTTGACCTGCGTTCTCCAAGGCCTCGAACTGCTCCCCCTTCTGTACCTGATGATAGCAGACTCCACAGGGAACTCACTTCCTCCTGCCTGAACATCTTTCCATGGCAAAATAGCAAAGATTTGGTTTTCACTCTTAACCTTTAGGCAGGTTGTTTTGCTTTGTTTTGTTTTTTACTTTGTTTTTCCTTGAGCACCTTCTTGCTACATCATAACACAGCAGAAGAGAAAAGTAGCCAAACACATCCTTTGTATGCAGGAGCCTGTTTCTGACATAACTAACCCATTCTCTTGATAGCAGCGTTAACCTACGCATGACTTAGAACTGTCATCACTCAAACACCTCTGAAAGGCCTCAATTCTTAATATTGTTACCATGGTAGTTGATTTCCACAGACATGATGGAGGATGTACTGGCTAATTTTGTGTCAACTTGACACAGCTGGAGTTATCACAGAGAAAGGAGCTTCAGTTGAGGAAATGCCTCCATGAGATCCAACTGTAAGGCATTTTCTCAATTAGTGATCAAGGGGGAAAGGCCCCTTGTGGGTGGTGCCATCTCTGGGCTGGTAGTTTTGGGTTCTATAAGAGAGCAGGCTGAGCAAGCCAGGCGAGGCAAGCCAGTAAAGAACATCCCTCCATGGCCTCTGCATCAGCTCCTGCTCCCTGACCTGCTTGAGTTCCAGTCCTGACTTCCTTTGGTGATGAACAGCAGCATGGAAGTGTAAGCCGAATAAACCCTTTCCTCCCCAACTTGCTTCTTGGTCATGATGTTTGTGCAGGAATGGAAACCCTTACTAAGACAGAGGAGATGTTCAAACCATGGCCATCATTAATTTTGCTAATGGCTAATGATTCAAAAGTAGACATATTATATAAAAATATAATATAGTGTCTGTTTTCACAGAGTACCTTCTTAACAGCATGAAGCTTCCATCATAGAGTGGTCCAAATCAGCACAGTACAAAAGAATGCCTTGTAGGACATAGCTAAGTACAGGATATCAAACCGGGGCAGCCTGTTCCTCCCAGAACCTCCTGAAGTAAGAGATACTCAGAGATGTTGTAAACAAAAAGAACATTAATCTCGATACATGAAAGTGGAAAAGGCCCATTTAGTCCATCGCTCTTGTGCCCTTGTCAAAGGGACCCTTTGTCTTATGTCCACACTAGTGTGCAAGAAGAGACAACTAGCTCCGCCCGTGGGTGCCCAAGGCAACACAGCCCATTGTTAAGTTACCGCTTTTGATTTCTCAGCATCCTCCCTAGGGATGCACGAGCCATATCTATGGTGAAGAATTTGGTCATTGGTCATGGGAAGCCTATATCTGGAGCTGCTTCTTGCTTAGGAGAACCCCAGGCTCTGTAACACAGCTTTCTGCTTAGTTCAACTCGTTGAGCTTCTGAAGAAAAGGCTTTTCCACTGGCCTGTCAGTATTCTCTGTGTCCCTGAAGAGCATTTGGTGTCTCTTGCTTCCCACCTTGTGTATTTACCCTTTTATGGTTGTCATTGGCCATCTAATTGTTCTTGCTTGCCTCAAAATGTCCAACACCCCCCTCTCAAGTACAAACTATGTTACCTAAAATACCTGATTCCCATATAGCTCCTAACTCCATCAACAGACCAAATCTGAGAGTCTGGATTTCTTTAAGTGGAGCTAGAGCCTTCTACCCTGCTTGCTGATCACCTTGCCAAAGCAAGACTCTTATAAAGTCTTCAACCTATAGTGCTAGGCTTCTTTGACAAGGAACACGGAGCACCCCTGCCTAGCTCCTGTAATAGTTTCGTCCTCTAGACAGACGAGCTAAATGAGATACAACTGGTGCAAGGTCTGTAAGCAGTAAGCACAACAGTCAGTCTCGTGTTTCTCCCACTTTCTGAGGACTTAGCACTCTCCCGCCCTCATCTCTTCCTAAAGCCGTTCACTTTACAGTCCATTTAGATTTTGGTTTTTTTTTTTTTTTTTGAGTACACTTTCAAATTCTCCTCATACTCCCCTTGGCCTTTGCATGGAAAGGTGAGTATCTATTTGGAGAGTCATGCTTCAGGACTCCATTGCAGTCATATTTATTTCTCTGGGATCCCAGATGTACAAGATGACCTGAGTAAAGGAAATCCTATCCCAGACGTTCACAGTGCTGAGACTGAAAACCTCTGGTCTTGACAGCAGTGCTAATTCCAGGTCATTCTCTAGTTTAAAAACCAAATGACCACATATATTTCATTTTGCTGATGGGGAATGATTTTTACAGTCCTAGTCTGCCTGTGAATATTATGGGGTACAACAAGGAAATGAAGACAGAATAGTTATCTCATGTTGTTTCTGGCTAAGAATTGGTCTTCTTGGTTGTAGAAATGTAAGTTAGCCCAGTGACTATGGGAGTTAGTATAAATCTTAAAAATGAATACAAGAACTACCAAATGGGTTGGTTACACTGCTCCTGGGTATGACCTAGGAGGATCAAACCATCCCATGAAGTAGACTCTTGTACACCCATCTTTCGCAGGGCACGATTCCCAATAGCCAAGTTATAGAATTAGCCTAGTACTGGTTAAAGGAAATGTGGAATATATATACACAATGGATCTCTATTCAGCATAAAGAATGAAATTGTATCATCTGTAGAAAGAGGGGTGAGTGTAAAGATCATTGTATAAAATGGAATCCATTAGACTCAGAAAGTCAAATGCTACATGCCTTCTTTTCCCCTCATATGAAGAACATAGATGTGAAAAGGAAGACATGAAAGAAAAGAGGGGGCACTATTTTAATGACTCTTGTACTACAGCTGCAAACATGACAGAAATAACTTCTCAGGAGGGTGATTTGTTGACCCGTGGTATCTCAAGTGTTGCCCCATGATAACAGGGGAGGCATGGAGGGACTCAGTCTCCAGTGGTAGAAGAACTTGGCAGGGGTCATTCACATAGAGATGACTTGGAAGCAGAGGAAGTGGGACCTGAACCAGAAATGTGTATAACCTTCAAAGCCCTACTGCTGGGGTCTACTTCTGCCAGCTAGACCCCACTTCTTATGGGTTCCACAGCCTCCCAAACCATAACAGGGATGATTTGAATAGAGGAAGATGGCCTATGGTTTGGAGGAGAGGGAGATAAGAGGCTTAGTGGGGTTGTAAATATGATTTGAATACACTGTAATATATATGGTCACCTTATAATAAAATCCACACAGTGTATGAACAGTATATACTAATTTAAAGGTCTTGAACAATTTGGCCTTGTCACATCATGAAGGGTGACTCTGAGGAATAAGGCAGTGTCGCTAAGACAATACACGAGCACGTTATGAGCATGGTAGCCTGCGTCTTGGCTCTGGCTTCCACAGAGGTTTGCTGAGTAACTCTTTGGGAGTGTTGCTACCCTCTTCGGATGGAACGAAAGCACCTTCAGGTCTTTGCTGGCTTAAACAGAATTTATTCTAGAGCAGGCCCACTCATGAATGTGTTTGCAGAATTACTAAATCGTAAGAAAGTAGGCAGGAGAAACCATCCCAGTTCTGTCCTTCCAGGGCCTGCTGCGGGTGTGCCTACCCCTGACATGTGCTTGCCGTGTGACCCACTTCCTTCCCTCTGCATGAGCTGCAAAGCTAGTTGTTGGGAAATGAGGAGGTCTGGCAGGCAGCAAGGCCAGCCAGGGGTGAGGCTCTGGGTGTGTGAAGATGGGGCTGGCAAAGGCAGTTCTCTGGCATTTGTTCTCAGAATGAAGGCTGGAGATGAGCAGCGACTCAGTACTCTGTACTCAGAGGCTCCACATCTGCGCACCCAACCAACCGTGGATTGACAACAACAACAACAACAACAACAACAATAACAAAAATTGTCTGTTGCCATCATTCATTAAGCAATGAAGAGGTGATCTGAAGCAAATAAGTAGACATGGTAGATAATAGGAGGACACATCATGAGCCTACATGCTTATGCACCTAATGTGTGCCTTGCCTCTGGGGCCAGATGAGGGCACTAGATTCCCTGGTACTGCACTATACCGGGCTATTAGCTGCCACATGGGTGTTGGAAATCCAACCAGAGTCCTCTGGAAGAGCAGCCAATGCTCTTAATCACTGAGCCATCTCTCCAGTCCCCCACCCCCAACTACTGAAGTTCCAATCAGCCAATCAGCCTTTGTAGAATGCTCAGTATAGGCGTGGCTTCTTTCTGGGAACTTTGGTTTGTAGGGAAAAGAGTGCACCCTTTCCTCTTGTTTTGTTTTTATGCCATTTATACTGTTTTGGGTGAGATAAGGTCTCCCTATGTAGCTCAGGTTGGTCTACAGCTTGCACCCTGGCTCTCAGTTACCAGATTATATGTGTCTATCACTGTGCCCAACTGCGCTGTGTTTGACAGTAGTGGATAGGCTCTGCTGGGAGCCATATAGGTAGCCTTAATACCACTTTGGAATGCGGCAGCTAAAGAAGACTATAGGGGCCGAGGTGGAAGTAGGTTGCACAGTCAGATTCCACATAGCATGCCATTCTGAACGACTACCTAGCTAAACTAACCACTTAGTAATTAAGAAGCAATTCATGACCTGGAAAAAAAAAGAAAAAGGAAGAAAGATCGGTCCTATCTCACCTAGGCTAAAGTTAAGCCCAGAGTCTCATTATCTCTCTGTGTTAATTCTTCATGGGTTGAACTTTGTTGAAGTATGCTGAAGAAAGACCTGGCAATGTGATCTCAGAAGCCGTTGGCTTGGCTGTAGGCTGCAGCAAGCAAATCCTTGCAGATAATTCTATCAGCCTGCGAATTTGCCTTTCCCTAGACTTGGTAAGTGCCCACTGGGCCAGGATTGCTTTAACAATGCATAGCACAAAGGCCTCTTGGAGCAGAATGGCTTAGGCTGATTTTACAGACTCAAAGCCAACCCCTCACAGATCGTAGGATCTGTCGGGTCTCAACCTCACCCCATGGCCTAAATCGGTCATGTGTGTCTCAGCTGAAGAATATTTATAGGTAACAGGCACGACTGGATAATGCCAACACTCCGATTTGATAACAATGCTATCAACATTCTCAAGTGCCCACAGTTTCCAGAACCACAGAAGTGTACGGCTGCAGATGCCCAGTGGACGGTACCCGGCCTAGCCCTTCCATGGTTAAAAGGTCTGATTTGCTCGCAGTCATGCAGTCACTGATGACCTGGGGTTAGGGTTACCCAGTGCCCTCTTGGCTCACCACCCCTTAATTCATTCTAAGTTATTGCAGGTCCTCTGGCTGTGGGGCCTTTTAATTGGACCTAGTTACCCTCTAGAGAATAAGATTACACTTTTATTTTCCCCTTATTTACTTCCCACTCCTCCCTCATCTACAAAGCCCGGACGCCGACGCCGACGCCTTCAGTCCCAGCCACTGTGAAACTCTGGCTGAAACCGGTCAGAAAGGCTTCCTGCCAAGTGACTTTTGGCCAGGCAGCGGGTGTGATGAGCTGAGTGCAGAGGAGAGCCTCTCTGGTTTTCTCATGGATGTTCCACGTCAGCCTCGAGCTAATTTGATCCAGCTCAAAAATGTGCCCCAGTTATCCCACAAATGCTTAGAAGGACCGAATTGGCAGGTCTGGAAAAAGGCAATAGAGAATTCAGCCCAAGGCTCTCTTAACTGCTTCAAAGGACTCTAGAAGTTTCCTTGGGAGGGAGCTGTCTGTCTTCCATTCAGCTTCTAAGCATGGGTGAGCTGAGAGTGTGAACAGAGGCTTCGCACGGTTGGTTTATTTAACCAGGACTCCTTGTCAGAGCTCTTGTGTGTGGAGACATTGAGGATGAAAACAATCATGGACAGTTGCAATTGTAAGCCAGCGTTTCCATTTGAAGGGTACAGAAAGAGCGGTTTATTCAGGTCTAGGGGAGAGACAGCGACCACGACCACTCCGTGTGCTGGGCACACCTTGTTGGGACAGGATAGAGCTGGAAGCTGGTTGTAGATGCTGTCCCCTGACTACTCAGCAGGGATGGCCTGGCCCTTCAAAGAACCTTTACTTTGGGCTTCACTGAGATTCCAGCTTCAAGAAATAACATGAGGCTGCAGAGGCTGCTTACCTGGCGAAGGGAAGGGACACAAATCAACACTGAGTGACTTTGGTACCATGGCCACAGACAAGGGCAGATTCTTCAGTTTGAAGGGTTTCAAATGAAGTGGGTTTGGTGTTTCCTTCCTTAAGCCCCATAGGAGCCTGAGAATGTTCTGCCAAGTTTAAAGAGGGGAAGTGACTTTTAGGGCAACTTGGCTCCTAAGAAGAAGAGCCACCTTCATGCGGACACCCTTTAACTCCATCCATGTCTGCTATTCCAGGCACCATCTTGCATTTTTTTTTCTTTTTTCTGAAGACCCAGAAGTCAGCAGCTGCACATAGAATCAAAATGGAACTTGAGTTACCCTATTTGGAAAATGGCTGAGCCCCCCCTGCACGCCTGTCCTCTTGGGGACACAGTCTTTGTTAAGTACGTTTCCAACCTCTTCCTTTTCAGCTTCTCATGGTCCGCTGTTTGCAACCTTAGCCCTGCCTGTTTTTCTTTTTGCTCGAAGTGGAAAATACTATTCATCTTGTCGCTCAGCTGCTGGGTGGATCCTGGAGCAGCTGTCCCTCGGGGACATGGGTGAGACTCAGTGCTGTGCCTGCAAATGCCAGGGATGGAGAGATAATGAATGTGCCTCGGAGAGAGAAACCATCCCGACATTATGATGGCAACCTTCACCCGTGTCAGACATCTTCAGTTGCCGCTGTCCTTCAAAAGACCCTGTGTCTCACGAGGGTGACAGTGGTTCCCAAACAATTTCAGGTCTGCCTTTTTAAATCCCGGGCTGGGGATTTACCCAAGACTCAGCTTCTAGTTATGTAAATCTTCCTCCTAAAAACAAGGAGTCCGTTTTGAATAAACTGGACTGATGTTAAAGACTGAGACCCATGGGCCCATGGGATGAGACTGTTAGGCTAAGTGTGGAATTGGTGGCACCTCTTGCCAGGACCCTGCGGCACATCATCTAGGGCGTGTTCCAGCTGATGTCTTTCATCGGGGAAGCAGGGTGCATGCTGTCCTTTTGAATCGTTGTGTTTTCAGCCTGTTTCAGCCCCTGTATCTGTTGCTCTTAGAAGAGCAAAAGTCGGTGGTAGTGAAATTGGTTGGTGACTTTGACTTATTGTGTAATCTGAATATTAAAGTTTATTCTCAAGGCTTTAGAAAAAACCATTTTTGCCAGCTTTAGAGATAAATCAGCTTCTAGTGTCAAAACTAAACCAATTTTTAAACATTTGAATCTAAATAATAGAGTGAAGAAATTATTTCAACTGTTGTTTTTGTTTGTTTGTTTTAATTTTTTGGTCTTTGTTTTATTTTAGGCACAGAAGTGATAAATTAAAGCCACAGATCACTTGGCACATTCCTCGTTGACCTTAGGGTTATTATTTATGGTAATATTTACATCTGCTTTAAAGGAGTATTCCTCTGCATCTTACTTTTAATTTTCACTTATTCTTAGAGAAAAGGTCTCACTATACAGGTGGCCTGGGCTGGCTCTAGGGACCAGGCTGGTTTTGAACTTTTAGCGTTCTGTAGTTTCTGCTTCCCTGGTGTGAGATCATAGGTGTATTTCACCAAGCCCAGCCTCTGTATTATTTTTATTTATTCATTTTTATATTACTTTTAAAGAAGAGCTAAATACTTTCCTTTCCAAAGCATTTGAATCTAAATATTACTTTAATTATCATTTTTTAGTTCTATAGCATATTAGCAAACATGAAACAAAGGCCAGCAAAGACTCTTTAGGCAGAGAGAGGATCAGTGTCCCCCCTCCTCTGAATGCGAGGACACAATGGGCAAGCACTCTGCCTTCTCACTTGGCGTGCACCTTATTGGAGGGGCGGAGGGGAAGCCACTTCACCCTGTGAAGGGCACCATCCTCACTGCCTCACATAAGGTGCCTCTGGATGCGTTCTCACAACGGAGAATTCCAAGGAGCATCCTGGGGCTGACAGAGCAGACTGTGTATCCGGAGGGAGGGAGGGAGGGAGGGAGGGAGGGAGGGAGGGAGGGAGGGAGGGAGGGATGTCCGTTGAGAGTGTTGCTGCTGTTCATGGGCCACTTCTGATGCTCTCCCCTTCTCTGTAGTTGTAGCGAGCTCAAGCATCTCGCCAAAACAAACGAGATCCAGGGATGACCCATGCTTTCATGGTGTGCTGCACACCCGGGAAGGGTTTTCTTTGTTTGTTTTAGGAGAGATTGGCTCTCCGTTCTCCGCTGATTTGTGATCTGTGCTCCCTCTGTCTTTGAGTTCTGGGAGAGCCATTTTAGATCACAGGATGGAGACGGTGGAAAAAGAACAGGCTGGAGCATCGGGAATAGGCCTAGAACTCTAGGGACAACATTCTTCATGCTCTCTTAAGAGCTTAGAGGTTTGGAACTGGTGGCAACTGGTAGTTTTCAGTGTTTGGTAAACAGCCAGTATCCGGAGCCCTGGGAACAGCTCGCTTAGCTCTTTGTTTAAGTTTTGGGATAGAGGCTCTGAGTAGTTGGTGCAGGGGAGAGAAATTAGCAACCACTGCTCGTTCACAGCTGGGCAGCCAAGTGGACAGCCCTGAAAGACCCAAGCTGACAGGAGAGAAAGAGGCCCCTACCAGTCTTGGACCAATAGCTCTTAGAGAAGGACACTCCCTCACCCCAACCCCCAACTGCTCTGCATCTGCCTGGCCTCTGGCCAAAGATCTGTGCACACTGCAGTGTTGGTATGCTTTGGGTGAGGCTCGTGGTCATGGCAACAGGATGGGAGAGACCCAGTTCCTGGGAGTAAGAACTGTGGCCAAGATACAGATTGGGCAGGCTAGGGGTAGGGAGGGGAAGTCAAGGTTAGTTTTGCCTGAAGAATGGAGCCCTTTACTGTTGTGGACAGAGCCACTTCAGCCAGGGGCTACTAATGGCCCTTCTCAAGTCTCTCCTTTCTCCAAGTAGGTGTGGCTCAGGCTGAGAGTTTGTTAAACTCTGGTGAACGTATTCAACCCACTGACCTGATGATTTTTAGAGAGAATTAAACACTGACCTACTTGCTGGTGGTACACAATCACATTTAAATATGCATGCACCTATTCTTTCCACAAAGGAGGTTTGTTTTTTTTTTTTTTTTTTTTTTTGCTTTAGGAAAAAGAGATGTTCTGTGCACATGTGGCCTGTGATCAGAACCGTGGGCTCACACTGGAGGAGCTTAGTTCTAATCCCAGCATCGACTCTTCTCCTCTCCCCGAGGGACTTCTCTGTGCCCTGTTTTCTTTATCTATGAAATGAAATGATGAGGTAAAAAGCGAGAGGACTGGCTCCAGCTCTGAGCTTCTCTGTCTATAGACCATGGGGTGAAGGATAAGGGCCGTTTCTATTGCTGAGTCTTCTGTGTTTCTGGCTCATATTTCTTTGAAGCCAGCAGGTATAGCGAAGGACAAGAAAAGTCAACACACTCCCTTTTCAACTTTTGATCTCTTTAAATTCTTTATTTCTTTTAGAGCCATTTCGAGCTCACACACAGTTGAAAAGGGGCACGCACAGAGGTTCCCCACACAACCCTCAGGCACCCTCCCCCATTATTGCCATCCTAACAGGAGTGATTGATTTGTCACAACTGATAAATACATCGACAGACTGTGATCACACAAAGGCCATAGTTTACAGCGGGGCTCTGTCTTGGTGTTGTTCCGTTTATGGGTTCACAGAGAGTGAATTAAGCTACGAGTCTACCAGGGCTTAGGGGATAAGAATACTTGCAACGTAAGCATGAGGCTCTGAGTTCAAATCCCCCCCAGCTACATAAGAAGCTGGGGGTAGTCACATGCTCTCCTAGAGCCCTGGTGTGGTGAGGAAGCAAAGACAGACAGACTTCTGGGGCTTGCTGGACACCAGCCAAGCTCCAGGTACAGAGAGAGGACCTGACTCAAAGGAAGGAGGCAGAGAATGATAGACGGCTGGGTACTCAGCAGGATGCCCTGGCCTCTGCATGTAAGTGGGAACATGCAGTAACACACAGACATGTACACACAACACACACACTCACACAGCATAACAACTTAAAAGAAAAAAAAAAGATACCCATCCCCGTTAAGCTGCAGTCGCCCCTCCCCTGCTTCCCCTAAGCCTCTGGCAATAGTGGATCTTTCCTGTCTCCTTGGTTTGGCCTTTCTCAGAACATCGTGTGGCTGGAGTCACACACAGTGTGTGGCCTTCCCCGACTGGCTCCAGATAAGTTTCTAGTTTATTGTTACTGTTTGTTTGTGGTGATACGGGGGTCTCGAGGACCTGGGGCTTCTTCTCTAGCTCAGGTTGCCCATGAAGGCAGCAATCCTCCTGCTTCAGCCTCCCACAAGTGCTGGGAGAGGAGCATGACTCAATTACCCCTACCCCCTTGTCTCTCTTGCAAGTGTCACCTGGCATCGGCATTGCAACTCTCTGGTGGCCTTGTTTTGGTGGCAATTGTAACAACTTCCTCATCTCTTGTCACTCTTTATCTGCTTATCCCCCAAATATCCCAGGATTCCTTAAGGCCAATCTCTCCCTCTCGCTCTCCCTCCTCCCTCTCCCTCCTCCCTCCCCCTCCCCCTTTCTCCCCTTTGCCTCCCCCTCTTCCTCTCCTCCCCTGCCCCCTTTCCCCCCTCCCCCTCTCCCCCTCCCCTCTCCTCTCTGCCTTCCCCTCTCCTTCCCTCCCCCCCCCCCTCTCTATCTCCCTGGATTCTTTTCCTTTTCCCAACTGGTCTCTCACAGAAATCTAAGCTGCCAGGCCCTACATCTTCTCCCTCAGTGACTATCACCACAGGCCCAACAATTATTTATCATTTGGGTTTTTTTTTTCCATCTCACCCCCAACTGCGCAAAAGAATCAGGCAGGAGATTTTAAAAGAAACAGAAAAATCAAGCAAATGGCCCACACCTGCCTGGTTCAAGGGTCTTGGGTAGGACGTGGGCATTTGTTCTTTTTAGTTCCCTGGATATTCTAATGTACAGTCACTTGGGAAGCCATGGTTAAAGGAGAATCAACGTCCTGTTACAGGTTGTAGGACATCCTTGGCTGTGACAGTGGAGGTCATGCTCTTGTATGCTGATGCAGTTGCCTTGTTGAGGCATGGCTCTAGCTGTGACATCACTCCCTGAAAGATGGTCCTGTGAGCCCCAATTCCTGGCATTTCGGATTTTGTGTTATCCTCTCCCCTTAAGCCTGGGCTGTGCCTAATGACTCAGACCTAACCAGGAGCATGTGTCAGAGTTGATGGGAGGGTACTTCCAAGCTTTTATGTCCTGTTTCTCTTGCTTGGCTTCTGGGTCCCTTCCCCAGCCCTTGCAGCGTTCTTGCTCTGAGGGACAATGGCTAACAGTGATGGATGGCTCAGTGACAGGGAAGTGAGGTAGTGATGTCCTAAAGCCTGCCGACTTCCCGGTGAGTGAGCTGGAATTCACACAAGCTGCCCTCTGGTACAGCCCTGCGTGACTAAGGCCCCAAACCTATGCAGACTGCAGCCTCTGTCAGAGGTCTCCAGCTAAACCACACCTAGATTCCTGACTCATAAAAGCCAGAAGATGGAGAAATGCTGTTAATTTTGAAGCATTCAGTTTTGGGGTTTTGTTATAGTTTAAGCCTGTAATGTCCCCCGCCATGCCCGCTCCCCCCACCTCCGGGCTCCTATGTTGAACACTTGGCCCACAGCTGTTGGAGGAAGCTTTAGAACCGTTGAAAACTACGATTCAGCTGGAGGATGGGGCAGGGGGGACCGGCCTGGAGAATTGCAGCTCAGTCCTGTCTTAGGCCTGTCCACGTCTGTACCTCATCCAAGATTATCTGCTACCTTGAGTCTCTGCCATGCCTTCCTGTGGAGATGGACTGTCCTCTGAAGATGGGCCAAAATAAACCTCCCCTCCTTTAAGGTGTGTCTTTAAGGTCAGATACTTTGTCACAGCCACAAGAAAAGTAACTAAAGTCACAGCAAAAATAACTTTATAATTCTTAAGAAAAAAACAAAAGCAGAAACAAAATAACCAAAACAAAACCCTAGCTTCTTAAGATGAAACACCTTCCTATTGGAAAGGACAGACTAAATGTTGAGTTTAAGCTGTGGTAAGGTCTGAGAGAATGTTCTTGGGGGTGGCTGCTATAGAGGCAGTGCCCAAGTTGTTGGGGGGGGGGGGAGGAAAAGGCAGACAATCAAGAAATAGCACCTTGTTGGCGAGGCCATTGCTTCTCCAAAGTGGATTTGTATAGAGAGGTCCCAGGAGAACCTTGTTAAGATGTTGATAATTTCAAACAGAAGCCTGTCGGGGTAGTGGTGGGGACGCGGCGTATTCTGCAAGCTCCTAGTTGGTGTTACCGTTGTTCCTGTGAGGACCGCGTGTAAGGGGCTAAGGCATTAAACTGTATTTTTGTTTCTTTCTGTGCGTGTTCCCCTTTAAATGTCTGCAGGAACACTGAGGGCGAGGCCTCCCAAGGGCATCAGCTGCCTTTGGGGAGTTTAGGAAGTGAAGCAGCGCCCTCTTGAGGCCATCAGGCGGAGGTGCTGGGGAGGAGGTCTGCGGAATCAAGCCAGGTAGCCATGTCCTAAGCCAAAGGATCTTCTCAGCTCGTTTTCTTAAACGGGCCTCATCATGGAAAGACATGAATCTTGGGAAACAGCTTCAGAAAAATTTTTGCGAGCTTTTGCTGCTGCTGCTGCTGCTGCTGGTGGTGGTGAGTTTTTTCTCCATTTCTTACAAATCAGTAGAATGTGTTTATTGCCATATAAATCTAATTTCCCTCTACAGTAAATTTCTACCTTAGCAGGATGCAATTGGTCTAAGCAGTGTGCTCATGGGAGTATGCCCTCCCTCGCTTGATGGGGACTACCTGCCTATCCCATCCCCCAATTCCGAGATTCCACCTCCTCCCCACTTCTTCATCTCCCCTGGCTCCTCTGTCTTGACTTTGCCCATAGCCTAGCAGAACTCTCTTGCCTTTGGTCTCTGCTATGGGTGGTCCAAGGTCAAGCATGGCGAATGCAACATTCCAACCACACCACTCTGGAGAGACCGTTCTCTTTCATAGTCCTGTCTGTCCTCCTTTGGTTCAGTTCCATTTTCCTGGCTAGACACCATCCCTCACTGGACTCCCTCGCCGCCCATGCTATCCCTTCCAAGACCTTGCCCCTTCTGGAGACTGTGTTTTCTGCCTTCTGACTCAGTTCCACCCTCCTGGCCAGGCCACACCCTATTTGCTAGGCTCTGCTGCCTTAGCTAGATCACTCCCTTCCGGATATACCTCGCCTTCCTGGGCAGACCTGGTTAGACTCCTCCCTCCTGGATAAATACACAGGCACACAGTTAACCCCCACCTCTGGTTTTCTTCCCTACAGCTTCCTGGTGGAGGAGTTTGGCCGAGGCAGGGATTCAAAGCGATCCCTCAGGGTCATGCTTCCCAGTTGTTTATGGGTCTCCTTGAGAGCAACGGTTCTCACACTGGCGAGGTTCTCTAAAGAGGCAAGTGTTCTCCGAGCCCATCCTGATGGCATAGATTTCGGGCCACCCCAGTTCTGCAGAATGCATGTCTGGGAATCTGCACTGCCACTCCGTTTACAGGCAGGCTTGAGAAGCGCAGCTGTGGCTAGCCTAGGACCCAGCCCAGACCCCCGTGGCCATTAGGGACTTCTCCAGTCCAGTCTCCCCCATCGGCACCCAGCTGACTGCTGCCTCTTTTCTCACTTAGAAGATTGAGGCCATCTGTTGCGAGCTTCCTGCATTTCCTGCCCCCATCCTTGACATTCTCCACATTTCCCAGTCTGCCTCCTTCTCCTTTCTTAGAAAATAAACATCTTCCCATGGCTGGATTTCTACCCTCCTTGACCATGGAACGATGGAACGTTGACCCCCTCCTTGATTCTTTCTCTGTACATTTTGGTCTTTTTCTCACCAATGGATTTTTCATTTTCTCTTTTTTTCAATAAAAAAAAAATTGCCTTATGTCTTTTCTAAATCACAAAACATCTCTCAGCAAGTTGGCTTCTTCCTCAAGCTGCCAGCTCTCCTCCCACTTCCTTCACGAGAGCATCTCATCTCTGCATGGGTCTCAGCCTAGCACTTCCCCTTTCTGATCTCACAGGGTGCCAGGTCAATGCTGTGCAAAACCCCTGCCAAGAGCCTGGTTCAGTGCCCTGAGCCACTAAGCTAGAAATCGGACTGGCAACGCTGAAGACTAGATTCCAGTTTTGTCCTCAGACTGGGTACCTCCTGAGTTTTGCTTTCTCAGACATTGCTGCTCAGATCCAAGGCTACATCCTTAGAACCTCCTTACAAGCACATGGCATTTAACCACCATCTGTGTATCTGTCAGCTTTCCATTACCATCACAGAGCACCCGAGCTGATGAATTTATAACAAGCAGAAGGTTACGTTGGTCCATGATTTCAGTCCATCGTCACTTGGTTTTGCTGAACTCAAGCATGTGCATGCTGATGAAGCTGCTGGGCTCCAGGAAGCAAAAACCAAACCAAACCAAACCAAACCAAACCAAACCAAACCAGCAACCACCTAAAAGCTAATATCCTCATGCAAGAGCTTAACTGCCTATCAGGATCCACCTCTTAAAGATTTCACCACTTTCAAGTATTACCTTAAGCTGGGGGCCAAGCTTCCAATACAGCAGCCTTTTAAAGGGTGACACACAGCTAAGCCACAGCAACATGAAGACCTAAAGGAAGCCTAAAGAGAATGGATAAAGTGACTGTTACACATGGTCATGAGAGATGCTGAGCTCTACGAGAGAGTTTCTTTGCACAGACTTTGTGTAAGGACTACCAGGAGCTAAGGGACATTGACACAGATTCCACGTGTGGACAGGGCCCAAACCTGGTGTGTCCCAATCTGTATCTGCCAGCCTTGGCAGACGGTTTTTATTTATTGACCAAGCCAGCTCAGTCAGTCAACCGGGTCTCAAGGGACGGAGTGAGGATTGAAAAGAAAAAGACAATCAGACATTATAACGTGACTCCAATCAGACAACATTATAACGTGATTCCAATCAGACAACATTATAACGTGATTCCAATTAGACAACATTGTAGCATGACTCCAACCAGTGCTGAGGCTAAAGCGGGTTTATCTTTCTCCAGCCTGCTTTTATACCGTTCTAAGCACATGCAAAGAATAAGATCAACTATAAGTCGAGGAACAAACAAAGCAATAAACAAAGTCTCATGATCACTGTTTCAAGGGGGCTTATCAGGATCACCAAAATATCTGAGCCCTCTTCTATGTCCTGTCCCAATGTCAAATTCCTGCCAAGTTTCTAGAAGCAGCCCAAGTTTCTAGAAGCAGCCCAAAAGCTCTCCTTCCTTCCCTCCCTCCCTCCCTCCCTCCCTCCCTCCCTCCCTCCCTCTCTCTCTCTCTCTCTCTCTCTCTCTCTCTCTTCTTTCTTTCTTTCTTTCTTTCTTTCTTTCTTTCTTTCTTTCTTTCTTTCTTTCTTTCTTTCTTTCTTTCTTTCCCAGAGACTGAGTCTCACTGTGTAGACTGACTGGGCCTGGTGCTTGTGAGCCAGCCTGGCCTTGAACCCGTAGAGATCCACCTGCCTCAGCCTCCCAAGGGCGAGGGTCAGCACAACTAGCTTAGCGATCAGCAGTTCTTGAAGGGGAGATGGGCTCTCTGTGCTGCTCACTCACTATACCTGAGGTTTGGCTTTCCTCTCCTACATTCTGCCTGATGATGAGCGAGCGTCTTTGAGGTTTGTAGGACACAGAATGAGAAATGAACTAGGAAATCCACATTCACAGACTCCTTGCTTATTCCAATCAGAATTGCAAATAAAAGCCAGGACGGCCCAGGGCCTTGATCTTACCCATGATGGTTCATACTTTCTTCCAGATGAGCTTCTTTTATAGTTCTCTCACTATGATCTATAGGGTGTGGCTGAGAGAATTCTTTATGATAAAGACCCTTTAATTGAAGTCAGATTCTAGGATGAGAATAAGCAGAAAGGAAGATTGTCTGATTGGTAATTCAATTATAATGTGGTGGTTTCAGACTAGACCATTGGGACAGGCAGACCCAGGAGTCTCTTCTGTCATTTCACAGGCATCCTGTGGAACCTCTGGTTAATGAAGAACAGGTCAAAGAGAAGCCTAAGAGAAGAAGAACCTTGGCTTTGGAGGGTAGCTGAAAAATATCACTAAATAACCACCTCAAAAGAATTATGGTTCTTCTGGTGCCCGTAGCATCACTTTACTTGGGAAAGGCAGCACAGAGCCATTGGACAGGCTCTTACCCCCATCTCAAATCTCTATGAGTTTAAACACCAAGTTGCATTCAGTATACTTTATGGCTTGTCTTTTTTGTGTCTGTGGTGTCTAGCACAATTCTTACTCACATTAAAGCACAACAAATGTTATTGATTAATTCTAGAAAGCTATTTATTTTTGTGAATCTGCTGTTTTAATGAAAAGGATATTTTAAGAACATATGGAAAAATTCACAGCCTGTTTGAAATACAGAGACAGACCAACTTAGAGTTGAGTGGACAAATGCTAGGTGACACATTTCCTAAGGAGACTCAAGACAAATGTCTACTTACCCCAAGACAGAACCCAAAACAGAGCAAAGCAATGGTGTAACCAACGCTCAACTTGGTGAACCAATGAATTCATTAGGCTTACTTAGAGTAGAATAATGAGAGGTGACTCACAGGGGCAGGGAGTAGCTCAAAAGAAGCTGCATCATCAAAAAGACAACTCTAGCCTAGGTGTAGACTCAGAAGAGCTATATCTCCACAGCATTTTCCATGATGTACAGGCATTAATAGGCCTGAAAATCTTCTCAATATAGTTCTCCTGATTTGAGATTCTCCTCTCCCAGCCATTGCTTATTGTCAGGAAGAGTTCTGTGTATCTTGTTGATTTCAGGAACTTCTTGAGACTTGTGAGTTGTTTTATGACACCTTTACCCCAAGCCCCTGTGCCCTACAAGAATTTTCCTTCAGGGATGGGATATTTAAATTTAGAGAAAATTGCTAAACAAGATGCTCAAATCTAATGATTTAGAATTTTAGGTAGACAAGATGTACTTACATATGTGTTTAATGTACACATGTGTTTAATGTGTTTAATGAAGATTCTTCCTAATGACCAAGCACCGTCTCTTCTTGCCCTGGTCCAGGAAGCATTGTCCATCATGCCCTCTGCAGGCTTTGTGTTGTGAGTCAGGAAATCCCCTGAGCTTGTTAACCTTGATTCTGAGGTGTCAAGGGGTCTACCAATCCAGATATGCTTTTTGGTTTGTTTTATTTTTTTGAGAAAGGATCTTTTTTTGTAGACCTGGCTGTCTTGGAACTCTTGGTTTCAAACTCACAGAGATCCACCTGCCTCTGTCTCCCCATTACTGGAATTAAAGGCATTGAGCCACCATGCTCAGATTTGCTCTTAATTACAATGGATGTGGAGACATCGTGCTAGCCCAAAGTTTAAGCTGTGCAGAAAGGAGAGCATTTCTTGCTGTGTGATATCTCCCTGATTGCTCTTACCAGGGCCCCTTTGAGGATAGGACATGGAAGACAGGCTTCCATCCTAAAATTCGTCTGATCCCTTTACTGATAACTCCAGACCCAAAGACTCCACCAAGTCACATGACTCCAGAGGCAGGTATGTTTGTCTTTGCTTTGAACTTTAAGGCTCCACATAAACACCCTTCAGTGTTGTCTAATGTACAGAAGGGGTCAGTGTTCCCAGGTGTGGGGTCTGCTGCTGGCAGGAACAAATAAGGTGTTCCAGGTACTGGACTTCCTAACTTGGGATCGGGAGTGTGAGGCTTTTCATGCTCATACAAATACCCTCCATCTTTCCCAGAATGTATGACTTTTATTTACTGCCTTGACATATTGGGGTGTTTCCAAGGGTTTCTATTTGGTACTATGATGGGCCTTACATCACGGCCAATGGAACTGATGCTAAAGCTACCAAACTCCTGAGTATACTTATTACAATTGTGCACTTGGAATCCAAATTTGTCTATCACATACTACTGAATTCAATAGCCACATTTATGAGCAGGACATTAGCCATGATTCTATCTGGTGTGTGGCTTTGGGCATTCACTCTTATGTCGGGGGAGGGGAGCATAATGACACTTAAGAGCCTCACTGACCACTAATCTAGGGATTGACTGGCTTTTCTGGTGTCCTGAGCAAATGTCCAACTTTTCCCTTCTGAGTGACGATTATCATAGGCCCGCCTGCGTTCTCTACAAGGTGATCCACTGAAGCCCCCACTCCCTAGGACCCGTGAATGGGACTTTACTTGAGAACAGTCTTTGCAGCTCTAAGTGAAGAGAAGGTCATCAGGGAGGATCGTGTTTCAGTTTGACTTGTGTCCTTGCAAAATGGTTAAATATGGGCAGGAAGCCACGTGGGCTGCACGAGGCAAGTCCTGAGTGGGCATTTTAGGAGAATGGAAAACATGGGCCCGTCTTCTTTCCAGGGCCAAGGCACAAATGCACTATGACCTTTTTACCCAGGACTTTCAGATAAACATTCTTAGCATCGTCTAGAGCTGGTGGTCTCCAAATGAAATGTTACTTTCAAGGAGAAGCTAGGTCTCTTGTCTGGTCTCGCCTCCAAAAAAACTCATTGTTGAGAATCCTAAGGCTTTTCCAAGGCTTAACTGGCTGCTATGTTTAAAGAGTATATTCCATGACTTCCGGGTATTCTGTTAGGACTTTATTATCCAAACAGTACATCATAAAAACTCGGGGCCCATTGGGAAGGCATTCATTTCCTTGATTTAGGAAAGTAAAGGGTGGAGGCTTTGGTAACAGAGGTGACCGAGCGAGGGCAAGAAGTTGAATGCGCATGCGTAGAAACAGAGTGGGTGGGGAGGTGGATGGGTGTGGAGGATGTTGCGACAGGCGAAAAGGCGTGTGTTCCTCCGCGGTTCCCATGGGGTCGTGGATCTGGTTGAGGAGGAGAAGGCCATAAATATGACTTCATGGCCTCCAAACCCTTCTGGTTCTAGTAGTTAAAGGAGGGTGAAAGGATGAAGGGAACATTTTCCCACCCCCACTCCCCAGCCCCCCCCCCCCCCCCCAATCAGAATTGTCTGGGACATCTCTGGGTAGAGTGGAAATCCATCCTTTCTGAAGCAGCCTGGAGTCTACTAAGATAGATTTGCACTCACACACAAACACATATGAACATACATGTGCGCACACATCAATGTTTGCAGTGGTATTCGCACAAGTGGGGTTGTGAAGAGGGTAGAAAGTTCTAGAACTCTTAAAGCTCTACGCTGTTTTGTGAATTAAAGTCAATGTGCTGATACACAAGGTCTGATAAAGACAGTATTTCATTGTCTTATTTAAGACCTTCCTTCTTCCTTTTTTTCCTCCCCTCTCCCTCCCTCTCTCATCCCTTTCTTCTTTCCATCCTGTTCCTTCCTTGAGCAGATCTCACTGGCTGGATCCTCCAGATTCCACTCTGCCTTAGCTGTGCAAGAGCTGGGTGCAGAATCCAGCAAAGCCGGGGCATGCTAGCAGTGACCGTTGCTGGGATTTGAAGACAACATGGATGGTTCATTAATATTTTTCATGCTCAGAAAGTCTTCCAAGGCCTATTGTGATGGCTTACTCCCTAGAAATGACCTCACACGAGATAGGACAAAGATACAGAATGCAGCTGCCTAGCGTTCACAGTGGAGGATCATTAGTGCTTTAGATGTTATACAATGATGGAAAGAAGGTGGCTGCCATTTGAAGGTGGCTGCTTTTCAAATGGTCCTCACGACCAGTACAGTTTGCTCTTCTCAAATGGTCTCCATGACTGGCACAGTTGTACCAAATATCCACCTCATACTTCCCACCCTCCTTGAACCTGTCTTGGGGCCTGTAAAAGATGGTTTCTGCTTTATCAGAGGGCCTCTATGAACACAACAAGGGCCCCTCTGATAGATGAGGGGTAGCCATGCTTCCAGAAACACCTTCTCAATGACCTGAAACAGCACATGACAGTTTAACAGCAGAGTGTGCCTTATACCTTGGCCTTTGGATTCCCTACACAACTCCACCATGTGTGTGTCAAATGATCATAAGCAGACGTGTAGGGATCTCTGTCACAGTGTCTGCTATGGTTTGTATATGCTTGGCCCAGGGAGTGGCACTATGAGAAGGTGTAGCCCTGCTGGAGTAGGTATGGTCTTGGAGTAGGTGTGTCACTGTGGGTGTGGATTTTAAGACCCTCATCATAGTTTCCTGGAAGCCAGTATTCTGCTAGCAGTCTTCGGATGAAGATGTAGAACTCTCAGCTTCTCCTGCACTATACCTGCCTAGATGCTGCTATGTTGCTGCCTTAATGATAATGGACGGAACCTCTGAACCTGTAAGCCAGCTCCAATTAAATGTTGTCCTTATAAGAGTTGCCTTGGTCATGGTGTCTGCTCACAGCAGTAAAACCCTAACCAAGACAGTGTCCCAAACAGTCTTTACTCTTCACAGTAGCCTACAACTGTAGAAAGGGCCATACAAGTTGAAATTGTGGGGAACAATTTTACAAAGCAGCAAAGAAAATTACGAGTGACCTCATGAAATCTAAAATGAAGATGATATCACTGTTCAGAAAATTTGCTAAAATAAAAATCCTCTTACTAGTGGTTGTGAATATAAATGGAAATTCAAAAGCAGCCAATTTAATCTTTAATTACATTAGAGACATTGAAAAAATTGTGACCCTGCCCCAGGCTCACTTTAGATCTCATAATAACATATTCACTTGCAGAGCTCAGCTTCAGTTACGTCATCAAGACCCCTACCAAGTCTCTTGACCCTTAGGTTGTATGCTGCATGAGAACGCTTAGAAATGTAGCGTAGAGATACCCAAATGGCTGCCTTGCTCACATTCCCTTCACTGGGGAAAACGACGGTTGGACTTAAAGTCTATAGAGAAGAATTGTACAGAGGATCAAGAATATGTGGTAATATCCTCCCCCCGCCCCCATTACCTTCTCACCTCTTCAACAGTGTCTCTCACTATGCGACCCAGGCTGAGCCTGGGCTCTCAGTCCTTCTGCCTCAGGTCATAAGCTGGGATCACAAGAGTGATCTTGCCTAGGAAAAAATTAATATTTATCTAGAGTCAAAGATACACATGTATGTCTGGAGTATCCAATGCACAACCAGACACTTGATTATAGAGTATGCATTTAGAATCTACAATGGATAGCTGGGATCTGTCTCTATAGCCTCAAAAATGGAGCAAGAACTGGTAATAAATCTCTTATCTGAGCTAGCAGACACAGGAGAAGAAACTGATAGATCCATCTATACTCTGGATTTTTTTTTTTCACTCTTAGAATTTTCCATAGGCAAGGCAGTTGCCCTTAATCTATATTGGTAATAGTTTAGAACTCTAATTGGAGAATTTTATCCAGTTCTTACTAATGTATATTTTTCACACATATTAATGGAGTGCTATTTCAGTGCGTAACACAGTGTGACTTAGATGATTTGGGTCATTACCATTTCTCTGTCTATAAACGTCTCTCTCCTAGATCTTCAACTGTGTAACAGTGCATGGTGAGCTATGGTCGCATCATGCTGTTCTCTACAACACCAGGACTCACTCCCTCTCTACAGCCCTGCTTGGTTATTCTTCTATTTCTTTGTGAAGCTTTTTATTGGGAATAACCTGAACAGCACCTTCCCCTCACCATAAAACCCATGGTACAGGCCAAACACCATTTCTGTGGTGTGGTGAGTTGTCATGCTCTTCTAAGTTTGGGTAAGTCATGCTATTCTCAACGCCACGAAATAGCCCCAGAGCTCCTTTAATGTGAACTGCCATCACAGCATCTTTAAACTGTGTCCTCTGGCTTCATCTCAGAATCTCTCAATAGACAGCAGCAGCTTCGCTCGTGGGGCCAGCAACTCCTTCTGGAATTCCATTTATAGTTCACTTACAGCATGATCATTTTTCTTTGTGGCCACAATTCTTCCTCTAGATTACCCTCTGTTTTTAAAGCCTCACATGGGTTTGCCATTAGGAGCCACGAAGGGAATATACTCTACCATTTGCTGCCTGTGCATGAACTGAACACTGGCTGGTCATCAACAGATTTTGAAGGAAGCGACATGATTGGTCACTGACCATGGCTCACACCTATTCTTTACTGATTCGTGGCTCAGTTGTGTAGCGGAATTTGTGACTGCTCTTGGCTAACATGACTTCCCATCTGGTCTCTCACTGGTTCCTGATATGTCTCAGCATGGCCTATCCTTGGTACCTGAGCATCTCTGGTGTCTCTCTCCAAGCTTCCTCTTTTTAGTAGCTTGTCACTTACATCTGGCTCACAGGTCACCTTTTCCACGACATCATTTTAACATAATTATTACCCCTTCAAAGTCACAAACAGTCACCTTCTGGAGCAGGAATCTACATATGAAATTTGGAGGTGGTACAGGTCATGCTAAGGAGACAGGGCACACACATTTCAAGATGAATTAAGATAACTTAGGAGGTGTGGAAGAAAAGGAAAACATAGGTAGAATTAAGAAATACAGTCACTTGCAGAATTGGTTAGAGTTACTTGTTTCAGGTACTTCCCCCAAGTCACCTCACTCCTACAATACCAGCAGCACTTGGAAGACTGGTGCAGGGGATTGACATAAATTCAAGGCCAATCTGGTTTACTTGGTGAGTTCTAGGCCACCCAGGGCTTCTAATGAGATTCTGTTCCCTCCCCTCCCAGAAGGGGGTGTCTATGGATCATACTTAATATGAAGTAATTGAAGTGGCTGGTAAATACAGAGGAAGAAACAGCTCTGCTGTTTTTCTAAGGCATATATAAATATACGTAGTAAAATAAGATTTTGTTTGGGGTTTCTAAACATGAGTTCTGAGGCCCAACCACAACAGCCAGCAGTTGAAACTCTTGCCCCCTGCCCCCTCCAAAAGTCAAGTTTAAAAAGAGCTCCTTAATTGCTGCTTGCAAAACAGTCCTCCCAGTGGGAAGTCGGCCTTCCCTTCTTGGTGCTGTGACCCTGTGGGCTGTCTGGGAGCAGTGTCACACTCCACTGTCATGATTGATTCTCTCTGGCTGCACATAAAACACTGACTGGGAAAGGATGGGAACAAAAGGAAATTGCCAGAAACGTGAGCCAGGATTGGTTTTCTTGATGGAGGTTTGAAGTGTTAATCAGATTTCTGTCACGGAGACAAAATACCTGACAGAAGATACAGCTTTTCTACGGATTTATGTCTGTCTTTTGATTTTTTTTTTTTGACAAAGTCTTATTAATTGTCCAAGCTGGCCTTGAACTCACTTTGTCGAGGAGCTGGCCTTGCTTGATGTTTGGCTCTTTCTGGCTTACTTCCTAAGCAGCTGTGGTTGCAGGTCTGGAGAGTCTGCCTTCGCTGAGATAAGCATCCTCCAAGGAGGAAGGTTTGTTCTGGCTCGGAGGTTGAAGTCTGTGGTCATTGGGCTTCATTGTTTTTAAGCCCGTGGGAGGCCATGATAAGGAGGCCACTCAACTCCTGACAGCCAAGAAGGGGAAGAGGAAGGGAGAGGGAGGGGAGGAGGAGAGAAGATGGGAGCTGAGGAGAAGGTAGAGAAGGAGGAGGAAAGGGAGGAGGAGGAGGAGGAGGAGGGAGAGGAAGGAGAGGAGGAGGAGGAGAGAGGACTCAGCTAGTGGTCCCAGTACCCCACCTATCGAGAGCACATTCTCCAAACCTCACTTTTACTCTACCTACCTTTCAAAAGTTTTTAAATCTTTACAACCTTGCAAAAAGGACTCAAGTTACAAACAAAAACCCTTAACACACCAGACTCCCGGGGAGACTTTTAAGATCCAAACTCTAGTGTCTATCTCTTATTGTCTAAGATTTGAGTCTTATCTCAGTCACAGGTTGGGAATGCATTTGACTGAGTTGCCTTTACCACCGGAGTCCTGCAGCCTCTGTTACCCCAGGAGAAAAGCCTGAGAGGCCCCATGTTGCACGTGTTCATTCTGGAAAAAGGAACCAAAAGGGTCTGGGGACAGGAGCCGAGGGATGAAGGCCCCTTTCCTCACCCCGCAGGCTGGTGATGCTACTGGTACATTGCAAATGGTTGCTATAAATTCCCAGATGTCTCCAGACTTTCCTCAGTGGCTATATGACAAGACATTTATGCCTCTGCTTCTGTCACTCCTGCTCCCTGTACCCCCTTCCTGAGTTTGACTCTCTGTCTACTTTGGGGTAAATCCTAGCACAGGCAGACCAGGCAGGCCTGAGTCCTGAGTCTTTGGGCTCTCTAAATAGTAGAAAGATGTAATGGGATATTGTGGGGGGCACCAAAAAAAGATACAGATGCCCAAAGGGAAAGGATGCTGCTGCCACAGTGGAGAAATAAACCAACGTGGACTAAAAATAGCACCGGGTTGAGGGTGGGGGGAGGAGGAGAGAATGGCCCACTATATTTTTAAACTGTTTTAACAGTGCAGAGAAGTGGCAAAACACCAGTCTCTGAGGAATATGGTTTGCTAAAGGGTGGGGCTGGGAGTTTGCCCACAATTATGCCCTAATGGTATTTTGCACTCCCTCTACATTCCATCCGTCAGTACAGGCAAAACGGCCTTCCTCCCACATTCTTCTACAACACACTTGTAAA
This sequence comes from Mus caroli, assembly GCF_978045245.1. Lineage (NCBI taxonomy): Eukaryota > Metazoa > Chordata > Mammalia > Rodentia > Muridae > Mus > Mus caroli. Next base: position 83,770,654 of record NW_028227270.1, read on the forward strand.
GGAAGCGAGCGAGCCTGTAGCTCCCATTGCTGGGATGGGAAACCAAGGCAAAATGACTGGTTGATCTGCCAAAGCCATAAGAGAAAGTCTTGCTGAGTTTGGGGTTACGCTTTGGGCTTCCCACTCTCTGTGGCTGTGGCTTTGGCCTGGCCCCACCTTTTTACTGGATGTGACTCCAGGGCAGACAGTTTGCTAGGTTCCTGGAAGGCCGAGGTTTGCATTTGCACGAGCCTTGTAGTGGACTGGGACATTTCACAAGACAGGAGGAGAAAGCTGCAGCTGGTGTGTCTAAGAAAGGGAGGGGAGAGGAAATCTGAGAGCAAGCTGCACTGGGGTGGGGTGGCTTGAGTCCCTGCCTTCTGTCTTCCCGTGACTGGACTTGCCTCTGCCCACGAAGAGCCTGCATCTCCTGCAGTGGCAGCATTGGACGGGGCTGAGTCTTGTCCAAATATTGTTCTTCAAAACACCACACTGTTCTTGGTCAAATGCAAAAGATAGTGAGGAGAGCAATACTAAGCCTGCCCCCAATGTTAAGATGCGGTTTTCTCTGCATACTGGGGGGAAAAGAAAGAAGAACTATCAAGACAGTTAGTGCCCAACTGTGAAGCTCTGGGCACCTGACAAAGGCGAGCTTCAGCTACAGGCTTCTGCGTCTTGCAAGGTTCTATTTTAATTTCAGCCTCCAGGTGGATGCTTGGCACTGCACTTTGAGTGTGGGGAAGGTGGCTGAACCACAATGCTCTTGGCATGTATCAGTGGCATTTACATGCCTCGCTTACCCCTTCTGACAGTCCTGGGAGGCACGTATTACACCCACCCATCCTTTACAGATGAGCCATGAGGAGTTTAGCAAGGTAAGGTAAGCTGAGTGTCTCTAGGCAGCCCCACCCTAGCCTGTGCAGTTTCCACCTCTGTGGAGAGAAGCCTCCCTGGGCTTCTGAACCTTGGCTGTTTCGTTAGCTTCCTGCACAGCTGACTCAGCCTGCCTGTGAGCCAGAGATATCCTGGAGAGTCCTGGGCATGGTAATCTCAAATCATGGGTTTGTCCCTGGGTTTCCCCACCCTTTTTGTTACGGGAGACAGGTTTTGTTTGCTTCCTAGAGTTTGTCTTTGGGTAACTGTCAATGTACTCAGCTGGAGCAAAGCAGGCAAGAGAGAAGCAACTGTTGAATGTGAGCGCTCAGTTTATTGATGGCAGGAGGGATTCCTTCACAGCCTGAGGACTCCACACTGCTGCCGGCCTGGGATTCTGTGTTGCATAGCTGTAGATGCTGTTGGTCCTCTGGAGATGGTAAAGCTTCAAGAACTGGTGCCACGGGTTTGTTTGTAAGGAAATCCTGAAGACTGACGTGTAGCTCTCCATCTTTGAATTTATAATCCCACCTGTGGCTTCAGAGTTCTGGGATCACTCCTGTGGATCACATTAACCCAAGGCAACGCCCACCTTAAAAATCTCCAGGAAGTTCCCACTGGCTGGTAGACAGAACAACAGTGTCTGGAAAGAGACATGAATCACATGATCTCAAAGTGATTCAACAGCGTTAGATTATGAATAGAAAGGGGGCTTAGGTCTGTCCCGCCCCATTTGTTTACCTACATTTCCTCTTTGTATAGGCAGCGTGGTGCAGAATTTAAAAATATTATAATCAAGGTCTCTACATGATTATTTTGTGCATGTGTTATGCATGAGTGTGTGTGGGCACACCACAGAGCATGTGTGCAGAAGGCTCCTATCTGTCCATCACAAGAGGTGGGGAATCAAAGCAAGATCACCAGGCTTGGGAGCAAACAACATCCTCTGTTGAGCCACCTTGTTGTAGTCTCCAATAAGGTGAAAAGAAGAATTCTAAGCACTAGGGAATCCATGTGATGTGCCTGGCTCCGTATCAATATTTCCCCTTCCTCGAACCCTCGTGAGATAAGATCTCCTATATAGACAGCGCTTTAGGTTCCGTGGAATGTGGTAAGATCTGTGCCTTATGTTTCAATAATTATCAATCTGTTTTTAATGTATTTGTGGAAAAATATGGGAGCCATCTTGCCATTAAGCTATTTTTGAAATCTTGTGGAAATCTGCCAATGGTTCTGCGAGCTAGCTATGAAACACTTGCACATGAGAGGGAATTAATTGTCAGGATGTGTCTCTGGTTGCCTCTGTGGGAAAGTCTTTGTTAAGCTAGTATTATTCTAGAGCCCAGATAAGTACACAAGCAGGTAAAAAAAAAAAAATAGGGATAGGAACAATTAAAATATTCCCACTGCAAAATGTGCAATTTAAGAGAGGATATTGGCATAGTATTTTTGCATTGTGTTTTATTTCTCAGATAGGGTTTCTCTGTGTAGCCCTGATTGTCCTGGAACTTGCTTTATAGACCAGTCTGGCCTTGAACTCACAGAGATCTGTCTGCCTCTGCCTCACGAGTGCTGGGATTAAAGGCATGAGCCACCAGTATGTTTTATGTTCTTAAGAGGTCTTGCTTTGCAAGCTAGGCTGACCTGGAATCAATTCATGATGCTCACCCATCAGCCTCCAGAGGATTGGGCTGAGGGGCTTGCGCCACTACACAGGGCTTGGTATGACTTCCATGTGAACACTTTTTGTTCGGGAGGCTGGCCCATTCGCTCGCATGTTGAGTGGCTTGTAATTCGCAATCCATACTTCCTTTAGCTCTCTTGACTTGCCCCATAGGTACCATTATGTGCTAACTTTATCATTGGTGCTATGTATGTATGTATGTGTACTATATTTGCTTTTAGAAAAAACAGTATTCCATCATAACAGTATTCCCACCAGGACCTTATCCCACAAGCCTTAGCTCCCAAGCAAGTGAAACCTGAGCCTAAAGAAACATCAGTACCTGCTGCCCCTATGATGAACTTTGGTTTCAGTCGTGATCCAGAGGACAACGGATGTTCCCCATAGGCCTTCCAGTCCTTTGATCTGCGCTGCCATTTTGAGCATGGCCACCGAGTTGTCGCCCGCTGCTGTCTCTGGGCTAGTGGTATATTGTCTGGGCTCTGAGGGAACCCAAGTTCAAGAAAGCAGGATGCAAAGAGCCTCCAGTTTCTGGGAAATGGCGTTAAAGCAGAGACCTTCCTAACAGGTGCTTTCTGACCTGGGGCGTGGCACCTGGGGCGTCTTGTTCAAGCATCTCCTCTCCAGATCCCCATGACTTTCTGGCTTTCATGAGCTGTCCCCTTCACATCCATGGGCCCCACACCCTTCCCCCATCAATTCTCTCTGCTTTCCCCAGTCTTCTATAGCTCCCGGTCTGGGTCTTGGCAGTAGATGCTGCATACCTTGAAGGGAAAAAGCATCAATTTTCTTGTTTGTTTGTTTGTTTTCCTGGACTGGTGGCTCCACTTTACGGGATTCAGCCAGAAGAAGGAGGAGGAGGAGGAGGAGGAGGAGGAGGAGGAGGAGGAGGAGGAGGAGGAGGAGAAGGAGAAGAAAATGACCTCGTTTTCAAGAAAATGCTTGTAAGTGGATATCAGTAAGGGGTGCAAACTTAATTACACCCAGAAAGACAAAGATTACAGATGATCTTATTTGTGGAGCCTAGATTTTATAGCAGTAGACACAATTGTGACTGCATGTATTACTTGAAGAAGAAGCAAAACCGACTAGGGCTAAGCGGGGGCAACAGTGGGAGGAGGGGAAGGAAAAGACAAAGCGGTACGTGGGGATACATGGGGATTCGTGGGGACCATGGTCAAAATACATTGCAGACTGCTGTGGGAGCCACTGCGATGTATTATGAATATACACCAACACTCCTCTACACAACACCCCTCGGTCCTCAGCAATAGATTGGGCTTCTCTGAATCTTCCGTCTTGTCCCTCCAATCCTCATCAGTTCTGTAGCCGCTCTGCATGTGGCTCAGTTTCCCCACATGCACAAGGCTTTCCCTCTAGCACAGAGACTCTTTTTTTCCCTGGGCTTTTGAGGGGGGGTGTCCTGGGATCACACTCACTCTTGAGTCTCCTTGTTCTAAAAACCACATTCCATACCTACTTCAGAGTGCGAGGTGCAGAAGGCCACATTCACACAGGTGTTATTAAAGGACTCCAGTTTGTACCCGGACAGCTGAGCTGTTCTGCTCTGTTCCTGCCTCGTGGAGTCCGTGAAGGCAGACACACTCCTTCTCAGCTTTGGAAAACAATACAAGTTCCAGTGAGACTTCAAGGTAAGAGCCAGGTTGCCACACTGCAGAGCTTGCTAAATGATATCTACTTAGTTCACTTGCAAATGACACCCAGGACTGGTTAAAGGCCATTCCCCTAGGTAATAGGTGTGAAATCGGTGTTCATCACCAGTGGCTTTTCATTGGGTGGCTTTGGTAAATTCCTACCTCCTCGCAGACTTGGCAGGCCCTTCTTCCTGCAGTTGAAGTGTTGTTTCAATCCTTCCTTTAAACCTGAGGCTTCTGGTGCTGTGGAAATCAACACTCCTTAGTGATGCTTATCCAAGTCAGCAGGTGACTTTTCTCCGGTTACAAGAAAAGGAAAGGCTTGCTCCAGGGGAGACTGAAATCTACCCCTCACCCTCCACCCCCCCCCCCCCCCCGCCACCCCCAGGAACAGAATTTGAGAAGCTCTCCAGGGGTGCTGTGATGTATTTTCATGCAGAGAGAAGAGGGTCTCAGACATTCTTAGAAGTCCGAGCAAGTCTGGTGGGTGTGTGAGGTGGGGGAGGGACGGTATGGAATGATAGTTGATTCTGGGCTAGGGTAGGGATTCTGACTCCCCCCCCCCCCCGTGGGTGCCAATATTACAGGTGATGGAATAAGATTTTGGGCTTAAATGAATGCCCAGTAAGTTTTCAAACTAGCACTACAATTTGAATAATCTCAATGTCCTATAAGACCTATTAAGACATGAAATAAAACATTATGTAAAATAATAAAAACACAAAATGGAAATGGGTTAAACATTCTGGGAGGCACAATATTTTTCCACATATTTTATAAAGAAATCAGAAACTCAGGGGATGTAGCTTTGTGGTAGCTCACTTGCCTGCAAAGCCTGGGGACCAATTTTCAGTGAGATAACTCTCCAACAAACAAACAAAACACATCCCAGAATCAGTAGAATGTATTTTTCAAGTACAAATCTGTGTAGCAACAACAATAAAAATGCCATTTGGTAAATACCATGGTAGTAATTATTTTAGGTAGAGATTATGAAGATGCAAAAATTAGAGGGCAAACGTACGCTAAGGATCAAGACACTTACACAGTTTGTAACACTACAGCAGAGGACCTTGCTGGCCTCCATCCTAAGCAAGAGCCCAAAATGATCACTAGTAATGGCTAAGCCAGCAGTGAGAGTCTTCCAATACGATGTACAGGAACCTCATTCCCGTCCGACTCCTGCCACAACAGCTTGGCTTGAATTTAATCAAGAGAAAACCTCAGGCACACCCAAACCAAGACATAGTTCATCAAAAGATTGGTAGCACTCTTGGGAAGTGTCAAGGTCACGAGGAAAAAAAGGACCCAGCAACTTTCAAGTTTAAGAGAACTTGAGAGACACAGACAATGGATTCATTGTTTCATCCTGAGCCAGAAAAGGACACCAAGTAACATTTAAATAAGGTCTGAAAGTTAGGTAATACTAGTTCCATGTAAATGTTATTTTCTGATCTTGATTATTGCACCCTGCTTTCATCTTCATGTTCTGAGAACCTCTAAAAGGTATATATATGACTTCTTTGTATAATTACTGAAAATATTTCTGTAAGTCTGGTTTTCAAAATTGAAAGTCCAGTCATCTATGTTTCTAACTATCTGGCTTGAACATCGTTCGGTGGCCAGTTTGCGCTGCCTTCTGACGGTTTGCCAGTTCGGGACTGCCATCTCTAATTAACATGCAGGGAAATGAGGAAATGGAGTTTCCAGAGCTTTCGTTGCTTTTCCAAATCCCAAAGCCAAGTCGCTCTGGTTGTCCAGCTGCTTCCTGCCTGCAGGTGAGAAAGGAGACCGAGTATGTTCTAAACTTTCCTCAGCGTTCTTCATATACACTATCAGAGACTCTCTAAGCACGACCTAGTGCTGAGACTCAAGGATAGAGAGACTTTTTGCCTTCCACCCCCCCATTATCACTTCTTAATTTGATTATGTGATTCCCCCACCCTCACGCTTAACTTTTAATTCTGTCTGGACACTTCACTGTGGCTTCTCCAAACCTTCCCTGTCTGAGCTGCCCCACAGCTGTTCTGCAGTGTGTCAGTTAGCAATAGCCATTTCAATGCCATCTCTCAAGAAGGACGCCATGAAACCTGTGTTTGCGTGCTTAAAGACAGCTGGGTGCTGCATCTGGGCAAATATCTGGATTGAGCTGCTCGGGTCTTGGAAAGTTGTTCTCACAGCAAAAAGAATTGGTCATTCACGCAGCATCCTTCCACCCGCTCTACTTCTCGGAGTTGGGATCGCAGTAGTGGCTGGATGGGTGCTGCCCCTAGACACACCTTCCCACTAGCCCAGAGGAAGTTCGGCTTCTTTTGCTTTGCTTCCTGGACCGAACGTGTAGCTGCTGGGAAAATACTTGACAGTCAAGCCATAGTTGGGAGGATTCAACAACTGGAAAGGCACAAACATCCTTTATCTGTAGGGTGAGGTTAGTTTCTGTTTGGGCTTGTGCTTTTGAAAGGAGGAAATAGTTTTCATAAGCATCAGATTAGATGCAGGAAATGTCCACAGGACAATGAGAAGCTGCCGGAGGCCGAGCAACAAGATTTTGTCGTTGATTACTACTGCCATCTCCTGGTGGAGTTTGAGAACTACTGGGCAATGGGTTTGGCGGGTAAATTACGGAAGCTTGCTTACCTCTCCCCAGCTGTTTTACAAGTTCTTAGTGGCACGAAAGGGAAATGCCAAGAACTATTTTTTTAGATAAGAGTATTTATTGGCATCTTTCACCTATCCTTGAATGATAAATATAAGCACGAGGACTAAAACTACAGCGGGCTTCTCTTACCCTTAACTGTCTGTCAACTCTGGAGAAACCCAACGTTCCCTAAGCTAATCCTCCATGAAGCTCCCAGAGCTTGGGAACATAATAAACCCAGCCCTCTCTGTGGCTTGATAGTCTCCTAGCTCTGTGCTGGTATGGGGGTGGGGTGGGCTTTTTTCTTTCTTTCTTGTAGAGAATAGAGTTTATTTGGGGGCATGAGAAGGGGAATTGAGAAGGGAGTAGAGGCAGAGAAAGAGAGGAGGCAAAGGGAAGAGAAGAAGAGGGAGGGGAAGGGGGACAAGGAGGGGGAAGGGGGGAGGGAAGGGGAGGAGGGGGAGGAGGAGGAGGAGGAGGAGGAGGAGGAGGAGGAGAAGAAGAAGAAGAAGAAGAAGAAGAAGAAGAAGAAGAAGAAGAAGAAGAAGAAGAAGAAGAAGAAGAAGAAGAAGAAGAAGAAGAAGAAGAAAGCAGCAGTTGGCCAGGAACATGTGGAGAGAGGGGGAAGTAGGGAGAAAGGGGTCAGAGAGAGAAAAGGAGCAGAGAGGGGAGGGGTGTTTTCCGAAAGGGTATGCTTATTCTTCCTGATCACTCTCAAAACATGAATTTACACATCAAAGCATTTGGGATCAGTGGTAGGGTGCTTGGCCAGAGTGCATCCTGGAAAAGCAAAATGAAGTCAAAATGTAAGCCTGTTTGATTATGTTGTTCATGATACATTCAGTCAATATATGTATTTTCGGTGTGTCCTTGATAACTTAGAGTTATCAAGTTCTCTAGGTCTGCTGATTGGTTAGCAATGCTAAGAAGCGAGAAGACTCCTGTCTCTGCTGCTCAGTTTCCTGTGTCTATCATAGGTGAATTCTTAGTCTGTGAGCTGTTTCCTACAGTATGGATTTTAGAATAGTCCCTGGGTCAGGGATTGCTACAAAGATTAAGTCTGATGAGCACCCAAAGCCCGGAGTAGGAGGCAAATGGGAAGCACACAGCAACATTGTAAGCAGAAAGTAATGATTGGCAGTTACTGTTGCTTAACCTCCAGCCACGTGTTATCCAAAGTGGTGACAACTACCAGCTTCCTGTGGCCACTGAGAGCTTGAAATGAGGTTAGACCAAAGTGGCAGATGTTATAAATATACAACACTAGGCAGGCACTGTAAACCTGGAATCTCAGCCCTCCAGAAGTGGAAGCAGGAGGATCAGGAGTTCAAGGCCATCCTTGCCTACCAGGTGAGGTGGAGGTCAGCCTGAACTACATATATTTCACAAAATAAAACAAAGGTGCCAAAGTAAAATACAAAGTATAAACTAGCCACAGTTGTGCCTTTAGTCCTAGCACTTGACAGGCAAGGCTCTGAGTTGGAGCCCAGCTTGGTCTACAGAGCAAGTTCCAGGACAGCCAGGGTTTCAAAGAGGCGCCTTGTCTCAAAAGACCAATATATATGTTTTAAACACACACACACACACACACACACAGAGGATTCTGGTTTTTTTTTTTTTTTTTTTTTTTTTTTTAAGATTTATTTTATTTCTATGAGCACACTGTAGCTGTGTTCTGACACACCAGTAGAGGGCATCAGATCCCATTACAGATGGTTGTGAGCCACCATGTGGTTGCTGGAGATTGAACTCAGGGCCTCTGGGAGAAGCAGTCAGTGTTCTTAACCGCTGAGCCATCTCTCCAGCCCAGAATTCTGTTTTTTAAGTTTTTATAAAAGAATTATTTTTATTTTATGTGTATGATTGCTTACTTGCATGTATGTGCACTGTGTGTGTGTGTTGCCAGCAGAGGTCAGAAAAGAGCATCAAATCCCCTAGAACTGAAATTAGGAACAATTGTGAGTGACCACATGGGTGCTGGGAACAACCTGGGTCCTTCGTAAGAGTAGTGAGTGCTCTTAAAGTGCTGACTCATCTTTCCAGGTCCCAGACTGCAATTTAAAGTCTTACTACAAAACCAAAAAATGTGATATTGCTTGCCAGTCCTTTACAAAAATCTTGATTGCAACTGAAATGATAACGCTCCGAGGAGCTGGGTTAAATAAAATACACTTTGACACTTGGCATGTATTTAAAACTTTTGATTGACATATGGATTGCTCATATTCATGGATCGTATCAATACATGGGCTCAGAGTGTGATGTCATGTCTCGTGTCTACCAGCTCACAGAGTAATTATTTTTTGGGTTGAGAATATCTCAAATCCTCTCTACTAGCTGTTTTGTAATATTCATTGTCTTCTCATCCATAGTTAACCGACTGTGCTAGTCCTAATATATATTATTGACATGAATCCTAACCATTTTCTATTTTAAAAAGGAGTTACCAGAAAATTATGACTTCCATGCTTTGTGTACCAGCTTGTTGTTGGACAATTCATCCAATCAGGTGGGTGGATTAGAGGGGTAGAAGGCATGGAAATCGGGGGTAAAGCAAGCCAGGAAATCTCTGTCCACTTTACCAGTATCTTGTGGTTATCATGGAACCAGTCAAAGGAGGCAGTGGCTGCTTCTCTCGGGTGTTATGGGAATGAGCATGATGCAACCCCATAGGTACTATTGCCTGAGGTCACTGTGTGGTCACTTCAGGGAGTGACACTCTGTCCCAGGAGTTTAAAGACAGACTGAACACCTGATAATTGAGACAGATGTGCAGAATCCAAGGTAGAATCTCAGATGCAGAGTGGTGGCCTATTGTTAACTAAGAGTGATGGCAGACTGCTATCAGAGACATAAGCAGAGGAGGGATGTCATTGGGAGCAGGGCATTTGCTTCCCCAAGGCACTGCTGGTACTTAGATTCAATTCCATAGGTCATCACTTGCCAACATGTGCTAGATTCTCTATTAGAAGCTGGAGAAAGCACCATGTCTGCTTTCATGGTGCTCACTGGCTAGTGTCGAAGGCTGGGGACTAAACAGTTGCTTGTATACGATGATCACAGGCTAGAATAGAATGTGTTAGGAACTCTTGGCTGGAAGAGGACTCCATTGTGGTTTCTTCTGAGATTTCTGGGACAGTATCCAGGGACAGAAGGGCAAAGCACATCTTAGACAAGGCCACTGGTGGTGTGTGCTGGGGCTCTCAGATGCATTGTGTGCTGGGGCTCCAAAGCATTTTGTGCAGGGGCTCCCAAGTGCATTGTGTGCTGGGAGCTGCACATGGCCCAGCAATAATGCTGAGGACAAGACAGTGATGGCCGGAGGCTGGAGAGAAAAGGAGACAGGGCAAACATGGAGGGTTTAGGGGCACAGGGAACAGGTGCTTTATAGACCCTAAACAGGGGAGTGGTGTGACTACATTTGTGGTTTAAAAAGACCCTCCTGATTAGACTGTAGGGTTCTGGTGAACTCAGTTCTGGGTCTGCTCCCAAAAGGGTTATAAAGTCTGGGCGTAATGGATGTAAATCAGCCATTTGAGGACTCCAGAAAATGACGACAAGTAGTAGTAGGTGGATCAGGAAGAGGTGATTTGGAATACTGGCGAGCCGCCAGTGTGCCTCTGTTTCTTTCTCCTCTAGGACTTTCTCTAGGTTTAATTAGAGCCTCAACCCAGGAGAGGCTTCAGGACCGAGGAAGATTCAGAAGTGTGAAGAATGGGAAAGGTGTTTCTAATATTAAAAAAGAGTTGGGGAGAGTTAGTTTCTGTTCTCACTTCCTGTCTCCGTTCGGCAATCCAGTCCTGAAGCAATGCCGAGGAGGGGGCAGGAGGGGCACCACCCACAGCACCAGTTTATAGAAGTCCTGAGGAATGAGAAACATCTGGGATTGGAGGACCTGTGGTCTCCAGAGAACAGGAGAAATCCTCATGGCTGTAAAAGATACGTATGTCATTTGGCCTCAGGTGTGTGCTTGCATGAAAACACGTGCTGAAATAATGAGGTAATCGTGGCCCCACATTTCCATCTGGAGGCTGGAAAGGGTGAACCCCAGGGAACTCCCACTGTGGCTGGGAAGAGGGAAGCAGGCTAAAAAAGCTGGGTACTAACTCTTCAGTTCCTGGTGCCTAGAGCTGACTCTACGCAGACTGCTGTAGACTCTGAGAAGCGAACTGTGGGCGAGGACACAGTCCGAGACCCACACTCACTGCTGGGTAACAGGGGGCACATGTAGACACTTTGGCAACTAAGCTTTCATTGAGACCTCTAATAAATGTATCGACACTGAGGTCATATCCGTGGAAGGCAGGCCAGAGCTTTGAGCCTAGATCCAACCTGGTCTGCTGAACAAAACAGTTTGCCAAAGGTTTAAATAGTATCTAGAGGCTCGAGGCATAGCATCCAAAATATTTAATATCCAGACTTTTGTTAATATACAACTTTCCTGGTTGGGGGAGCCGGGGAACTGGAAGAAGCACTAAAGCAGACATGTTTCAGAGTCAGAATTATCTAACAAAGGTTTTAGAGCTGTGATTACCAAAAAGCTCTAAGCAGTAAGGGCAAACATCCCTAAAGTGAAGGAAAAGATAGTTTCAGCAAATAGGAGAGACTGAGGGGAAGAAGGAACCAACCGGGGGTTTTAGGAATAAAACACTATAGTAATAATTTAAAAAGCTGAATGGACTCCATAGAAACAACAGAAGCTACGTGGCAAACTTGGGCTACTTAAGAAGACCTCCTACTCAAAAGAACACGCACACACACACACACACACACACACACACACCCCAAAACACAATCCCAGTCCAAACACCAGGCTCAGTACCTTGCATAACTTGCAGTCTGTGCCTTAATGCAAAGATGTTCATCTAGACCATGCAGCTTGCTGTTCTGAGTAGAAGGGGAGAGATGCAGTGCATTCACACTCGGAGACAATGACATTGTGAAGATAGGCCGGGATGCTTGCTGGGAGGAATATGGTTGCAGTTCTCTGCCTCTGTGCTACAGAGGACCGAGAATGGACAGTTGTCTCTGGTTTCCATCAGCTCTTGGCATAAGAGTGTTGGAACTTCAGGAGCTTGGTGAATAGTAGTTCAGGATTGAGCACCATGGAAGTATTTGTGCTATGGCAATTGGCAGAGCCTTCAAATCCCTGGAGAGACTATTGTTAGATTCCTAGCACAGCAATGCAGTCAGCTAAAAAGGATGTAGGATCTTGTAGGGCATGGACCATGCTGCTCATATTTAGTGCTTGACACTGGGCTAGGAGAGGATTTATGCCCGTGTGGGGTGAGGCAGCATGGTAGCACGCTACAGCAGGATAAAGAATGAGCCTGCATTTTTATAAAGTGCATTGTTTACGTGTGTGTGTGTGTGTGTGTGTGTGTGTGTATGTGTGTGTGTGCGTGCGTGACAGTGATTATATGTCAGGCTTGGCAACAAGTTCCTTAACCCCATGAGCCATCTTGCCAGCCCTGAGACTGAGTCTTTTTAAAAAATCTTACTTATTATTAGTATGTAGAAGTCTTATTATTTATTCATTCATTTAATGTATATGTGTGCTTTATCTGCATGTATAGCTCCATGTGGTTGTTGGAAATTGAACTCAGGACCTCTGGAAGAGTAGCCAGTGCTTTTTTTTTTTTTAAAGATTTATTTATTATTATATGTAAGTACATATAGTACTTAGATACTGTCTTCAGACACACCAGAAGAGGGCATCAGATCTCATTACGGATGGTTGTGAGCCACCATGTGGATGCTGGGATTTGAACTCAGGACCTTCGGAAGAGCAGCCAGTGCTCTTAACCACTGAGCCATCGCTCTAGACCCCATGAGAATCTTCTTGACACTTTCAAGTTGCTCTTGTTTTTCCCATGGCATAAATGCTCACATGGAAAAACAGAGAGAATCTATCATGGAGCCAAATCTGTGGTAAGATGAAGGGTCCTGCTCCAAAGCTTGGGCCAAAGAACAAGCACCCAGAACCGTACAGACCGGCAAGGACTGAGAGAGGCTATGTAAACTTTTGTTTACACAAATATAACTCATGACCTCCCATCCCTACACCCAGTAGGTAGGACAACACATTGTGAAAAAAATGGTTGCAGGCTTGAGACCCTCAGGCATCATCCTTCAAGTGTCACATCCAGCAGGGTGTGTCCCTGGCCTCTTCTCATTGTATACCTGGCTCATAATGAACAGATCATGAAAGAAGCTTAATGAAATAGCTCTGAGGATCTGAGTGCTTATTGTCTTAGTCAGGGTTTCTATTCCTGCACAAACATCATGACCAAGAAGCAAGTTGGAGAGGAAAGGGTTTATTCAGCTTACACTTCCATGTTGCTGTTCATCACCAAAGGAAGTCAGGACTGGAACTCAAGCAGGTCAGGAAGCAGGAGCTGATGCAGAGGCCATGGAGAGATGTTTCTTATTGGCTTGCTTCCCCTGGCTTGCTCAGCTTACTTTCTTATAGAGCCCAAGACTACCAGCCCAGGGATGGCACCACCCACAAGGAGCCCTCCCTCTTTGATCACTAATTGAGAAAATGCCTTACAGTTGGATCTCATGGAGGCATTTCCTCAAGGAAGGCTCCTTTCTCTGTGATAACTCCAGCTTGGTCAAGTTGACACAAAATCAGTCAGTACAGTTATACTGTAAGTCAGCAGAGGACTGACAGGTAAGCCAGCCTAGCCATCCGGGACACACTGCCTCCCAAACAAACACACCAGAAGTGAGTTAGCTGCTACTTTCAGGGCTATACCAAGAGCCCCAGAGTGGAGACACCGCCTTCAACACAGGCTTACCTAGTCTCCACGCTTTCTCAAAACCATGACGCTTGAGGAGTATACCTTCCGCAGCCACCAGACTCTAACTTCCATCTTAGTTAATGGGTAGTTGATTTAACCTCTTCCAACCTTACCTTTAGGACAGGCTTTTAAGTGGAGATGGTTTTCTTTTCACAGGGCAATGGTGGCTTCTACATTATAACTTAAGAGAAAGCACCTAGCCTAGTGCCCTTAAAAGCAAACCGGGGACAAGTATTTTAGGATGGAATAAAAGAAATTAAGAGCTGGGGTGAACTCAGGGCAGACACTCTCAACGTAGGATTCTCGTGGAAGTATTTTACAGTGTTATCACATCCAGTGTCCGGGGGTCCTGGAGTATTTTATTTGAACCAATTCATTTGTTTACATTGTGTCAGAGACCTAGAGAAGGGATGGGGCTTTCTCACTATTCCAAAGCTCAACTTCTCCAGTAAAGGATACCTACCTACCTGCCTGTTCCATTGAGAGCCTTGTGTCTGTGCCCAGCCTCAGTTAAAGGGACTGTTACTCTTGTAAAGAATAAATCGTTCTGAGAAAAATTTAGAGAATCTGTTTGCACAATTACTTTTATTATTATAGCGTCAATGTCTGTCAACATTTCAGGATCAAAGGCATTGGAGACTGATACAATAGCAGACACTTGGTTAAAAAAAATGGATGAGGATCAGGAAAGTCATGCCAAGTGAAAGAGGGGCCCATTTCCTTTTCTTGGCCTCCAGGGAAAATAAGTGCAGATCAAACTTGATTTTACTTAAAAAAAATTAATGCAAACATTTTAGCTATAATATTTTACATTAAGATTAGACTGACCACCGGGACCCCAATGGAGGAGTTAGGGGAAGGACTGAAGGAGCTGACGGGTTTGCAACCCCATAGGAAGAACAATACCAACCAACCAGACCTCCAGAGCTCCCAGGGACTATGCCACCAACCAAAGAGTATACATGGAGGGACCCATGCCTCCAGCCACATAGGTAACAGAGGGTGGCCTTGTCAGACATCAATGGGAGGGGAGGCTCTTGGTCCTGTGGAGGCTTGCTGCCTCAGCATAGAGGAATGCTAGGGAAGTGAGGCAGGAGTGGGTGGGTGGATGGGTGGGGGAGCATCCTCATAGAAACAAGGGGGACAAGGGGAGGATGGGATAAGAGTTTTTTGGAGAGGAAACCAGGAAGAGGTGGGGATGACATTTGAAATGTAAATAAATAAATTAATCAATAAGAAGATATAATATGTAGGACAAAAAATGTTTTGTTGTAACTTTTTCAGTGTTCTCTGGTATTAACACAATCACAGCATTATGTGACTGTCACTGCTGGGCATCCCCAGAACCTCTTTCATTTCTGCACATTTGTCTTTCAAGGCTTTTAGGGTTGATCTACTGTGTGTGACACACAAGCATGCTTTTGTTAAGCTAAATCACCTTGGGCAAGCACAAGGCAGCCTCGAATTAGGCCTTTGTTTATGTCAGTCCCTTGTGACCTGTGGCACAGAGCATAGAGGTCACACAGTATGGAGCTCTGCCCCTCCATGTCCCTGAAAGCCTATGAGAACCAGAACTCTCCCTTTGTCCCTTCAGGACCCCATTGTTCTGTCCTGGGCATGGTGCTCTATTGCTTCTCATGCTCTTCCACCAGAAGGCTTGCCACTGGGTATCTCTGGTCTGAGCTTTCATATAGATTGACTAATGCATACAAAGTCAAGGCTACCTATCTCCTTTCTTTTCTTTTTCCTTCCTTCTTTCTTTCCTTCCTTGTTTCCTTAGCACAGAAAGTCTAGGGAATGATGATTCTTTGTGTAATTGCTAACAAATGCTCGTTATAAATAGTATCTACAATGCTCTCCAAAAATTTCCATTCTTGTCATATCCTTAAAATCAAATACTTGGTACATTATTCCAAATTTGTGGTTTCCTTTTCCACCCCATGGATTAGATTTGGAGCACGATACCTGGATAGGCCATAGGACCTGGGGGATGTGCTTTGGCTCAGAGTGGCACAAATCCTAGGATCGGAGGCTTAATGTCAGGAGGGGGAGGAGGGACTCTGTAACAGGAGTCCGTCTGTCTTTGAGCGGAGGGAAGCGCGGCGCCATGGGGACAGTGTGGGTGTTTCAAGTGGACTTCCAGATGGCAGTAGGGGAGAGAGAGAGGAGCTGGGGGAGCAGATGGGGGAAAGTGGGGTCCCCATTCTGCTGGGGATCCTGTTCACCAGGAATGGTGAGATCTGATGCGCTTGTAGTCTGTTGTTGCTAAGAAGATGCTTGAACAAGTGACCTTTTAAGAGTCCCAGGCCTGTGTGTGTCATGGAATGTCTTCAGGCACTCTTTCCAGTTTCTACCTTTGCTATCACTAGGACCCTATTGTCATTGTGACACTGATTCTTTCCTAGTCTACCCTTTAGCAACCTCTTCCCCAGGCTGCCATTTAAGGTCTTGAATCTCCTTGAAGGCCAAGGTTCATCACCCGTGTCTTGGGAGCAACACGATGCCCATGCTCACGGTTGGCTTATCCCCGTCTTCTTTGTGTGGCCTTCACGCTCAGGTTCATGGAACAAGCTTCACTCTCCTATCAACGGGTCCCCCACAGAATGCTACAGGGGCCTTAGCATCTCACCATGACAAGTGGGAAAGCCCAAGTTTTGTTCTTCAGCCTGCTACAGGGAAGATATAGTGGTTGGAACGGCTCTGATGGCTGCAGAAGCGTGAGGCTGCTTGTTCATATCATGGTGGATCAGGAAGCAAAAATGGGGTAAGACGTAGTGGCAGCATATACTAACCTCAATGCTCACCCACCAGTGACCTAGCTCCTCCAAGGACTGCCCCACACCTTAAACGTTTCACAGCTTTACCGGCTGGAGACCATGTGTTCAAGCCCACGAGGCTGGATTGATACATAACTCGTTTTCCTGAAGAGCAGAGAGACCAAGATACTGAAGTAAAGAACTTACCTCCTTGTCATCCAGAGACAACCAGATCATAAAGGGGAAAAGGTAATTATTTTTGGCTCAATTTGGGCATTTTAGTTCACGACGAATGGTTTGAGTTGCTTTGGGCCCTTGGCGAGCAGTGCATCGTGGTAGGAGCAAATGATAGTGCAAATCCATGAAATTCATCAGCTGTAAAGGCAAAAGGGAGATAGCTGCTTAGAGCTCATGATCCCCCAAGCCCTTCCCCCAATGACCTAAAGACCCCCCCTGCTATGTTCTGCCTCTTAAAATCTCTACCATACCTCTCAATAGCATTAAGAACACAAAAGGACCCTATAAGAGTACATTGGTCTTGAGGGGCACACATGTACCAAACTGTAGCACATATTAAGGGAAAGTTATTTTAGTGAGGAAAGATAGTTACATAGATACATTTGAAAGGAGTAGAAGGTTCCTTTCAGTTCCAAACTTAACAACTGCAAATACATGCAGACTAGAGGGAAAATAACTCTTTTTTTTCAACTCCCATAATGCTCTGCCTGCGTGATCTAGTGATGGGGAGCATAGACAGAGGCACTGGCCTTGCTGACTGGGAAAGCCAGTTGGTTTGCATCTGAGCCATAGTACCCCAGCTGACGGGCCGACAGGCCATCCATGATATAATGAGGCTAAGAACCTTGGCCATTTCTCAGCAGCTATTTCTGGCTGTTAAGTAATTGTTAAACTGTCAGTCGCTACATTTTGTTCTTCACGTCTTCAAGGTGTGTCTTTATTTGTAGGGAGTAAGGTGAATTAAAATATCCGCAAGATCCTTTTGGCCTTGTTACGGTATTTCCATTTTGGGAGAAAACTTCAATTTATCTTTTGGGGAAATGTATTTTTTCATATTTATTTTTTGGAGAGCTCCTGGGCTCCAGCCTGTAACTATGAAACATGCTACCACCCTTGGTTTAACAAAACTAGCCATAGCACGCTTAGATAAAACAGTGATATATGTGCGTGTCAAACTGACAAGGGCTCAGTTGTGTTGGTCGATTTCTTTGCCAGCTTGACATAAACTAGAGTCATTTGGGAAGAGGGAACCTCAATTAAGAAAATGTTTCTACTGTAGAGGATTGGCCTGTAAACAAGTCTGTGGGGACATTTTCTTGGTTACTGACTGATGAAGGAGGGTCCAGCACACTGTGGGCAGTCCTACCCCTGGGCAGGTGGGCCTGGGTTGTATGAACAAGCAATTGAGTAGCAGTGCTCCTCTGTGGTCTCTGATGACTTCCTCAATGATGGGCTGTGATCCAGAAGTGTAAACCAATCGACAGTTTCCTTCCCAAGTTGCTTCTGGTCAGAGGATGTTGCTATAGCAACAGAAAGCAGCTAGGCTAGGCACTGTTCCTCAAGTATGGCTAACTCAACAGAAGAGGGATGACCTTCCATTGTTTGGTGTCATCATGGAAGATGATAGGAGGAAGGTGATAGGAGATGTAGGGTAGGGCATGAGGCTTTGCCTCCACCGTTGAGTGGCCATCCTGACACATGATGGTGTGGTGGCATCCCAAGCACTGTCCTGAGCTGGACATCGTTTGAATCATTGGAATCCCTCATGGGTGCATGAGTTACTGTCTTGGGCTGAAGAACACTGCTGTTGAGAAGCAATATTACTTCAACAAGTGGCCCCTAGCAGGGGGAAGTCAGGCCACTGGTGACATCCCAGACCTGTACCTCACAGCTTCCCCAGGACACAATAACTCCCTTAAAAGATGCTTCAATAGGGGCCGGAAAGATGGTTCAGTGGTTAAGAGCACAGAATGCTCTTCCAGAGGCCCTGAGTTCAATTCTTAGCAACTACATGGTGGCTCACAACCATCTGTAACAGGATCTGATGCCCTCTTCTGGTGTGTCTGAAGAGAGCAACAAGTGTACTCACATTCATAAAATAAATAAGTAAATCTTAATAAAAGAAAAATAGGGTGCTTCAATAATGTTGTATGCAGAGAGGTTAACATTTCCCTCAGAAACTAAAGTAGGGCTGCTGAGGATGCTGAGGACTGTGACCACCACAGGTGGAGATTCCCAAAGAGGCCTTTAATTCTGGCGAACAGTGTAACCTCACTAAACTGGTTTTCTTTTTCTCTTCAGAGGCTGGGCAAGTTCATGGAGTTTTTCACGGTGATTTTGAGACAGCAGCAAAGTCTTTTTAGGAGAAGAAAAGTGGACATAAATTATTCGATAGACAATCTGGGTTCCTTCAGAGCTCTCCGGCAGCCGGACCATGTCATCTAGATGTCTGGCTTTTGGTACCCATGTAAAAAGAAACTTCATTATTGAATTAAAATATATTTGTATTATGCACCCCACCAACTCCAACTTTTCCCACATCATCTCCTCCTCAAATTCTAGGTCTTTAATTACTACTGTTTCATGCATATGCAAATAAATACGTAAATGCCACGGGCTGACTCTGTTTACTGCTGTTTGTATTTTTAGGATTGACTGATTGGGGTTGGATAATCATGTAGAAGGGTGTCCCTGGGGAACATTAATTCTCTTTCTCTCAGCAGTCTTTAATTGCTTGTAGTTCCTTATCTAGTGTCCCATGAGAATCCCCCATCAATGCTGTCATGTCAACTGGTGTTGTCATTATTTTGGTCTTCCTTAAGCAGCCATGATCTCGAGACTCCATGGGTGTCCCTTTCCTGTCATATTTAGAAGACAATCTTACAATAGATGTCTTCCTGGTCCTCTGACTCTTACAAGCTTTTTGCCCTGTGTTCTACAATGTCCCCCGTGCCTTACATGCAGGGATTGTATTGTAAATGTACTGAATGAAAAAAGAAATAAGGAAAGGACATGCCTGCTCCTAGGTATGGTGGAGAAAGATTTACCGTAGATAAAAGGGAGAGCACAGCCAGAGGCAGAGACAGAGTCCAGAGTTAACCTGACCAAACTGAGTGTGGCCATGTGAGGAGAGGGGGAGGGAGAAAGGGAGAGGAGAGAAGGGAGAGGGGGGAGCTAGACCAAGAGGCTAGGAAGGCAAAGGGTAGACAAAAACAAAAAACAAAAATAAAACAGAAATAAAAACAAAAAAGCAGGGCAGATGTAGAGAAGGACAGCTGGGGGAAGGGCAGCCCATCCCCTGGGCTGGGGACATTTAGGGTGGGGATGGGGTGTGCCAGCCATGCCCTGTAACAGGTAGAGACTGAGGGATGCTGGGAGAACCTGGAGGCCAGGTCCACTCTGATATGTATGTTTCTCTGGGGTTTGAGACCTAATACCTCAGTTGGGGACAGGCACCCAGTCAGTCCTCTGTGTTTCTAGCAGCTGTGGGTCCCTGTAGCAGTCACTGTGTGCTGCAGAAGGAAGCTTTAATTTTTTTGTTTGTTTTCTCATGAGAAGTGGGAGGTCCACTCTCCTGGGAACCCCTTCTTAAAACCCTCAGTCGTCTGCCCACCACACCCGGACTTTGGTACTGCTTTCTGTCAGAGTGGGCCTGGCCATTCCTCCCACCAGGTCTAGTTGTGTTTTGTAAGAGACTCTTGCTGGCATTTTGACTCACCTTGCAAAAATGAAACTCATGGCGAAAGCCAAGGCTTAGGTATGACATTAGGAAAGTCAATATGTAGGGACAGAGGAATATTTTCTTTTTCTCACAAATCATATTCTTAGTGAAATAGTGAGTGCATTCATGCAGCCCTGATCAGGGTCAGCTCTGCAAATGAAAGTCCCTATTTAACCCAAACTTAGAGAATCTGAATAAATGTCTATGTCTCTGACATGAGGTGTGCATGTCACACACACACACACACACACACTCACACCCCCCACATATACATACACACACTCACACATACACACCCCCTACATACACACATTCACACCTACACACATATACATACACATACCTAAACACACTTACACATACCCCCCACATATATTCAAACATACACACTCACACATACACACCCCCCACACACGTATACATACTCACACACATACATACACACCCACATACATACAAACACACACTCACACACATACATACACATACACATACCCCACACACACATACACATGCATACGGCCCCCCACATACACACTCAAACCCACTCACACATATACATACACACATACATACACATACTCACACATGCACACACATATACATACACACACATACACACACCCATACCCACCCATCCACTCCCCCACATACACACATATACATACACACACTCACACACATACACACATGTACATACACATACAGGTACACACACATACTACACACACACATACACACATACACACATATACACACATATACATACACACACACACACACACACACACACACCACACAACTCACAGAGGTGTCAGCTTTAAGGAAAGCAATGGGAGAAAGATGGCTGGGACCCTCTCCTGCCTCTGGGAGCCTGTGACAGTTGTTTTGAGCTGTTGGGAGTGTGAGTGTGCACAAGTCTCTTGAGGGCTTTTCTCACTCTCAGGAATGCACTGAGAAAGGCATGGGGCAGATGCCTGGAGAGAGAGGGGGCGGGGAAGGGCAGAATGGTTCTGTAGTTAGAGGCTCACTCCGAGGCCTGGCATGGCTGTCTTTGTCTTTTCTTGTGAGCAGCATGGATCCACTGCTATCATTCCTGTCTGCTCTCAACTCAGGAACCTTCAACACTGTTTCTAAAGCCCTGACTTACTCTGCCACACACTCCTGCTGTAAGGTCAAAGCAGAAGGGCCACGGTCACCCTCGGAAACATGCCAAGCTGTGAGCCAAGCACCCAGTTCCCTTTTGTAAGTTAGTTATCCTAGGGATTTGTTACAGAGATGGAGGGTGACAGACATAGAGGATGAAGATAAAGGAATAGGTTAACAAGTGGCACAGCGATGTCACGCTTGGTGGGGTTTCATCAGCTTCTCCTGGTCACAGTCTTAGGGCCCAGGAGCAGCTATGACACTTAGAGCTCTGATTTTAGGGAGGCCACCATCCTGGCTTTCTGAGAGTTACTTGTGCAGCACCAGTGGCCAACACTTGTATCTGAAGAAAACATCTCTTTAACTGCAGGCAGTACTTACAGTCATTGAGCAAGCCACAGTGAATAGGTGCAGGGCAGATTTTATTTTATGATTTTTATCATTTATTTTATTTTATTTTATTTTATTTTATTTTATTTTATTTTATTTTATTTTATTTTATTTTATTTTTTACATCCCAGGCAACTTCAAGGAAGTGTTGCTAAGGAGCAGGCAAGGAAGTAGCTTTGATGAAACATAATTACATAAGGAGAGGTGCTACAATAGGGCTTCAAGACTACTCAGGGTCCTCAGAAATAGATAGTTTTTGAGGGTTTATTACATCTGTTGGGCCTGGGAACATCTGCCCCTGGAGCTAAGGTTGGAAGAGTGACCCACAAGAAATTTCTTTGTAAAACTTCTCTTGGTCATCAGTGGTTCTTGCAGCTAGGTGAGTCCAGGGACCTTGGGATCCCCTGAGATTGAGTTTATTGTGCATTTTCTTGCAGACCATGCTCAGGATGAGGTGACGGTGGCATTGGCACAAGCCACAGTAGCACGGTTTTCATTGTACAGTTCCAGCAAGAGCTGGTATTCTCCCTGTAAGGGACATAAGCAACACATTAGGACATGCGACCCACAATACCACCAACTACTTAATAAATAGAGCATGTCCCTCTCTCCTCAAGGATCGTGTATCTGCCCACCCCACTAACTATAGTATGAAAACATTCGCAAAAAGTTTCTGTACTGAACCTGTGTAGACTTCTTTGTCTTTGTGAGGATCTTCTGACAATCTAGTGTGACACTCAACATGATACACAACCACACTAGTCAGTATATACCACATACTTATATAAGTAAATAAATAAATATATTTCAGAAAAATAACCAAGGTATTGGTTGTACATGCCAAGTGGGAAGAATTTGGCTAAAGAGAAACCTCCATCAGTTCAGAGCCCATCTCTGGGGGTCTACTCACAGGGTGTGAGTAGGCCTTCCGTTAAAGTGCCCTCAACTAACAGTTCTTAGGAAACCAGAACCTTTCCTAAAAGCTGGGCAGAAGTTCTTTCCAAAGCTGTGTGGCAGCCAGCTGTGAGCTGATGGCCCTGGGCACACTGTGGCTGTTTGTGGCCAATGTGGACAGCCCCTCTTGGGATCAAGGCCCCCAGTTGTTCTGCTACATAGGCCTGTGGGGAAGGTGTATGTCCTCTGTTGGTTCTGGGTGTGGGTTAGAAGCTTCTCTGGTGTCTACTTCCCACGAACAGGCCGCAGAAGAGGAGGTAACCAGGGTCAGGACACCTGGCTTCCTCTGGGCTACATCTCTAGGAGCACTATTACTGGTTGAAGAAGGCAGGCAAGGAGTATCCTGCAAGCACTGCAGGCTTGTTGACTATATATTGTTGACTACAGTATGGTGCCCGATTACGATGGCTCTATTTACAGTGGCAACAGACGAAAAGAGGCTCAGTAGCATCTGTACTTGGCATTTTCAATCTTCATTTTTCCAGGCCTGTGGCATGCAGTTCAAACCTCCTTCCTCACCGAGCAGTGGCAGTGAGTCACAGTGCCCAGTCATGAGAAGACATGATCAAATGGCTGGCACTCTCCTGGGTATCTTGCCACTAAGTTATGAGGTTCTGCAGGCTGGATGGAGTCAATGCATTTTCCACTTAAACTGTTTTCAACTCAGGCAGAGTTTAGCGGATGTAATCCTGTAATCCTGTATAGATGAGTAACATCTATAATGTTCTTTATATCTATTTCTGAGGGTAAATTTCCTTTCAAAGAGCTTCTATGACTTTAAGAGCCCTCCCTCCACTGATTGTGCCTTCATTGTATAGGGATTGGGAAGGGTAGCTGATTGTAAAATGCCAGCAAGGCAAAATGAAATCCAATTGCTAGCAATTATTACATCAGTCTCTAGTGGGGTATCAGGAGAAAAACGAGGAGGGGAAAAACATTCAAGTAGCAAAGATGTGAAGTAAAAGCTCCCTGGGAGAGTTCCTCAGGGAGAGACTGAGTTTCCCTTCCTGGAAGAAGTTGTGCCTTTCACAGAAAGGCAGAAGACCATTGGAGACTTCTGGAGAGGGAGGGAGAGAGATTCCAGTTGTGAGGATTCCTGTGGAAACCAAAGTGGGTCTGTTTAGGACTCTGTGACTTCGGAGCTCACAGGGTGGGAGAGGAGGGAAAGAAACTTAGAGCTGAAACTGAGCAGAGGAGACACCTTATGCAGGAGACAGTGTCTCTCCTTCATGTTTCAGACGCCTGAAAAGATGAAGCTGAAAGCAGGATGTGTGAGCAATGACATTTTTATGATGTTCCAGATTCTCCTTTCAAGGGGCACCAGGGAAATCCTCGTCTTGGCTTTGAGTCTTGCTCGTGGATGCTCAGGATGGGCCACGATGCTTTGGCTTGACTGTCCCTGCTATAAAGTCTGTTGACGCAATCCCCAGCGTGAGATCAGAAGATGTGGGATCTTTAAAAGAGATCTGCCCTTGTGAGTGGATTCATTCGTTTATGGACTAATAGATTAAGGAGTAATGGGTTTTCTTGGGAGTGGGTGCATTATAAAAATTTTGACTCCTTTATCCTTGAATGTCATGTCTTGTGTCCCCTAATGTGCTGAGTCCTCACCAGCAAGGAGACCCTAGATGTGCCCCCTTTACCCTGGATATCCCAGACTCTGGAGAGGTGGGCTGGGTTTATGCCCTTATTCTTTGGTCACATGTGTCATGTGGTCATGTTTGTGTGTGCAGATGCATGTGCACATGGAACACATATAATTGTGTGTGCACATGCCTGTGAAGGCTAAGGACAATCGTGGGTGTCACTCCTCGTGTGTTATCTAACTTTTTCCTTTTTTTTTTTTCTGAGTCAGGATCTCTCACTGAGCTGAAACCCCCTAGGCTGGCTGGCCCTCAGGTCCCAGGAGCCTGCCTGTTTCTGCTTCTCCAGCACTTGGATTATAAGCCTATACTGTCTCATCTGGATTTTTCTAACATGGGCTCTGGAGATCAAACTCAGATCCTTATGTTTGCAAGGTAGCCCTTTCCTAGCTGAGCTATCTCCCTATCCCTGATCTTTATACATTGTACAGTAAACAGAAGCAGGCTAACATCCCAGCTTGGCAGTCATAGTGTGGCATGGTAACCAGTGGGCCATTGAAACCTTTGGGATTTTGTAAACTCTCCTTTCTCTAGACTGCCAGAAGCTAGTTGCCTCCTACACACCCCACACAACGCTAGCCATATGGAGTTCCCCCACACAATCCCGATCCTGTGGACAAGATGCCAGAATTTCAACTCCAGTAGGTTTTGTTCTGGTTCAACCGAAAGGTTCATGAAGCATCAAAGTCAGCGTGTTAGCATGCCTCCTAATTGTGGCATGTGCCAACACTTTTATTATGTAAGTCTAGTTCCCCTTTTTCTTTGCCTCCTCCTCTTCTTCCCCCCTCTCCTTTTCCTTCTCCTCTTTCTCTTTTTCTTTCTCCTCCAAGAGTTGAAAGTCAACTCTTCAACACAATAATACACAACAACACAAAACAAGAAACCTTACCTGTGGAACATCAAGTCCAGGGTTATTGACAGGGCCGGCATAGTATATCTGTTCTGAAAAATATATAGATCACAGATAATGCTATTCATTCATTTAAAACAACCCTCCAAATAAGGTTATCATATCATCTGTGGCCATAGAGATGTAGATCAAGTCTGGATAATAAAATAAGAATAGCCATTGATATAAAAGCTTTAATTTCCTGACTTCAAATGGACCTCAGGTGTTGATGAACAATAGTCTCTGCCCATGTACATGTTTCTTGCTTCCCAGTGATGAGGCTGACAGTACAGAAACCTCTGGATGGAGCACTGTCCAGATAGTGAGAAGTGCGGGAAGGAAGCAAGCAGGTCGTGGAAAGACCCTGGCTGACTGAGAGGTCAAGAGTCTAGACTGGTGCTGGAAATACAGGGTGAAATGTTTTGAGATCTGTGGCCAGGTACTCAAAGACACGACATTAGTCTCAGGAGAAACACCCAATACTTGTGATACAGGTAAGGGCTGGGTTGTAGTCACTTTTGGCTTTGTTTTGTTCTCTTCTCTAAATACAGTGTCTGTTACTACTTATTGCTGAAGGAGCCGTGTGGCATCATTTTCACTATGTCCGGACACACTGAAGACAGTGGATTATCAGCTGTCCTCTTTTCAAGAAAAGAAGAGCAAAGAATTCAGGTTCCTAGCATAATGGTGGTTGTCTTCCTGGTCATCATACTTGGTGGTGGTTTGAATATGCTTGGCCCAGGAAATGGCACTATTTGGAGGTGTGGCCTTGGAGTAGGTGCGGCTTTGTTGGAGGAAGTGTGTCACTGTGGGCATGGGCTTTAAGACCCTCATCTTAGTTGCCTGGAAGCCAGTCTCCTCCTTTCTACCTTTGGAACAAGATGCAGAACTCTCGAGCCGGGTGTGGTGGCGCACGCCTTTAGTCCCAGCACTCGGGAGGCAGAGGCAGGCGGATTTCTGAGTTCGAGGCCAGCCTGGTCTACAAAGTGAGTGCCAGGACAGCCAGGGCTACACAGAGAAACCCTGTCTCATAAAAACCAAAAAAAAAAAAAAAAAAAAAAAAAAAGATGCAGAACTCTCAACTCTGCTTGCAACATGCCTGCCTGGATGCTGCCATGCTCCCACCTTGATGATAATGGACTGAACCACTGAACCTGTAAGCCAGCTCCAATTAAATGTTGTCCTTTATAAGAGTTGCCTTGGTCATGGTGTCTCTTCTTTTCTTCTTAGGAAACCCTACCTAAGACATACTCCATCACTGTTTTTTTTTGTTTTTTTTTTTTGTTTTTTTTGTTTTTTGTTTTTTGTTTTTTTGAGACAGGGTTTTTCTGTGTAGCTCTGGCTGTCCTGGAACTCATTCTGTAGACCAGACTTGCCTCAAATTCAGAAATCCGCCTGCCTCTGCCTCCCAAGTGCTGGGATTAAAGGCGTGCGCCACCACGCCCGGCTCCATCACTGAATTAAGAAGAGTATTTTCATTCTTTCTTCTGCTCACTTCAGAGGCCTCCCATCTCAGTCACGTTAGAAGCCACATTAAATGGTGGTGGTGGTGCCCACGTTTAATCTCATTACTCGGGAAACAGAGGCAGGTGTGTCTCTGGGTTCAAGTTCTACAGAGCAAGTTCTAAGATAGCCAGGGCTATACAGAAAAATCCAGAATTGAAAAAAAGTTAAAACAACAACAACAACAACAAAACAATTAAAAAACAGACCAACTGCTTGTTTTTAGTTAGCATAAAAAATAATCGGTTACACCATGACTTTTTGTTTGTCAGTTTATTTTGAGACACAGTCTCATATAATCCAGGCTGGCCTTGGGTTTACTAAGAAGCTGAGGATGATCTTGAATTTCTCATCCTCCTGCCTTAGCCTTCCAAGTACTGTGAGTGCAGGTGTACCATTGCCAGATGATTTGTCCATTTTCACATATGTATATTGTGGTAAGAGAGTTGGATGGAGGGGGGGTCTATATGCATCATGATTAACATGGGAAACAATGACAACAACAACAACAAGAAGCCACTGGTTGAAAGACTTGAGACCATTCCTTACCAGGGATACATGTGAGAGACAGCACGTGTGAGAACATACTTCCAAAAGCCACGGAAGGTAGATGCTATGTGAACAACTGAAAAGTCAGAATCTAGTGGCCTGGGGGTCAGTCCAAGGTGTCTGTTTGCCTCTGTTTCTGTCTCTGACTCTCCCTTCTTTCTCATATTAAGACAAAATTTATGTGTTTGACTATATATGCATGTATGTGTGAGTGTGTGTATGTGAGTGTGTTTGTGTATGCATGTGTGTGTGTCTTTTCCAGGGTGACTACTGGTGCTAGAAAAAGGTATTAGATCTTTGGGACTCAAGTTCTAGGCATTTGTAAGCTACTTGGTTTGGGTTCTGGGATTCAAACTCTGCTCCTCTGATGGAGATGCTCTTAACCACTGAGCCATTCATTTTTTCCCGCCCTGCCTTTCTTGTTGATAAGCTACTTCCATTGCTAAAACTATCTAGTGTCCCTGGACTTAGAAATCTCAGCAGGTGCCTCTGGATTCCGATTCATGCCTACAACATACATATGGTACTTTGCTTATATTTACCCCCAAGTTCCCTCCCTTCTCCGCTGCCCTCTTGCTGATCCCCTTCCACCTCCAAACTATCCTCCTTATGTTTTCTCTCTGTGCTTGGTTCCTGTGGGTATGCATACTGTATATCTTTTTATTGCTCTTGTGTGGCCCAGGGCAAATGGCTTGAGCTAAGATGTATTGGTAGTTGCTACACCACTTTGACTCCTGGCAGGTTGCATGCACACACCTGTCCAAGAGCTCTTTGTATACTCAAAATGAAGGACAGCGTGCGTGCACACACACACACACATCAGTTAATTTTTTGATATACTGTGACTAGCTCAAAGGTTTGGAACTCTTAAACCTTCCCCTGCTAGCAAATGCTCCCCTCCAGTACTCCTGAGACTTCTAAAGCTTCCTTTGCTATCCCAGGTCCAATCTGGGAAGTGGCCAGTGGTCACTTACCCAAATTCTTACATGGCTGGTTGGCTTTCTCTCCTGCAGCTCTTACATTTCATCCTTCTCCCCCAAGTCATGGCGATCCTCTCTCTTCCTTTCTCCCAGTCCCTAGCCTGTGTAAATCTAAAGGTCCTGCTTTAGTCTGCCTGGCCATCCATTGGTTGTTGGCTCTTTATTGATTGATCAAAAACCAATTGGGGACAAGAACCTTCAGTGTTTGGACACACAAATTCCTGATTTGGGGGTCGGATTAATTCAAAACATTGGAACCAATCCCCAACACTAAGATGCAGAGATAGATGGGTGTCAGACCCAGATCTCTTTGTCACTAGCAAAGTGACAGTGGGCAATCTTGGCACTCAGCTTCTGGACTCACAAAATAGAAATAGAAATCTTCCAGCAGGGCTCAAGGAGGACTAGAGACCTTGGCTGTAGCCTCATCCAGCAGTGTGGTCCTCGGGAGGGATAATGGCAGTTGTCACTAGTTGATTGTTAGCCAGCTCACGGGAGGCTCACTTGATGGATTCTGACAGCTGCGATGACACCTAGTTTTGGAAAGTCTGTGCAGCAGCATCTGCTTTTCTTTTTCACGGTTTCAGTTTCAAACATGGATGGATCTAGCTGTTTGAAGAACACTGTTCGGATGCTACCTGTTCTTCTCTGATGCTCACTTAACGCCCCAGGGCTTTGCCAGTTTGTGCTCTTCTTCACTCCTAACAGGTCCTTCTTTGGGAGAGCTTTTCATTAAATTGGTTTTTCTATGCTTCACGCTTTCAACTAGAGCTTTTTTGGGGTCCACGAAGCCCCTGAGAATAGCTGCAAGTAACTCAGGGAAGTGACTTTTTGTTGTTAGCTCGACAAAACAACACCTAAAATTAAACTCTCTTCCCTTCCCTTCTCAGGCCCTCTTTGTTTCTGAGATTCCTTTAATTAACATTCTCACCCTCTATACTATAAAAAGATTCCCAGGATACTCTCACCTATTTCTTCCTTTCCCTCATTGAAAAACTTCTAAAAATTGGCCTTTCCCCCTCTCTTTATTAAAGAGAGTAAACTGACTTTAGTTCAACTGAACTTAAGTTGATTGCCTTTTTGTTGGGCGAGGGATTGACATCATGTTTACTAGGCAAGTGCTGGACCACGAAGCTCCACTCCTACTCCAGAAACTGACTTTTACGGCAGGAACACCAAGGCTCCACAGGATCTGGAAGACATGGGTTTGGGGTGAAGGTCTGTGCTCTGTTCCCTCCTTTGACCACCCCTGGTCTCCAGGGCCCACACTGATCCCAGCCTCTCTGCTCATAGTGTCCCTGCTCATCTGGTCCTGGTACTGCCTCTGTAGCTCTCTTCAGTAATGACAGAATGGGTGGGAGTAAGCCCTTATTGGGTGATTCTCATGACCTCAGTGAGAAACCAGTACACTGAAACGCTCTATTTCAAGGTCTTTAGTTCTGGCTGCACTGGTCTAGTCCTTGCTAGGTTCAGTTAATCATTTTGTACTGCTGGTGGGTAGGAGAGCCATGTTTACAGCAGATTCCATGGAGCTTAGCCAATTGCTCCATCTTTTTGTTCTCTGAAACCAACGCAGAGGCTGGAGCAAGCGAAAGTGCTTGAAAGCAGAGGTGCTCCCAGCATGGTGGTGCTCCCATGTGCCCTTCCCCCAGCCTTGAGTAGGCTCAACAGACCCACAGTGGTTTTAAGACCTGCTGCATTTGTAATTTCCTACAGGAGCTTTGAGGAGTAGACTGCCCATTGAGCTTGCTTTGCAACACAATCCAGCTGAACCAAAGGGTGCTTTGTTTCTGTGGGCTTTCCCTATACAAACATAGTGCTGAATAATTAAACTTGGAGCCTTGATCAGAAACTTTGTCTTGGCTTCATCCTTCTCTTACACCCTGTCCTTTTTCATTTCCAGATCTCCTTTCAGGTAGACCCAGTTCTGCAAGGCCACTGGACAGCTTCACTCCCAGAGTGGTGATCTTGACTGACAGCCTTTGTACCCTTCCTCAGGCCTTCCTAGGCCCTCATTAGAATTCTTCCACTTTCTTAATATTTAAGCACTGCTAGAGTGAGAGTGTTTTAACACTGTTAGTGTAGGCTAACAATTATGATGCCAAGCCTACTAGTTTATGCAGAAGACGGGCTTTATTTAAAACGACTATTATGTTTATGTGCTATGCTGGGGATTGAACAGAGGGCTTTCCCATGTGAAGCAAGTGCTTGATCGCAGAGCTACAGCTCTCAGACCTTATTTATGTGTTCACTCAGACTTTTTCTCAGGGCTTGAAACCAGCATATTTATTTTATGGTTGACCACTGACATCCTTAAGGGGAATTGGATGTGCAACAGCTTTGGTCTTGGGTGTAGCTGTTGTTGCTGCGTGGACTCCAAGTCTGAATCTGCGATAGGCATCTCACCCCATCCTGGTCGTACTTCCTCTCTGCTTTGACTCTCCAGTTATACTTTCTCTTGCCTTGGCAGGGCAGCCATTTGAAACACCTGGACTTCTAAAGCTGCAACAGTGAGCCTTAGAAAGCTATAAAATTACCCATGGATGTGGATGTAACCGCTGTAAAGACACCTGTTCTGGGGAGTGTTTTGTCAACACCCTATGAGCTAGAGTCATCTGGGAAGAGGAATCACACTGGAGACTACGCCTCCACCAGATTGGCCTGTAGGCAAGTCTTTGAGGGACATCTTCCCTATTCCTGATTGATGTGGGAGGGCCTAGGCCACTGCTGGCAGTTCCAGCCCTGGACAGGTGGTCCTGGGGTGCATAGAGAAGTAGCTGAATGTCAGTGTGAAGAGCAGGTCACTGCACAGTCTTCCTCCATGGCTTCTGCTCCAGTGCCTGCCTCCAGGTTCCTGACGTGGGTTCCTGCTCTGACTTCCCTCCATGGTGCATTCTAATCTGTAAGATGAAATAAACCCTTTTCTCCTCAGGTGGCTTTTGGTCCTGATGTTTATAATAGCAATAGAAAGCAAACTAACGGCAGCAGGTAAGCAGTCCTTTCCTTTCTTTTGAGAAGCCCACATTCATGTTGTGGATATGATCTCTGTTCTTCCTTGTGCCTCCTTTTCAACACCGGACTGTAAATCTACAGTGTGTACTAGCTCTGCTTAATAAACGTACTCACTTTCAGTCACTCTGACTCTTTCCTGTGACATAGTCAAGGACCTAGCTTTATCTGTGTGGAGATTCTTAAAGATGCAAATATGGAGGTAGGTGACATATGAGTCAGGTTGTGGGTATCAGTGCTGGTCTGTCACCTCCAACAACTGCTGACATTTTGAAATCATTTCCTTCCTGCTGGGCCAGTAGGGCAAAATGGTTCTCCCAAGCTATATTGACTAAGTGTCTATCTAAGGCATTTAAAGCTACCCGACATAACCACACACTCCTAGTGTCATTCCTCCTAAGGTCCATCTGGTCAGCAAATTTCCAGTAAATAAGATAGGACTGTGAGGTGTAGTTTTCACACTGTGTGTCAGATCTCAAAAACTGGTCCATCTTACGGCTGGAAGTCTGTGTCTGTGAAGGGTAATGCTGTCAGCTTGACAGGGTGGAGAACTGACTAGGGGAGTGTCCTTCGGGCACATCTGTGAGGAAGTTTTTACACTGAGTCAACTGAGGTAGCCACTGAGCTATTCTATGGTCTGGAATCTCAGACTGAAAAATGAAGGGGAAAGAGGGCAGAGCTCCAACATGCATCTTGGACTGCTTTGTGATTGTGGATGTAATGTGGCCACACCCCTCCTTCCATGCTGTGATAAACTGTATCTCATGGATAGTGAACCAAAAGAAATCCTTCCTCCTTTAGGTTCCTTGTGTTAGGTTTTTGATCACAGCAGTGAGAAAAATTAACTTTAACTTTAGTATAGTATCCTTGGACCAAGGTCACCCTTCACTTCTTGGGTCCTGGCTGGTAACAAATCTGTCCTGTCTGAGTTGATGAGTTTGGATTTTTTTTTTTTACTTTTATTTTACATATGTAAAGGAAACCAGGCCTCATCAATCCTCTCTCTGGCTTATTCCGATTAGCACACTGTCCTCTGGTTTTAACCATGCTGTTAAAAATGATGAGATTTCCTTCTTTAAGGTAGAATACAATCAGCTGTGTAGTTCTATCAAAATGGCTTCATTCCCCCCGTTAGTGCCATTTCTACTTCTTGTCTACTTGTCTACTCTTTTGGAAGACAATAGAATGCTTACACACTCTTGGTGGGAACATAGTACAACTATGGAGAAAATAAAATGGAGATGCCTTCAGAACCATAATCCCCCAGAACTCTCTGCATACAGAGAAGGCCT